>NC_050084.1:8224070-8833388 GCF_009764565.3 Dermochelys coriacea | reverse complement strand
GAGCAAACACCAACTATTGCATCCAGCTACCTCTGCAGCCCATTGCACAATAGGGTGGGGAACATTTTGGTCAGAGACAGGCAAGCAAACTATTACTGAAAGCATTGTGAGGTCCTTACTATCCATCCAGAGGTGCCAGGGCCTTGATTTTAAGTTCTCCTCAGAAACTGAGGATTATGTGTTTATCTACCTTGGAAGGATGAATGGCTGAGTCAGCCCTCCTGGGATTTGATCCTATTATACTGGATATTTTAAACATGAGACTTGGGTATAGTTTACCTGGGGGATTCTTGCACCAGCATAGCTGCCAGTGCAACCTGCTGGCAGAGACATACTGCAATGTTGTAATAAATGCCTTGCACCATAATGCAAACACTTCTTATACCAATGCAGGATGTCTATGATAGATAGTAGCATCGGCACAGTACTGCACTGGTATAAAATAACCACAGTGTAAACAAGCGCTTTGAGGACTAAGCCATCTCTTCCAGCATGCATCCGATGAAGTGAGCTGTAGCTCACGAAAGCTTATGCTCTAATAAATTTTAGTCTCTAAGGTGCCACAAGTACTCCTTTTCTTTTTGCGAATACAGACTAACACGGCTGCTACTCAGAAACCTTTCCTTTTCTTAAAATTTAGAATAATTTATAATTTATGCTGGCACAAGAATACCTGAAATGGGATGTCTTCGGTACCGGGCCGTTTTTATAAACCAGAGAAAACGCTTTAAACAACCACTTTGACAGTGGCTCTTCACAACAAGCTGCATAATCGGAAGTTGCTGGGTTAACTCTTCCCTAGATACGTCGTATCCTTCAAATAATAACGCAGATAAGCCACTGAGTACTGCTTACTTGTGTTGGGGAAACTATAATTTGCTCTTATTGATTTGAACATTTGAATTGATTTTAAAAGGAAGGATCTGCGAGCCCGGACGTGTTCAGACTGTTCACATCTCAACAGTGAGTTTTGTTTATCTTGCACTGCCCATCATGCAGGTAAAGACAGAAAACTTCCAGGTGCAGCGCTGCTGATTTTGTTGATTGTGTGAACACTTTTGTTTTTTTTTGTTTTAGTTGGTTTAATATGGAGGAAGGGAAAGAATATATTTTAAAGTTTCCCACCAAAAACCAAACAAAGTCTTGTGTAGCATAAATGCTGTTTGTTTTTATGAGGCAACTACTTAATGTCATGGTAGATAAACCCAACACTAGGGAGACAGGGATCTGGGAAGAGCTCTGGGCCCAGAAAGCCCTATCCCAGTGGGCCTGCTCAGCATGCTCCAGTTGGAGCAGGGCTTAACAGGTAGTGACCTGGTGTATGGTTTTTGACTGGAACACCTGGTCGAAAAGGGACCCTGGCAGCTCCACGAGCTGCCCCCAGCCCCGAGTATTGGCTCTGCACTACCATTGGCTGGGAACCGATGGTGGTGCCTGCGGGCGAGAGCAGCGTGGGGAGCTGCCTCCGCCTAGGAGCTGCACCTGCTGCTGGCCACTTCTGGGGCAGAGCGTGGTCTGTGATGCCAGGACAGGCAGGAAGCCTGCCTTAGTACCCCCGCTGCACTGCTGACCGGGAGCCACTGGAGGTAAGCCCGTGCCCCAATCCCACACCCCCTCGCCCTCAATCCTGGAGCCTGCTCCTGCACCCCACACCCCTCATCCCCAGCCCCATCCCAGAGCCCTCACAGTCCAACCCCCTGCCCCAGCCCAGAGCCCCCTCCCACAACCTGAACCCCTCATCCTCACCCCCAGCCCAGAGCCCTCACCCCCTCCCACACCCCAACCCCCTGCCTCAACCTGGAGATCCATCCCTGGAGCTGGGATCAAGGTCTCGGGGAAGGGGCAGCGCTAGGGTGTTCGGTTTTGTGCGATTAGAAAGTTGGCAGCCCTATTAAGAGGAGGCACTCCAGCACAGGCTGGTGGCTGGCAGAAGGAGACAGACCTGTACTCATGACTAGCGAGGGACTATACCAGGAGGAGGGACCACTACAGGAAGGATGGACTCCTTAGCCCACGACGCAGCTTAGGGCGGGACAAGAGCAGTAGGAAGAGACTCACAGGAGGTTGTTAGCTGGACTGTAGGTAGCAAATGCCATTCTTACGATACTCCAGAGGGCCCTGGGTCAGAACCTGGTGGCGTGGGTGGGGCCAGATCCCTTACCTCTCCCTGCAGTTGTTGACGTGGACTCTAACCACGAGACTGGGGGCTCTTCTGCTCACAGAGTGGAAATGTGCTCTTGTGGCTAGAGCTGAGGACTGAGAGTCAGGAGCCTGGTAAAATGTCCTTTCTCTGAAACCAACTCCTTGCTCAATCTTGGGCAAGTCACTTAAGCCAGTGTTTCCCAAAGGATGGGTCCCGACCCATCAGGGGGTTACCGGAAGGTTCAAGATGGGTCACCACACCTCAGTGAGAATAAAAAAAAAAATATTGGCATATTGCAACCAGTAGCCCTCAACTGCTCGCATGCGGGGTGGTGCCAGCCGCTGCAGCAGTTTTCTTGGAGCGCTGCCAGCATGACACCCAGGCCCACTATGTGTTCCCCCCTCAATGTGCCAAAATGGAGGCTCCTGCTCCTCTTGGCGCTGGGGCCTGGGAAGCAGGATGAACAGACATGAGGCTCACAAGCTGGGAAGGGGTAAGAAGCAGGGAGTGGGGTAGGAAGCCAGAGGCTCCTGTGAGTGGGCAGTAAGAGGGCTCCCTCAGGGGCTGAGGAAGGCTCAGGGGGAGGGGTGAGAGTAGGGGCTAATGGGAAGGTAAGATTCTGGCTCCCCCAGATGTCTCTCTCCCAGGCTAATGGACTGTGCCTGAGAGGGAAGAGGTGGTTCAGGCGGGGAGGGCGGCAGCATGGTTGGGGGATATCACGGCCAGTGCCCCCTGCTTTAAATGGCCCTGACCATGCTGCCATACCTCCCTCCCACTCCCCTTCCCTGTCAGCTTGACTATAGTGTATACGTAATGGTGGGTCACAAAAAAAGAGAAAATGCAGTTGGTGGGTTGCCTTAGTAAAACATTTGGGTATTAATGAAGTCTTAATTGCTCAGTGCCTCAGCACTGTAAAATAGGAATAATGACACTTCCTTTATCCTGCCCTTTGTCTACTGAGATTGTAAGCTTTTCAGGGCAGGGATTCTCTGGCTTTATGCATTTGTGCTGCACCTAGCATAGTGGGGATCCTAGTTGGGCCCTCTAGGCACTGCTGAAATACAAGTAATAATACTAATGACTTGCTGTGTGATCTTGGATATATCACTCAGCCGCTCTGTGCCTCAGTTTCCCTGTTGGTAAAATGGCTATAATAGCTTCTTTACAGAGTATTAATAATTGAATATTTATCAAGTGCTTTGATATCATCAGAAAAAATGTAATTCTAAGTATAAAAAAAAGTAATATATTTCCCATTTATTTTGTCCTATAAATTGAATGCAAGTTTAATCTCTGTTGGATGCTTTTCTATTTAAAGACCACTTGAATTTATTACACAGTGGAATTTGGCTCTACTGCTGTTTTTCATGCGTTTCCTATAGCTACAATAGGAAATGCTATGCAGTGTAATTGTAATGACTGGTCAATGTGTATATATTTAAAACAGCGTTCACTGTTCCATAGTGTATAAAGCTAGGGGAAATGTTTCGGCAGGAATTTGTATGTGTGGAAAAATACAGATTCAGCAACACGGAAATGTTTAATGACTTCATGTCTATTTTGCTGAATTGTTTGTGTTGGAAGAAAAATAATTCCGAAGAAGTGTAAATATTTCAGTTTGACATTTTCTAAATGAAACATCCTAAGTTTCTTGGTTTCTTGAAATGACTTTGTAATTTCCTTCTATTTTATTTACAAAAATGCAAAAACATTTAAAAAAAACCCACTTAACAGTTAAACAAAATGTTTTGTTCAACCGGAAACTTTATATATATTTTTTGGCATTTCCATTGTGCCAAAATTTTGTCTTCCGGTCTAGTGAGTAAAAGCCCAATCTGCATGGGGGAAAATTGGCTGGCTGCATTATCAATAGCACATTAACGCCATGCTGGAAAAAAATTTTCCCCCAGTATTTTTTGGAACTGTGAACAAACCACATAACTACATGTGTGGCAGCACCTGTGGCAGAGATAAAAACAAAAAACTTCACCGCTAAAGTTTAAGGGTCAGATTCTCAGGTGGCACGTTCAATTGAGCAACTTCTGCCAGCTGAAATTCTGGCCCTAAATTAGCATGAATATTGGCAAAGCTTCCATCTGAGCTGTCTAGTTGGGTCAGTAATTTAACAACAGACTAGAAACACTGACCTAAGAGATGGAATATATCAGATCTGCCTTGCCATCTTCGGTTAGGGAGACAGAACTGAGTAAAAGTTGTGTTGTAAAACCGTTTTTGATTGTTGATTTAAATTTACTCTTTCATGGACAGGACGATCTCTCTTCAAGGGAGGTAATCCAGGCAAAACCTTGATTCTGAGTTTAGCAACAAGAGGTAATTACTGCGAGATTGATCATCCGCTAGAAGTACTGAAGCAAATAAATTGCTCAGTGCCCAGTGCAGGATGAGAATGGTGGCTAATGGAAATGGTGGATAGGTCGGCTGGACCATAATTTGGCTTGATGAAGCATCCACATGGGCATGGTGCTAATGTGCTATTGATATGCAGCCAGCCAATTTCCCCCGTGCAGATTGGGCTTTGACTCGTTAGAGCAGAGCTGGGCATCGCAGCAGTAAATGAAGAGGAAAATTGAAGTAATGCTCTATTATAAATTTATGATTTCATCTGCTTGACTTAGAGAATGTTCTGTGATGGAAGATACAGATTAGAACCTCTATCCAGTCAGCTGTGTATTTTGTCTTTGTTGTTAGAAACAATACAGTCTGGGGAGGAGCGGGGGGTCACAAGTGTCTTTACAGTTGTCTCGCTGGTTGGCTTCAGGTATCCCTTTTTAAGGCTGTTCTATTAGGGTAAGAGCATCGCTTGCCCAGTAAGCCTGCACAAGGGAATAAGGTGTGAAGTTCCTTGGGTTTCTGTGTGGAAAGGAAGAATGGGCTTCGTGGGGTTACTACTGTCCTTCTCACATAGGAAAGGAAGTGGTGGTTTCACTCTGAAACTCTGCCCCGCACTGGGCCACCAGCACAGCTGAGCTGGCATGGAGGAGAAAGTAATCTGCGTGTGGTAAAGACTTTGTGCAGATTACTTCCCTTCAGAGTGAGGAAGAAACCAGATACTCCAAGTCACAATTCATTCCCTTGTCTGCATTCTGGAAAGTGCAGATACATGTCACCTCTTACTCAGCGAAGACTATAGGTTACAATCTAGCCCTTAATGATTAGAAAGCAAAATCTCTAGTTCTTTGTGTGGCAAGCCCATTCCCCCCACTACCCTAAATCAGTTTTTAAGTTGACAAATCATCTCATCTTTTAGAGTCCAAATAAAACTTGCTCTTTAAAAAGAGAGAGAGCTCTGGTTGAAGTGACTCTGCAGAATTGAGGTTCACAGTGATGTTAATGGGGCTACTTAGTTTGCAAACAATCCATTTATCACTATTACTGTTTTTTAAATCATTTGTAAAGCTTATCTCTAAAAGGTCTGATTTAATGACCGATTTCTAAGGAATCCTGCTGTTGAGGTGTGAAATAAATATTCAGGAGATAACTAATGTAGGTACATATTTATTTAAAGCGCCAGTATCCTGTGTTGTGGTCATATGCCTGCTTTTCTCCTACACCCCTTTAATCCCTTTATCAAAATTCATACAAGCATTTAATTTTCTGGTTTTAAAATATGATTAATAGTAAACTGTATGAAACAAATTCTATCTGAAATGGAAGGACTTGCTGTGTCAGCAAAATAACTGTAAAGTATATTAGAAATAGTCGCCTTTTAAAGAATAAATAAAAATAGAGGTATGAGATCTTGGAAAGAAATTTTCAGTTGTAAACAAACAAACAAAACCAACCATACATATCAATGAGCTTAAAGCCAAATACAATTTCCTTTAATGTCAAGGGAAAAATTCCCATTGACTTCAAAGGGAGTTGCATCAAGACTTTGATGATGAGACAGTGAGTTTGGGGAGAAAGGCAGAAAGCTGAGCACTGCCCAGTAATTGTGGAGAAGACTGTGCAGTGTGTGTTGGCGCTGGAAATATAAATACTCCTATTCTGATAAGACTAGGCAGGCGAAGTTTGAGAATTGTAAGTGATGTTTGAAAAACATATCAGCTTTGTAGAGGGTAACACAAGGTGGTCACTGTAACTCTTAGTCTTGGTAAATGAAGCACTATTGGAGCCTATGAAAAGACAGTTAACTTATCGGCCTCGATGCAGAATAGAGCATGGAGAAAACACACAACCCCTACACAGCTGACAGAATGTGCATCATTTTAGACAAGAATTTTGATTTCCAGAAGTGAGGCTGTCCAGGACCCTGCTGCCTTCAGAACAAAACCGCATGTTTTAGACTATGTCTTTGTTCAAAAACACCACGCTGGGAGGGTGGGTGCGGGTGGGGATTGAGGGAGATAAAAAAATAAATTAAGTAGGGTCCTTGCTGTCTGAACAGGAGGAGCAAGAGAGAGCTCTGTGTGTGTGCTGGTTTTTTAAACTTTTGGAGGCGGTCTGGTGGCTCAGTGACAAGGTACATTTAAGAACATAGAAGAAGACTCATGCAGATAAATGGGACAGGATTCAGGACTTCAATGGGAGTCAGATCTACCCCTTAATCTCTGGTCTTTAAACCCATGGGGCTTTAAATTCTGCCTTGGTTTACTATATATGTATGCATAGCTGCCACTGAAATTAACAGAGGTGGATGTAATTTAGCCTTTCCTGATCCTCTTCTAGTGTTCACTCCATCTCCATTCAGCATTCCAGGGTCACTCACGCTACCCAGTGCAAGGGGTGGGATTCCCAAGTGCTCCTGTAGACTCTTAGAGCCAGAAGCAGCTTTTTCTCTTGAGCATAGATAAACCTACTGTCTTTATATAATACAGTAGAATTCTTACCTATGATTGCCTATTGGACAAAAAAAGCCAAATGGCACAGTCTCTGTGCATGTCTACACTAGCAAATTGACTTCTTGTTCTCAGCCATGGCCAGCAATGGGTTCCACTGAGCAAGAGTTCACACCGGTTTACTTGTTAATGAGAATGTGACCAAACCAGCTTGCTCTAATTTTCAGTGCTGTTACCCAAATCTCAGTCATGCTTTCAGTAATATTGCTTGAAATGGTTTTGTCCTCTTTGCAATGCTGTTTTCTTCCACCATCTGCAATGTACCTCTGGGGTTTGTAGCTGTAGATTTTACAGGCTTTTTTTTTCCTATGTCAATCATGTTTTTTTTTTCCACCATGTTATGCGACTGCTGAAACCTTATGTTAAATTGGACACCATTTGTAGTTCAATATATTTGCTTACACATTTTTATTTACAACAAAGTGTCCTTGAATGGTATTGCCCTAATAAGAAAATAGCAAATACTTTGTTTGTTTGATTGTAGCTGTTACAAATCGCTTCAGGAAAAATTTCTTATCTGTTGAGTTTTACTTTCCTGAAAAACTAAAACCTCTTTGACTCTCTAGTTCCTTGATATTACTGCCTCTAACTCTTTGATGTGTTAACTGTTGTCCTTCACACTCCTGGGATGAAGAATTACTAGTACCTTAATCTCCAACTGTCAATAACTCTGAAGCAAAGTACATTCATTGTAAGCTCTCCAAATGTCAGAGCAAACCTGTGTTATGTGTTTAGCCTTAGCATTTGGCATTTACTCTTCTAGCTAAAAAGTATGCACAGTCCTTGGACTTCAGATACCAAAGTGAATGTTAATTATATGAGTGACAGATCTCATATGCATAGCAAAGGAGAAAGTGATCAGGAAGAGTAGCATTTGTCTGCAGATGTTTTATTTTCCTTCAAGATGAAAAACCTTCCTGCAGTTGTGCATGAGAAGAGTAAACTGTGTTCTTTCATACCTTGTGTAAAAGTCAAATTTCTTTTTTGCCCATCCAGTGTGTTAATATTACATTAGATGTAGGAGCAAAGAGTAAAACCTTACTAATCTGCCATTTTCTTTTATTCATATTTCTACATTCAAGGTTACCCGAATTTTGTTGCGACATATGGCAGAGGATATCCTGGATTTGCCCCAAGTTACAGCTATCAGTTCCCAGGTATGTACATTTCATTTGGAGATTGATTGATTTATTTAAATCCATAGCTGCAAGTTGAGGCAGGAAAATCTGCAGGGAAGCATTTCATGCGATGACAAATTGTGACCATTTTGAAGATACATATATATATCTTCAAAAAATATATACATAAGGATATTGCCAAGATTGTTGTTAATATAATGTGTTAATTGGTACTGGTTATTTGAAAACAAAGTTTTTAATTTTAAAAAAATTAACCAGAATGATAATTTAAGAGCTATTACCATACCTTTGCTGGGGTTAATTTTTTTTTCCTTTTTCTATGTACATATTCTACAGTAAGTTTATATTTGTTAGGGATGCAGTTCTGGAGTAAAAAGTCCAACGTGAGTGTATTTTATATAGATGTCTCTGGTGACCTTCATAGAGTCGGGTGTCTGTGCTCAATCTAATTTTTTCTTCATGATTGTTTAGTTCCCTCCACCCCCCCACCCCCCCCACCCTTCCCTTTTGTGTGGCTGTCAAAGATTTGCTGCATTTAGTGATTTCTATTCACTGGAAGTTTAATACTGCCACTCATAATTTTTGATCTCCTAAGGTTCTAAAGTGGTAGGCTGGCTTTTAAAATAACACAGCGTGGATTTCATCTGGGGCACTTTGAAAAGGCAGTCACTGAAACTAGTTCTCCCTATATTTTGCTTTATGCCAGTGCACCTTAGAACTTAAATTGGAAATGACAGATGATTTTTTTTTTATTTCACCTTAAGAATTCTAAGGGAGATTTCAGAAGCAGAGTCATGATTGCTGTGTTTACGGCTAACTAATAGCTAAGGCCTTCCAGGACACCATGGAAAGGAAATCTATGTTGTGTTGTACATTAAATTAATTAGCGTGCCATGTCACTTGGGTCACACATGATCAGTTCCACCACCTTGCACTGTTTATATAATTGCTTAGAAAGAGAATGTTAGAAGCACAACTTGGCTCAGGTTAAGAACATAAGAATGGCAATACTGGGTCAGACCAATGGTCCATCTAGCCCAGTATCCTGTCTACCGACAGTGGGAGGCGCCAGATGCTTCAGAGGGAATGAACAGAACAGGGCAATTTATCGAGTGATCCATCTCCTGTTGTCCAGTCCCAGCTTCTGACAGTCAGAGGCTTAGGTACACCATGGCATAGGCTTGCATCCCCCACCATTTTGGCAAATAGCCATTGGTGGAACTATCCTCCATGAACTTACCTAGTTCTTTTTTTGAACCCAGTTATATTTTTGACCTTCACAACATCCCCTGGCAACGAGTTCCACAGGTTGACTATGTGTTGCATGAAGAAGTACTTCCTTTTGTTTGTTTTAAACGTTCTGCCTATTAATTTCATTGGGTGACCCCTGGTTCTTGTGTTATGTGAAGGGGTGAATAACACTCCTTTGTTCATTTTCCCCATGCCATTCATGATTATATAGATCTATATCCTATCCCCCCATAATCGTCTCTTTTCTAAGCCGACCAGTCCCAATCTTTTAAATCTTTCATCATATGTTCCATACCCCAAATCATTTTTGTTGCCCTTCTCTGTCCTCCTTCCAATTCTAATATATTTTTTTTGAGATGGGGCAACCAGAACTGCATGCAGTATTAAGAAACCAAGTTTAACTGTCTCTTTAATGAAAATGCTACAGGTAAAGGACAGGGTTTTTAAGCAAAGAAGAAAACAAGACCCTTATGGAGAAAATCTCTAGAATGTAACACAACTATAACCTTTTTATGTAAAGTTCTACCTATGGAATTCT
Organism: Dermochelys coriacea; assembly: GCF_009764565.3. Taxonomy (NCBI): domain Eukaryota; kingdom Metazoa; phylum Chordata; order Testudines; family Dermochelyidae; genus Dermochelys; species Dermochelys coriacea. Next base: position 8,823,458 of record NC_050084.1, on the reverse strand, counting down.
GTAGCAGGAATACAACCCTCCTTTAAATTCTACAGATAGGCTTAAATATTTTATAGAAAGGATTAAAATTGTTTATTAAATTCTATAGGACACAGTAATCTCCATGTAACGCTATCTAGTTCCTTTGGAACCATAGTGGTTTCTATAGAAGTTTTCCATAAAGGGAAGTGTTGGTTGTTTTGTTGATTATTTTGACATTTTACAAATGTTGAGACTCTGGTTTCTGTAAGTGTATAAGTGCTTTTAAGAATATCCGTTGAAGAAAGCTAACCAAAAAAACCCCCTTTGTCTAAGATATTAAGTCTAAAAATTGACCACTTTTGACCATTTTTCTATACATTTGCTCTTCTGGTAAGAAATGCAGAAGGAATCCAATTCCAGACTGAGAACCGGCCTTCATTTCTCATGTCCCAGGCCAGCTGGGGTTGGGAGAGCTTCAAAGGCAGAAAGTTCAGCTCCCTCTTTGGCTCTTGTTAATTTTTGATCCAGCTGGGTGAAAAGGGTGCTGAGGCTGATGTTGCTGTATAGTGATCTCCTCTGGCTAACTGCAGGTATAGTGTTCACTTCCCCTCACCAGAGGAAGAGTCATTACCATGTGGGGGATCTTCTAAGAATGCAACGTGAAGGGGAAAATGCCATCTCAGAAGAGCCTTCAGAAACTTCTCCTGCACCTTGTTTTATAGGTGTTCCTTTACACCACAAACTGTACTCTTAATTGCTCTGCCGTACATAACTAACAAATTGTATAGCAGTAGTGTTAATCGCCCAGCCCATTTGAAATATATCCAGCCCCCTTGATGAGTGTGGATCCATAAGATTAAAAAACATATATTCCATGTCTGCCTCTTGTGCTTGTAGATGTAACATGACCCAGCGCATTGCTGTCTTCATTTGAAGTAGTTCAATGTGATGGCAACTGCTTCTGTGGCAATGGAGTGCTAATGCTGAAGTGCAATGATATCACGCTGAAGTGCGTGTTTACAAACCACATCAATGTTCAGTGGCGGGCATAATTTGCACATGCAATTACTGCTGTTGTGCATGCAAATTTGGTAAAAGCACACACAAATGGTCAAATAAACAAAGGGCTGTAGTAGCAATTTTCCTAAAGGTGCCCTGCATCACTTTTTACCCAGCAGAGTCATGCGGTGAACTTGGATAACTGGAACTTGACTAATAGTTTAATTGCTATTTATAAGGGTCATATTCTGCTGCCGTTTTTGTACAAACCTCCCATTGACACCCTTGGGAGAACTGCTGTATCGAGGGAAATATACCTGGCTAACAGGCCATAATTAAAAATGTTGTCAGCCCTCTTCACAAAATAGGTTTGACCTCTCAGCTGTATAGTATATATGTCATTTTCACAAGTACTCTTCATAATATTAAAGCCATCCAGATGTGGCACAAAAATGCATACAAGTCCATTTCAACACCTGTTTTGAGCTAATAGCTTTTGAATGTAAGGTGGTGAGATTTTTTTTTTAAGTGCATTTGCACATTGTCTCAGGACTTGGTTTTCAGGTTTTCATGACTTCTTGAATCAGATGGAGCTATATGAAGAAAGGACAGATAATGAAAAACGGTTTTAATAAACTAAATGATTAAAATTGACAGGTCTAGCAACTAATTGTAAAGATATCGTTTGACTCTAACTATCATTATATGTGTTTTTATTTAGGGGCCTCTAGTTATTGCTTAGACTTGCACTTCATAAGAAACTGTGTAAATGTATTTATTCCCCACAAACAAATTTTTTAAAATGCGTTGTTGTTTTTTAAAAATGCTTACTTCATTTTTTAATGCACTCTACAAATACTTGACTCTTGTGTAGCACATTTAAGGATCTCAAAGCATTTTATAAATATTAATCTTCACAGCACTCTCTGGAATGTTAGCCCAAATGCAATATCGAATATTGAAGTGTCAGACCTCTTTTACAAGTTGGCAAATGGAGGCACGGAATTTAAAGGTGCAGTTGTGCCATTACGGCACAGCTTATGCTAGGAAGTGGTGCCAAGGTGTAGTGAGTGCCCAATGGCAGTTCCTAGAGTTAGGCACAATATTTTCAGTACTGCTTAAGGGGACAGCATGTTCCAAATCTCCTGCCTCTTTGCTAGCCTCTGTGTAAGGGAGGGGGCAAGGATGGAGATTGTATCCTAGCTGTTGTACAAGGATGCATTGAAAGGACGAGAGCTCCTACGTTGTTGTTGTCTTTTTCTTTGTGTGGCATTCAGCACAATAAGATGCAGGAAAACTGATTCACAATTTCACTAGACATTACCACTTTAAATGCCACAGCTTCAAGCCACTACTTGCACCTAGGACACCCACTGGAATTGTTGGGAGATTTAGGTGCCCTGGGAGTGCAGTATCTTGCCCTCAGTTTTGCCAAATACTTGTATCAATTCTGCATCCTACTAGCTGCTACCATGCAGAGAGGGCAATGAACGATGTGCACACAGCTGTTCTGTCTATAAGACTGCAGTTCCCTGGTAAGGGAGAGGGGAAGGATGTTCTGGTGAGGAAATGCTGTAGGTAGGAGTCCAAAGCTCAATATGTTATCTGTATCACCAGAACTTAGAGAGGGTTTTATATGCAGAGTTCAGAGAATATTGCATGCTAACGTATCTTTGTCACATCTTTCATATAAATGCTGATTAAATTAATGCTACTTTATTGATTTGTCTTAATGTACCTAAGCTGCTTTTGTTGTTCTCTGCATTTTCCTTTCGCATCCTCTCTACAAACCTGAGACTGGAAGTCATTTTTTTCAGGGTTTATTTTTTGAAAATGACCCTTCTCCCTGCTTTCGCAGCAGTCAAGGTTTTGAACAGTACAGGCTGCTACAAACGAGCAGAGAAAAGGAAGCTTTTAATAAAACATAAGAAATCCGTACACTTGTTTAAAAAAAATACTAGAGTATTCAACAGCATAGGCCAAGTTTTCCAAGGTGCCTAAATTGCATTCATAATATTTTCTCATGCATGTTTTTGCACATGCAGAAGCGCCCCTTTGCGTGCATGGAGGTGGGGTTCTGAGCATGGAAACAGGTGAGCATGCAAACTTTGCAGAGCAAAATATGGGCTTGTATACCCTTTAAAAAAAAAATAAAAATAAAAACGACCTACACACCCAAAACATTGTATTATTGTGATTAAAGAGGAACTGTTTGGGTCATTTCTACAAAATACTATATTTTTTTCTTTTCTTTTCTTTTCCTTGAAGGCTTGTCCCAAAACACTACAGTTTGCAATATCTTAGGGTGTTAGGCTGCTACCTATCACCATAGTATTGAAGTAAAAACAGTGTTCTCTGTGGGATTTTACTAAAAAAGACGACCCCCACACTATTTCAGTTTGGCTGCATCTTCTCTTGGGTCATTCTACCAGCAGATCTCATGGCAAGGCTGAATGAAAGAATGAGTTTGTTGTAATTAAATGCCTTGATATGAGTACATACACTTATCCTTCATTATCTCTTATGTCAGAATGCTACTTTAAATGGTTTGTTATAGAGTATTCCTGACATCGCTGCTTATTAGAGTACAGATGTGTCACAGAATCTTAATATAGTGCTCTTCTGATGTCTGTGCTATAATAAGTCAGCTAATTTCAAGGAAATTATAGTGTTCCTTGTATTATAAAAATAAAGTATTGCAAAACTGTGCTATTAACAGTTACCATTTCAAAGAACTGTATTATGGTTACATCTATTTTAATATCAGCACCCTTTATTCCAGTTGCCTTTTCAGGTTACACCACCCATTTTCTTTTTCTTTTCTTTTTTTAAAATGCCAGCAGTCAATATTGTGTTGTAATGTGATATTTACTGTTGTCAAAGCGAAACAATGCTACAAATGTCATGATCCACCTGTTTGCATTTTTGTTTTGGTCATTTGGAAAGAAGACTCTTTGCTCTATGACTATTTGTCTGTTTGAATGATGCCCCCTCTATATCCTGTATTATACTTCTATCGAAGTAGGTGACAGCCCTTAGTTTGAAAGGCAGCAGGAATGTAAATCACTTTGGCAACTGTTCTATCTTCTCTCATCAAGTTTTTTTTTCTCTAGGCTTTAATAGCTTAGTACATAGTCATTTTTAAATTATTATTATTATTATTATTATTATTATTATTACTATTATTATAATCACTCCCTATCCTGTTTCATTTTTTTATTTTTTTTTTTAATTTCTGGGACTTATCTTTTCAGTTTAATCTATTAATTTCTGTTCTTATTTCACTTTGCAGACTATTTGCCGATTTCACAAGACATAATTTTTATCAACTAGTTCTTAAAGATGCATAACAAATTAATCGGGGTTTACTACAGTGCTAATGAGAGAAAGAGACAGACAGAGACAGCCTGGGTGGTCCATGTTTAATATCAATGTCCACTGAAAAAATGCTGCTCTTACTGGCTGGTTTGATTGACTGGACTTATTTTTTTATTATTATTATTATTATTATTATTATTATTATTATTTTTAAAGGCTCCATATCCTCACTGCTTGAGTTTGCTTTTTCTTATTTTTGTTTCCTCTGCTTTATATGAGTTTTTAATGTCCACACGGAATGTAACTCACAAAGAGAATGGAGGCGGGCGTTAGTTGACGTTATAAAGGCATGACTTCTCACAAACTTTGTAGAAATAATTTATTAGGGAAATGGAAATTATGATGAAGTCCTATTAAAAAGCCCCCAAATGGAAATGTTGATGCTTTTTGATATACAGCATATTTAGTATCAGTAAAAGTCATAATTATCATGCAGGAGGGCTAGTAACGTATAGCTAAGATTATTGGGCAAGCCAGACGACTGAATCTAATTATTCAAAGTATTATGATCATGTATCCGTGAATATTTAATCTGTGAAGTTGGCAATTGCATGATTATTACTTTTTTGTTTTTACAGATCTTTCAGTTGTTGAAATTCTAATAACTGAGAGTTCTGTTCTGAAAACAGAAAAGTTTGAGTATGGTGATGTCACCTTGAAAGTGTTCATCAAAGTAAGCTGTGGGTGATTAAAGACTACCAAACACTCTCCCCCCCCACCTCCAAAACAAACACTAAATCATCCCATTCTTCCACACATAGGAAAAAAAAAATAATAACCACCTTCAAAGCTCTTAGACAGTTCCCTGTCTTGGAATAGGCTATGCTTTCCGAAGTTCAGATGCTGTCGTCACTTTTATCTCCATGCTTCACTTGCAAACCACTGGCAGAATTAAAGTTCTAGCAAGAACAACAGGAACTGAGCTGCTAGCATGAGCTGTAGTGCACCTCTTAACCTTTAACCTCTTCACAAATATATGAAGTGTTTTATACGTCTTCCCATTATTGGCTTTGTTTCTAACAGAACTAAGTTCTGAGCTGTATGGTTGAAAGCACATGTTGCATTTAAATTCTCCTTTTTATTAAAAAAAAAAAGTGCTTCTAACAATTTTATAAGTTTGTGAGAAGTAAATTGCATGCTTACAGTAGAACTGTAATGCATTTTAATGTTTGTTAATCCACTTGTTTAAAATGTCCGTGTCCAAGGCTCTACATACACACCTATGCTGTTCTTTTCATTAAAGATGCTTGATGTAATAATTGGTTAGTTTCCTTTTTATTCTTCTGCTTTTTTAAAATCTGTATGGCTTTTTTATTATTTTGTTTTGGTTTTGCTATGAATTGCTTTGCTTTTGTGAACTTTTCCTAGTGTGCATGATTTGCAAACATTTAGGCTATTGTCAATTTTCTCATTTTGTAAATAGTTCATCTGTGCTTTTTTTTTTTTTAATTACTTTTTTTTTCCTGTAAGCAACTGAGGTAGAAAAAAAAATAATAAATCGTTTACAATGGACAAGCTGTGTTGCTGCTCTCTTAGCTTGCAGTTTCGTATTTTGGTTTGGACATGCCAAATAACCAGTACCAATGACAATTTAATAAAAGAATAAAAAGATCATTACTTGAAGTGTGTGACCCAGTGTTTGAAGAACTCACGGAGTGAATATTGCATATTAGATATGTTTACAGCAGAGATAATAAAAAAAAGACACATTTATAGTGTTGGTGAAGAATACCTACATGTTAAAGCAGCATTATTCTTATAAAGTCTGATTCTGCACCATTACTTCAGTGGACTTTGTGCCATTGATAGCAGTGGGATGAGGATCAGATCCATAAGCTGTTTGTGAACTCTTTTGCACTAATGGGGAAGAGATCTGTTTTTGGAGTGAAACGCATTTAAATATTAAAAGAAAATAAATAACAGCCCTGTCATCATTTAAAAAAAGACTACCCTAGGTGGGAGTGCAAGAGTTGCCCAGTGCAGAGCACTTTGCAGATCAATACCCTGTGACTCCTCCTTGGAAGTTTGTAATTGAAATGTGTTTCTTTACCAGAATTATATTTTCCTCCATCATAGTCATGGTGGATTGTCATTGCAGGGTTTGACTGTTAGAATTATTTCTTGGGGTTTTTAATTATTTTTTTTTTAAGCACAGTGAAGTGTTTAGATATGGGGGAGGGGAGAAGCAAATATTTATATGAACTTTTCAGAGAAAAGAGAAATGTATTTACTTATTATTATTTATATTGCAGTAGTGCCTAGGAGGCCCAATCATGGACCAAGTCCCCATTGTGGTAGGCACTGTACTATCACAGAACAAAAAGAGGAGTCCCTGCCCTCAAATAGCTGACAATCTAAGATAACTTTTAGGTTTTCCATTATTGACAGTATTTTTAAAAATATGATTTTAAATCTGAAAGCCTTAGTTTAATTTCTTCCATGGTAGCTACTCAAAACCACGTTACCTTGAAGCCTACTTAGTCTGTGAGTAACTGGTGTAGAAAAGTAATAGTCATGTAACCGTAACTATCCCATATGCTTTACAGGTAATATAAAGGGTTACATTGTGGATTTGGGGGTGGGGAGGAGGAGAGTTGGGGGTATCAGGAAGGGTGTAATTTTTGTAATAATTATATATTTAAGGCTCTGTTTGAGAATTTCAGAGGGGAAGAAGGAGGGTCGAGAAATAGTTAAAATATTTACCAACTTATGATATGAAAAAAAAAATGCCAAAAACCTGCAAGATTTATCCCCTTTCCCCCCGCACGACAGCTCTTCACCCCTCACTCTGTTGTGTGTTCCTCACAAAAAATCCACAGTGGAGACCAGCATGTGATTGAGGAGAGGGGAATATATTTGTAGTCTGAATGCATAGCACAAGATAAACATTTAGTTTTAGCTAGATAATGTACTTGTAAAAGGCGGGGGGGGGGGGGGAGCACCATACACAATTTCTGAGAGTAAATGTTGTTCAACTCTGAGGTCCAGATCATCCGCTGGTGTAAACTAGCCTAACATACCTCAGCTGGTGCAAGTCAGCGTAGTTCCATTGATCTGGTCCTAAATGCACTAGTGCTAAAGATGTACATGGCATTTTAAAGACCCAAGACGAGATTCTCATTTACACTAAGGCCACTCTACACTTCTCTGGCAGTGTAACAGTGCTTTAAAGTGGGAGTAAATTATATTCACACTTGGCCCCCTTACCCTGACAGTGTTGTATGGAGGGGGCTTTAGTCAGGTCCCCAGTAGCTGAGCCATGTTGGAAGCAGTAACAAAGCTTGTCACAGTGTGATATTTTAATGACTGATCTTAATTTTTTTTTTTTTTTTAAAAAAGTAAACCTGTCCTTGGCATTCTGTGGTTCAAAGTATTGTGGCTGGGTAAGCACAAGTCACGTTAGTAAATTATTTAAACTTGTTATGGTAAGAAATGCAAAACAAAGTTAGAGCTGTTTCTCACTCTTCCTTCTAGCCCTTCCCATACCGCTTAAATGCTGATCTAATTCTTCCAGCACTGCATGCCTTTGTTCACCTAAAAAATGCTGGTGGCGTCTGCGTGATGTAAAATGGTTTACAAAGAACTTATTAAATCTACCAGAGTAAGCTTAATTATCATTCTTCAAACCTTTTCAGTTTTAATTTCCATCAATGAAAGCAAATGGCAGACTGGACTCTTCCCCCACATATACACACACAAATTAATTTGAAAGTTTGCATGTCTTTCACCTAGGATGAGACGCTGAAGTGCATGCATGCAGGATACATGCGCTTCCCATGAGCAGGGAACCCCTAAAAATGTAGGTAATAAAGTAAAAAATTAATATTTCAGTGCACATAAACCACTAACCATGAAATATCCCAGTAAGTTCTGCTTACTTGGCCGATTGAGTTAGGTGTTTTTTTTGTCACAGGAAAATTTTTTACCTAGATTTTTAACCCCAATGTAAATGCTGTAAGTAGTACCTTCCTTAACCGTATTAGGATCTGTTTTGAATATTATATTTCTAGATAGCCTTGTGGTAATAAGCACTTCCCATTCGGCCTGTCATTCATAAATGCAAATTATATTGTATACACATGCACACACATCCATCTAATAGTCTGTGGAGATGACAGACAGATGGAAAGCACCACATGAAACAGTTAATCATTCCACTTAATGCACTATTAGATACCATGGTGATGGGTGCAGGTTAAGAAGCTAAGTAGAATTCTTAGAACAGGTTAATAAAGAACCAGAAACTGAGCCAGTCACTCAGAAAGATGCAATCCCCTGACTCCCAGCAGAAGCCCTTTTCATTCTTGGGATGTTTTAGCTCAGAAGAATCTCATTTTCACTTGTACAGGCAAGAGGAATGGTCTGACCTAAAAAATATTACCATGGCCAATAAATTGAGGGTGGGATTTTCAGAAGCAATTGGTGTTGGTCCAACTTTGCTCCCACTGTGGTCAATGGTAAAACTCCTATTGATTTCAGTGGCAACAGAGTTAGGCCAACACTGAACACGTCCAAAGTTTCCAGCCCCTGGAAGTTTCTGGTAGGACCGTTTGCCAGCATAATAGCTTCCATGCGATTTTCTGAAGCTCCCACATAAGTGCTTGTGAAGGTTTCCCCAAATGTCATGTCTTGATAAAGTTTCAAAATTTACAAATGTTTTATATATTGATGCCTTAAAAGCCACTAGATAGAAAACGTCCCAAAGCAGTAAAGAACCTCTCAAAATCATTGAGTTTGTGAGGGCTGTTAAAACATTCCATGAGGTCAGATCTCCCAGGGGTTGTCTGTTCTCAAGGAATCTATCTCCTGGTTAGGTTCTAACTATTCCATCGATTCATGACCCAGATGTTGAGATTGCTATCAGAGAGACAGGGTCATTGCCCTGAAAATGAGCAGTCGCAGGTGGAGGGGAAAAACTAGCCTATCTATTTCGTACTGTAGCTGTGTTGTTTGAACGTGAACTGGCCTCTCTGGGTTTCACAACTTCAGTGCAATAGCAGAGAGCACTCTTAAATAGTAACTTTGGCTCCTAATAGGCCTCAGCTATAGCAAACGGAAAATTTAATGGGAATAATCATTCACAGGAGCAAAGAGGCATAAAGAAAACACTCATGTATAGCAGAAATCATGGATAACCCTATAGAAAAAGCAATGTAATCAAATTATGCTGATTCTGATATAAGTCTATACCCTACACTCTAAAGTTAGTTGTAATAGACTGAATAGCAGGCAAATGCTCATATAAATATTAAAATACAGCTTTAAAATGTAACCTCGTGTAATAAGCAGAGCCAGTCAAAAATGAGAACTTTGTTTACAAAAATGTTCTCAAAAATTTGTCCCCTTTTTTGCATTGGACAATTTTGAAATTGCAAATTTTTCAATCTGTTCAAGAAATAGGATTTCAAATCAGGCAGTTACATTTTACGTTACCTCCCAGGAAACCTTTTCCAGGACCTATAATATGCAGACCACTCACTGGCACTATAAAGGTTTGAAGACCAAGCACTAGGATTCTCTAACCTGACCTCCTGTATAGCACAGGCCCCACTATTTCACCCTGTGATTCCTGCAGTGAAAAGAATTATTCTTTTGTAATATGTAAGTGAACTCTGTTGAACCCAGTAATGTGTGGCTGAACTAGATCTTATCTTTTAGAAAGGCATCGATCTTGATTTACGGCCTTCAGATGACAGAGATTTTACCACCTCTTGGTAATCTGGTCAAATAGTTAATTGTCTTCTGTTAAAATGCATCTTATTTAGAATTTGATTTTTGTCTACTTTCAGCTTCCAGTCATTGGCTCTTGTTAGGCCTTTGCTAAATTCAAGAGATGTATACTGGAGCTAATACTGGAGATCTTCCCCTTTGTAGCACGTATACGTAGAGTTGGAGAATGTTTTTTTTTATAAGCTAAATGTTTAAACAAAGAAGCTTGTCTTTTTGGTACTTTTTGAAGCAACTGAAATGAGGTCTGAAGCATTGGTGCCACTTGACTGCACTTGAAATGTATGCTTTAATGCTATTCCCTTCAACCCCTTCCTTGTTCAGTCAACAACAGGTGGCCAGAATTCAGAACTTGCATGCTATAATGGCAAGTCTGAATGCGTTGACATCCCTCCCCCTACAATGATAGTTTCATTAATCAATTATGTTTATTAAAAATCTATGATAATGCCTGGCCTGTAGGTTTAAAATGAGAAGCGTTTCCATCAAACACATTAGCTTAGTACTGAATGGAATTAGTCCCTCTTAGAACATGATTTAGTTTAAAGTCCTTTTCACCTATGTCGGCTAAAAGCTATAATTCTGTCTGTTTCACTAGCTACTATTCGGGTCTCCAAATTATAGATCAAGGTAAAACATTGCATGCTGGGAACTGTAGTATCTATGGACCACATATGGATTAACAAGGCAGTTGGTGGCCACATTACAGAAATCTGTGGAATGTTCATTAAACTGCTGTAGGCCATGAACATTGTAAAAACAGAATGAAAATAAAATAGCTACAAGCTTTAGGTTTCTTTAAAAAAAAAAAATTTCTTAGAACAAACCATTTGCCTTTGAGAAGTTTACCAGTTCTGTATGGTGAAATAATTGCAAGAGGTTATTACACTTGAGAAGACACAACAATAATTTGCAGACAAATAAGCAGCTTTGTCTCTCTGATGCATAAAGTAATTACTGGACAAAAGTGCATCATTCCCATTTTAAAAGCCATCACCCAAGAGCCGTAAACAGCTGAAAAATGGATCTTTTACAGGACATAAATCGGAATTGCCAAATTTTAAATTAACTGTATTTGGGTTTTATCATTTTTGTCCAAGTTCCAGAAGAGAGAAATTGTTCATAACAACACTCATCTGCAAACACACACTCGCTGTGTGAACTCCATTACTGGTGCCTGAGGTTGAGAATTCGCCTACAAAATCTTGCCATATACCATACATACATTTTACATAGTGGGGGAACTGTGCCTTGAACAACATGATGGGCTGTTTAATAAGGTTCCCATTATGCACGATGTGCTTTATCTGAAGTTCACTAATTTCCTGACCTGGTGAAACAGATTTTAGTAAGCTTGATATAACGCAGCATTTTAAGACAAAGGGAAACATTTAATGTGGCAGTCACAATAAAGAACTCTGAGCCGACTTGTAGACATTAAAGATATTAATAGGATTGATCAGAAGCTCAGGAAAAGAATTTTCCATTTCCCTGAAGGCCCGTCTTGTTACTTCTTGTTTGTTCAGCTCTATTTGGCATTTTAAAGACTGGGCTGCCCCATTTCTTTAAAGAGTATATTGGTTTTGCCGTCAAGATACTGTAAAATTTTCTTAGACATAATTTAGAGATGATTCTATGCCTGACATTTACAGACTTTTAGAACTTTGGGTGGAATCTTCATTCAAACTCAAGCAAACTAATTAACATAAAATATTTTGCTGTAAATGCTTTGGTAGAACCCAGATCTTTCATCACCTTTATATAAATGTTGATTTCTCTGGGATTTTTTCTTTCTCTCTAAACACAGTATGTTGGGTGTTTTTGTTAAACTTTTTTTTTAAGGGGGAATTGAGAGAAAGATAGTAGAAAAGTGAGGGTTGTAAATGTAGGGGGTAGGGGATATTGTCTATATGTCATAGCCTTCCTCTGCACATGCACACAACTAAACAATTCATACTGGGATGCTGCGTGGTTTTGAGTCAGAACCTTTCGAAATTAAACCTAAAGGTCTCACACAAAGGATAACTGGCTAATGAAAAGAATAATGGAAGAGAGAATCCATTTGAAATGACAGCTGTGAGCCGTTTAAAGTGCTTCTGTGCTGATCAAAGCTACGGCTAACATTGTTTGAAAAGAGTATATCAGTTCTCCCCTTCCACCTTCTTTCCTAGTCAACCTACAGCAAATTTTGAATTCTAGATTTCACTTTTTTTTAAGATCAAGTGAACATGGTCTCTACTTTTTCTAACTAATTCATGTTTAAAACAGTATATTCTAAGAAGCAAGAAAGAGTTTTTGGTATAAAATCAAGTGTTTTAAATGGTGAAGAGGAATACATTCAGAATTGGTGCTGTCTCCTCTTCTCCCTCCCGCTCCCCCCCCTCCAAAAAAATCTACAGTCCCTTCTGGAAATCCCAGTTTGGAAACATTCATGGCTTCATGAATTTTCACACAATGCAGTGTATGTATGTATAAATGCTGCCTACCTGTCCACACATTATTATTTAACATTTACATTGTAATAGCACCTAGAGGGCTCAAACCCCATTGTGCTAGTGCTGTGCATACAGGAAATCACAGTCCCTGCCTCAAAGAATTTAGAGTCCAAAATACATATTTGTTTGCTAGGCTTAATTCTCTGGGCATGTTTAATGTATCCTCAGTGTTGCCAACTCTCATGATTTTATCAAAAGTTTTGTGATATTTGTTGTTTTTCCTGAAACCCCAGTAATTATTTGAGAGTCTTACCTTTCATATTAAATAAAAGAAATTTCTAGTCTGTGGTGGTGAAGAAAAGCTGACCCAAGTGCAGACGAAACACTCAGAAAACAGTAAACAAATTAAAAAAAAACAACCACACTTACTTTAAAAAACAAACAAACAAACAAAAAACAACCTCATGATTTTTAAACTAATCTCATGATATTTTTTGAGGCTTGACTCATTATTTTTAATGTTTGGGGTTGGCAATACAATGTGCTTGTTAATGTTTTAACGTTACCCCCTTTAAAAAGAATGACTCGTGAAAGTAAAGCAAATCCTCAGTTACTTGGTTAAAAATTATGGTCCTCGTTTTCGGCTATGCTGACACCCATGACTCTAGCTTAATCTGCAGGGGCTCAGCACCTCTGAAAACCAGACCCAAATCTTCTAATTATTTCTCTATTCTCTTACCAAGGAAACGAGGAATATTTGTGGAACTGGGAGACAGGGTTTGTGCTAGAGAGTTTGCGGCCCTAGTCAGAGCATCTATTCCTTTCTTTGTCTAGAAGCTGGCTTTTCCAGGGATACTGTAAGGCTAGAGCTGCATTGGAGCCATGGTCCCCAGGACCCTAATACCAAAATCAGTGCTGAGGGATGGCCAAGCTGGAGGTGTGACAATAGGCAGCATCTAATGGCTGCTGCTCTCACTCCTAACTATGGATAGGCACTATCCTGGTGGAGATGCCCTTGAAAATTCAGCACCATAGGTGGCTGCCTTAGAGACCTAACCCTAACAGCAGCCCTGAATGGAGAAGAGTATGCTGTTCTGTTAGGCCTACCACATCCTTAGAAAAAGATACTACAGTATCTTATGTTATTTAAGAGCAATAGGATTGTAATCCTTTTATTCTTTAGAGTAGTGGTTTTAACCTGGGGTGCATGCACCCCCTGGTGGTGTGAGATGCCCTTTCTGGGGGTGTGAGACCAGCCAGATTTTTTAAGAAGGTAAATCATCGAAAACAAAATTAAGTACAGGCACGTAAGTACAACTACTTTGTTTCATCAAACCTATGTATTTATTAACATTATACATTTTTTAACGATTACTGTAATATACAAACAAAAAATATACCTAGGTTTAAAGAACTAACCTACTTCAACAATTTTTGATAAGGGGTGCGAGACCATATTTTGAGAACCAAAAGGGTGCAGGCTGCAGTAAAGGTTAGGAACCACTGCTTTAGAGGGTTCATTCACCAGCATTTTTTGGCTACTTCTTTCCTGCATCTGTTATCCCCTAGCAATGGAACCATGCCTCACCAGTAGGTCTCCTTTGTAATGAGTTGGTTTATACTGCTCACTCTCTTTCCTGAGCCCATCTCTCCAAAAAGAAAATGAGTACTTGTGGCACCTTAGAGACTAATAAATTTATTTGAGCATAAGCTTTCGTGAGCTACAGCTCACTTCATTGGATGCATTATGAAAGCTTATGCTCAAATAAATTTGTTAGTCCCTAAGGTGCCACACGTACTCCTTTTCTTTTTGTGAATACAGACTAACACGGCTGCTACTCTGAAATCTCTCCAAAGTCCTTATGGGGTTTCCCTTTCCTCATTTTCACACATGCCAATGTTACTCTTCTGTGGACTGTACTATTTATATTACAGTAGTGCCAAGAGGCCCCAACCCCATTGTGCTGAATGTGGAACAAAGGGACATAAAGAGAAATCTATGGCCAACAAAGTTAAGGACAATATGAAGGCTTTTTTTAATATATTAGGAACAAAAAGAACCCTAACCATAGTCCATTATTAGATGGAAATGGTTGAATTATCAATAATAATGCAGAAAAGGTAGATGTATTCAATGAATATTAAAGTTCTGTACTGGGGGGTGGGGGGAACGGATGATGTAGTCTCATCATATGGTGATAACACTTTCCATTCCACTCGTATCTCATGAAAATATTAAACAGCAGCTACAAAATTTAGACATTTTTAAAACAGCACGTCCAGATAACTTGCATTCAGGAGTTTTAAAAGAGCTGTCTGAGGAGCTCACTGTACAGTTATGTTCATTTTCAATAAGCTTTGGAACACTAGGGAAGTTCCAGAAGACTGGAAGAACACTGATGTTGTATTTTAAAAGGGTAAATAGGATGATTCGAGTAATTATAGTCCTGTAAGTATGACATCAGTCCCGAGCAAGATGATGGAGCTGCTGGTACAGGACTTGATCAATAAAGAATTAAAGGAGGGTAATGTAATTAATGATCAACACTGGCTAATGGAAAATTAATTGTCGAATTTTTTTATGAAATTACAAGTTTGGTTGATAAAAATAATAGTTTTGAGGTAACATATTTAGACTTCTGTAAGGCCTTTGACTTGCTACTGCACAACATTTTTAAAATAAAAACATTTAAAAAACTAGAATGGTAAACAATTAACATGGTGCACGTTAACTGGATTACAGACTGACAGACTGATAGCTCTCAAAATGTAATTGTAAATTGAAATCATCATCAAGTGGATGTATTTTTAGTGAGGTCCCTCAGGGACTGGTTTTTGGTCCTGTGTTGTTTAACTTTTTTATCAATGACTTGGAAGAAAACATAAAATCATCACTGATAAAGTTTGCAGATGACCCAAAAATTGGAGGAGTGGTTAATAAATGAGGAGGACAAGTCACTGATACAGAGCAATATGGACTGCTTGCTAAACTGAGCACAAACAAAATCAATATGCATTTTAATACAGTTCAATGTAAATATGTGCATCTAGGAGCAAAGAACATAGGCCATGTTTACAGAATGTGTTGGGGGAGACTCTATCCTGGGAAGCAGTGACTCTGAAAAAGAGTCAGCTGTGGCCAAAATGGCTAAGGTGATCCTTGGATGCATATACAGGGGAATGGAGTAAAGGGGTTATTTTACTCCTGTATTGGCACTGGTGCATTCACTGCTGGAATACCATGTCCAGTTCTGGTGCCCACAGTTCAAGAGGGACGCTGAAAAATTGGAGAGGGTTCAAAGAAGAGCCATAAGAAAGATTAAAGGATTAGAAAACCTTTAGAGTTTTCTAACTGCCTTAGAGTGATAGACTCCAGGAGCTCAATTTATTTAGCTTAAGGGGTGACTTGATTATAGTCTGGGGAATAAATACTTGAAAATGGGGCTCTTCAATCTGGCAGAGAAAGGTAGAATACTATCTAATGGCTGGAAGTTGAAGCTAGAGAAATTCAGACTGGAAATAAGGCGTAAATTGTTAACAGTGAGGATAATTAACCATTGGAACAATTTACCAAAGGTTGTGGTGGATTCACTATCACTGATCCTTTTTAAATCAAGATTGGATGTTTTTCTAAAAGATCTGTTCCAGTAATTATTTTGGGGGAGTTCTCTGGCCTGAGTTATACAGGAAGTAAGCCTAGATGATCACAAAGATCCCTTCTGGCCTTGGAATCTATGAATAGATGAGATGGACAAAGGTCAGGAGAAATGGGGTGGTGGTATCCCCATTTTTCAGACAGGCTAAACTGACGCACAGAGAAACTGTGATTTGCCCAAGTTCACACTGGAAGTCTGTGATACAGCCAGGAACTCAACCCAGGCCTCCTGAGTTCCAACCTTGTGCACAAGACAATCCTTCCTTCCTTTATGCTGAGGGTGCTGGGTGGTTCTTTGTCTCTGGTGTAATGTGTTGGTTAGCCAACTTAGGCAGGTTTGGAGGATCTCTTATAGCCTACTCCTTCCCCCACAATTGGTGCAGCCATACATCCTCCGCTACAAGAAACAGGAAGGGGTGTGGGAGGATGTCGCCATAGTTGACTGTGTTTATTGCTGAATTATGCCGGTTGCCACAGTCCGACTCTTCCACAGTCCTGCCTCCAGCTCAGCGTTGAGTCCCCCAACCAGGCAAATCAAATTCTCACCAGCAAGCTCAGCCCTCCAGACCCTAGCAGTCACACACAAGAGGCTTTTCTTATATTGTTTTCAGACTCCACTCCTGTGTTTGTCATTGTGCTGATGCTGTTGCTCTGCACAAGCCCTTTCATAGTTCAGAAGATACTCTCAGTAACAGTAATTGTTTGAACTTCTATAGCACATTTCAGCTGAGGATCTGAGAGCACTTTTCAGGCACTAATTCATCAAGAGTCTCGACATATTTCTGAGGTGGGCAAGGATCCTTATCTCCATTTTGCATATGGGTAAACTGAGGCACAGAGAGGTTAAGTGGCTTGCCCAAGGGCACACACTGAGTCAGTATCAGAGAATGGAATTCCTGAGTTTGTCTGGTGATCTAACCGCTGGACCATGCCTCTCTCATGACCTTTAACAGGTGCTGATGTCTTAGCGCTATTATCTACTAACACGCGCCTTTGGAAGAACGATGTGTAACCCACAGGTCAGTGTATGCTATGTGCTTGGTTGACACCAGGCATTGAACCAGGGATCTCCAGGGCTGAAAGCATTAGCCTAAAGAGCCGAAAACCTCTGAAGCTGGGGGCTGTAACAGACTTGCATCATCTGTAGATCAGCCACAAGCGGGGGGGACACAATGCACTCTGACCAGTGGATTACCCTGGACAGAGGAAGATTGTCCTGAGCAAGCTCTCAAACAGGGAGCTGTAACAGAGTCGCATCCTCTGTGGGTTGGGCAGGGGGGCCCACGTACCTGCTGTGCGTATCTGTGTTAGTTTTGTACCCAAAGAACTGGCAAAAAGGTGGCTGTTTAGACAGATTTAAAATGGGGTTATCAGAGAGCGAGAAACTCAGAAGCCTTCACCGAGGGCGCTGATGTCTAGCGTGGCACTAACTGGGTTGTAAGTAATGTAACAATGAATTAATAGGTTTTGGTTCACTAATGAGTCTGCTGGTTTCGGTGCTGGGTCCATTGACTGGGTCATTGAGAATAGTTTGCTCCTGCTCTGTTTTGCCATCCTCCCTCAGTCTCAGACCTGCCCGCTTTGTGCAGAGTGTATCAAGCTCCTGTTGTTTTTAGAGGCCTGGGATCCATCCAGGGCTATGCCTGCCTGGCTATTTGACACAAGCAGGCTGTATTATGATGTGAGGGTCAGGTTTCAGGTGAAGCAACCTACTTGCTCAGGGATGCAAACTGGGAAGGGATCAGGCTGCTCCCAAACACAGGGCCTTTCAATGCGTAGCACTGACTTTTTATGTATGTTCAGTAAAGATCTCACTCTTAAAATCTGCATGCCTGCTACATCGCACTTTGCTAATGAAAGCTGGGCATGGCACTTCCCCTGTGATGAATTTCATTTGAGCTCCAGCCTGGAAGGAAGCTTTCTGTGCAGGTACAAGTAGGTGATCTGCAATTTACAGCCAGGGGTCGCTGCCTGCCGGTCCAGACAGGGCTTTAACCACCCTCCCTTTTTTTATGGCTTGACAGGGGTAGCTGGGCGAAAGTTGTTGTGAGGTTGTTGTTTTTTTCTTAACTCAGCACATGGTGAAGAAGGTTGAGCATCTCTGACATGATATGCAACATCCCCATCATCTCATTTCTCTGATGGAACCTCTGCATGCAGGTTTCTTATTTTATTCCGTGGTTTTGTTTCTGCTTTGCAGCCAGAGTCCACAGGTGTTTACTTGCTACGGTCTGCTCTGAAATAGCTTTCTTGCAATCCTGCATACCTCGTCCAAGCTTAGTCAGTCTCTTGCATTAGCTAAGTCAGTGCAAGCTCTCTTTGAAGGAGCTGAGATGCATTTTTCCAGCTTACTAGTATTTTCTCAACTTGTAGTTATTCCAGTCACTGACTGCTAGTGGCTATCCAGGTTGGGGCCTTTGGAAGGCATTCAAAAAGGGGCGGAAGGGAGGAGGAGGAATTATCTTTAATGTCTGCTTAGTTCACCCTTCCCATTCTGTTAGCATGTCGATGCTGACTATAGTTCAGTGGAACTGAACACTTGTGTAAGGCTCTTTCAGGTGGCCAGTATGCACAGCATGACTATTGGGAACTGAGCCCAATGACGGTGTTTGCACAAGGCTGGAGGAAGAAGCAGTGAAACTCCATTATGTGAGTAGAGTGCATGTGTACTAGGTTTTCATAGTACTTCATCTGTAGATTTCCACGGCTTGTTACAAAGCAAGAGGTAAGTATTTTACACATGAGGAAAGTGAGGCATGAGAGGTGAAGTGACTTGCCCATGGTCACGTGTCAGTGGCAGAGGCAGGAAATAAACCCCATGTCTCCTGACTCTCGCCCCAGTGCTTTCTCCATGCCACCTCCTCTGGGCAATAGTCACTATTTCTACTTGAAATGTCAAGTAGATTTTTCTTTTTGATTGAGCCCTCTTGGTCCCTCCCCCACTCTAAAACCTGCTCTGCTCTTTCATTCTCTGTAGTGTAGCTCTTCAATTAGTAGCAAGGCTGCTTCTGGGATCTGGGAGGAAGTGGGATGCTGCAGCTGCAATTAACTGGATGTATTAGTTGACACAGCTTTGTGGTACGTGCATTGGCAGGTAGCTCTCACCTTCCACCCTTTTGCCCAAACGCTCGCCATTTCCCCTTCCACCCACCCCCTCCCATTCCAACAAAGATATCCTGAAACTTTGGCTATCCTCCTCCTCAAATCTGTCATGCAGTTTAAGAGATTTCAGGGGTGGGGGGAAAGGCAGGTAGCGGATTTTCAGTTGAAATTCCAAACTGAAATCTTCTGTGCTTAACAAGCCACACAGGGTTGGTGTTTACCTAATGCAGAATAATTTATCGGTTGCCTATTCTGAGCCTTAATGTGAGGTTCCTGCAGTTCTATGCGCTCGCCGCCCCTTTTACGACCAGTCTCATTCTGCTCTTCCCACCAGTTTTGAGAATCTATTCATAGGAGGAGCTCCTCCAGGAAAAGAGCAGTGCAGTATAGGATGTTAAGGGTTGGTCAGCACAGCCAGCCGCCAACAGTTTGAGACTGCGTGAGCAGAAGGGGAGTGCATTGGAATTATAGGGGAATATTTTATTCCCCATTTATCGTGGCTGGAAGTGCTGAATTCGTACCCAAGTTGCCATATGATCAATGGCCAGATCTTGATTATATCTCCCCTTTCTTGGT
This sequence comes from Dermochelys coriacea, assembly GCF_009764565.3. NCBI lineage: Eukaryota > Metazoa > Chordata > Testudines > Dermochelyidae > Dermochelys > Dermochelys coriacea. Next base: position 8,803,625 of record NC_050084.1, on the reverse strand, counting down.
TTGGTTGTAACTGAAGTCTTGATTCACTTCTTATTGGGAAGCAGTGGGGAAACGGGGCTAAGTCTTTCCTTCCTCTAACTATGAGAAGAGCAGTTTGTGGCCGTGAGGGTGCAAAATGGAGCCAAACACACATGATGGATGAAATGCTCCCATTCTCAAACAGCCATGGCTCTCTGCAAAGTTGGATGAGGCTAATTCCATGCTTCATGTCAGGGCTTTGCACTGGCTCTTTAAATTCAGCTTCCCCTGCTTTGGTTATGTGTCACACACTTGATTTCTCCCCAGACTTATTTGTGTGTTGGAGAAAACACTTGCATGTAGACAACCACTCACTAAAATTGTGACCTTAGGGCATCGTAGTTAAAAACAGATGTGTCCTTGTTCTCCCACATGAGGCTGTTTCAGTATTTAAAGTGAAACTAGTGATGCAGGAAGCAGAAAAATTTATCTGTGAAAAATTGAACTCCAAATATTCATGTTAGCTCTTTCTGAGTAATAAGGCAGCATGAAATTGATCTGAATCCTCAGGGCTTTCTTGGACAGCATTTGAGCCCCTTTCAAAACATTTATTGTAAAATATCTGCTAATTGGAATGCCTAAATCCACTTTAGTCCTTTGGAACAGCTTAGGTGTCTTGTTTTCTCTAGGCAATTATAAGCAAAGGATACACAAATAAGGACAGGGATCATTTCTGCAGGAAGGGGACAAATATGATGAGTAATTGAGCTCTGCCCTCCTCCTTTTTGATTTTTCAGTTGGCATAGTGATGGCTCTAGATAACCGGTGGCTATTCAGAGCAAGAAGGGCTGGTGCTGCTTCCCCTTCTACGATGCAATGTGGCCTTCACTATGGAGCTCATCCAAAGTCCATTGAAGTCAATGGTTTCAGAGTAGCAGCCATGTTAGTCTGTATTCGCAAAAAGAAAAGGAGCACTTGTGGCACCTTAGAGACTAACAAATTTATTTGAGCATAAGTTTTCGTGAGCTACAGCTCACTTCATCGGATGCATTCGGTGGAAAATACAGTGGGGAGATTTATGTACACACACAGAGAACATGAAACAATGGACTTTATCATACACACTGTAAGGAGAGTGATCACTTAAGATGAGCTATTACCAGCAGGAAGGGGAGGTGGAAGGAGGAAAACCTTTTGTGCTGATAATCAAGATGGGCCATTTCCAGCAGTTAACAAGAACGTCTGAGGAACAGTGGGGGGTGGGGTGGGGGGGGAGAAATAACATGGGGAAATAGTTTTACTTTGTATAATGACCCATCCACTCCCAGTCTGTATTCAAGCCTAGGTTAATTGTATCCAGTTTCCAAATTAATTCCAATTCAGCAGTCTCTCATTGGAGTCTGTTTTTGAAGTTTTTTTGTTGAAGGATAGCCACTCTCAGGTCTGTAATCGAGTGACCGGAGAGACTGAAGTGTTCTCCGACTGGTTTTTGAACGTTATAATTCTTGACGTCTGATTTGTGTCCACTTGTTCTTTTACGTAGAGACTGTCCAGTTTGACCAATGTACATGGCAGAGGGGCATTGCTGGCACATGATGGCATATATCACATTGGTAGATGCGCAGGTGAACGAGCCTCTGATAGTGTGGCTGATGTAATCAGGCCCTATGATGGCGTCCCCTGAATAGATATGTGGACAGAGTTGGCAACAGGCTTTGTTGCAAGGATAGGTTCCTGGATTAGTGGTTCTGGTGTGTGGTTGTTAGTGAGTATTTGCTTCAGGTTGGGGGGCTGTCTGTAAGCAAGGACTGGCCTGTCTCCCAAGATCTGTGAGAGTGATGGGTCGTCCTTCAGGATAGGTTGTAGATCCAATAATGCGTTGGAGAGGTTTTAGTTGGGGGCTGAAGGTGATGGCTAGTGGTGTTCTGTTATTTTCTTTGTTGGGCCTGTCCTGTAGTAGGTGACTTCTGGGTACTATTCTGCTCTGTCAATCTGTTTCTTCACTTCAGCAGGTGGGTATTGTAGTTGTAAGAATGCTTGATAGAGATCTTGTAGGTGTTTGTCTCTGTCTGAGGGGTTGGAGCAAATGCGGTTATATCGTAGAGCTTGGCTGTAGACAATGGATCATGTGGTGTGATCTGGATGAAAGCTAGAGGCATGTAGGTAGGAATAGCGGTCAGTAGGTTTCCAATATAGGGTGGTGTTTATGTGACCATCGCTTATTAGCACCGTAGTGTCCAGGAAGTGGATCTCTTGTTTGGACTGGTCCAGGCTGAGGTTGATGGTGGGATGGAAATTGTTGAAATCATGGTGGAATTCCTCAAGGCCTTCTTTTCCATGGGTCCAGATGATGAAGACGTCATCAATGTAGCGCAGGTAGATTAGGGGCATTAGGGGACGAGAGCTGAGAAAGCGTTGTTCTAAGTCAGCCATAAAAATGTTGGCATACTGTGGGGCCACCCATCGCAGTACCGCTGATTTGAAAGTATACAGTGTGCCCAATTGTGAAATAGTTATGGGTGAGGACAAAGTCACAAAGTTCAGCCACCAGGTTAGCCGTGACATTATCGGGGATACTGTTCCTGACGGCTTGTAGTCCATCTTTGTGTGGAATGTCGGTGTAGAGGCTTCTACATCCATAGTGGCTAGGATGGTGTTTTTAGGAAGATCACTGATGGATTGTAGTTTCCTCAGGAAGTCAGTGGTGTCTCGAAGATAGCTGGGAGTGCTGGTAGCGTAGGGCCTGAGGAGGGAGTCTACATAGCCAGACAATCTTGCTGTCAGGGTGCCAATGCCTGAGATGATGGGGCGTCCAGGATTTCCACGTTTATGGATCTTGGGTAGCAGATAAAATACCCCAGGTTGGAGATCCAGGGGTGTATCTGTGCGGATTTGTTCTTGTGCTTTTTCAGGGAGTTTCTTGAGCAAATGCTGTAGTTTCTTTTGGTAACTCTCAGTGGGATCAGAGGGTAATGGCTTGTAGAGAGTGGTGTTGGAGAGCTACCTAGTAGCCTCTTCATATTCCGACCTATTCATGATGACGACAGCACCTCCTTTGTCAGCCTTTTTGATTATGATGTCAAAGTTGTTTCTGAGGCTGTGGATGGCGTTGTGTTCTGCACGGCTGAGGTTATGGGGCAAGTGATGCTGCTTTTCCACAATTTCAGCCCGTGTACGTCGGCGGAAGCACTCTATGTAGAAGTCCAGTCTGTTGTTTCGACCTTCAGGAGGAGTCCATTCAGAATCCTTCTTTTTGTAGTGTTGGCAGGAAGGTCTCTGTGGGTTAATATGTGGATCAGAGGCATGTTGGAAATATTCCTTGAGTCGGAGACATCGAAAATAGGATTCTAGGTCACCACAGAACTGTATCAAAAGACTCCGGTTTACTTCAAAGGGCTTTGGTTCAGGGCCTGTTGCTGGATGCGGTTGGCTCGGAGCTAGACTGTTTATTGGTTAAGCCCTATCAGATGCCAGCTGGCTCCAGGTGCACTCCTCCGCCCCGCTCAGCTCAGCTTGTCTTTTGCTTCACAGATTGTGGTCACGGGGTTCCTCCCTCCCCCAGCTTCGACTGCAGTTGCCCTGTTCTCTTCCATCCCTCTGTGCTGTCCCCTCTCCCCCCACCGGAATGGCAGCAGGTGTCAGGTTACTACGGCTGGCTGCTGATGCCAGGTGTTCCCACGTCCCAGATGAGATGCTGGGCTGCTGGAACAGCCTGCAATGGCATCTGCTGAGCTGGCAGCCAGGACACCCCTTTGGCCTCCCCACTTGCTGCTCCCCCTGCTGGATCCAAGTGAAGAAGAAGGGAACAGAATCAGAAGGGGAAGGGGCCCAATTCTGGCTCAAGGCTCTCCTTGTTCACAAGCATTGGTGACACTCCCCCCTCCCCAACACCCTCATCCAGGCCCCAGTCATCCCATGGAGCCTCCACCCCAGCCCCAAACACCCTCCTGTTTATCTCCAGGAAAAGGTTATGAGGCCAGGTCGCAGTCATTGCCTTCACCTGTGGAAAGAGGTGGGTCTTACACTTCATGCTATAGACGTGTAGGACAGCTCCTGATTTCCACTGACAAGCAGTTCCAGAACCCAGTACTTTCCACTCATAGTACCCTGCTTTGGGCCCCTGGGAGTTTTCCCCTTGGCTCCATCCCTGTCTAGATCCCCACTGATCATAATAAATTGCAGAGCGATAAGTGGCCTCTCTCTGTTAGCCAAATTTTAGCCCTGTACATGGAACAGCACTTCGGACATATAGAATGGCATATCCCTTTGGGACACTATGGCCCATGCTGTTTTAAACCCCAGGAATCAGGGGAAGTTACTAACCTGCTATAATGTAGAGAAATATCTTTGCCAAAGTATTTGTTTGATTTGTGTAAAAAACAGTTTCTATTGGATGCATGAAGATGGGGGTGGAGAGGCAGAGGTGTTGCATACGCCTGCCTCTCCACCAATGAGTCACAGTAGTGAGTAGTAGCTCAGTAGGATGGTGGTGGGTGGGTCATGCCTCACTTCCCATGTGTAAGTACCTATGGCACTAGATCACCTGGGCACAGTGAATATAAGTGCAAGAGAAATATCATATGATACTTAGGATAGGAGGGTTGATAATTCTGTCAATATAAATGATGTTCTCTAAAGTCTTACTCAGGAGTGCTCACTTCAGAGGTTTATAAAGTACAGCAACGAGGGGACACCCCCTTACATAGTGCTGAGGGAGTCGTAATGCTTTACTGACCAGGCTGGGAACTAGAAGACCTGGGTTTTATTCCCAGCTCTCCTACTGACTCTCTGTGTGACCTTCGGCAAGTCACTTAGGGTACTCTGAGGTACGGAGAAGCTATCTGTAAAATGAAGATAGTGCTATTTAGCCACCTTTGTAAAACTCACTTTGAGACCCAAGGTGAAAAATTTTATGTAAATAACTAGAATAATAATTATTATTACTATTACAGCTTCAATGTAGTGTGCAAGTATTAACCATGTTAATGTGAAGCCTGGCAAATCTATTTTCAATAGGCGGCATTGATTCAAGGCTTGTGGGCTGAGGGAGCTAGTCTCTATGGGTCAGGATTGGTAACCATGTTTTCCGAATCCTGGTTATTAATCAGTCCTCCCTTCTCCTCCCAACCCTTCCCCCCTCCCACACACTTCTAACCGTCCTCTTGCCCTGCCCCAAACACTCGCCCACACAGGGGCAGAATTTCCCTAACGGCGCTTGCGTTGATCAGATTCTATTTCAGTTGTTTGGAACTCAGTGTCACATGGAGGCTTTTTTCTGAGATTTGGGATAACAAATTCCTTTCTGTGAGCTAATTTTTCACACACCTGTCCAAAGCACACTCTGGAATAGAATAATGCATCTTTTGTTCAGGGTCTTTCTGTTGGTTTCCTTCTCCACCTCCATTATTTCATTCTTCTTTTGCATAGTAATGCTGTTTTTGCCCTTCATTTGAAGTAAATACCAGGAGTCCCTGGCGCTTGAGCAAGAGAAATATGCTTTCTGGCTCTGTTTCTTACACTGTCTTCATAGGAGGTTTCGCTGTCGGGGGCGCACACTGGAAGAAGGCAAAGGCATATTATAATATGGAAAATCCAAGTCTCATCTGAACCTCTGGGGCAGCTTAGGGAGCCCACAAAGCCTTCAGTTGACAGGTTGCCTGTGAATTTTCACATTCACTATGGACCTGTCCGGAATGGGATGTGGGAATGTGAAGGATGCTGTTTTCTGGGCAGGTTGGTTGGCTGTGCATCATCTTAGACGGAGAAGGGGATTTCTTTGGGAGAATGGGGACACCTTCTCCCCCCCAGCTGTTTGAAGCTGGCCCTGTGTGTTCCATCAGGCCCTGGGGAATTTCGCTAATTGACTGATTGGTCCAAGTCTGGATCAGGGTTTGGGTTTGGGCTTGTTTCTAATGGGAAGAGAATACGGTTCCAGAGATTTGCCAGCAGTTTCCCCCCTGGAAGAGTGAATTCCATTGTGTAACAGTGAGCTCTGGCTAAGAGGAAAGTAGAGACTGGCAGGATACTGAGGCTTCTGCCTGTACCTGGGGGCCCGTTTACACTACCACAGCAAAACTATGGCACTGTATAGGGTTTTCCATCTATGGAGTTAATCCACCTCCCTGAGCAGCGGTAGCTAGGTTGACAGAAGCATTCTTTGGTTGACTTAGTTGCATCTATGCAGGGTTTAGGTTGTCACTCAGGAGGGTGAATTTTACATAGCTATGTCAATCTAAATTTTAACTGTAGACCAGGCCTCAATCCTGGTTAGGGGGGTGGAGGAGACTTAGGCTTTTGACCCTATCACCCCAAATAAATCCTGCCGGGTGTCTTACTCTTCAATGTTTAACAATTCAGCATCATAATGAGAGCCAACAGGCTTGTGTCAGTGTTGAATAATAACTTGATTTGCTGTGTTTGTGCACATGTTCTGTATGTTGGGAACAGGCTCAGACAATAGCCTGAGGTAGCTGTGCATATATTTACATAGACTTTTTTTCCCCCCCTAACAGCCCTATTACCGTATTTAAATGCAAGTATGTCTTTTTTAATTGATGTTTTAAAGTAGCTTAGAGTCACTCTCGCCTAGCTGTTCTTTGTTCAGTTTTTCCCCTGGTTACGTGTAGCTGGGATGATAGCACTAGAGTTAGTGGGCTTGTAGTTTGCTGATTTATCTGGAACTCTTTCTCTCTCTGTCTCTCTCTCTAGTTTGTTCTGCTCTCTTCTGCTGTCCCAGCTGCTTCTTTAAAGTCGCAGTTGTTTTTCTGTGGTCTCTTCAGTGTGGCACAGAAGCTGTGTTCCCTGACAAGTTTGCCCCGTCTTGGGTCATCAAAACTAATACGAGCAGCTGGAATTCTGCAAAGACCAGGAACCCTTCAGAGCCTCTTGCTGTCCTTTGCAGCAAAGGCATCTGGTGTTTTTGTTGATCACCTTTTCCCCTGTCTTTGCTTACTTAAAAATAAATAAATCCAGTGTCTCTGGCAGATTTTTTTAAATTAATTAAATTAGGAACCACCATGTTGCTAGTGGCAGCTCATTTTCCTGCAGTTTCACAGCATCAGGGTATGGTACCTGAAATTCCTTGCTATGCTGCTGTTTTGCGTTAGAAAGCTGCTTTTTTTTTTAAATGCATCCAAGTGAAAAATTTTTTTTACTTTATCCCAGCAAACCTGTGTTCTTGAAACAAGGACCTCCCTGTAACTTTGATTACTATCTGGTCTAAAAATCAGCATATTGCTTTCCTCTTGCAAATAAGCAAAAAATAAAATAAACGTATCCTTACTGTTCTGCAAAACTGATCTGAGCCCTAACAGTTTGAAAGCAAGAAGATATAAACCACATCCTACAAGCTGTCTCTGTGAATTTATTCACTCCCGTATCTTGCCTTCAAAACTTGCAGTGGCTCAGAAGACCTATGCACAGGATAACAAGGCATCATCAGAGCATGCAGCCATTGAAATTCATTGCAGAGGATTTAGGGCAGGATTTTCAAAAGAAGGCCACAGGTGCTTCAATTTTGCATGCCCAAGAAGGCATACCATAAAGGAACCTGATTTTCAGAGGCTCAGCTCTGTCAGGAAATCAGGCTCTTTTAAGGTTCCTCAAGTCAGACCCCCCAAATCACCAACCCCTTTTGAAAATAGGACCATAACTGACCATAGTTGCCCCTAAAAGTGCTACAGTATTTTGCCCCTCCCCCCTTTTTGTTTATTTGTTTGTTTTGTTACACCTGCTTTTCATTGGATTTTTCCCTTTACCCTTCTCCTTCTTTCCGTGGCTAGGTTTTCCGGCAGCAGCCTATGGACCAGTAGCAGCAGCAGCGGTGGCAGCAGCAAGAGGATCAGGTAGGGGGGCCTGTGGAAGAGGCTGCTACATGGCATACCCTCAGAATGCAGGGGAAGGTAAAAGCTCTGTCGGTATTCTATGTGGCTGCAGCTGTCCGTCATTACTCTGATTTTCCTCACACTTATCCTGGGGACCTGAAAAAAAAACACACTACAAGCAGAGGCCACAAGGCCTGGAGCACCTTACACGAGATTTACTTAAGAACTGGCAAACCCAGGGTAGTGGGGTTTTTTGGTATTGTTCATTTATTTATTTTAAATTAAAGATCATAAAGGACTAAAAAAAAAAGTTTTCATTTCTCATGTGAAGTTTGCACTTGGTTAACAATGCAGCATTTGCTCTCTGCAGTTAATGCTCCAATGGCTGCGAGATCAAACCACACCACCAGATTTGTGCCTTGAATGATTGCCCCCAGTAAGACATCATGGCAAGGTGTCCTATGGATTTATTTTTAAAAATACCTTTCTTGGCCCCACCTCCCAACAAAATAGTATTCTTTCCCCTGGAACTAGCTGGTTACCAGGATGGTAATTTACTAGCGCAGAGCTTCCTATTAATCTGGAGACAAAAGCATCACATCTGCTACAATATATTAGAAGAGATCCTAAAATGTTCATATATGCACTCAAGATCTGCTTTCCTTTGAACTCTAACTGGGGTGGTACAGCTGTAAATGCTGCCTGAAGTACAGGCAATCAATAAACGTTACCTGGAGCCAAATCAAAGTGGCCTGGCTGAAAGCACATGTATTGTTGGTTTCCAAAATATCGTTTTTAATTTTCCTGCCATTTAAAGCTTTGGAGTACTTGTGGCACCTTAGAGACTAACAAATTTATTAGAGCATAAGCTTTCGTGAGCTACAGCTCACTTCATCGGATGCATCTTATGCTCTAATAAATTTGTTAGTCTCTAAGGTGCCACAAGTACTCCTTTTCTTTTTGCGAATACAGACAAACACGGCTGCTACTCTGAAACATTTAAAGCTTTGTTTTTGTTTCTCAGACTGCTGCTCTTGTTACCTACTACAAACTGCGGCCTAAGCTTCACGAGAAATGTTAAAGCTTTTCTCTCTGTCCTTCCAAACGCTTTTTTTCCCCCTTAAGGGAAATAAATAAATAGTTACCAATTACAGTTATTACCCTAGAATTTCAATGTAGAGAAACATGTGAATTAGCGCTTTGCTTAAGTAATTAAATGTTCAGTACAGTCATGAGTGGGCTGTTAACTTACCAGCACACCCTGTTCTGTGTCTGACTACTATCCTGTGTCTTGATTGTACAATGGTGACTGAAAACAATAAACCCTGAGCAAGAACAAAGGGTATAGTGATGCCTTCTCAGTAGATTTACCTGCTCTCACAGGTACGTTCAACATTTATGTATCATCCTGTGAAATCATCTTACCATTTGTTCTTGCTAATGATGAAGGGACATCTGGGGAGGCAGGGAGTTTTGAGAAAACGTTCTTGCTACCTGGCATTCAACTCCCCAACCGCTTCAGTGCGGTTTTGCTCAACATTGTACAGATAAGATACGCAGCAAAGACTGTTTCCAGCTTACTCACGATTTGATCCTAGAGTAGAGGTTTTCAGTGACCTGTATGGAACTTCTACACTGATTAGCTAGGCTCTTAAAAAAAAAAAAAAAAAAAAAAAAAAAAAGCTATTGAGCACTAGTACCCAAATATGCATTGAGTGAGACCCTAATTCTGTGGAGTCCAAAGTAAGATGTCAGGAGAACTCCGTTCCATGCAAACTGGCACTGCTTGCGGGGCTACAAAGGATCATCTGTACCAGTTTTATTTTGTGGCATGTGGAGAAAGCCTAAGGGGTGACTTGCCAGACAGCTGTGGGAATATTTTTCCTTCTCTTTCCTTCTCCCTCCTCCCTTTCTTTAAAGAGAAGAAAAATTGATTTCACCTATTAATTGAGGAAAATGGACTTAATTGTCACTGTCTCTGCCTCGTGTTTTGCCCTTCAGGTTTTGTTTTAAGTATTAACAGACCTGGTGAGTTGCCCCTTAGCAAGGTGCAGAGGGTTTGGCTAGATTAACGTTGCTTCCATTATTACTATTTTTTTAATCAGAGTGCTTTTGGTTCTCCTTTACAATTGAACTGAGCATCAATCAATTCTGTGCCTGAATTCATTTGGGGTTTTTTAGTGTGGCTTTTTTTTTATTTTATTATTTTTATTTGAACGTGCAATACGAAACTAAATCTAACTCTAAATTAACACCACCCTTCCTGGCAAGTTTAAAGAGCAGTATGGAGTTTGGAAATGCCTTTCAAGTCTCAAAATTGTATGCGTGCCCCAAAACAAACAAACAAAACTCACCAATCTCACCCATAATCTCAAGGAGGAAGAAAGAGATTGTCAAACTTCGTAAACTAGAGGCTGTTTACATTTGTAGTGAAATGTGTTCTATGGAACGATGGTGTTTTATTTGCAGTCATTTCCATCTAAAGAGAGTTATTGAACAGGGCATCTTGGGCTTGTCACTTTCATACAGCAATGGTAGTGAATTGTATTCAGGAGCAATGGAGTCTGATAAATCTCATCTTACAGTATATGGGCCCGATTCATTACAAGAAAAATGTTTTTGCAAATGTGCACAATCCCCTCATATGCTTTTATGATTAAAAATGCAGAATGCAGCACGACTGGCACTTATTGGCTTCCTTTTGTTGTCAGCCTGAGTAAAGTCAAAGAGAACAAATGGACAACAGAAACATCCCCCACCCCACCCCCGTTCCCCACTATTCCACTGCACATTATTGGGGCGGTTCTATTTGTGCTGCCCTGGCTATACCTTCTCTGTGGATAAATCAGAGCTTCACTTTCCACTGATGCCAATTCCTTTGAAAATTCAGGCCATGATCCTGAAAACACTTAAGCATGTGCTTAACTTTACTCCCATGAGTAGTTTCATTGATTTCAAGGGGCTCTTTACAGCAGTAAAGCTAAGCACATACATAAATGTTTGTGGGATCAGAACTTAAGTGCACTCCCAAAATTTTCATGTTCACTTCAATGCATGTTTTATATAGCTACCTTTTTGGACATGAATCTTGGAACATTTCTTGTGCCAGATTTTTGTGAAGATCTCCACACCAGCAGCTCCCATTCAGACACCTAAACAAAGTGGCAAGATTTACAGAAGTGTTTGGTGCTCGGCAGCTCCCAGCATTCCCAGTAAAAGCCTGGCCACTTTATTTAGGGAGTTGAGCTCTTTCAAAAATATGGACCATAAGCAAATTAAGATCTGTTCAGCACCCAAAATGCACGCACACTTCCAGGCAAGACTTTGTCTAATGCATTTCTAAAGCCCCATCACTGTGTTGTCTGGGCATTGATGACCTCTGTGTAACCTAATATGGTGTTCTTACATGTACTGTGTAAAATTTGCATGTTTGCTTAATAATCATCAAAAGAATATGCCTAGATTATTTCAGCCTGGGGTGCAGTTAATTTGCATGTCAGCTGTGTTAATGTCATGAACCTATTTTGGTCAGTAATCATTTTTGTGATTCTGCACATTGTGGGCTTCTCTTTCCTTCTCTCCCTTTTTTTCTTTCTTTTTTTAAATTTTTTTGTCATATTTCTGCTTGTGGGAATACAACCACCAATTACTATTATTAGATGGAATAAGGTCTGGTACCAGTTGCAACGGTAACTCCTGTGATCAGTAGAAAGGGACATTTCCCTGTGTTCGTGTTCAGTGTCGTTCATAAATTCACACTTGCTAAACTCTTCTCTCAGACTGGGAAGTTTATGCTTTGATGCGTCCCTTTATAAATCACGCACCCAACCAACACCCCCAGGTAGAAGCAATGGGTGAAATTTTTCTAAACTGACTTAGATTTAGCCACATGGTTCCCATTCACTTCCGTGGGACCTGTGTGGCTAAATCCTCTAGTTGGCTTTGATAACCTCATCCCCTCCTTGTATTTTTTTTTAATGAATTGGGACCTGGGCCATGTAAAATTAGCAAGCTTGAAAGTCTGAATGCTGCAAACTCCTCCTAGACAATTTCACTATCAGTGTCATGTTTCTTTTAATTTCACCTGGCATATTTTGAGCGCAATCATTTTTGTCTTGTAAGTGCTGTTTAAAAAAAATGGGAAAACCGGGGGTAGGGGGGGACGACATTTTTATCTTAAACTTGGGAGGGGGGGATTAATTTGGAAGAAAAAACCCCGCAAAAAACAGAAAGCAAAATAAAATTTGGCAGAAAGTTGTTGGGTTCCCCCCCTTCCCCCCACCAGATAGTCTTAGTGTGGTCCCCAGCTTGTTACTGTTAACTATTCCTCCCTGATGAGTGGAGAATAAAATAATAATACGACGGGCCTGATTCTTCACTGCTTGACACTTGGTGCAGTCATTCAAAGTGGGGACAAAAACATGAGCAAATCAGAAGGGCAACATTTTACACCCACTCTGCCCAGTATAAACAATGACAAGAGGTATAAAGCAGAGAAGACTCAGGACTGTCTTGTGGTTTGAAGCTAAGGACATATGCTTCTTTCCCCCTCTCCCCCCAGCCCTTAACACCTTGCCAGTCTCCAACTGCCAATGCTGCCTTTGATCCCTGAGCCCCCAACAACCCCTTACTGTACTTTATACTTGCCAGCTATAACAAATCTAGTAACGTGAGCTACTGACCTTGATGGTGAGTGTGAGCAGTTATGTTTTTGTTGTTTTCTCTCTTGCTTGGTTGGGGCTGCTGTGAGAGAGGGTGTCTCTGAGGCATTCTTTCCGGCCTCTCTTACACTCGGACGTGCACACCTCCTCTCAAACACTCTTCTGAGCGCGCTCAGCGGGAAGGTTTGTCCACACCTATTAATCCTCTCTCAGTGTCCAGCTTCTTGTTAGTAGCAGCTGGTTGCATGTTTTTTGCTTGTTCAGATGAAACGGTTCAAGAAACGACTCATATCAACTCTTGAGAAATGTCTTTTTTTTTTTTGTACACTTTCTTTTTATGTTTCTATTAATTTCCCTTACTTAAAAAAACCAAAACACCTGTCGTACCGTAAAACATTTCACATCTCCCCTTGCCTGTTCTTAGAGTGTATGTATCTGTGGGACTGAACTAAATGCATGCACTGTAGTAGTCGTACTGGTAGCAGTAGATGTAGTTGTAGAACATGCATTGTTGAGTTGATATTATAGATATCATCAACTTGAAATAGTGTGTCAGTCAAAAGCATAGCATTGGTTTGATTGGAAGAGTAGGGCTATCAAGAAACCAGTGTACTCCTAAAGGCTTGGATCCATAGTACTGTATTTGTTAAACCCCATTATCTGAATTTATAAACTGAACATGGCTGTAGCTAACCTACATCCTTTCCCACAACAAGAACTCACACATACTCTTATGTTGATAGTAAATTTACCTTATTTTTCAAATTAAAAATCCTGGGAATTAGATCTTTGAATATAAATATGTTCTGTTATTTTAGTTTGTATTAGAAAATTAAGATTTTGTTTTAAATCATTTGTAATCATGATTTCCTCATTAATCCCTCAATTGTCTGCATTAGCCCATAGAATCATTCTTTGCAGGTCTTAAATTGTTTGTGCAAAATGCAAATCACCCCATAAGATAGCTAAATAATATAATGTATGTAAAACAGCTTCCTACCAGACTCTCCTGAGACAAAAGGGAATTGTTTTTAGGTCACAAACCTCAAATCTTGTTATGCAACAGACTCTGTGCTAGTCATGGTTTGTATTCATTGCCATGTCGCTGGGCTTAAGGGAACATTTTTAAATTAAGATTTAACATTTCATAAATACTAGCATTAGGAGTAAAAGATAAGTTCATCATCTTTGTCATTGAGCCAACAAATGTCTTTGCTTTTTGCACCCAGTTTTATGCACTTAATTTTTTAAATTGTTTTCAAAATGAATCAGCAGTGAATAGATTTAACAACTAGTATTTCAAGTCTTGAATTACACTTTATTTTCATTTTAGTTTGTTGTTTGGCAGAAAATATCCTGCTGGGAGTGGAAAAGTTCCCCTACAGTGCTCATACTCCCCCCATCTCCCTCCAATAGAATTAGGAGCTCTTCCTGTGGCCTAAATGTTAGTTTTGAGCACATTCATAGCCTACAGAGTGTGTTCAATGTAGTCTCCAGGACACTTATCTCAGCAAATGTTATTGAAAGAAACAAAGTATCTGGAATGTGCTTTCGAGATGCAATTAAGAATTTGTATTTGCTCCTTACCTCTGATGGAGCAAAATAAATTAGCCAAAGAACTTCTTGGATGTAGTTGACACAATCACAATCCTATAGACATCTATACTGTCTGCTGGATGCATGGTGCACAAGATTTCCCTTATTGCTAGTGAGGAGTTGCAACATTTGTACATCAAAGGGAGAGAGGGGAATAATTTACCCCTTAGATTTCAATCTGTTGCAGAGATGTGGGGACCCACTGTTTAATGTGCAAGACATGATGAAATGAGGAATGTATCTAAAAGTTAGCTGAGCGGCAAATTGCAGAGGGTGTAGAAATCCATGTCTTACACTTAAATAAGGTGCACTAAAAATATTTAGTCTTGTCATTAAACACTGATTGTGTTAGAAAATGACAGTAATAAAATAGGGGGACAACAGTTGGTCTGTGTGTGTGAAATGAGGGAAATCTAGATCAACACGTTGAAATGTCATAAGGACCAACAGCTGAACAATCTAATGATGAACCAACTTGGAATTTATACTGCCAATTTAGGATATTTTCCTTTCGAGTGACAGCTCAAATGGAACTGCGCTCCTTTTTTTATTTTACTGTATAAAAATACATAAAATTTAATCCAAGCCATGTAATCTGAAAAACCAGAACCTAACAATCAGACCACCTGGGAAAAGGAAGCAGGCTGAAATTTCTCACTCCACTGGAACATCCAGTAATTACTTGACAGAGGCTGGCAACTGGAACTCTGCAGAGTTGATGCATCTAAAAATTAGCAGCTGCACAAGATTTTTATCCTTTGCTCATCTTTATAATATTATGGCTGCGTCTGAGAAGAAGGCATGAAATGGAAGAACCCCAACCATTTTGTACCTATATAATGTGTGTCCTTGCTGAGGACTCCTCCATTCCCAGTAGGTTAAATGATCTATTCTATCTTGTGGATTAAACAGTTGAATGCAAACAAAAGGAAAATGTCTCCTGTTATAGGAATAGAAGTAAAAGAAACCAAACTCTGCACTGAATAAGCACATGTCTGAAGGGTAAATGCTCCATTTTTTTCTAGGCATGTGCAACACGGCTGTAGAGATGAGGTCATTATGCATTTCCTTGAGAGGTGTTTTTTTGGCCTTGTTAGTGACCACTCTCTTCTCTCGCTATTTTATGTGCTCTGCAATTACTTCCCTGAAGGATGCGGGGTGGTTTTGTTTCGTTTTTTAAAAAGGGAATTAAAGCAGAATCGTTTCTATTATGGGTCTAAAGTCATACATTGATCCAAGATAATTTCAAAGCCATTATAGAAAAACATACGTCTGGAAGTGCCTTCCAGTGATCAAACCCCACAAAATACCTGTTTATCTTATTTTATTGTTGGAAACATTTTATTTATCCGTGAGGGACTGAACCTCTTGCGGAGCCATATAAAAATTTCACTAAATTTAAAATAATCTGCTGCTGGTGCCAGGCACTGACCTTGGTTAGAGTCATTTTACAGGGCTCCTGCTTGAAGTCTATTGTGGTTAAAATACATCAGCTTTAATCAATAACTTAGTAATAGAAAATCCTGTGCACTTGATAAATCATCTCCAATGCAATTAGTGACCAGCTCTGAAGTACAGACTTAAGTACAGCATGAGTTAATCTTTAATGAATGTAGTAGCTAACTTTTAATGGTCTTTTCAATCAGTGGAATTATTTTCAATAGGAAAACAGTTGTCCACAGAGATCATTCTGGCTACCAGGGTGCCTCTCTTGACACACACCAAGTGGTGGCTCCACATAAGCTTGAACTGTATTGTGATCCAAACAGGCTAATCATGCATTCAGGAAAATGTTTCCGTTTCAGAGCACTGAAAGTTTTACGCTTGACAAGTAGATTTGACTCTATTCTAGCAAAGTGCTGGAACAGCCAGTTAATGTCATTCAAATTTTTTTTTAGGGACAAAGCTCCTGGTTGTTGGAATGCAGATTTATTTTACATGATGTAACAAACCCTTACATGAGTTATCAGCAAGGTTTGAAACCAATCAGGCCCCATTTCAGGAAAGTGTTTAAGTATGTGCCTAAATTTAAGCATGTGAATAGTCCAGTTGATTTCAATGGAACTAGTTACATATTTAAAGTTAAGCACCTGCTTAAGAATCTTGCTGAATCACAACCCAACAGGGCAGTACAAATTGAGCGTGATACCTTCTATGCGGAGTAGCTGCTAAAGGTGCAAACCACACACATTTTGCAAGCTTTTACACTAGTATTTTCAAATAATTTGACCTCAAAATGCAGGAGAAAGTTAAATACAGTGAGTACAGAGACAGTCTTTTTCTCCCTCCCCGCCCCCCCCCGCCTTTCTATTTGAGATACAGGCAAGTAAAAAAGGATACAGAGGTCTTTTCACTACAGCAAACTTTTGTATTCATCTGCCTTGGCATTAACTTGAAGGGATAATAAAAGCCAGGGAAAGTAGAACTGAACTTTAGATATACGGACCTTCACTATTGGGGGGGAAAAAAAGTCAGACAGCAAGTTCATTTGAGTGTTGTTTGGTAATTGCAGCAAAGGATCAGAACCAAGGGCTGTATTCCTCTGAATCAATGTGTGACTATGTGCAAGTCACTTCAGGGTTCTGTGCCTCAGTTTTTCTCTCTGTACAATGGGGGGAATATTACCTATCAGGGTGTGGGGAGATACAATTACCATAGCCACAGTACCTTGTGGGAAAGTGCCACATGAGCGCAAAGGATTATTGTTATACCCTGACTTTACTCAGCTGGTTTCCATTTTTCTTTCAAAATCTCTTTAGGTCTCCATTGACTCTTCCCTAAGGGCTGTGTCTCAAGTGTCATGGCAAACAATGATTTCCTTAAAGGTGGCCTAATGATGCTCTTATGTGGTCATCGATAATGTTTTGGCCTTATGCTACAGAGATTCCCAGTGCCTTCAATGGGTGCTGGATAAGGTCTGTAGGTAGCAGATTCATTTTCTCTAATATCAATGGCAGCATTCACATGGAACAGTTCAGAAACTTCTGAGCATTATAAGGCTAGAAAAACTCCTCCTGGTGTCCTAGAATAACATCAATGTGCTCTTTCTTCTTTAGGCATCATTGTTCAGAGTACATAACACCCCCTTCTACCGCCCCCCCATCTATGTCCTCTTGCTGTCTTTTTTGCTCATAGAAAACTGCAGCTACGACCTATGTATGGTACCAAGGACAAAATACTATGTGGGAAACTCGCCTGGAAAATGTGGCGCATCTAAGGGCAAAATCTGATTCCTACTCAATTTAGTGCAGAGCTGTTTGATCACATGGTGCTGATGTCTCCTTACTTCCAGTTGCAGAATAGCATTAAAGGGGGAAACCTAGAATACTTTCCTAATACTGTTACTTTTCCAACTAAACAAATGCAGACATGAATAGAATGGGAGGCTTTCCAAGAGCCGATTTCTCTGTTAAAATGCGGACCGCGCTATGAATGAGTTTCAGAACCTCTGGCTTAATTAGATGGACTGGTCTCTTTTAGCTTCACTCTTGGAATGACTTTTTTCTTTTGCTTACCTGTTAGTGCAGTTGCCTCACCCATAATTGCTTATTATCATATATATGTTTGGCTAGTTAATTCTAATCAGTTTAATACCTGTGTCTTGTGTAAACTCCTGGTAGAAGATGATCTTCCATAGAACGAGGGGGTGGGGTTTTTTCCTTTCCCTTTTCTGTACAGTCCTGCATGTTTGCAAACAGTGATCCATAGGTGGTGTGTGTATGAAGGAGATGCTTTAGGAGCAGAATGTGAATTACTACTGTGTATTAAAATATTCAGTGAAATGAAATCCCAGTTTTGTTTTAATTTGGCTCTTCCACTGCCTGTTATTGTACAAAAGGCTTCAATTTAAAATTAACAGAAATGATAGCCGGTTAATGTGTTACAGTGGGAGGCCGAAGTTTCTGTTGCCATGGCGATGGAGTTCGGCTCATTTGTTTTGTAGATGAGTAATTACTACGCAATTAGAGTAGGCTAAAAATAAAGGGGCCCTTTGTTCCCAGTTACTCATTAATATTAATAAAAGGTCTGTCCAGGCTGTGATAAACAATTAATGCAAATGTGGTTGCCCATGGTATAAGTAGCAACAGATTTCTTATCCTCCAATACGAGGTGATCATGCCAGAGAGGTTTGCTCTTTCCTCACTTTAAATAGCAAAATTATTAGTAAATAATTTCATGTGGGAGCAAGATCCCAGGTAAAAAACTTTCCCTGTTTGCCTCTTGGTAGGATATCAGTAAAGGCTAAGACATGGACAGGCATGGGCAAGTCTGTTAGGACTTTCTCCTCAAAATCTGAGATGGGTCAGATCCTGCAATGTGCTGAGCACACTCAACATCCATTGAAATCAATGGGAACTCAGGGTTCTCAGCACTTCACAGGGTTCAAGCTGAGGTCCTGGTTCTGCAAACGTTTGTTTGTGTCATTTGACATCCACAGGTAGTGGGGTGAACCAGAGCCACTTTCCGAAAGCATTTTTCAGGATCGGAGTCTAAGTCCGCCACTTTAAAAGAGCATAGAGGATGGAGGAGCATTGAGAGTTGATTTGGGAGGGCCAAGAAAGGAATCTGGTATGAGATTTGCAAGCGTCTCAAAGGAAGTTACTTTCAAAGGGAGTTGGGTTCCTAACTCCCTTAGGCACATTAGAAAACGCCAGCTCTGAAGCCAAAGAGTTGAAATTAGAAAAGAGCCATTTACCTTATCTCATGATAAACACTTCATTGCAGTACTATGTTAGAAGGAGAGGAAAACTTCATCATGTATTACAGCCATGTCAATATTAGGTGTCGTGTCCCAGAACCCCCCTTGGGCTAGGTGCTGTACAAACACAGAGATGATCTCTGCCCCCAAAGAGTTTACAATCTAAATAAACTAAAATCTAAGTCAATTTCTTTTGAAATATAAAGGCATTACAGTTACCCGAAGCAGGGGGAGGGGCAGTGGTGGGAGAGGGAGGAGAGTGGGGAAGGTGCAGTAGAACTGAAAGAAAACAGTCCTGAGCATTTAGCGTAAAGTATCTAAAGCGTTACAGTACATTAGAGTTTAAATTAACTTTAAATTCCAGTACTATTAGATTGGTACCTGTTTGTAAAATGACTGAAAAGTCAGAATTTATTCACATATGGTATTTATATAAATTATCATTATTGTTTTGGCTGCCTTGGCTTAACCAATAAGACATGCGAGTGTGTGCTGTGGAGCTATTTTGGTGCAGTCTATGGACAGTAATGAAATGATTTGGTGATGATGCTGCAAGCTGCGTGCCCGATTGAACTCCCACGTGCACGTGTGCTCAGAATCTTTGGCAAGGGAAGCCTTGTGTTGGAGATGTGGCTTTCTAGTCTGCTTTGGAGCTGTCAAACTGACAGTGCATGGGCCCCATCCCTTCCGTTACTTGTGCTGCTCCTTGGAAGCACCACAGGAAAGACAAAAAGCGTTCTGGGCTGCTGTTTCCTGGAGTCCCTCTCTGCTCAGATGTGGCATCACTTCAGAAGAGGGGAAAGGACGGTGTGGCAACTTTGGGTGGGGGGAGGGTGTTTCCACAAATCAAACGTGCATCAGACAGTCTGATCAACCAACCTGCCACATGCTAAATAGTGGTGGTTGCAGCTAGAATAGGTTCTTTTGAGCAGCTTCCAGCACTGGCCGCCATGGTGCTAGCAGTAGAGTACAGGACACTGGCATTTTTATCACTTGGTCACCCTCCTCCGCTCAGAGCAGATATAGATGAGACTGGGCCAGCAGCCACCTGAGCCCTGTCACTCCTACCAGTGGGAGATTCTCCCTCCCCCCCCAAAAAAAGAAGTGTAAACAAGGCCCAAGTACTCTCAATCCTTGTGTTTATTTTTTTGGCACTCACCCAAGCTGCAGCTCTGTCCTCCATCCTGTCCCTTTGAAGCGTCACAGTAGCGCAGCGTGCATTCTGGGCTGTCTCCCTTTCCCTTATCATGCAAAATGTCTGCCTAGCCAAGTTTGCTTCCTCACCCCTTGTAAGCCTGCAGAACCACTCACCAGTACGTGCATCCAAGCCACAGACGTCACTGGCCTCATCACTCGACGGTAGCCTAACCAAGTGACATCATCCAGCCTGGAGATTAGATGAGGTCTCGGTCTAGGGTGCAAGATGTTCCAGCGGGAAAAATGGCATCTGCATCCCTCCCAAACTGTTTAACTAATGGAGGAGAATGTAGCACAGCCTTTGTAAGGTTGACATTTGTTTGTTGTTAAGGATCTAATTAGAAACATGAGAGGGAGCTGAATGGCTGCTTGCTCGGCTAATTAGCGACATGCACGAAGACCACTTTGAACTTCAAGGACACAAAGCTATTAGCACTTACATCAAAAATGGATTAAACTTCTGTGCTTTTATAATGATTAAAGATGAGCCGCTTGAGTGGAAATCCTTTTGTAAAGGCTGCGACAAGAGCTGGCTCCGTGATTGCAGTTTCTACAAGTGAAGCTTTGCATGGCCTCTGTGTAGTACTCTGGCCCCATGTGAGAGTGACACGATTAACTTGCAATATGGAAAATGTGATTAGGCAATAAATATTGATTGCTTGTGAAAAAATTACAGTTAAGCTGAGAAACATATTTATTTCTCGTGGCACGTAATTACGGGACTCAGAAGAGACAGGCTTGAATAGATTGTATTTTGTGTCTTCTTGCAAATTAGTGCACGTCAAGTATTTTTAATACTCCAACATCATTCTGACAGGCCCATATCCAAGCTAGGGCTTGAAACAGACTAACAGCAGCGGTGTTCATCAGTCGTTGCTTCTAGTACAGTTACCGCGTACA
The DNA here is from genome assembly GCF_009764565.3 of Dermochelys coriacea. Classification (NCBI taxonomy): domain Eukaryota; kingdom Metazoa; phylum Chordata; order Testudines; family Dermochelyidae; genus Dermochelys; species Dermochelys coriacea. The sequence continues at coordinate 8,782,791 of NC_050084.1, read as the reverse complement.
GAGAGACTCTTAAACCACCTATTCCTGTTGCAACCATGGATTTACCCCCCTCCTACAGCCGTTTTATTGTGACGTCACTGACTGGTTGTGCGCCCTGACTCTCTCTAATAACATAGCACAGTCTGGGCTGTGCAGTGCATCTGCACTTCAGTTGGCTTGGCTTTAGCCCAGTTTAGGGAACGGGCAAAGTTCCATCTCTTCCACACCAAAAGAAATGTGTTGGGGGCAGTCCTGTTGTAACTGGGTCCCTGTCTGTAGTTGTAATTGTCATGTAGATAGGTCCCGGTTAATTTATATCTGGTTTTTGAACATGGTTTGGATCATTATTAGGTGTGGATTGGAGCAGTGTTAGTGCTTATAATTGTGCCTGTAGTGTGAATAGGGTTTAGGAGCATACCATTCCTCTGACACTTCGTTCAGATCTCGCTCAAACTGCTGTGTCTAGTAACCTTTACACCACGTACTACCATTTTGCTGTTATCCCTGCAATATGCTGATGTGAAAGCTACTGCCAAAGGGACTGCAGGGGCAGGACAACCCCTAATCTGTGATTGCAGATAGAAAATAACATACAAATGGTACCTTGTTACTGCAGATATCAGCTCCTTTAATGCCTTCTGGATGCACAGCTGCTTATTTTACTGACAAACCCAAGGTTTTAGTGTAAGGCCAGTATAGCTGCAGAGGAGAGACAGCTAGGTCCCACTCCATCTCAGGCCCGACCAGCACAGCTCTGATGGTAGAACCCATGTTGGTGGTGACATACGAGGCAGACAGAACAAAGCTTGATTTTCAAGGGACAGGACTGAACTTTCTGACAGAAAAATATCACTGGCTTTCAGTTACAAACTAGGGGACCTGTCTGGTGTGGGGGATCCTGCAGAAGGGTGTTTGCTTTTTAAGCACACTGAGAAGAGGCTGAATAGATTTGCTGCAACTTGTAAATCTCCACCCTAGAGTTATTGAACCGAATCTATTATATTTGTCAGACTGTTTGCTTTTCTGTCTTATGCATCTTCTGACTAGTTATCTGTGAGCTTCTGGGTATAATGTTGTGACCCTCCAGCATACCTGTATGTAGAATCATAGATTGTCAGGGTTGGAAGGGACCTCAGGAGGTCATCTAGTCCAACCCCCTGCTCAAAGCAAGACCAATCCCCAATTTTTGCCCCAGATTCCTAAATAGCCTCCTCAAGGATTGAACTCACAACCTTGGGTTTAGCTCAAATCACTGAGCTATCCCTCAGTAGCAATCTTGTTATCTTCAGGAGATTCTCTGGTTTGATTGTTGATCTGAATTTGAAATTTCATAGAGTTTAAGCCCGGAAGTGACTATTAGATCATCTAGTCTAACCTCTTAGGTATCACAGGCTATTAATTTTTACCCAGATACCCATATATTAAGCCCAGAGACTTTAGTTTGACTAAAACATTTCAGTCCTCAGGAAACATGCCCCAGGAAGGGACCAAAGTGTTCTGCAGCAGTTGGTCATTGACAGAAAGCGATATTCCCTGTGTGAAATACACACCGAAGGATTTAGAGCTTCTGGGGCCTGATCACAAAAGAGCATAATATACCTAGCAGCTGAGCTATATAAGGCTATTGATATGTAGCAAATGGATTTGGAAGAGGCTGGACTTGGTAGCAATGTGATGTTTGCTACTGCAGCAAGTAAGAGAAGCAGTATATTCTAATGGATCTGAATACAGGACTAAGAGCCAGGAGTGTCTGCAAACTGTTTCAGGTTCTGCCACAGACTTGCCCATGTGGCCTTGGCTAGTCACTTAGAGATATGTAGCACCTCTGAAAACCAGGCTCTCTCTCCCATGAGCGTAAATGGGAGTTCAGTGCACAGCACCTCTGTAAATCAGGTCATTAGCCTCTCTTTACTCACCTGTAAAATGGGGATAATAATACACCAAAGTCGTGGGGACTAATTAGTTAATGTTTGTACAGGGCTATGAATGCAGAATGGTAAGTAGTATTATAATCCAATATTGTAGCTGCATTTTTAAATGGTCTGGATAATGTTATGATCAGCAATAACCTCTGCAGTCATGCATGCTTAGTGATAATCAAATCTCATGCTTCAGAACATCATTTGATTTCCAGAGGGGTCAGGAAGGAGATCTCTACCCCACCCCTAGCTTAACCAGTATTGCCTAATCAGCCAGGTGTATGACATTTTCCTTTCACCTTCCTCTGAAGCGTTCGCATATTGGCCACTGACAGAGACAGCCTACCAGATGCAAATGACTAGTCTACTCTGCTTCTGCAAATTCTGATTCCATATATTGTGATACCTAATGTGTTAGGGGAAGGCAAAAAGATCTCTGAATGCAAATGGCTGCTTGTGGTCATCTCGAGTCGTGATGTGTTTACCTTTTACCTCTCTGCTTACCTTTTATTTTAGCATCTGTAACTACAAACAATCTGTAACATTAACCAGCTCCTTTTAAAATTCAGCTACAGCACTTGACTCTCAAACACTCCTAGCTCTTTACACCTTGAAAGCACTGTGTAAATAGTAATGAATGGAAGCCACCCTTTGTGAAAGAGGAGTCGTCTCTCTCCTCCCACTTCTATAGCACTATAATGCTTGGAGCTATTGGGGATATTAACCTACGGATGTATATGTGAGTGTGTAGGCGTGCACACACACTGTCTGAAGTGACTAATGGTTTCGGGTGCCTAGCTTGAGAGACCTTAAAGGAGCATGATTTTCAGAGGACAAGTGCTCAGCACTTTCTGAAAATCAGGCTCTTTCATGGTCTGTCTAGTTGGGCAATTAAAAAAGGAGGCACCCAAAATCATTAGTCACATTTCAAAATGTAGGCTGTGTATGTATATCCCTCTATCCTAGCTGTCTATACAAGCACCTAAGAAAACCAGAGCGGGAACTCAGTGAAAACCTCTGGTGAAAATGCTCATGGAAACCCCCAATTCAAATGCCCCCAAAACTTTGGGAAAGTTTCCCTCCAAACCCCAGTTTTGTAGGTTGAGCCCTGGCCTCAAAACATAAACTCATTCAATATGTTATGCTAAAAAACTGACAGTCAACCACCATCATCTTCAAATGATTGCGACTTGTTTCCAGGAATGTGATGTTTGAGCGTTGTTCCGTGAGTTTTCCCCTCCATTTTGTTTGTGCCCCTCTCTGCGTGTCTCAGAGCTCCTTATTGAATGCCATCTCCCTGATGTGTATTACCCTACGCTGCTCCGCTATCCACTTTTATCTGTATCGGTAGCATTAAATGTTGTTATATCATTTATTCCTTTGAGGGGAAGATGTTTCTGCAACATGTTATATGAATTTTTCACTTGTCTTAATGACAGTTATATTGAAAACTTCCTGCTGATTTCAAGCACGTGCAGTTATGATCATAAACACTGATGATGGAAATGTCTGCCAAATTGTGCCTGGCTGTTTGATAGGAGAGGGGAGAGAGTCCTCCCAAAATTAGAGAGCTAGATCAACAAGTTGTCAGGGAACATGGACATGCAGAAAGCAACCTCCAGGGTAATAGGATAAAGCAAGAGTGGAGAGGAGCTAGGAAGAAGGAAAGCTGATTGGAAATGACAGGCATTGGATGAGAGTGAACCATTGGAAAATGCTTGGCATGAAATCAGAAGGAAATTTCAGCCGAGGAGGAACTATTTTATAGAGAGGTACAGGGAGGAAGTGGAGGAAGGAAGTAATTTCCCAGGCAGCTCACTTTGTTTAATTCTTATCCCAGCTGCCCACACCTTTTCATTCTCAGCATGAAAGCCGTTTGCTGCTTTTCCACATACTCTTGCTTTGCTTTACTCTACTCCTGGAGCCAGCCTTTAATTAGCCAACACAGCAGACCAAGGGCATGTCTCTACTACAGTCAGGAGGCATTTCTGCAGCGTTTGTAGATGTACCCAAGCAAGTTTTCGTCTAGCTTGATCTAATATGATCTAGTATGTACCCAGGGTTCTGGGTAGGCAGGGCTAGCCCCTGCAGCTCCATGGCACTCAAGCTGGCTTTGATCCAGCTATCACATCTCCAGACTGTTTTGTAGGCACACCCTGATACCGAGGGGCTTCTTTTGCTTGGCAGCTGACAAGACAGTAGATGTTAAATATAATGTAATTTCTTTCTTTTCCTGTTGTCCCCCCTCCTCCCACCCGCTACATTCTCTTCTCCTCAGTTACTGTAACCACAAGCTCAGGCCTGCTTTTGTTTTTAGTTTGAAACCAATTGTAATTGTGGAAGAGCAGGAGGTTTGCAGGTATTGGGAACATTTTCTTCTCGTGGCAGCTTGTGCCTTGTAATGCAAAGAGTAAACAATCATTTCCTCTTGTTAATTTTTTTTATTACTATTATTTTTAAAAAGTCTCAAATCTGCTGTGCTTGAAGGAAGGAACTTGTAGCCTGATTTGTAAAATTTATACAGGAGATGTTTACACAGGAATATTTCATTATTTCTTTTCTTTAAACTTAAGTCACTCTCTGCTCCTTGTGTGGTCTAGATAACAGTTATAAGCTTTCTGAATAGCACATCTATTAAAATGAGACTGGCACTCATTGTTTATGGGACAGATTCTGCTCTCAGCTATATCAGTGTCAACTCCACTGACATTAACAGTGCGCTGGATTTACATTGGTGTAACCGAGAGCATAGTCTTGCTCTGATTGTGCGTCATGAGATGAAAAAGAAGTGTGTAGATATTAGTGCATTGTTCGGGATAGATGGATGCGTGCTTTGGGGAGTATGTGTTCATACACATGCGCGCACACAGTATACAGATTCATATACACATATATTTCTAATGGGAGGGAGTGGAAGTTTACATGGATAAATTATAGCTAAGGTAGCTCCAGTTGGCTCACTTCTGCTTTCAACTATTCTCTCGATATGAAATGTATTTCTTACTGTAATAACTGGGGCACTATATTTCATTCTAATGTATTGTGGAAGAGGAAGTCCAGTAGTTCATCTGGTGGTTTCTCTAAAACTAGAAGTTTTCTTGCCACTGCATACACTGACTAGAATAAGTAGCCTTGATTTCCTCTAATCAACTTTTGCACAATTCTTCAAATTTCAGTTTTTACTTTTCAATTTTTCATATTTGTAACTGTAAAAAAAAAATGCGAAAGCACAGTATTTAACATTGAAAAGACTAATATAAGAAAGAATCCAGTATCCACAATGATAGAGTCACTGTATCTCCAGGGATCCCCGATTATGGTTTCTATTCTTCGCCCGGTGACCAACGGGCCCCGTTATCGTACACGGACTATGGTTCCATGGGGCCTCGAGTGGCTCAGATGCTTCGTAGTGAGCACGCTGCTTCAGCGAGTAACTCCCCCCTCCACCACCTTCCCAGCCCGGATCAGTTTAAGAGCCCAGGTTTGTATAGCATTTCATTCATTTGGGGGAAACAAAAAATTCTATACATCACCTATTTAGTGGTGCACAAAAGCAGGCCTGCATGTCAGTTCATGGTTGGCTATGGAACTTCACTTTAGCCCTTTTACTTGATTCCACAGTTTTTGATTGACTTTGCTTTAACCCTTAAGGTCAGGGTCAGGAATACTTGCTCTTTGAGGACCTGATCCAAAACCCATTGGAGTCAATGGTAGCCTGATACTACGGAGTGCTCGTATATAGGTTCTCATCCTACGTTGGTGAGGTGTGTGTATATATATATATATAATATAGTCTTTTCAGTGACTTCAGTGGGCTTTAGATCAGGCCCTTAGTTAATTTATCCTTGAGAGTTGAAATGCAAGGGTTTAACTCAGTTTGGATGCCTTTTATTGCTTCTCATAAATTTTTAACTCTCGTTTTTAATTAAGCGAGTTTCTCAACTGCGTGAGGAAAATATATTTTTACCTAACGTTAAATGTAGATAATATGTCCAGAGAAATAGCTGTATCTATATCATGCCTGTTTTATACCTGTGTAAATATCTCACCTTGTTTGTTTCCTTTGAAATACTATGCACTTTAATGGTGCTTAAGAGTGTATTTTGTCATCAGGTGTAATTTATTTCCACAGTACCCAAAAGCCTTAAATGGATTGATCTTAATTCCTGTATCATACACATTTTCCATGTAGGACAATAGTCTTATGGCTAAATGTTTTAGTTCCTCTTCATGTGATGGTCCCTACCTGGGTACGAATATACACCATGCACCTGACTCTGGAATTTTTTAGCAAGCAGTGTCCACTGGTCCATATGTGTACCATAGTACTCCTTATGCTCTGAACTGAGGATGAATCAAGGGTGGTGTGGACCAATGCCTCTCTGGCGAGACTTTCTATGTGGCTCTCTGGCTGTATTATCCTTTGTTACCAGCTAGCTCACATTCACCCGCTAGAAGTGAGGGCACATTCCACCACAGGGCAAGCTGCTTCAGCTGAATCTCTGAGAGACATCCCCTACTAGAGACGTGTAGGGCAGCTACTTGGAGCTCTCTGCATACCTTCATGAGACATTACGCTCTGGTCCAGGCATCCACCACGGATCCAGCTTTGGGGACAGCCGTACTACAGTCAGTTATCACTTCTATATCCTCATACCCACCTCCTGTTTGATTACTGCTTGCTAATATCCCATGTGTGGGATACACATAGGGACCATCACTGGAAGAAGACATGGAGGTTACTTACCTGTAATTGAAGGTTCTTTGAGATGGGTGATCCCTATATGTATTCCACTACTTGCCCTATGTCCCCTTTGCTGTGGATTGTTTGGACTGCAGTAAGAATGGGAAACTGGAGAGGTCTTGGTCTGCCCAACAGCACATGAGTGGGCTAATGGACTATGCTTTTAAAAAGAATTCCCCTCTCAGGCGTGTGGTGTACATTTGTACCCACATGTGAAATTCAGATAGGGACCACACATCACAAAGAACCTCCAGTTACAGGTAAGTAACCTCAATTTTTCCCCCTCCCACTTCTTTGTCTGTATTGAATTTGGATGAGCTGAATTGAGTTGGGTGGCATTTATTTGCCCAACTTGGTCATGCTTTAACTAATGCCCTTTCCCTTTCCTCCCAGAGAGGCATTCTGAATCCCCCTTAGAGTAACGCACCATATGCTAAGGCAAATGTTATAATGAGTCATGACTTAGAAATTTCTCAACACTTTATCGAAAAAGAGTTTATCTTTCAGTGGTGACCTTTCTTGTCCAACACTGGATTAATTTGTGACCAGGCTCTGTGTTAACATGGCAGTTCATAGGACAAATCACCAGATAAGCTAGCCTCAGCTTTCTCTCCGTCATTGCTCCCAGCAGAATATTTTGAAGCATTATGAGTCTCCACCTTCTTAGAATGTCTTGAACTGCTAGGATTATTATGTGAGCTCCCGCTATTGGCTTCTTCATGTAAATCAGGTGTTGGGAGAACCACACTTTGAAAAGTATGTTACATGCACATTAAGAGTTGGTTAAAAAAGCTTCTTTAAAGGGGAACAAGGATGATGTAATGGTAAAATCCAATTCATAAGAAAAACTGTCCTGAAGTTATTGGAGTTTTTAAAATTCTCCTACATTATTATTTCAGTAAAAAGACTAGTTTCAATGGATATTCATGCAGGAATGTGGAAATCATTGAGGATACATCAGGAGGGAGTGTAATGATGATGAACTTGTATTTCTGTAGCACCAAATGCGTCCTAGGGAGCTTTGGAGATTTAGCTCCATGAATTGTACAATAAACTGTGCAGTTGTACAGTGCACAGGGATGAATCGCAGGAGTGTGGCCACCTCTGGTGAAAAGTGGCCGCTGTTTACCAGTGCCTGGCAAGACTCCCCAATAATTGAGTACAGGAAACGAAGCATACTATATTCCAGCAGTTCTCAACCAGCAGTCCAGGGTCCATTGGGGGGCTGCGAGCAGGTATCAGGAGGTCCCCAAGCAGGGCCGGTGTTAGACTCCCTGGGGCCCAGAGCAGAAAGCCGAAGCCCCACCACATGGTGCTGAAACCCAAGACCCCAAGCCTTGCCACCCGGGGCTGAAGCTGATCAACTTAGATTTGCGGGTCCCCAGTGGCATGGGGCCCCGGGAAGTTGTCCTGCTTGCTTAACACAAGGGCCCCCTTAACACCGGCCCTGGATTTTATATGCAGAAAAACAGTTGTGGAACAAGTGAGGCCTGGAGTTTTTATAGCATGTGGGGTGGCTCAGAAAGAAAAAGGTTGATAACCTCTGCTGATTTAAACTGAAATGAGCATGTCCACACAGGGGTGTGAACCAGTTTATCCACAACAGCTTAAAATCACACCTGTAGCTAAACCAGTGCAACTCTGCATGCCGACAAGATCTAAGAACCAGGGGTCTTAGAAACTAACCTCACAACTTGGGAGTTGGATGCTTGCAAGTCCCATAATTTTTGTAGCTGTTTCTTTTCATGTGATTCTGGAGGGTCCTTTGTGTAACCTGGGGTTGACAGACCCAGATCTGATCTGAGTACTAGCTTATGCCCAGACTGGATGTGATTGTGTAATATTGCTGTTTCCAAGAGTGAAATTTGAAACAGATGTTTTGTGCTTTGTTGTTTCCCACTGGAGACTCATTTGAGAGCTGTACAGAGCTTAGCAGGCTGCCTTTGACAGAAAGTTAGTTCCACTGTTTAATAAAACTAGAGATTACATTGTCTCTTACCAATAGGTTCTTCCCATCCCCTGCTCAGTCATCAACCCCTACAACTTCAATTTAAAAGCAGCCCCCAAATAGTCATCAATCACTTTTTGTTCAAGTTTTTCTGGTTGTTTGTTTGTTTGAAAAATATTGTTTTACCCTTTACTTCGTAAAAGTTCATGATCACAAAATTGAACTGGCTTATTCCAGGGCTTCCTGGTACAATACAGACCTACAGATCCTTTTTAATACCCAGTCATATTTCAGCGACATCCAGCCCTTTCCTTATAATTGCACTGTGATAGAAAAAGTCAACAAATACAAATAATAAATACCAACAGACACAATTAAAAAGGAAAAGTACAAGAGGAAGGATGGCTTTGTGATTAAGGCACTTAGTATGAGACCTGGGATCAATTCCCAGCTCTGTCACAGACTCCCTATATGAATTTGGGCAAGTCACTTAATCTTTCTGTGCCTCAGTTCCCAATCTTTAAAATGGGGATAATAATTCCTGTTGCCTATTAGATCGAGTTAGACTGTAATCTCTTCCTGTGTCTATAGAGTGCATTGCACAATGGGCCCTGATTCTTGGTTGGAGTCTCTGGGGGCTAGTGTAATACAAATCATCATTAAAAATAGTGTCCCTAATGCAGGTTGCTCAGCTCCTGATGTGAGAACTTGTACGTTATTATCATTTTAATTTTTGCATCCTTTTTCCTTTCTCCTTTTCCATCACGGAGACTTTGCCACCTTTCTGTGGTGCTGTCGCTGTTGGGTGTTACTCATATTGGGACTTTGTTGTCTTGTCTACCCCAATATTCCTCTCAGTCTGGTCCATATTGATATGTTCTCCATCCCTCTTAGCTCCCTCGTGATACTGATGCACTGACCCTCCTGCTCCACTGACAGAGAAGCATTGCTTTCCCTTTGCAAATAGCATGTGGGGGTAGAATTTCCCAAGTCATGCTGACCTCTGTTCTGTAGTAGTAGGACAGTGAGTACTGAAAGTGCTGCAGAGGGAGCGTATTCAGCCTGTTAGCACCCATCCTGTTGACCAACTAAGAAGCAGAGCTGACAGGTTTCTGGAGGAAGTCAGGAAAAGGGCAGCTACTGTGTAGGATGTCATGGGTGGGTATGTGGATTGGAGGAGGGAAAGGCAGGGGGAAAGGATAGCGTCAAGTTAGTCTTTCCTTTTGCACTGGGCCTAGACTGAAAATAACCACCCTCGGCATGCGCCTTGTAAAGACAGGAGGTAAAAAAATTTTGCTGCACAGTGAATTAGTACCTAAGTCAGCCAACAGGCAAAACTTCAAGTACAGGTGAAAATTAACTAGACACGGTGAATGATCAGAGCACAGCCAGTTGGGCTGTAACGAGACACACAACTAAGTCAAAACGCATATTGAACAAACAATCTCTGTATCCCATTCTCTGCCACATCTGATAGATCGTGCCCCTCGATTACAGCTGCTCTAGGCACTGGACCATATGACCCTCAGGGTAAGATACCACTGGCAAGGAGTGGTTAGGTCTGAGGAAATCTAGAAGATCCTCATGGTTGTATGCTGAGGACCCCTGAGTTGTGGGTGAGATATGAACCACAGATGCATACAATCTTTCCTACATCTCTCTTGACCCTACTCTAGTACAGTATCTGCTGGTAAAGACTGGGATCACAAATTCTGCATATGAGAAACTCGAAGGTTTGAGTTATTAGTTCTACTGCTGTGAAATGTTCTGTGCAGGATGGTTTCATGATGTGCAATTGGTTAGTAAATTGGAGACAAACTTTTTAAGGCATGTGGAAAATGTGGGTGTTGCTCATATTGGGACTTTGTTGTCTTGATCAACAAGACTTCACAAGTACAATAAAATCCCTAGCAGTGGAGGAAGTTAACTGTGCCTGCCCATGTTTAATGCTGAGTCATTAGATGAGTGATTTTGTGCTGAGCTAAGTAGAGACTTGCATCAGCTGGTTGGTGCCTTGGGTGGAAGGGGAAAATGGATAACACTTAATTCTTGATCTCCTTGGACTGATGGCCAAAAATGATATTGGAAAACAATAGTCTCCTACCTTTAGGACAGCAAAACTTGCTTCCAACTCTTCTCTCCCGTAACCTGGACCTGATTCTGCCTACAGGGTATAATTCCGAGCAGAGTCTGGCTTCTTTTCTTTTCAGATTGGAACTCCATTGAAAGATGTGGCTCTTAAACTCTCCCTAAACTAAAACCAGAAGTACCTCTGACCAGCTTTCATTTTTTCCTGTGGTTGAAGTGACAATTGGAAACTTTTAAATAAAAATATGGCCCCAAAACACCTCACTGTATTTTTTGGCATGAAACAATTTCAAGTTTTTTGGCTTTTTCTTTTTAAATCTGAGTCCACTTATTCACAGGTTTATATTAGACAAGATTTTTTTTGAAGTGCTGTATGTCTTAACAAAATACATCACTTTTTTCAGATCAGAGAAGCCATTCACGGTCATTGCTGTTGTTTCAAATCTGCCTTAAAAGTAGCTCTAGATCTAGCTGAATTTGGGTACTAATATTTCAAAAAGGCAGATATTTAGCAGCTCATCATGGGTGAGTGAATCCTTAAAATATGGCTTTTTGCAAAGTATTTAGTCTTCTAGCAATTGAGAGTTTTCCTATTTCCTTTATTGGGCCTAGAGCAAAGTGTCAGCTCTATAAAAGCTTCCAGACACTTCTATAAAATTTCTACAACCAGCTGTTTTGCAGGCCAAGCTCACATGGGAATCTGAACATTCTATACCCAGATAGTATATTTACCAGATAATGGATCAGCGGGCACATTTTTCTTGTAGTCAGCTCTGTGGTCTGCGTGTAGTGTTAACTTGATATTCAGTGATAGAAAATTGTTCTTATATTACATACCCGCAATCAGAAGGATAGTTGAATAAATAGTTGCCATCAACTTCTTGGATGTATGAAAACCAACATTCCCAATGTTTTTAATGGAGATGGAGGGAGATTAGTCTAGCTTTTCGAAATCTGTTCGGTGGCTTTTAGTTTTCTCTCTTCCTTTTGGGAAACCACTAAAGCAAGTGTTTTCTTGTCATCCACCTGTAAGTTTTGCAGTTGCAAATTGAATGATTTTACCCTGGATGCTGATGTGTATGCGTATATTATCGGTTGTGGGGTTATAGCCACTTATCGCTCAATGATCTGTGCTACTATTAGCAGCGTATTGGCATCAGTCAGCAACTCCAGTGAACGTGGGAAATCTGCCTTTTGAGATCTTTTGTGTTCCTATTTTATCTCCCATGCAGGATGTAAATACCTAAGGAATACTCATATTCCGTCCCCTCTTCTCCTTGCCCTGTACATAGTAAAATCCTTTTCCAGTAAACTATTGTTATTTTTAGTTATGTTTGCACAGAACAACTTCATTTCTCAATATCAGGGTTACATTTTGCACAGGGCAGTGCACTTGAAATGGGGTTTTCATTCATGACAATAAACAGAGCTGCTCTCTTGTGGAATTCACTACAAATGGCATGCCACTGTACGTTATAATTATTTTATTTTAACAAGGGGAATTTGTTTCCATCTAACTCACATTCCAGAGCTCCCTCAGTTTGATCCCAGGGAGGACAAATGAGTGTCCTTAGCTCTATTCCACTTTCAGTTTACCACAATGGGTACCAAAAGACAACCTCAATATAATCCATCAGCATTAAGGAGTTATCTAAGGAGAAGTCTCTGCTTGAGATGACTTGCCATTCTTACTGTCCCAAAAGATCTGTCCCATACCCTCAGCTGTGTAAATCAATATTGCTCCACCGAAAGTAATGGAGTGTTTCTGATTTACAATAGCTGAGGATCTAGGCCATGTTGCTGCTCCTGTTAGACTTGAGGTGGTGTTTTATGAGGCTTACACAGTTGCTTCTTCAGTAATCACTGGATATATGCTAGATTTCAGAGTAGCAGCCGTGTTAGTCTGTATCCACAAAAAGAAAAGGAGGACTTGTGGCACCTTAGAAACTAACAAATTTATTAGAGCATAAGCTTTTGTGAGCTACAGCTCACTTCATCCGATGCATGAAGTGAGCTGTAGCCCACGAAAGCTTATGCTCTAATAAATTTGTTAGTCTCTAAGGTGCCACAAGTCCTCCTTTTCTTTTTGTGGATATATGCTGTATGCATCAGTATCCAGATCTGCCAGCTCCGCCTCCCCAATACTTCATCCTTTCAAATACATTTTAAGTAAGCAAAAATATTTGAAGCTTTGAAATGTGTTTCTCCCACTCCCCTACACATGCAGCAGAGCATTAGTTGGATATGTGATTTCTTCTGCTGGGGGGTCTCTATTCTGCACATGTGGAAAGCTAGATGCTCTGATCTGGTCATTTCCTTCTCTAGCTTCTCTCTTTTTGTGGATTTTGACACAGCTGTAAAGCAGAACAGCCATGCTAGAATACTGCACAACTCTCTAGAAACTGGTCGTTGTTGGTATAATGTTATCATTGTATCTTGAAATTAATATTGAAAATAGAGGGACTGTTCAGCCCAGGTGTCACCTCCATTGACTTCAATGAGTTACATTAGGGAGAAATTTGGCCTATTTTGTGAATATTTTTTGTTTTTGTTTGTTTTTAATTAAAGCCTTGGCATATTTATATAATCTGCCCTGTGTTCTCTGCGGATTGCCACTTCTTTTTGACATTGTTATGACCTTGGGTTTTCCCAGCAAATCATGTTCTGAAATGGAGTCTTCAAAATTACCTTTATTTAGAAGAGCTGGCCAATGCAGTAACACACCATCACACAGAGCATATCTATTGTCCACATCATGAAGACACATTACAGTCAAAACCTGTACCGCTAGTCAGACTGTGGTGTCTTTCATAATAATAAACACTTTGTAAACCCTTTCCTCCCCTACACATATGCATATGTTTCAATATGAGAATTAAAAGCAAGTGACAGAAATGACAGTATAATTGGTTCAGTGTCATTGAATCCAGTGCTAGGATGGAACAAGACTGGGAACTCTCTTAAAACTCAGCAGTGTTATTTTTTTAAGTTTCGCCACTAGCCCACTCTTGTGACCTTTGGCTGATGGTTGGACTGTTTGGGGTTATTTGTTTATCTACCCTGTACACAGTTAATTTTTCCCTTCTGGCATAGTTTGTTTCTAAGGAATGTGTCCTTATGTCCTCCTCTGTAAAGGCCCTGTCCCCATTCTTTGCAAATCAGCATGAAGGAAATTTAAAATGGTTTCTTTCCCTCCTGTGGATCTGTTAGAGGCCCACGGATTTGCTCAACTGGGCAAACCAGGTTTTCTGTGTGACTTGGCAGTAAAACCTCTATCCATTTAATTGAACCAGAAAAAAGAGTGTGCTAGAGCAAGATAATAAAGGGCTTTTGAATATCTCAGCTGGATATTTTTCTTCCTGAGTGAGAAGGCCAAATGTTATCTTGACATTTAATCTTTAATATTAAAAAATTGTGCTTTGTTTGCCAGCGTGTTCCAAAATAATCTGTTTATTCTCTCTTGCCTTATTTCTTTTAACTTGCTGAATTAGATGACCTACTTACTTCCTCCTGTTACCAGTTAAAAAGAGCCACAGTGCACAATTTTTGTAAAATGGACTTTCTGACCAATGCAAAGCCATTGGTTGCCATTTTACTTTTGCTGGTTAATTGATCTAGTTGAGTATTTAACTCTAGAGAAAGATTGCTCAATTCTGAGCCAGTGGCATAATGGGAAATCCTGAATGATCATGTCTCAATGGACTTAAGACTCCCACAGTGTGGGATGCTGAAGCTATGTTGGCGGTACCAAATTTGCATATAAATTTTTAACAAGGAGTTGATCCAAAGCCCATTTTGTTCATTGGAAAGATTCTTAGAGTAGGACTATCATTTTTTTTGGGTGTCTCTTGACAGAGAAATAGGATTTGCTCTCTCTCTTACATTTCATCAGCAATAAAAAACCTGCAATTGATCAGTTCAATTCTTACTTGAAGATTACAGGGAGAGGGCGACCAGAAGCTGCCACATTTCACTCACCCCCTGTTTAACTCCTAACTTCCTCACCTACCTAAGGGGGGTTCCAAAGAGGATGGAGCTCGGCTGTTCTCAGTGGTGGCAGATGACAGAACGAGGAGTAATGGTCTCAAGTTGGAGTGGGGGAGGTCTAGGTTGGATGTTAGGAAACATTATTTCACTGGGAGGGTGGTGAAGCACTGGAATGCGTTACCTAGGGAGGTGGTGGAATCTCCATCCTTAGAGGTTTTTAAGGATTGGCTTGACAAAACCTGGCTGGGATGATTTAGTTGGTGTTGGTCCTGCTTTGAGCAGGGGGTTGGACTAGATGACCTCCTGACATCTCTTCCAACCCTAATCTTCTATGATTGTCTGCAGGAGACTCGGCAAAAAGAGAGAGGCCAAAACCCTGGAGCTGTATAGCCTTGAACTTCGGGGAAATACAAAACTTTGTAGCCTGAACGGTTTCTAATAGCTACTTTATACTAATAATTCAGAGATAATGAAAGGTTGGGTATGACTGTGCAGTATTTAATTTCACTTTTAGGTCTGTCTGTCTCTCTCTAACTAGGTGGAACAGCCTGTGCAATTACATTTGAGAAGGACAGGTCTCTTCAGGTCATGGCGTGGATTCCATCTGCTATATTTAGGGTTTTTTAAAAAGGTGTTTAAATACCCGCCTCTTCAGAATTGATAACTCAAACCTCGCTAGCTGTTACAAATAGAATAACTAAGGTTTATTTAATTGAGGCCTTGCCAGACTACATATCTTTTTGATTTATTTGTCCTTGCACTGTGCTTATTTATTTGCAAGCATCTTGTTCAGTTTAGTCTAATTAAGTGAGGGAAATTCAAACCATCTGTGAGCAGATTAAAATACATGTGTGTATATATACACTAACTTTATCTGGCTTTCAAGGGGATGCTATGAGAAAATAAGTGGGCTTTATGGTGCATACAGGCATGTTTCTATGCAATTCTGTAAGGACCTTGGAAGTAACATAGCTTGCTGCAAGATAAACCTATTTCCATTTGAGTCTTCCTAGCCTGCTAACATTTCTCTTTGCCTTCAAGTCTTTTACTCATAAATTTTACATTCCAGAGTGATTGTGAGAAATGCCAAAATCTGATCATCTAACATGCTTAAAGATCCAAATTTATCCGTTAGCATCTTTTTCCGACTTCAAAAAAATAAAATTTCTTTTACTTCCCCTTAAGGAGGTGAGTGCTATAGATCCTATGGAATTCTTTTTTGGTTTTGATCTTCACTTACATATTTTGTGCAGTTTTGGAGACAGAGGGAGGTCCTTACTCTCCAAATCTAAGGAACAAAAAAAAATCTCCTTCATAACAATTAAAAAGAAAAGTTACTCCAAAATGTTCCATTCCATATCATTTTTTTTAATAAACCAAACCTTTTAGACATTGAAATCTTTATGTAGCTCACAGATAAAAGGGCGAGGGAGAGGGAGGCTTGGTAAAGTATTGAATGGATCCAAAAATGATTTTACTAGATGTGATTTGCTTTATTTGCTGTCAACATTTTAATATCAATATTAACACAATGTGTAGTCTAAAACTAGTTCCTTTGTAGTTTGCATGGGATGTGAATGCTGTCTCGACGTGCCCAGATCTAGAAAACTTGTTACTACTGCATGAGCATCAAATCAGATGTTGAAAAATATCTATATAGTTTGTGATAATTTGGTGAAAATGAGCACCTACAGTCTCTGGTTGCAGTAGTGTGTTGAATGATTGTTTTTATATATATATATCTCTCTATCTATATATATTTGGAGCTCCAAGCTTCTTAGTAGTATGGGCTGACTATTATTCAGTACTTGCTCTCCTATCGCATGGCCTTGGTTAAGTGTTAGAAGTTGGGCCTAGGCTGTTTATTCTAGTGTTTGGCTTTGTAATAACTCTGCATGCTAGGCTTCTGGCCTCATACCCAGCTTTATTCTCTGCACACCAGTCTTGAATAGCTACAGTGCTCAACCGAATTTTGGCGCACCCGCTTCCCCGGCAGGCTCCAATCCAGCCCGGCCAGGAGGATTTCCAGGGGCTAACAGCCCAGGTCCAGTTGCAGACCTCTACGGTACAGCCAGTCAGGACTCCGGTGTTGGTAATTACATAAGTGCTGCCAGCCCTCAGCCAGGCTCTGGCTTTGGCCATGGAATCGCTGTAAGTAACCGTTTCTTTCCCTTCTCCACTTGGGTAATTTGAATTTAGTTCAGGAATTTTTTGTAGATTTTTTTTTTTAAATTAAAAATGAACTGTGCGGTGCACTGGTCATGTAGCCTTCTACCATTTTGTGATACTATGCTATCTAACTTGCTCAATTTACTAATAGACTTGTTTCAAAACGGCACACTCCACTGCCCTGGCACTTGAATTATAAGCGGAATTGAAAATGCTTGTGTGATCCCCTACTCCTCTATTAGAGATCTGACATACTTTAAACTGTAATATTTTAAAAAATGCTTAAAGTTTCTGTTCATTTTAAAATTAAGTCTCTCTCTTTCTGTAGAACAAATATTTTAGGCTGAGGCACCGAACGGCATATAATGCCACAATTCTTTATCTCTATTGAAGAGAAAGTGAGCCTTTGCTTTAGCATCTCCAGTTCTGCAAACATACATGTCCTTAATTTAAAACAGGAGAATAGTCCTACTCATGTCCATAGGACTATTTACATGCTTAAAGTTAAGTATGTGCACAAGTGTTTGCAGAATCGAGGCCTTAGTATGGAATCAAAGAAGGAAAGTTAGCCTGAGATGATGTGTGCTCAACATGTTGATAACTAGTTTATTGCTAACATTTCTTGAAATTGGAAGGTCACAAGTAAGTCTCTACTATTTTTTTTCTCAAGTCAATGGGAAATATTTTCATGGTTCTACCATCAAACTAATGTAGGCAATGGAAATTTACTTAACAAACTTGCATGCTGTTTTTCAGATTGTATTGTTTTACCTCTGTGCGTTAGCATGAATGTGTTTGAATCTGTTTAGTGGCTGTCAGTCTTTGAAATGGGAAATCAGCTCCCCCACCCCAAATTGTAAGCAAACAGTGAGATTTTTTTCATTGTTTGTTTTCCATCTTGGCTATAGAGAGCCATTTCAAAAGATTACTCAGAACCAAAGCCGAGAGTAATGTTAATATTTTAGCCAAATTGGTTGGGGGGGAAAATGTGGTGCAGACAAAGCTGCTGAAATTAACGAACGTGGTTTCCATTGTATTTTTGAACTACCTTTTTGCAGCCTTCTAGTTGTGCCCTAATGTTCTGAATTCTTGTTCAATTCCATTCCCATCATAAGGTCACTTAAGTATCTTGACAATCTCATTGGATCAGTTGTGCTATGAGATGTGGATTATTATTATCTGCCAAGAGCTACGTCAATTTAAACTGCCATCTATCACCACTTACAACACCCCTCATTTCCACTTTTCACCTAAAGAAAAAGACCTGTTTGTTCTTGAAAACTTGTGCACTTTGACCTCTGCAATGTCCTGATTGTCAAATAATAATAATAATATAACATTTGGCATCCTGTTTTGTCTGTACTGTCATTTTTTAAGAAAGTATTTTCTCTCAGACGTGCAGATTGGCAGCCTCTTAATTCCTCCTCTCCCCCCATAACCTTATCGAGAAAATGGGGGTCCTTTTTATTCTTTATTTTTTTTAACATTGTCCATTTACTAATCCTAATGTTTAAAAAACCCAAATTTTAGAGGGGGGGAGTGAGAAGATCAGTGTCTTGGAAAGGTAAGATTAGAATTCAACACATCAAGTCAGTGGTGACCAGAGAACAGCTTTCTTAAATACATATTCATGCTGGCAACACAGTCTTTCAAGTCCTTTGATAATTACTTGCCAAAAAATAATAATCTGTTCCCATGTATAGAACACTGATGACCTTAATAATTGTACAATTTTAGGGACCTTTGATTGCAACGGCTTTTACAAATGGATACCACTGAAACGTTACACATGGTTGGTTGCCATCTCACTTTGAGGTATTACAATATATACCATTTGTATTTTATGCTAAGCTAGTGTTTCCCTTATATATTTTAAATTGAGAAAACGCCTTTTGATCTTCACTTTCTTTTTTCTTTGGCCTCGAATCATTCCTTTTTGCAATTGTTTACTTTAAAATCAATCTTGTGGGTTGGAAACTGGAAGAGAATCAGGAGCTAGAACCCAACAAAGTTAGTGTTTTTACATTTATTAAGCTTAGAGAAGTCGCTTGCATTCTTTAAAAGCCAAAGGAATAAATGATGATTCCAGAAGTCTTTGGGGAAACAAATGAAAAAGTGTCAGTAGGCAGCATTGCTGTGAGGATTACGGATTTGCTATGAATGCAGTTTTTTAAAAATAAGTGAGCACCATTGCTTTATTTCAAAGAAAACCGTAATGCATAATTAAGTACTGTACCAAATATTACAGCTATGAGATAACATTGTTACTAGTAACCATAGAACAATTATCTAGATTAAAAAATTAAACCTAAACAAATTAAATTAAAGGCATTACCTTAGTATTTGGATCACTGCCAGTTTCCTACCCTTTTAACTGAGCTTGAGTAAATTACATGTTTTTAAAAAAATTTTGGCCTTTTGGCATATTCATTTTTGCAAATGAATATTCTTATACCTCTAATAGTGTAAATTAAAAAGTCAGTCAATACAAAAGTTATATCTATTAAACCATGTGTTTACCTTTGTAGTTTACATTTTTTTATACGGATACAAAATAAATTTAAATGTCAGATTTTATTTCTATTGATTCTTAGCTAGGAATAAATCTGATCAGTCACATTTTAAATTTCAAATAAATCTATGAAATTAAAATCATAATTACAGAGGGGAGGGGAATTGTTCCAGTACATGTGGAGGGTACTTAATGTGTCTATGTACCAATATATGCAAAAAAAAAAAAAAAAAAAAACCAACAACCCCTACCTTGAAAAAGAAAACCAACCTCCCCCCCACTCCTCCCCCTTATCCATCGAGCCATGATCACCCCACAAAATGCCCATTGATGTTGGGCTGCATGATTTTTGTATCTAATAGAGATGGTACATTGATCAGTTTATAACTATTAGTATGTTATGATCTCCTTTATTGTATGACAAGAAATGGTCATGTGTATCTCCTGCATTTTAGCATAAATGTGTATTTTAAATTCTTAAGAATGTTTCCTAAACTAAACTAATTTGGTCCACAAAATATACATTTTACTCTCCCCATAAAAATTATAAGCACTCATTTTTAATCCTAGTTATTTTTGGTGACGTTATATTGTGTGTATACACACACACAGTAATTGGTTTATAACACTTCATTATTATTGTGTCCATATCCTTCATAAAAACAAGCTGTGGACTTCAAAGCATGTTGGGGATTTTAACAAAACAGTCATTTGAACTAATAATGCCGCAAAACAGGAAATGTTAACAAAATTAATATATTGCAATCATCTTAAACCTACTACAGCATATCAAGCTGTAACCATTATTTACTGGCCAGTGTTACAAGTGCAGTCATTAATGATTTAAAAACAGAAATAGTTGTTAACACTGCTCATTACTAATTAAAATAGATTGGGTTGGGGGGGGGCATTGTCCCTATTATTAATTTCTCAAGGACTACTGAGTTTAAAATTGTAATTGTGACAGTGCCTCCCAAAATATACTTCCACTTATCTCACTATGGTTTCCTCTTCCATCTGTGGGCAGGCTCCACTGCTCCAGCTTACAAGGGTCTGCTAATATGGTGGTTCTCCACATGTAGAGGACTTTCTCTAAAGCAAAAATCTCATCTTGATACTGAGATGGGATGTGATAGTTTTCGAACAGGGTCTTCAAAAATTACATTACTTAAAATGAATTGTGGTGAATTTCATATCAAGGTCCAGCCCTTCTGCATACTCTTAAGTGTGCAAGCTTTCATTTCTGCCAGCATGTCCTTCATCTCCCTCCTGCTGGAATACAACTCAGGCTACCCCTGCACTGCAGCCACAGGTGTGATTTGCAGCTTGTGCAGACGTACCTCGAACTAGCTCACTAAAGCGAGGACACTGCAGCACAAACCTGCCTAGGTACGTACTCACTTGTGCAGCCCATGCTGAAACCCACCTGCTTGTTTTTAGCAAGGTCGCTAGAGCAGCGGTTCTCAGCCTGGGGTTAGGCAGAGATCTTCCAGGGAGTGCATCAACTCATCTAGATATTTGCCTACTTTTACAACAGGCTACATAAAAAGCACTAACGAAGTCAGTACAAACTAAAATTTCATACGGACAATGACTTGTTTATACTGCTCTATAGACTAGACACTGAAATCTAAGTGTCAATATTTATATTACAATCGATTTATAATGTATGGTAAAAATGAGAGAGTCGGCAATTTTTCAGTAAGAGTGTGCTGTGTGACACTTTTTTATGTCTGATTTTGTAAGCAAGTCGTTTTTAAGTGAGGTGAAACTTAGGGGGGATGCCAGACAAATCAGACTCCCGAAAGGGGTCCAGTCGTCCGGAAAGGTTGAGAGGCACTGCCCTAGAGTACATCAAGACAAGATGCAAATCACACCCCTGCCTCCACTGTAGATATCGCACCCTCAATTGCAAGGGTGGATTTTTTATATTTGTCATAATTAAAATCATTTCTGTAGTGAAGTTTAAATAATAATTACCTCTCTCTGTCCCAATCCTGCAAAAATTGACATAGAAGAATAGTCCTGTTGCAGTCAGTTGGATTACGTAAGTGTCTGCAGGATCAGTGAGTTAGGTGTTACACATCCACTTATAAAAGTAATCATTACTGTTGAAATGTACCCATTTAAAAGTTACCACCATCTAGCAAGTACTTTAACAGTTTTAGAATATGCATGTTATAAAGCTATGTAAACTCAGCAGTGTGACTGGTGCATAAGGAGATTTTCCAGTACTTCTAATGAATCTAGTAGTATTTTATTGTTCCCAAATATTAGTGAACAAAAAACAAACAAACCAAAACCACCCTGTAAAAGTACAAAGGGAGCTCATCAAAGGAGCACTGAATTTGACACCGAGGTATTTACTTTACCTTTGTAAATGTATTTGAAAGAGAAGATAGATAGCAGAGCAGAATTTAAGCTATACTTTTCATTCCGGAGTAACCCCATAAACTTCAATTATGTCACTCTGGATTTACACCAGGTGATTTAGAACAGATTATGGCCCAAAACACAGTTTTTGTATGTTTAAGTACGCTTCTCATTTTGATATTAAAAATTTTGCACAATTCCCATGCATTGGCCCTTTGCCATGCCTTTTGCCAACATGACCTATTCAGTTTATGTAAATAGCCGGTGATGTTTAGGCTATTTCTGTTCACCTTTTTGTATTTAAGTGATATTACATTTTTTCATATTACATATTCTTGATAGTGGGTCTGAAAGGCACTGAGCTCCCAGTGACTTCAACAAGAGCTACTGGTCCTCAGCATATCCCCGGTCAGGTCTATTATATGTCAAGTTTATACTGCGTGGCACTAGTTGCACAAAGTAGATCAAAACAACATACAATGACCTGCACAGGGATTCCACTGAGCTATTTACAAATATAGGTCCATAATAAACCCCGTGGAAACTCCTCTAGATTTGGGAACTTCTGTTACTCTCAAAAAATGTGGTTATGTTATGTGTTCTTTTTATCCTTTATAGAGTATATCTGGATGTCCAGGCAAGACAGGGCGAAGTTTCTGAATGGTCCCATGTTCAGGTGATATCATCAGACTTTGAGCACTACATCATCACCAATAACATAAATAAACTGGAGGTGGCACTCTATGGACTTAGGTTGTTTAAAATCTCTCTCATCATCTCATGAATCTGCTGTACTATAAAAACAGCTTTTAAAATATGTATATATACTCCATTTCTCTTTTGTTTTATTTTCTTGATGGGTTCCCCCCCTCTTAAATCTATTTGAATCACATTTTTTCATAGCATTTGACATACGCTCATAGTCATGTAGTTCTAATTTGTGTATCTAGTAAAAGCCTAACCATCGTGTAACTGTTTATATTAAGGGTTTTCTTTTCTTTTCCCTCCTTTTTACTTTTGTTTTATGTAGTTGTTGCTTAAAGGATGCTGAGATGGTAACATGAATCTCAGTCTTTTGGTACCAATTCTGAAACTGTAAAAACTTTTCAGGTGGAATTTTAGCACACACTGAATTAGAAGTAGAGCAAGAGCAGCGGGTAAGCTGAAGTCAAGTTTCTAGTTTGCGTTGCATGGGAGCTGAGAGGGTAGCTGAGTAGCAGGATCTCTAGCCGTTCTTTTGATTTGTGACATCTTTGTTAACCTAATTATATCTATTTTCGGCAATAAGGTAAGGACTGCAAAATTTTTTGTGTCCTTCTTTTTCTATAAGTGCTTTTTTTGGTTGAAAGAGGTGATAAGGTTTTTTGAAATTGTGAATTCTGAAAAAAAAAACAAACAAACACTGTAAATACAATTCCATTAACTACATATAAACTACTAAGAAAGAGAAAGAGAAATACAAAATATTTTTGTGATGGAGTCAGTCTAAGGCAGTTTCTCTAATAAATGGAAGAAAAAAGTTTTAAACGTTGGATCAACTGCCAGAGCTGGCCCATAAGAGTTAGATTAACACTGTTTAGCTTGCTCTGTAGGTGTGTTAGACCTTATAACTGTACTAGCGTCATACCAGCATATTAACTAGTCATATGTGCACAGCTTAAAAGGTAACAGTTTAGTTATATTTTTTAATTTAAGAACGGCTTTTTCCCAAGACTGAAAAAGAAGCTACAATTTTAATATTTAAAGTATTTAAAGTTTGAAGCACACCTTTATTAGTCATTATTTTAAATTAGATCAACTTGCTGTCCAGTCATTTCAGCTGCTCTGCATGTCCTATAAAGCTCTGACAGAGAAGAGATTCCTCTTCAGTGTCTAACATGCCATAGGAAGAGCAGTGTTAAAGCTTGCATTTTCCTTTTATCCATTATTTTCTATATTAACAAATTAGGAAAGCAACCTTTTTATTGTTTGTTTGTTTGGAATACCTCAGTGCTACAAGAATCACCCTAGAAGCGACAGAAGATTTTAATTTATTGTAGATGTAAACAGAATTAAAAAAGTATAAAACATCATTGCACTGTGACTGGTAGGGGGAAAAACTGACAGTTTCCTATTTGCACATGTTTAATATTTGGCTGTTATATATATGGTCCTCTGTTGGGGGAGGAAACTTATGAAGGATATTTTTTAATTTAATTTTTTTAATATTGGTAAATAGGCCTGCAACAGCAAAATAGAAGTACAACATGGTAGGTGGCATTAAGAACATACTGTAGTATGGATATATTTCTTCTTTTTTTAACGTAATATTGACAAGTTTTATTAATATTTTTTTAAATTGTTACGTTTATAAATTTGGTACTTTAGGTACAGCCAGTATAAGACACTGAATGCGACATTTGTTAAAAAGAGCTGCTGCACTCCTATTTTTGTAAATTTTACTAACAAGTAGACTAATGTAGACATTCAATAGACCAGGTAGAGCAAGGCATCTTTTAAAAAAAAACAAAAACAAGGCATCATAATGCTATCTGAATGGAAAAAACCTTGTTTTTCTTGTTTTTTAAAAATGAAATCATGCTTTTTTTGTGTAATAGTTTAGGTTTTTTGTTTTGTTTTTTTCTTATTTCAGAACAACCAGGTTTAAGCAAAATGCTGGACGCTTTTTAAATATTGAGACTTGATCAAGTAATAAAATAACAGTTCTTTAAAAAATAAAAATAATAAAAAAAACACAAACCAAATTCCCTGAGATCCAATGTATAAGTCAGGGAATTTTTTATTAATATTTTGTCAATGTTGATGACGTACTGTACTACCATTTGTTTTTCCTCTCCATTCCCTATCACCTCATAGAATATTCTTTGTTGTTCATTGTTGTATGTTAATAGTGTATAAAATGGCTATCTTGTAAGAGTGCTGTCCTGATGCTAGTGTAGTGAATTTCCCCCCCTCCTCTTTCTCTCTTCCTCTTCTAGTACATATTGGTAGGTGTATTGTAATTAAGGTTAAAAATTTAGATGTAGTTATTCAGATTTAGGACCAGTAAGGATAGAACTTTCTCTTATTTAAGAAAAAAATGCTAATAATTTTGGGCAGTTTCTTCCTTTTTTCCCCATCTTATTTTATTTTATTTTTTGCTGATCTGATGTGGTTTCAACTAACCAAAGGTCTCACAATGTTAAAAATGCTGGCAAACTCTTAAAGCATTTTGTAGATCCCCACCCTTGACTTTAAAAAGGGGGTGTGCCATACTACCTTAAATGCTAATGCTAGATATGCAAAACTGGATTTTTTTAATTTATTTTTTAAAAGAGGGAGGCATGGTATATTAAAATGATTTTACTAAGAGAAAAAAATATTTTTTTAAGAATGCTCAGAAGAAATTGATAATCTGTGTGAATATGTTTTAGATGTTTATATACCTTTTGAAAAGTCCCAGTGGCCCATAGCACAAATATTGTGGAACCTGATATGTTTTTGATGTGGCTACCTAGACTAAGGTTCACTTTTAGTCCCCAACTCATTTAGAAGTCCATTTTGAAGGATTTTCTTTGTAAATTATTTTAGCACAAAGGTTCAGCTACATCTTTATTTTAGTCAAGCACATACAACTGATCTTCCCCATTTAGAACTGTTACCCTCGGAGTTTTCAAAAAAGAGACTGGTGCCTAGTTGTGCAAATGGGCAACAAGAAATAGCTCCTACTCCCCCCATGAAGTCCACTATTAACGTAGAGATAGGTTTTCCTGTCCCTCTCCAGACTGGGATCCGCCATACCCATTTCTGGTAGACCTGCATTATGATACAAAGTGTTGATACAGTGGGACAACTTTTGTTACTAAACACAATGTAAATTTTGGAGGGATTGCAGTATCTAGGAAAATTTAGTTAACGAGGGTAACTACCCTCCTCCCCCCATCCCAAAAAATAATAATCATTTGTGATTGACTTGATTAAAATGAAGACTGATCTATCTGTCCTTTTTGTTTTCTATACTTCATAATGTTCATTTTAATTTGAATTTGTAGCTTGGACTTTAAGGTAGCATGGCTCTTTTGCTGTAATTTTTTTTTATTGTACAGCAGTATACAGCTGGTGAATGTTACACATCTTGCTAGATTAGTTTAAATCATTGGGTAATTATGGGTAATAATGACCTGAAAGGTGTTCAGATTTTTTTTCTTCCCCCAGCTATAAAACCTGTAATGCTATTTTGACCTTTAGTGTGAATGAGGGCTAGTGACTTCAGCCACAAAAACCATCCTGTTTCATTCTGCCATTCACTCAATGCAACATAATCTATAATAAAGCAATATTGTTTATTACATTTTTATTGACAGTCAGCCATGGTTATATATGATATTGCATATGAAATTGTTTACAAAAACACTAACTCATAGTTATCTTTTATGCTGTGGAAATGTCTCTTGCGTGGAACTTTTGTGGATGATTGTTTTTAAAAGCAAAACAGATGACAGGAAAATGAAAGATAGTGCATTGAAGACACGGGCAGATTCTCTGGTCTGCATACATACACTGTAGAGTTTCATAAGTACAGAATCTAATTCAAACCCATTTTTGTGTGTGAACACTACATGAGGAGATTCTGTAAGCTAAGCAATACTTTAATACTGTAATAAAATTTACCAAAAACAAGTAGTTAAGAAAGTCAATCTAAGTGATCTGTTCACAAGTTTCCAAACAATCAGAATGTATTGTCTTGACAGAATTTCATTTCAGTGTAAAAATCAAAGCTAAAAAACTTTGACAAGAAGCAGGAGTCACCCATGTTATAAAACTGTATTTGTACATACTCTGACACCACGTGTGGGATCTGTGTTTCATTTTGACTGTAGTGGATAGGAAATATAATTCATTATATGTTGTACAAGTTCTGAATTCCATCAGTAATAGAATGCAAGTTTAAGCATTTCAGGTGGTCATAAATGTACCTAAACAAACTCTGGCACAGTGGCAGGCCTAGCCCTTCCTTTTATACTTTAGTATGAACTGATGAGAACTTTGGTAGTGACTTTTTTTTTAAAACTATATATATACACACACATATACATATATCTGTATCTATATATCAAGCATCTTTCAGGTCTCTGTGTATGGCTTTCTAAAGCCCTGTTGTAAAATACTATGTGGATGGGGGTCTCTCACATCACAGATGTGGAAAGTATAATTTTATATTTGTATTTTCAAATAAATAAGTTTGTGAAAGGTTTCCATCCTCTACTGTGGTCCAGAAATCAATGTGTTTGTCTGACAAAAAAATAAAATAAACTGTTTTGAACAGAGTTGTGGAGTCCCCTTCATTATGAGTGTGAAATGTATTGTTTTATACCACAGAGTCTGCATTTGTTCTCATCTTTTCCTCTACTGCTGCTGCTCTTGCCATAATATGGTCATACTCTTCACAAACAGGTGGGCAATTGCTGATTGTATGTTTTTCTGCTGTGCTTGGCTGGAACAATGAGCACAAAATCTAGTTATCACCAAAAAAAACAACCTTCATGTCATGTAAGTTCATGTATCCTCCCTAGCAGATGTGGGAAATGCAGAGCACCTTCTCTATTACGCTGTCTTTTGTATAAGAAGTACCGGTGGCACCTTAGAGACTAACAAATTTATTAGAGCATAAGCTTTCGTGAGCTAAAGCTCTAATAAATTTGTTAGTCTCTAAGGTGCCACCGGTACTCCTTTTCTTTTTGCGAATACAGACTAACACGGCTGCTACTCTGAAACCTGTCTTTTGTATGACAGTCTTAATCAAGGGGGAAGTTATAGTAATTACATAGTGGTATTTCTAATGCTCCTGCCTTGAGTTTGTATCTATTTCAAATTGCAGCAGTTTGAGGTAGAGTTGAGTTATACATATATATATATATACACACACACACACACACATATACATATACACACACACACACACACCTCTAGATTTTTTTTTCCCCTTGAGCTGGTATGGTTTTAACAAACCATCTAGAGATACCTCTGTCTAGCTCTATGTATAGAGAAAGATGTCTTTCACTATCTATGGGTACAGACAGTTCACTACAGCTAGAATTATGTGAAGATAGCTAGCTCTTTAGAGCAGGGGCTCTCACAGATAGAGAGGGATTCGATAGCTAACAGTAGTTCTGTATAGATCTCCATACATAGCAATGGGTCACTGTAGATGGGGTGGATGTCTATAGAGAGAGAGCAGCTCTACTGATAGGCATAGAGATGGCCCTCTACCTATAATAATAAATCTCTGTAGCTAGAGAAGACTTTCTATAGAGCTAGATCTCTAGGTATAGAAACAGATCTTATCTGTCTATAGATCTATATGGACAGAATGAGCTCTCTCACCCACACTATGTACAGATATTTGCCATTGGAAGCCAGATTTCCCCATACAGTTGGTATGTATAGTAGGCACTAAACTTAAAATGGACATTTTTGATTACACCATGGTCAGAACAGGAAAGCCATGAGCATCCACTTTTGAAAGTATTCCAATTGTATTCAATTTTCCTGGTTGAACACACAGAGTCAATGCTTCAAGCTCTGGGGGATTACTTTGGCCACCTCTAACCTGCTTTTTTTAAAATAGGTACCGGCATCTCCTCAGGGACACTTCATATTTTAAAATATTTACCCTCAGTCACTCTCCTGCTTTAGTAGGAATTGTGTTTAACTGATTGATTGTGTACAATTTTTATCTGACTCAGTAACAGAATTTTAGTGTCTGTTGGATACTGGCAGGAGTATTCTTGCAATTTCTTTCCTCTAAAGATGAATACTACTTTATGCAAGGATTGCAAAGTGTTTTATGAAGCTGGATATTAACGGAAAAAAACGAAGCTCTTAAATTTCATGGTAACTGGCTAAGAGAAGAACCCAGTTCTCATTCCTCCATGCTTGTGCTTCAACCACATTGCCTCCTTTCTCCTCTCTAACCTTGGCTTTTTGTATCTGGGTTAGTTTGTGGCTTATTTTTGTCATTTTGGTGGGGGGAGGTTTCTTATGTGCTCTGAAAGCGAGGCCTGAAAAAATTCACCTGCCCAGGGGAGGGGGCAGTGTGAGCGTGTGCACCTGTAAAAAATAGGAATTGATACATTGACATACCCAATCCAACGAATAATCCAGTCTCCTGTCTCCAAGAAGGGCCAGTACCTGAAAGCCTGAAATGGGAAGTGATGAAAGAATACAAGAGGGAGAGCTGGATGGGGAACAGAGGTGCGCACACTACATAGAGCAAGTCTAGGCTGAGACGGAGGAGTATCTAAAAGTATAGATGTAGCAGAATTAGAAAACACATATAACATTCTTTGCTAGGCTGTGTGAAGCCCAGAAAAGTGAAGGAAGCATAACAAAAGCAAGTTACATTTTTAAAGCATGTTAGATCATTAATGTTACAATTAAACACACTACCCAGTAAATAGAACACAACTGTTGTTGTTCCTTTAAATTGCAACAGCTGTGAGGGACTCTTGTACACTGTAAGAGCAAATGATTGTGTAACAGACACCTAGCAATGTAGCCTTTACTGGCCTACCCAATGTGCTGTCACAGAACTGCACTACTAATTGAGATCTGACTAAGGCATAGCCTGAGATGTGCCAGCCAATTGCAGTAGGTTGGTCTCAGTGCCTGAGGCATGCAGCACAGTTGGTGTCAAGGCTGTGGAAGCAGAGATGGTAAATCTGCAGATAAGTGGTCAATATAACCCTTCAGCCCTACTCTACACTAGAAAAATTGCTTGTTGCGGTTAAGTGACAGCCCCCATTCAGCTGAATGCTGCTTTAACGCAGACCAGAATAAAAAGTGTTCTGTGTTTCAGAAAACCATGACAGACTTTCACCAGCATTTTCTGAACTGATTTTGTCCTGCTCTCTCTCACAGAGAAACAGTTAATCTGAATCCATTGCTGACGCTGCTCATCAGTAACATGTAAATGAGCCACATAGACTAGAATGGGAAATTCAAGGCACAATGCTACATATTCTATGCTGGAGCTAAAGAAAGTAATAATAACCCCGAATATCCAATTTAATTTAGCAGGGCACTTCCACTGAATTTCTCTACTAATAGCATACACTGATGTTGAGTCTCTACAAAGTGATCATCAATGCAACTGCTGATGTCCAAAGTCAAACCAGAAGATGAATGGTGCTCCTAAAACAAGTATTAACAAGGGGCACCATCAGAATCAATAGGAAGAATACTGGTAGAAAGTGACAAAAGAAAATTTCTTCATTGTATTGTAAAGTCTGAAAGACACTGCAAACAAGATGCTATAATATCTAGATCAGAAATCACAAAAGAATTGATTTTTAAACAAAACCCTCTAAATAGATAATAACCATGTAATGCATTGCATGACCTCTTAATGAAGATACCTGCATTTTATGGTGCTTTACAAACCATTAACTATAGTAAAACCTCTTTAGAAGTGCACCAGATTAACTAAATCAATTTAAAATTGATCTAGGCCAGTGGTGCTCAAACTTTTCTTTTCATGGACCACTTGAAATTTGCTGAGGGTCTCGGCAAACCACTTAATGATCTTTCCAAATGTTGTTTGTACCGTTAGCTAAGTAAAGTGCTTTGAATAAAAGCGCTATAAATAAAAAAATGAACTTTTTTTGTTCTACAAATAAAAGCACACAACTCATATTTTAATATCTGTAGTCTTACCTTTCTAATGCGATGGATGTGCCCTCTCTCTCCCGCCACAGCAGCCCCCAAGTTGGGGCTGGGAAGGAGCAGGGGGTCTCTTCCCTGGCAGCCAGAGCCCCCAAGGTGGAGAAAGTTGCCTCTTTCTCTAGCTGCTGCAGCCCTGCATGTCCCAAATTCCTCCCACCCCCTCTTCTCCCCAAGGCCAGCACCTCACCTTACAGGTGCATCTTCTCCAGGGTCCAGGCACCTAATTAGTGGAGCCTTGCGGACCATAGTTTGCTTGCGGACCATAGTTTGAGAACCTCTGAGCTAGGTATACAATGGCAACTGACAATATAGACACCCTTAAAATGAACTGATTTAAGCAAGGGTTAAATCTGGTTAGGTCAGTAACATACTGATGCAAAGTAAAAATTGAGGTCTCTCTATGGTGGGGGTATGCCCCATTTTAACTAGCCACGTCTAGTTAAATCAGTGCACTTTTCTAGTACAGCCAAGGCCTAATTCACACTGAGGCAAAGTACTGGGTTTTGCAAGTTATCAACTAAGTGAAAAGAAAATGCATCACAAAGTAATCCAAACTGGATAGTCCATGCTATTCTAGGGTGGATACACTGCAGCCGCTGCAATCTGGAAGGAATATAATGCAGCCCAAGGCCACTGTGCACACATTACAAAGTAAGTAGGGAAAACCTTAGTGGACAAAGGTGAGATTTTCAAAAGTAACAGTTAAGCTCCTAACTCCCATCCACTTCCAAAGGGATTTAAGCACTTGAAAAATTCCACTCCGCCCCCCAATCTTTGATTAGAAAAAAAACCCTTCATAGTATTTGTAATATATTCGCATGTAGGTGCCCCCAAGCAAGGACCAGAACGCCATTGTGATAGGCACTTAAACAACACAACAAAAAAAAACTATCCCTGCTTTTATTTCTCCCTCAGCGTTCAGGACAACATGATTCTTTGCCCCCATCTCCACGTCACCATGTTTTTGGTTTGCATGGTTCAAAACTGAACTGGGCGGTAGCAGCTGGGATTCTCCCTTTAATTATTTATTCTGGGAATAAGAGCCCTGTTGGCCTAGAGAGAGGAAGAGGAGGAGAAAAATGAATCTGTTGTTTAATGGACTTGAATCCAAGAACGATGGTGACCCTCAAACTGTGCAGGGCTACTCCCTGATGTCAGCTTGGCTTCACTCCCACTGAAAATTAGGAGACAGTGGGCATTTTGAAAGAAGGCAGTTCATCATCTCCAATGTAGCCATGCACATGGTGCTAAAAAATTTTAGAGGACCCAATTTTAAATTAATTGTAACTCCAACTAACAGCTTTACTTGTAAGTTCTCAGAACATCCATTCTGTCCTTAAAGAGTATTCAAAGTTTGGAGAGAATATGCTATATTCTACCTACGTAACAAAGCAGTAGAATCCAAAACAACTCCGTCTTATCTACTTTCGTCTATTTTCATTTCCCCCCTTAAAATCTATGCTATACCGATTTCTAGATGTTCACGTATTCCAGAGAGGTGTACAATGTAACTTACAATAATTGGTCTTTACCATCTCATCTACAAATCTATTATTTCTTTGTATAATACCAGCAGTGTGCTAAATGCTTTGGGGCCCAAGAACCACAAAGCATTTAGCTTTGTCTTGATACTTGCCCATACAGTTTCCAGTGCAATCATTAACCCCGTTTCTAATAGTCACTAGCATAGCACAGTGTTGGAGGGTCTTTTTGAAGCTTTAAGCTATAAAAATAATTAAAGGCTACTCATGAGGTTATTTACTGCATTGCAAGCCCACCAGAATAACCTCGTGAAAACACTTTTACCACCAGTTGTTTTCATTGTGATGCCATTATACATTCTATCCCCTTTCAAAGACTATTTCTTCCAAGACAGTGAGACCCCTCTCACTGGAGAAAGTGTGAAGAGAAAAAAGTGTGTGTGTGTGTGTGTGTGTGTATGCCTCTCTCTTTCTCTCACACTCACACACCCTGTCTCCTTCTGTATTTGGCTGACTTCCAGAGTCCCCATAAAAAATAAACCGATGCTGTTAACTTGTCATCTCACTGACTGTACTAATCCTATTTCGAGTCACGGTGGCAGTTAACAATATGTTACCAAGATGGCTAGCTTTGTTCCTAAGTAACATACACATGCTTGCTGTTTATTTTTCTCATTAGGACCAACATGCATTGTCTGGCTTCACACCCTGTTAACAGCTAATATATTCCACCAGAGGTTTTATTTTTGCAGTTGGAGTGGAGCAGAGCCAACACTTTTGCTTAAATATTCATGAAGTTTTATCCAGGATGGCACTAGCTTCCACACAGAGCAGCAATCAAAGCAATTGGAAAGCCTTAGCACTTACATGGGGCAGCATGCTCTAGTGCAGCAAGCTGGGACTCAGGAGATCTGGATCATATTCCCAGACAGCCACTGCGTTGTGCTGTCTGACCTTGGACATCACCTCTGTGCCTCAGTCATCCCATCATCAATAAGCAGAATGGGTTAAGTTTGTGGTTGAAACTTTATGTCCGTGCAAGGTGCTGCCATTACGGTAAAAAACAGTGGGCATTTTAATTACAAAAAGTGACCAATTGTGACCACATTCAGCCCTGGATATTTAAGGTGGGGGAAAGGAGAGGAGGCCCCCCACTACTTTGCCAAGGGAAATGCATCTCTTTACAAAGCCCTCCCCCAAATTCCATACCTGGCCCCTGGCCAAAGGGCCCAAAGCAGAGAGAATGCTATTCCAGTTGCAGCCTTAGAAAGAGACCCTGAACTCCTCATACCTCCATTTAAAGAGCAGATAAAGAAAGCAGCAGCGTTTTGCCGTAAGAACTGTACCAACACTGGACTAGAAGGTCAACAGGGATCTTTCTTTTCCTGACGTCTTATTGAAATACCCCCATCCAATGCCCCGTGCATGTGGACAAGGGACCTGCTATGCATATAGCGTCAGCCACAAGTGAAGCCAGCACTCCTCAGTCCCTCTCTGCTCAACATCATGAGGAAAATGCTCTCCTTGGGTTTTATACCACAGGGGGCTTTCTATGCAGATACATAATCTTCTCTTCAACTCATGCAGAAAGCAAGACTTGTAGCTGGCCAGCACTGGTCGCTGATGCCCAGATGGTGCTGCTGGCACTGTTTCACTGAAATATCACCTGGTGACTGGCAGTTTTGGATTGATTAGATAGTTAACCTCTAGTTGTCAAATCAGTGAAAACAAGGGAGAAGAGGGTTATTTTGGCTCAAATCACAAATGTCAAAAGACAGCGAATGCATAAGTGGTAGCCTCGAGCCTATACAGTTCATGTGGCCTCAAAGGGCCCTATTCCCCCTGGGCACAGCCTGCCTCTCAGCTCGCAGTCCAATCCGCTTCTGGGGCCAGAGGAAAGAGTGACAGATTGAATTCCCGCACTGCCATCTCCCACTCCCCACAACAAACTCCAGGTTCCAGCGGCAACAAATAGGAACAGGGAGGGATTCACCATGCCCTGAAGCACAGGACTGGCCTAAGCAAGGAGGAAAATGACTGGGACTGTATGTACAATTCACATACGGCCCTATAAAATCTAGACCAGGTGCCTACCAGCATAGAATCGGCAGCTCTAACGCCCCATTGTCAACAACAGAAAAAAAGCAGTATATGACCAGGTACTTAAAGCCTGTACCATAAAGCAGATGGACAAGGAGGTTGAATTAAGCTTGCAGAGGCACCCTAGCGTTTCTTAACTTTCGACTGCTTGATTTTTTTTAAACAATGTTCTTTTAATATCATCGTGTGCGTGTAATTCAATATAGGTTATTATATGTCCCTCATCACCACAATATTGGAGGCAGAGACAGTGCTAGGCATAAGCAGACTAAGCAATTGCTTAGGGCCCCAAGCAGCTCAAGGGAGCCACCTCTTAATTATTAGTGTGTGTCCTGCGTAGGGCCCCCAACAGGCTAGCGCCAGCACTGATCAGAAGGCAATGAAGATAGTGACACTAACATAAAACTGAAGTAATTCCAGTGACTTTAATAGATGCAGTGCAGCCTTGCACTGGCGTATGACAGACCAGAATCCAAGTCCTAGTTTCAGCTCAGATCCAGTATTTGTAAAATCCTTGCAGTGATAGCATGCACGAGAAACAAAAAGGAAGGATTCTCTTCCCTTTAATAGACCCTTAAGAACTGCAAAAGGAATTTTGCAGCTCCCCATTTACAGGAGGAACGAAAGCAGGGCAGTAGCTTTTCTTCCAGGTAGTCTGGCTGTATTGTTGCCAAGAGCAGGTATCCGTACTCCAGTAATGAGCAGCAGCAGGATGTTGAGAATTATAAGAGCATTTGGGCCACCTGGAAGGCAGTCAGAATTCAGTCTGCTAACTAGATGAGCTCAACTATGAGTTTTTGATGCTGAAGGTCAGCTCGCTGCTGGATGCAGGATAGGCTTGTCTCTGGAAAGCAGTCAACACATCAGCCCCTTAATGGCATTGATGATTAGTAAAGCACCAAGGGAAAAATTAGATTAGAAAAACAAATAAAAATAATTTAGGAAGTACTGTTTAGTCTTCGTGGAAGAAGCTGCCATATCCAGACTACAGGAAACAATTTGACTTCAATCCAGAAGAAAAGGAGCCCCGGTCTGGAGTACATTAGTGTGGTGGGAGGCCGGGAATAGCAGCCACTTAGCCTTGTCATTCAGCAAACATTAGTGAATTATGAGTGTATTATATGTTGGGTTATGTGCTTTGTGAAATGCCTGGAGGCTTGCTAGAGCTGTACTAAAATGCTATTGGGCGTCTCTGTCAAAATGTAAATTTTTATACCAACTCTGAAATAAAAATAAGATTTCATGTTCACCTCCCAGCTACTGAAATCAAATCACAGCCCAAGCCAGAGTTGTAAAATAAGCAAAAATTTCCCTTCCTGTCAAATTGGTTCCCTGATAAAGAAAACAAGTGATATAAATGTGATTTACTTCCTTTTCCTCCTGTCATAAACATTTATGGCTGAGAAGTAACAATGAGTTTAAAAAGGCAGTCACAGCTCTTTGATGTTTTTTTGCAGTGCAACCTGTGCTGGAGTTGGGTTTGATATATGTATAAAAAAGGACTGAGCTGCATTCTGCTGACAGGTGTGGGAATTGTTTATAGCAGAGTGAGTGTACACTTATAAATACGTATGTCTTTATTATATATGTCTTCTCTAGCCACCCCCCCAGACGTAAACGTATTGTACATATGCAGTTTGTGGAGATAATATCCATGTTATAATTAGAGATATGCATGCGATATGTAAATTCTATAACCACATCGCCTGCCCACTACTTCATGGCGATGGGATTTATTCTCATATTTTAAACAGCCCAGCAGCTTCAAACAGCCAGTTTTTAAAAATCAACCTGTTAGAGAATGGTTTCATCCCCCTTCACCCAAAATTATAGCTGCCCGAGGCATAAAATAGGTTCTCCTGTGATATTTTGCTTCTTTCACTACCAATCTTAGTCAGAATCCAGATTGCAGAGGTGTAGCTTATTTTGTTCTATAAATAACCTAATTTTTATCTAAAACTCAGTAAAGGGATTAGTTTGGAAGGAAGATTCTGGCTGGTTCTCATTCTATCCAGCATGGTTTCCTCTCCTCCCTAGTTTCAGGGTAGCAGCCATGTTAGTCTGTGTTCGCAAAAAGAAAAGGAGTACTTGTGGCACCTTAGAGACTAACAAATTTATTTGAGCATAAGCTTTCGTGAGCTACAGCTCACTTCGGCAGATGCATCCGATGAAGTGAGCTGTAGCTCACGAAAGCTTATGCTCAAATAAATTTGTTAGTTTCTAAGGTGCCACAAGTACTCCTTTTCTTTCTCCTCCCTAGCTAATTTATCACTTTGTCTAACCATTATTTTGTATTCAGTGGGACCTTTGGAGATGCAGATCCCTAACTGCGACATTCCTGTGGAGTTCAGCAGAGAAGAAAGAATTCAACAAAGACAAACAATCTGAAGAAAGAATCCTATGCTCTCTCCTACCCTTGGTTTTTCCTACACACCTCTCTCCTCGGAGAGCTAACTTAGCGCTGATGGCGCTATCCATCCATCCTGCACTACAGTGAAGAAGGAACTCATCTAAAGGCAGACTAACACTGACACCAATGGTTCCTCTAAGGCTAATCACTTGCTTCAATAGTGCACTCCCTACAGCAGAGGCACCTTCTCTCATGAAATCACTGGCTGGATTCAAAGGGGTAGCCGTGTTAGTCTGTATCGGCAAAAATAACGAGGAGTCCTTGTGGCACCTAAGAGACTAACAAATGTATTTGGGCATAAGCTTTCGTGGGTTAGAACCCACTTCATCAAATGCATGGAGTGAAAATACAGGAGCAGGTATAACTACGTGAAAGGGTGGGAAGTTGCTTTACCAAGTGTGAGGTCAGTCTAACAAGATAAATCAATTAACAGCAGGATACCAAGGGAGGAAAAATAACTTTTGAAGTGGTAAGAGAGTGGCCCATTACAGTTGATAA
The DNA here is from genome assembly GCF_009764565.3 of Dermochelys coriacea. NCBI lineage: Eukaryota > Metazoa > Chordata > Testudines > Dermochelyidae > Dermochelys > Dermochelys coriacea. The sequence continues at coordinate 8,745,880 of NC_050084.1, read as the reverse complement.
GAAGGTGTGAGTAATAGTAGGGAGAAATTAGTATTGGGGAAATTAAGTTTAGGTTTTGTAATGACCCAACCACTCCCAGTCTCTATTCAGGCCTAATCTGATGGTATCCAGTTTGCAAATTAATTCCAGTTCTGCAGTTTCATGTTGGAGTCTGTTTTTGAAGTTTTTTGGTTGAAGAATTGCCACTTTTAGGTCTGTTATTGAGTGACCAGAGAGATTGAAGTGTTCTGCTACTGGTTTTTGAATATTATGATTCCTGATGTCAGATCTGTGTCCATTTATTCTTTTGCGTAGAGACTGTCCTTTCTGGCCAATGTACATGGCTGGATTGTACTGACAATGCAAATTAACTATTCACTAAACTGATAAGCTTGTCCAGCAGTTCAGAGGATCTGGCTAATAAGGAGACCTTTTCCTTGATGAGTCCGGAAAGAAAGGATTTCAAGCAAGAATGGAGTTGGACTAGATGACCTCCTGAGGTCTCTTCCAACCCTATTCTTCTATGATCACCCATTTGTTACATTTTCAAACAAGTCCTTCCATGCTTTCTCCCACACTGCTCCACACCCATGGGAAGCACTGTCTTTAAACATCTGCAAAGCTACCTTGTTCTCCTCCTTCAAACTCTGCCTTTCTGTGATGCCTACCAAAAATTTAACAATAGTTAAGCAGCTGGTGTGCAGAGACCACTGCCCATCACACTGACCAATACTATCTCATTGTTTCCCCATAGGCCCCTGACTATCTGCATTGTATCATTTGTGGTCTCTTGCTTTATACTTAGGTGGTAAGGTCCCTGGGCCAGGCACTCTATTTGTACAGTGCTTAGCACAGTGGGGTTCTGGTCTATGACTAGGGTCTCTAGGTACCCTGGTAATACAAACAATAAATAAGAATATATTTCCTTTGGCTGTCTCTGTGCTTTCTGCTCCGGTATCTCCGGCATGCATGTGGAGGAAGTGCCTGTGCACAAATATTCTGATCCTAGGTCCAGATTTTGGGAGGAGTTCTTGCTGGTATTCTGCTACCTCTAACACCTGTTGCTTTTCCCATTTGGCACACTCCCACCTCCCCTCTTTACGTAGTCAGTACAGAACTATTTGTGGCTACTTGCTGGTGGGAACTACTTACTAATAAGTGGAAACTTGCATTTGTTCCCTTCCATATCTGACCCCTTTCAGCACATCTGGAGCATCACGGTTAAGGAGAAACACCCTGCATGCAGAACTGGAGCCTATGCCAGCGAGACCACTACGTTATGCCCTCTTCACAAATACGCTGAAAAAGGCAACTCTTCTAGAACGACGCCACAGTGTCTTTAGTATCTTTTTCATGTTGTAGTGGGTCTGAATACAGAGTCCAGCTGGGAAATAACTTCTTCCCCCACACCCGCCACTTGAGAGGTCTGCCTCTTAACCATCAGTATATCCCAAAGCTATTGGTTCTGCATTTCAGTGGGGTGCCATCCCGTTCCAAATGCTGTGCACTAGGGCAGAGGGATTAATGGAAGATCTCTACGGCATGTTTTGGGGGATCAAATAATGAAGGTCAGAGTACAATGGTAAGCAAAATGATCTGACCATTTCCCCCATCCGTCTGTTTACTTCTTCCTTTCTTTTCCTTATATCCATCTAGATCTCTCACACTCACTTTCTTTCTCTAATGGCTGGAGCAGACAAAAGCCCTTCACGAATCCTGAAGAGTTTCTTCCAACCTGCCTGCTAGAGGTGACGTGCCAGTGCTGGGAGGGTGGGAAGCAGGCAAAAGGCTCATGGCCACACATGTCACTCCACGGCGAGGAAGAAGTGCAGTGTGGGCAAAAAGACATGTCACCCTTCCCCCAGTACCCAATTCTTGGTTATAACCATTTGTAATATTATTGCCTGTAATCAGCATGGTCTTAAAATCCTACTATTCCTGTTGTAATCCATAAGTGGCTTTCTTACCGACAACAGCAGCATGTTTTGGGGAATCACAACTCCTTAAACTTGGAATCCTGCTGTCTACACCAACCCCCAAAATACGCCAGGACCTAGTGGAAATTTCCTTTCCTATCATATCCAAGTTTAAAAAGCTAATAGCCTGGCTGAGCACATCCAGTCCTTCTGGCAGCAGGTTAGAGAGAACATAAGAACGGCCAGAGTGGGTCAGACCCAAGGTCCATCTAGCCCAGTGTCCTGTCTTCGACAGTGGCCAGTTCCAGGTGCTACAAAGGGAATGAACAGAACAGGTGATCATCAAGTGATCCATCCCCTGTTGCCCATTCCAGAGATGTCAGGTGTTTGAGATGTACGGCTCATACTGTGCATCATGCCACAGAGACTGGGAGCCTGCTCAGGATCCTCACCACTGGCATCCTGTTCCATTACAGAATGTGCCTGGGAGCCAATATACTGAAGAGATTTCCAGTTTCCAATCAAAACATCAAAAGAAAACACCGCCCACTAAGTTAAAGTGACTGTGAAGGGTAAATTTGCAAAGAGTTGGGAGGATGGTGGAGGGAATAGCCAGGCAATGACTTTTAAGAGACACCTTCAAGTAAAATTAGCCTCAAAATTTGGTGGTATTAGAAAAAACATGTCTAAGAATGGTCCCCGAAATTTAAGAATAGGATTATCATAGCCAGGGTTGCCATCTTGAAGTGCTGCAAAAGCATAATGGTATTCAGAGTCCTGAGATCCAGGATTGGTCTCCAACCTCCCTACCTCTTGGGGAATAGAACCCACTTCTGGTAAAATCTGGGGGCACTGGCTTGATTGCCCCCAGGAACAGGAGAGACTGGATCTTCTACCTCAAGAGATCCTCCTGAGAAGGGTCCCTGTAGAGGGATGAGAAAGGGGGGGAAGAAGGGATTGGAACTGAATGGAGCATCCTGTTGAAACCACCTTCAAGATTCACTTACCTGATACAACTCCCTGAAAAAGCACAAGAACAAATCCGCACAGACACACCCCTGGAACCCCAACCTGGGATATTGTATCTGCTGCCCAAGGTCCATAAACCTGGAAATCCTGGACGCCCCATCAGCTCAGGCATTGGCACCCTGACAGCAAGATTGTCTGGCTATGTAGACTCCCTCCTCAGGCCCTACACTACCAGCACTCCCAGGTATCTTCGAGATATCACTGACTTCCCGAGGAAGCTACAGTCCATCGGTGATCTTCCTGAAAACACCATCCTGGACACTATGGATGTAGAAGCCTCTACACCAACATTCCACACAAAGATGGACTACAAGCTGTCTGGAACAGTATCCCCGATAATGTCACGGCAAACCTGATGGCTGAACTTTGTGACTTTGTCCTCACCCATAACTATTTCACATTTGGGGACAATGTATACCTTCAAATCAGCAGCACTGCTATGGGTACCCACCTGGCCCCACAGTATGTCAACATTTTTATGGCTGACTTAGAACAACGCTTCCTCAGCTCTCGTCCCCTAATGCAATTCTTCAACAAAAAAAACTTCAAAAACAGACTCCAACGAGAGACTGCTGAATTGGAATTAATTTGCAAACTGGATACAATTAACTTAGGCTTAAATAGAGGCTGTGAGCGGATGGGTCATTACACAGAGTAAAACTAATTCCCCTCGTTTATTCTCCTCCCTCCCCCACACTGTTCCTCAGACGTTCTTGTCAACAGCTGGAAATAGCCCACCTTGATTATCACTACAAAAGTTTTCCCCCCACTCCCACCCCTGTTCTCCTGTGGTAATAACTCACCTTAAGTGATCACTCATTACAGTGTGTATGGTAACACCCATTGTTTCATGTTCTCTATGTATATAAATCTACCCACTGTATTTTCCACTGAATGCATCCAATGAAGTGAGCTGTAGCTCACAAAAGCTTATGCTCAAATAAATTTGTTAGTCTCTAAGGTGCCACAAGTACTCCTTTTCTTTTTACAAATACAGACTAACACGGCTGCTACTCTGAAACATGCTCCCAGGCAGGTAGGAAACAGGAGAGACGATCCCTGAAGGGTGGATGAAGGGTGGTTTCTCACAGCATGTGATCCAGAGAAAGGATTGGTTCCTGACCCTTGACCAAGCCAAAATGGTGGTCTGGTCGAAGTCGCTGACTGACGCATGAGAGAGTCAAGGAGGGCCCTTTCTTGGGTGGTCTGGACCTCTTCAGGCCTTGTGTAAGTGTGGTATGGAATTGGCCTGGAACGGTCTGAGATTTACTGAACCACCTTCTCCTTGCAGGCATGTGTCTCCTGAAAGATCACTGAGCGGCCCTTGAGTCCTTCAGACTATGGAGCAAGGTGTCAGTGTCACTACTGATGAGCTTTGATCCAGCGAAGAGGAGATCCTCAACAGAGTTCTGATCCTCCCTGTGGAAGCCATGAGGCTCTACACATTATGACTGTAGTTGCCAACAAATGTGAGTCTCTGTCAACTACATAAAGTGCGGCCTGCAGAGAAGCCTCAACTATAATTTGTTCCTCTAAAATAAGGGCCTGAAATTTTTCTCTTTGGTATGTAGAAAGAGATCAATAAAGTGCATTAATTTTCCATAATTCTATAAGTCGTATTTAGTCATTAAGGATTGGTAGTTTGCTCCCATAAACTGCAGAGCAGCTTTTTCATCCCAGCCACTCCAATCGTTTGAGTTCCTTGTTGGGATGGAAAAAGGGAGACAACTTGCTGCGAGATCATACTTCATTGATGGTATCCACCGCCAAAGAATTGGGAGTAGGCTGGGAGAAAAAGTACTCCAGGCCCTTCACTGGAATGTAGTATTTTTGTCTGCCCTCTTGCAGATGGGCGAGATGGTTGTAGGCATCTGCCAAACAGCGTGTGCTGGAGACAGCAGCTCCTCACTGATGGGCAGGGCAGTTTTACCCTGGGGGACAGAGTATATAATGTCCTCCAGGAGTGTGTTGAGCATCCTGATTTTCCTCCAGGGGAATCTGGAGTGATCCACAATTCTTCTAACCAGGTCCTGAAAGGATATGAAGTCAGAAGCATAAATTGTTGGGGCAGTATGACGGCCTCATCGGGAGAGGATGATGACAGTGGTGTCTCTATCTCAGCTAGCAGCTCATCTTTATCAGCAGTCTCCTTTTAGGTTAGAGGGACCTGCAGTACCAGAGGCTGTTGTAGAAGGTCCTGCAGTACCAGGGGTTTAGGTCAGTACGTGGCCTTTTTTAGACCAGCTCCCTATAATAGTCATCATAAGGGGTACAAGTGTTCCAAAATGCCCACTGTGATGGTCCATAGGGGAATGGAGTAGGGCCCTAGACTTGCTCTGGCCAGGATTGGTGAGGGCACCTGTTGGTTGTGGACAGATTCTCCTCCTCAAGAAATGCCTCCAGAGAGACTTGAGAAGCAGAGAGGCAGAATTCTGGACAAAGATGTCCAATGATGTATTCTCTGTAGCAGCCAAAGATGGGAGCCCTTGGTGTCGGTATTGGGGCTGGAATGGTACCAGAGTGCAAGGAGGAGCGGGCAGGCAGTCAAGTTGGTACTTGCACTGTGCTAGGGGGTAGCGCAGATGAAGGCTCCAGATCCAGGCGGGACTGAAGAAGGGCCCCTACTGGTATCCCTTAGGAGGGGAGAGCCTGGTTCCTTCAAGACCCAGAGGTCCTTGTGCAAGATGAACAAGGCTGGTACCAGGGAGTGCTTCATCATAGCCTGAAAAGGCACTGGAGATGGTATTAAGATGTGGTCCATGCACCCCACAGCAATGCATGCCGAGCGGGACTGAGCTGAGGTATGAACAGAATGGTCCTGTGGTCTGTGACCCAAGGAGGAAGGTACTGCAGTTGATGTGGATTTCTTAGGAAAGTCCTTACTTCCAGAATCCTTCTTCATCTACAGGACTACTCTTCTGGCACCAACTTCGGAGCAGACTGGTGCTTGCTAGATGACCCCTTGGTGCATGAGCTGGGGTTTTCTGGATGAGTACTGGCACCCGCAAAAGCCTTGGCAACACCCATACAGGAGCACAAGTTCTGAACTCAGGGCCAACTTCCTCCTTCTTCCTGGAGTCTCTCTGGGGAATGAGGTCTCTCTCTCTCTCTCTCTCTCTCTCTCAGAATGCTTTGATTCCAAAGCAGCCCCATCATCTTTGCTTGCCAAGGTTAAAGGCACCAGCACGGCCTGAGAAGCTGAGGCTGATGTATGGGGGAGATTGGGACCTGGCAGATCTCAGCGAATGCTCCATAAGAGCGAGCATCTGCCTATCCTCCCTCAGTTTGTAAGCTCTGCTCTTAAAGCTTCTGCAGACCTTGCCCACAGGTAGGACTCTCTGAGGCAGTTGGAATGCCTGTCGATGGGGGAGAAAAGACCTGTGGCAGATATCATAAGGCTCAAAGCCTGGAGTTCTTGGCATAGCCCAATGAGGAAAGTTGGGGATAGAACAGCTGAGGGCAATGAAAAAGAAGTTTGAGGAGGGAAACCCTGTTCCTCCGAAAGCACAAGTGTGCTTAAAGGGAATAAAACAAAATTCAAACTAGATTAAGCAAAGCTAAAAGAATAGTAGCTCCCTATGTAGTGGACACCACTGAACTGTCTCGACCAGAGGGTGGCTGAGGATGAACTGGAATGGCAGTAGGTTTCCGCTTGCCTCTGGCCCTCGCATAGGAGCATGAGGAGGTGTAGTGTGCAGGTGTGGACTTGCAGACACTACTAGCTAAGATCTCCAATTGAGAGCACTGGGGCATGCACACATCTTACCCTGGAACACTCATAGGGACATATAATCAAAGAAGAACTGCACATTGCACTTGAGAGGATAGTGGTGAGTTGATCAGGTCAGCTGATCAGGTGGGTTAGAGCTGCATGCTAGGGCCCAGAACAGATTCTTCCCAGTGATCATCGATAATCAGTGGAAAAAACTTTGCCAAATTCCATAGATTTTTTTAGTCTGATTCTGTGAAAGTTTTGGGAGTATTTGTGGGATTTTGGAGAGGCACATGAACTCAGAGTAAATTATGTGTCTCTATGGAATAGAGTTGAGTATAATGAATTTTCACTCATTTTTGTCTGTTATTAAATCCTACTTCACTTCCAAGATCTTTCATTCCCCCTCTCAGATCCTCCAGTACCCACAGATGGCAGCTCTCCCTTACCTATCTCAGAGGACTATACTAGAAAATAGTTAAATATACTCTTCTCTTTAAAACCGGCTGCCTTCTCTGTGTGAAGAATCCCTTACATTAGTTGGAGAGATGTGACATTTAACCCTCCAATCATCAATAATCTCCATAGTTAACAACCCCAAGCAATGAACAGGGGCCCTGTTCACCCTTCTCAGAGTTCACATTTCGTAGTCTGTCTGCAGACTTGGGAAGACAGCACTTCATTGGGTCACAACTGGAAAGTTTATCTCGCAACCATCAGAAGCAGATGGCAGAACTCCTGTCTCCCAATCGCCTGCTCTAACCAAGGGAGCACAATGTCCATCCTTCAATACACTACTTCACTTGCCTTACAGGAGAGGCCATTACCAAGTGTAACGTGTTTGTGTGATGAGGGCTTATGGTAAACTGGTGTTTTTGAAAGATTGAGTGTAGGAATTAGAGTACAGAAAAGTCCATTAAAATCTGGAAGATCACGTGATTTTATTCTTATCTTTGAAAAGCCCAAACACATATGTGCCATGGCAACAATGAATTCTGAAAGATGATTAACTAAGCTAGGTAAAAACATGAGACCACAGTATTATTGTTGAACCTGATAGCAAGGTCAGTGTTCAAGTACAGAACCTTATAGGTTTGGGGGATTTTTTAAAATTCTATTCCACTCTTTGTTCTTGTGCAAAATTAGTGCCCATTAAGCAAATGGATTTATCTAGGAAGCTGACCTGACATCTCTCCAAATCTGATTTCCAAGTCTTCTCAGCAGAAAGCTCCAGGGTAGGCCACCAACCTTAACAGAACTGCTGTTCTGATTTCAGATAGCAACTCCTTCTCCTAACCCACAAGATGAAGGGAAGGGAAAAATAAAGACCTAGCAGAGCAGAGGAAAAGAGGCACTGCCCCTGTATTGTGGTATTTCAGAGCTGAATTCTGCTGGGCCCAGCTCTGCAAGGAAAGGTTAGCCACTTGCCTCACAGTTTCTAAAGCATGACTTTCGGCAGCTTTTCCCCACACTCCCAAGCTAGAACAACAAAAGACATTATCTCAAATTGCATTAGCCATATGAAAATATTTTTTATTATACTGCCTTATTAATCTGCAACACACACAAGCACCCTCTGCTGTCTGGATGAAGATATGTTCCCCAGACTTCTCAAGGTTGCTATTTGGCAGCAGAAACCCAGCCAGCATTTATTAATTATGAGCTTAAGCATCTCCTTTCATGGATATTTTCAAGGGCCTCGTTATTAATAAGAATAATAAAATAGCGAGTGTTTTTAAAGCTCATTTGTTCTACAGCATATTGATTACAGAAGACTCTGCAGTGCACAGACAGAGCAACTGCAAGCATTACACATGCCACCTCTATATTGTGCTCATTTAGCAGCTGTAATTTGGCCTGATTATTTGCCAAGGGCATTTCATTTTTTAGATAAATTTTCAACTTAAAGTTTTCTGAACAAATACAGACTCACAAACCTGATGAAAATAAAGTGCCAGCCTTCTCCAAAGGCCCTACCAACAACTGCCACCTTCAATTTGAAAGTGCATAGAAGGGAATACTTTTGTTTTAAAATAGTGTTTCAATGATTCTTTATATAGAGAGTGGCAAGTGCATTTCACCTGTGGAACTCACTGAGACATGATATTGTTGGGGCAAACAGACATTTATATTAGTATGTATAGCAACTAAATCTGCAGCTGCACCAGCGTAAAGGGCTACTCTTAACTCTCTGCTTCAAGGAATAAAATGATCACCCAAAGGGACTATTAAGACAGATTTCCTCCTGATTCCTGCCACCATTTGTATCAGGCCTTGTCTCTACTCAAAAGTTTTGCCGTTTTAACCCTGCCAGCATAATTAAGAAGGGCAATCCTTTCCCCCTCCCACAGGGAAGACACAGTTATATCAATTTAAAAAAAATGCTTAGACCAGTATAGCTTATTTCTGTTCAGTAAATAAAGTGTCTCATACTAGTATAACTGCATCTACACTAAGGCTTTTACTAGCACATGTATGGCAGTTAAAAAAAAATTACACCCCTTCTCAACATAGTTATGCCAGTAAAACTTTTTACATTTAGACCAGGCCTAGGAGTAGACACACACATAACCCACAAAATGGACTGAAAACATACAACCAACAAACCAGGTAGAACTTGGCAAAAACACATCTGAGAGAGCAGTGATCTGCATAATACCACACACACGTTGGCGCAGGAGATCACTCGGGTGAATGGCAATAGGATATGAAAACTTTCACCTCCATTGTAAATCATTGGTTCAAATCCAGACTAGATGAGTACTGGATTTCAGACCTTCCTGGAATGGTTAAAGTACTGAAATACGAAGAGGAGAGTTCTAACCATTTCCCCCATGTCTTGCCAGCCTTTGCTTTAATTCTATTGGCTTTGGGGTGAGCTGTAGATGCTTGGCACCTCTCATGACCTGGTCCTGGATACTGGCCTAATCCAAGCTCAGATTTGGACCCAGAGTTGGTGGGGCTTTTGGACAAAGTGCTACGGTTATGGTCCACGTCTAGTAATGACAGAGTCAGTCATCTGGCAGCTTTGTAGTGGCCAATGTGTGAGAGGAGTCATCATTGAAGTTGGCATCCATAACATTACTTCTAAACCACAGACCTTGTCAGCCAGATTCATAAAGATCTTTATTGCTTCCTCTATGGCTACATGAATTTGGCTGTTGTGAAGGCAACGCTGGAAACCCTGAATCCCTATATTTCTCTACAGAACCGGTTCAGCAGGAAGCTTCCCCCATACTGCCCGTGGCTTTATAATGTCACCAAACCAACCATTCATACTGATGCCCATCTGGGCAATGAACTTCAATGAGTGGTCCTATATATGTATTACCCTAGATTTTTCATCTCAGCAGCCAAATACAGTAGTGATAACATGCAAGGATATTAATTCTGTGTTCAAACATATATGAACGTATGAGGAATTTATAGTAGTCTTTAAATCTAAAGAACACATGGTACGGGCTTTTTGGTTACAAGTTAATTTCAAGTCCTGTAAATAGAGAGATGCTTGTAATAAGTTAGCCATCTGCAAAGGGCACTAATACTTGACCTCATTTTAAAATCAGCATAAAAGTGATTTCTCTGCTATTTACCTCTGTGTAGTGAACTGTAATTAGCTGCAGATAAGGATCCAAGAGGAAGAAGGCTGGCGTCCAACACTTGAATCTACTTCTTGCTAATTTCTTGTCTGCAGAGGGAACAAAACAAAAAAAAGTTTCTTTTCAGTGTCTATGAAAAATCTTCTTGAAGCCATTTTGTCTCTGCTGCCTTGAAAGGAAAGCGCTTATTCAAGACTTTACACAAAGAAAAACCCTTTGTACAAAGGGCCTTGGTTTGTTTTCTTTTATGTTAACAGCAGCTGTGCCACTCAGACACTGCTATTTTGCCGTGAACCCACAGATGCTTTGTCTTGCTGTCACCCGAGCATGCCCATGAAAAGGGCTGGCCTCGTTAAGTCTTTTTCAGTTTAAAAAAAAAAAAGAAAAGAAAAAAGTTTACCAGCACACACCTCATTTTTGACAATAGAGTTCCAATCTCAAAAAACATATGCAGGAGCTTTTAGTTTGTTTTTTTCCCCCCCAACACCTTGTTTACCATCTTCTGCACAGATCACAGAACTATGTACATGTTTTTAACAGTGTGGCATAAGACACTATACTACTTACTGTCATGGAGTAGTTTAAGACTAACTCTAAAAGGACCAGAGCTTTATTGCCAGATGTGGAGTAGGGGGCAAAGGACATTAGGGTTTGGTCTGTTGAGTAGGAGGGAGAAGATCTACACTAATGGAATGTGTAACTGCACAATCTGCTTATGCAAAGAAGAATTAAAGATTGTCCTAGATTCGGTCTATTTATCACAAATACACACACACCCTCACACTCCTCAACAAAATTTTGGTGGTTCAGAGTAGAGGCAAGTCCAAACTGGACTTTGGCCCACTGAAGGGACATGCTGGAATCTCAAGCCGAGACCCCAGATCGGAACACTCCGATCACTAGATCCCTACCATCTCTGAAGTAGGGCCCATCTCGAACTCAGAGACAATGGGACATGGCTCCAGACCATCCCTAATTTTGTTTTTCTTGTTTTGCAAAGCCAACCCTAGCCACCCTTCATTTTGCCCATCTTCAGTAGAAATCTCACAGTCTCAATCTGACCCCATCAGATTGCCTGCATTTTTAGCCTGGTTAATTGCCTATCAATTAATTGTATAATTAGGCTATTTGCCAGGCTTGACAATTCCTCTTGTGCACTCACCCATGGGGAGTTGTCAGCTTTCCCAGGCAAGTGCCATCAACTTCCACAGAATCTCAGCTTTTTTTTTTTAAATTAAAGTTCTAGCCCTTTTCCTTGCACAGGTTACCTTCCGAATATGAATGGAGAGGAAATCAATACAGTGGCCTCTTTGATTTCAGCATTAGATAAGGCCCCAAGTCTGCAGACAGCTCGAGTGCCACTGCTGCTGCTGAGAGCCTTCCCAGGTTGCAGCAGGGTGAATAAGGATCAGAGTATTTACACAGATCGATCAGAATTCCACACAGATTTCCTTGTTTGCAATATTTTTAATATTTATAAAGGCACTCAGCATTGCCACCCCTCATAATTTAATTGCAAGCCTTGTAAATCTGTGTTTTTTCTTAAAGCCCCAGTTCCTGGATTCATGTGATTGTGTTAGAATTTTCAGTTTTGATTTTTAAAAAGTACATTTCTAGCCCTCATGCCTGCAAACAAAACCTTGGAAACATGACCAAAGTGCATCCTAAAAACATGAAAAATCAGAAGTGAAAAAGGACCCAGCTTTTTCTCTTTTTCCTATATAATCCCATGTATTTTAAGCCAAACTCATGATTTTTGATGGTTGAGGTTGCAACATTGCTTGGACAACACAGTAATGAGCATGACATGAATGTCTTGCTCAATAGAGGACAGTATGCGATGTTAAGCTTATCAGAGCATGTGCAATTGTCCAGTCGTCCAAACACCTAATTTTGGGCTCCATTTATGTGCATATTTAGGAGGTGGTGCTGTAGTGATAAACAGACAGAGCCCTCTGCACTTGTGATATTAATGGAAACCTGTGTAGTCTATTTATGAAAACCTTGACCTAGAAGGAATTCCTGCCTAGCATCTCTGTAAACAAGGAGTTGCTCCGTCAGTCAATTTAAATCATTAGGGCTGCCACTTATTTACATTTTAAAGCAGTATGTTTTTTTGTTGTCTTGTAAATTTATTATTGTGTATTAGGAAAGCCATCTGTAAAGGCCAGAAGGAGGGCTTCCTCTTGTGTTGACAGACATGTTGCTGTAAACAGATCCTTTTTATGTACCAAAGCTGTTTGCATCATCTTTCACAGATTTTGTTTCTTGTGTATTGTGGCAATAGCACCATAAGGATTCTCACTAGCTCTCTTTTTTTTTTTAAAAAAAAGTTGATTTTTGTTAATCCACATTTAATGTTAGTACTGAGTTCATCCATATCTTCCCTCCTAGTGCTAGCAACTAGCACTTACGCACCATGACCAGCTTCAGACTGACAGATCACAGTCCAACACTGCAGCTCACTTCCATGGGATTCAGATGTATTGTGCATGTGTGTAAACACGTAAAACACTCAAGAGGTGCGCACAGCTGCTTTCTCCATTGCCTGTTCACAATTAATCAAATGCTTATTGTGTGTGTCAATAATGGGCTCATGTACCCGAGAAGGGAAGTGCCCAGGCAGACAATTCTAAGACGAGCCAAATCAATTGAAAAAGTTGGCCGTTGAAGTAGAACTGCACCCTCAAAAATCCAAGAGGGCCCCAAGTTGTAAACATAGTCCATAAACAGCAGTAACATTGTACAAAATGGGTAGCCAGCTACTTATCTGCCCTTTCATTAAATAAAATGATAGCTAAAATATATCAAAGAAAAAAAGAGACACATCCCAGGAGGAAAAACAGGGCTGGGAGGCAATTCAGGATCATGCAAGGATTCAGATCATAAACTTGGCTAGAATATTTATGCTGCAAATCTTGAGCACAAGAGGCTTTCTACTCCCAGCCAGGTTAGAAGTATCTATTGCTACTTCTAATCCCAGTCAAAATCAGGCAAGAAAATGGAAACAATGAGTCACATTTTTTTAACCTCCAAAAAAGTGTGTAAAAAAGAAAAGGAGAACTTATGGCACCTTAGAGACTAACACATTTATTTGAGCATAAGCTTTCGTGAGCTACAGCTCATTAGCTCACGAAAGCTTATGCTCAAATAAATGCGTTAGTCTGTAAGGTGCCACAAGTTCTCCTTTTCTTTTTTGCGAATACAGACTAACACGGCTGCTACTCTGAAAAAAGTGTGTGTGTTTTGAGATTTTTTTGGGACAAAATGAGGTGTGGGGAGGAGGTTCAACAATAGGTCTTCATTGATCAAGCTAGTTCTGCCTTCTTTAGCCATGCAACTCCATCTGCTCTCTCTTTCAATGTAACCTATGAATGTAATAGAAATGGAGATTCCGGGATAAATACTCTGAATAATCCCCATGGACAGGTCTAGTACCTAACCACCACCTCTGCATCTTGGAAGCCCTCATTATGGCTCTGAGAATTACTACTATTAAATTATTTGTAATGTGGTAGCACCTGGAGGTCTCAGCCCCATTATAAGTTACTTGGGCTTTGCAAGTAGAAAAAAGGTAGGTCAGATTTTGGGTCTTATATGAACCTTGATTTATGTGCCTTGCTTTTCAACTCCCAGTTTACATGCTGAACAGCGCTCTCTCTCTCTCTCTCTCTCTCTCTCTCTCTCTCACACACACACACACACACACACACTTCTATGTTAGCAAAAGCCAGAAACAATCAAGCAGGATATCACTGCAAGGCCAAGCAAAGGGGAAAAATACATGACATACAAGCTAATTTGCATATAATGTGGCATTAACAGCATTTCTAACAAGTAAGAACACATAGGTAATGCATAGTCTGATTCTGTTTCACTACTCTGCTTTCTAAAAATCAGTGCTGGCATGACTGTAGCATCTGAAAAATCCTACAGGAAATGAAGAGTGGACTGGAGGGCTGAAGGGGTGGCAATGAAATCTAGAGCCTTTTACCTCTGGTTCACCAATACGACAATACAGGACAAGTGCGATTGAAGCTGCTAATATGCGATGGGTGTTTGGTGGCCTGTATGAGAGGAGTTGGTGATCTCAGTTCAGTGCCTAAAATCATGTATACTGTACAAGCAAAGCACTCTTACCAACAAAGCTGCACTTTTTACTAGGATAGTAAGATCACCCCCCGGGAGCAAAACAAACTCTACTGGTAAAAGTCCAGTTTGGTCAGTATAGCTGCATATACACTAGGAGCTTCTGCTGGTACAGCCAAGTCAGTCAGGGCTCACGCCTCTTCACATCTCTGACCAACCTAGCCATGCCAGCAGAAAGCTGTAGTATAGACCTGGCCTTAATAGGCAGGCATCCACATTACAACTGGAATAAACAGGAACCCTCATTAGCATCCTCCACAGAGAAGCCAAGGATTAAAGTGGTCCATAGGAAAACTATCTTCTCATCCCTGTAAGTGTGCATTTAGGTACTTGTATGGCCCACGTCAAAGTATCTCATAGATACTAACTTATCCTGTGAGGTAGGGAATCACTATCTCAATTTTACAGATGGTAAACAGAGGCACAGAATAGAATCTTGCAGAAATACTGGTCGTCAGTTGTGATGCAATTCCATTTGGCATATTGGGCACACCACCACTGACGTGCCACTGAATCTCTTCTCTGACTAAATGGCATTTTTTCTTTGCGAAAACTTATTCGCTAGTTATATCCAGACAAGCTAGGGAGGGGGAGGTCTGTGACTAGCTAACACATTTTTAAACACCACTCATTCTACTAAAACAAGCCATAAGAGCAAGAAAGCAGCGGGCAACATTAAGTCTGCACCTTGCCTTCAACAGAATTTGACAACACTTAGCTCAGATAAACCCATCTCCATAGATTTTTCTTTCTTTGTGTAATCTAGAGTCACTGTGGCCCTGTATCCCCAAACACCCCGATTACGGCAAATGGTGGTGTTAGGGGGAAGATTTTTTTGCAAAGCTGATCAGACAGACAGGCTAGTTATCCAGCTGCCCTTTGCCAGCAACAGTTCTAGCGCTTCCTGCCAGCCCACGCATCGCACACTAATTGACATGACATATTGACTGGCACTCTTCCGGGGAGAGAGCAAAAAGGAGTATGCATACCATTCCAGCTCAGTAATAATTACTGATTAAAAACTAGTTAAAAGGCAATGAAGACTGAAACGTACATTAACCAAACGACCCTCATCTATAGCAAGCCACAGATAGATTGGAGCGATTATGAAATCATCACTTAAAATGTCTACAAACATTAATGGCTGTTTGAGTTTCCTGAAGATTTATCGTAAAGCTGCTAAGTTCTTCAGTGTTATGGCTCTCCCCCTTCCCTCTCTGCATGAAAACATATTTGCTTGGCTTTGTTTGTGCACATTGACGTAGGCATCAAGTCCCTGGAACCATAAATACAGTGTCTATTTTTAACCTCTATAATGAAATCCTTTACTCATTGTTTTCTAACTAGAAAATGACACTGTTAGCAATATTAGTCATTTCACAGATGTAACAGGACCCAGTATGCTTGCCATGCTGTTACCCATAAGTGAAATATTCATTAATGCTAAGGGGGTAATAAACTACTCCCCCCCACACACACCTTCCTATAATTTAAAAGGTTTTAGTGTTTGTGTGGATAGCGTCTAGTTAATTTGGGGCAATTATCTCTGCAGTCACTTTGGGGCACCTTGGTGTCTTGATTTCACACGAGCATTTAATCTTTTATTTTCCACTTATTTAAAACACAGCAGTGAATGAAACCTAAAGAGCTCTCCCATCCCATACCAAGTATGTAATCAAATTTAGTTTAAATAAACGTGTGGGGGGATGGAATTATAAAATAACAGAATGAAGATTTCAGTAGTTGGTCTCTGTTCATTGCTTTTCTCAATAGGGTTTACATTCAGCATTTTAGTGGGTCAGATTGGTCCCCCGGCATAACCATTAAGGTATGAGATAAGGACAAGATAGGAGTTAAGAGAGCTCTAGCCAGCTTACCTGGATGTAGATGGGTAATCACTAAACATTAGTCTATTTCTTTAGGTCCAATATTTTGATGAGCCTTTACAGACCCAATCTTGCAAACCCTTAAAGTCCGTGTCAATGGGACTACTCACTATTCAGTAGACTGTTTGGGAAGAACATGCCTTCTTTTGTCCTACAGAGAAAAAGTAATTTAACTTCTCTGAAACGTAAGTGTCCTTCTTTGCGGCTCCCATTTCTCCCCAACAGCCCAGTGGACCAACTGATTCGGTCTGCTTCTGATTTACACAAATAACCAGCAGTTCTGTAAGTGTCTTTGATCACTTGCTCTTCAAATTCCCTTAGCCCTAATCATTTCCATTTTGCGTTTTACCAGCCAGAGCTTTTACTCTTTTCTATGGTTTCGCTTTGGTTGGATTTTCCTTTTCTGACAGACACATGTTGGACTCAAATAACCTGCAGATTCTTGCCATTTAACCACTTTTTTTTCCTGGTCTTTCCTGCTTCCTCTTTTGTGTAGGAGTGTAAATCTCTTCGGAGACTTGTGGTTTCTGAAAGTAAGCTATAACCCTGACAATAAACTTTAATTAGCTTGCACGTTTAGTGCACATAATTTTATTTGGTTGCTATATTATTTTCTTCCCTCTCTTAGTCCCTTGAAGTACATATATTTAAAAAGGGTGATCCTAGGTAATATAGTCAACCAGTTGAGCTGTAATGCTTCCTCTCCATTACAGCAATTTGTCCTTCTATGGGAGGGACCTGATTGTGCGTGTGTGTACCACTGCTTGCTACTGGATGGAATCAAAACTGCTTCCCTATGCATCATTTTGCCCTATACTGCTAATTGATAAGGGAGATTCTCCTTTTGTTCAAGTGCTAGGAGCCTTTGTTTCTCCAGGCAGGAGGATCCAGAGTCCATGCCCACTATCACTGTCAAGTTCCATGTCATGCAGCTCAGTAATAACTGAAGAATTGCAGGTGGCCAAGGATGTGTTACAATTCAATCTCCTAGGGCAGCTGTTCTGAACCAGGGGTACACATACCCTTGGGGGTACTCAGAGGTCTTCCAGAGGATACATCAATTCGTCTAGATATTTGCCTACTTTTACAACAAAGCTACTGAAAAGCCCCAGCGAAGTCAGTACAAATTACATATTCTGTATGAAACTTATTTATTTATACTGCTCTATATACTGTACATTGAAATGTAAGCACAATGTTCATATTCATTTATTTTATAATTATATGGCAAAATGAGAAAGTCAGCAATTTTTCAGTACTAGTGTGCTGTGACACTTCTGTATTTTTATGTCTGATTTTGTAAGCAAGTAGTTTTTAAGTGATGTGAAACTTGGGGGTACACAAGACAAATCAGACTCTTGAAAGGGGAACAGTTGTCTGTAAAGGTTGTCTGTAAACTGTCTTAGGTAATGCATAGATTATAAGAGTTAGACTGTTACTGCGGAAAGAGAGAGGTAGCACTGACTAGATGGCAAGTCCAATATTCAAAATTAATAGTGATTTCTTCTGGGATATGGTTGATTACAAAAAAGTGGAAGCCCTTAATTGCTTCCTTTACTCATCATGTAGGAAGAAGATGCTACTCAACCAGAAGTAGCATTTTGCATGTGTTGTTACATGCATGTTCTCACCTGAAAAACATTTTGTCCTGACTGACTTGAGCATCAAGAACATCCACATTCCCATTGCTCTAAACCTACTATCTCTCATTCTATATGAATAACAACCTACATGGAGATTCCCTCTGCCCCTCTTTTCTTCAATATGCCTGCCTTGTACTGATATACAAGGGGGTAGGGAATAATTTTAATGATAAACTATGGCAATTTTGCTCTTCAGAAGATAACATGTTCAGACTTAACTCAAGGTTGCCACAGTGAGAAACCAATACTAGGTTTATTTGATTCTTAAAAACTACTTGATAACCAATGTAAAGGGCACGGAAGTCTGCATCTCTATTGGAAAACAGGAAAGTGTCAAAGAGAGGCAGTTGCTGCGGTCTCTGACACCACTGTAATTTTAAAGAGATATACTGTATGGTTTGTCAAACTGGATAAACTGAGCCTGGTTTCTTTTAAAGTTAATACATCGGCCCTTGTCTCAGAACGGCTAGGGCTACTCAGTTAAAGTCTCCAAGCTTCCATTTGGCTCCATACTCAAGGCTAATTAGGATGTCTAGCCTGCCCTTGTGATAACTACTCCTGTAGTTTCTAGACACGTAACCCAGCTGGGGAATCCAATCAGGGCTGACCCCATGGGTTCTGAGCTCACCTATTTGGCAACGCTTCTCTTCTGACTGAAATCTTCCCAAACTACCTGCTCCGTGGGACAGGCTTATATCTTGTAGCCAAGTGATCTTGGCAATGCCAAGATTTGAAAGCCCTAGGTAGCCTTGCAGTTAGGGGGAGGAATACACCACTATAAAACAACAACTTTGTTAATACCATGTTTTCCTCACAGCATTGCCTACTCCCTCCAAGCTGGGCCAGGCAGTCAACTGACATGCTATGTCATTTAAACTGACATGGCTTTCTGGAGATGCAGCTTTTCATTTTATTTTAAAAAAAAATGATTGGGGGGAAAAAAGTGAGTTTTTCAAAAATCCTTTCACTCAAAGATTAACGTTTTCTCCACTCCCCCCCCCACTCCATCTTGCAAAACACTTGCATCTTGTAGAAAGTGGGACCCTTTAAGAGGCTGAATAAAAGTGTTTTTCCTTGCTGGTTACTGCACTTCACTTGCAACTCCTGACAGCTTTGAAAATGGGTCCAATCAAAGTCATCATTTCATATTGATTTTTGTTTTTTCACTCTGACAGCTCTGCACTGAAGGTGTTTTCACGTGTTACTGAAATAGAAGGCTAAATTTACCCTGCGATGCTTCTCCTTCTTTGTAAGCTGTTCTGTAGACAGTTCTTTCTCTCGCTCCCATTTTGTTTGTATTACCACAAAGCATGGACAAATTGGGATACCATCCCTCCGCACACACACAGACTGGATGAAAACAGGGATACAATGTCCCAAGCATCCGAGAAGCATGAGGCAAGAGATTCAGCCACTCCTCTTGATTAATTTACATTCATTTTAGCACATTTTATCCCCAAAAGGAACACAAAGACTTCTATAAACAGATACCCATTTCATTTACCGCTCCAGAATGAAACTGAGTAAATGTTTAACAGCGCACAGTCGCACAATAAAACAGTTTAGGAAAGGAAGTGAAGAACTACCATTGTAACTAACTAAATCTACTGATGTAATTTAGGGAGGAAGAATGTAATCACCTGAACTGGAAGTTGGCCAGAACTCCTTTACTACTACTACTATTAAAAGTACCAGGGAGTCTTCAATGACACAAGTGGGGAAAAGCTTGGTTTTGTGCCTTATCTGAAAGAGGACAGCCACTGTAGCACAGACATCCTAACTTAATGCTTGGTCATTAGGCCAGGATTGAATACAGAGGAGAGCATCACCAATACCACCTACAGAATCCTTGGAGCTCTTCCACCCAAGTGCTGACCCAGCCCTACAACGCTTAGTCTATGGGATAAGAGCCGCAGGTAGTATAGCTTTAGACAGCCTGCTTGCACTCCAACTTTCTACATTGCCTGGGACGTACAGTTCAGAAGCTGCAGAGGTCAACCGAGTCCCTGCTCTTGACACACACACCTGCTCTGGCCCTTAGCTGTCCCAAGTCCCAAATGATAGTCCTAACCTAGGCATCATAGTGTCATAGGGCCATCCCAAATGGATTACTCTCTTGTTGGCAAGTCACAGCGTCACCAGGGCCCTCTCAGTTTCCCCTCTCCGGTGACCCAATAGCTTCAATTCAGTACTACCCCTTTGGGGGGGCCTGTTTATTACAACACGGACTTCTATTGTGGACTATTTCTCAGCCCAGTGCAAGCAATCATTAAAACTCAAGATGTCTCATCTCTCAATACCTCACATGCCACACACCAGGCCTTCAATCATGCCGGGACTCTCTCTGTGTCCTCCCCTGTCCACGTACCAGGAAAGCCAACCCAGCCCTTCCAACGGGAGTGCAACTCTGCTCTTCCAACAGGGACTTCCCACAGCCTCTCTGCTGCTCTCCTGCTGTCATCCAAATCAAGACAAAAGCCGACAAAAAGCCTCTCGCTCATATTTTCCTTATCTCCCTCTGTTGGCTATGGTGCAAGTAACTGACACAGGTTTCTTAACATGGAGGAAATAGACATACTGGATGAAATCCTGACCTTGCTGATTTCAACAGAGCCAGGGTATCACACATTATTAGCATTAGAGTAGCGCCTAGAGATCTCAAGCACATTGGGGCTCCTGTCTTACTAGGTGCTGTACAGATGCATAGAAAGAGTCCCTGCCACTTATCCTTTACAATCTAAATACACAAAACAGAAAAAGGATGGGAGGGGAAACAGAGACAGAGGAGAGGTCAGCAGGGGGAACAAACTCCAGCTCTCCCAAGTCCCCATCCAGGGCCCTAACCACTAGAACACACTATGTCTTAATTACACTTTAGTGCCAAATTTAAGATCTGCTCCTGCAAATCCACAGATTTTTGGAGCACCTGCACAGCCCGGATCGGAATGTACAGGTCTCCCATTTCCCAGTGTAGTGTCAGTGTGCTCTCCACAGAGAGGTTTCATTAATCAATGTGTCATGGGCACAATCAATTTCAGTGATTCCACAGGCATTCTTGCAGTCTATTGTGTACACTGTTGGGCAGACTAAGGTCTCCCTATTCTAAGAAAGCTCAGAAACGATGTGCTAAAAATCCTCCAGGCATCTTTCCTAAACATCTCTCTTCAACATAACTTAATACTCCAGGTTTGCCTTTATATTTTCTACTCACCAGGTGCTAAAATATTAAATCCGCAACCTACCTGCTTTCTTGTAGATCTACAATTTTGTTCAGTTAGATGACAGGTTTCATGTTCTCTGTGTATATAAAATCTCCCCACTATATTTTCCACTGCATGCATCCGACGAAGTGAGCTGTAGCTCACGAAAGCGTACACTCAAATAAATTTGTTAGTCTCTACGGTGCCACAAGTACTCCTGTTCTTTTTTCAGTTAGATGGTAAGCTCTTCTGGGCAGGGGTTGTGTCTTCTACATCTAGACAGCATCTAACATTTTGGGGGCACTGATGGACTAAGAGTAATACTAATAAATAGAGGAAATTATTTTGGCTTTTTCTTATCTGCAGTATGTTTGAGGACCCCCCAATAATAAAATGTTTAGCAATTTGTATCGGGTTTCACATCTTCAATCCATTATACAAATATTTTGTTCTTCTACAGCACCTTTCATCCAAGGATCCAAAGCACTTTCTACACCTTACTTCAATGACAACACTGTGTGAAATAAAGAGAACACTGCTCACTTATTTTTAAATAGTGGATCTGAGCCAAATCCTGAGATCCGAACTGTCCAAAATTTTTGTGATTTGAGCTCTCCTTTATCCATTTTTGCTGATGGAGGGACAGAGTTTAAGTGACTTGACCAAGGCTATTCAGTGAGTGGATGGTAGAGCTAGGAATTAGAACCTGGAAGTTTAAATGTGGGATGACAAGTTAGAGTCTAGTGGACCAAGCTGCCCCCAGGTTTTCTGTTGTAGTAATGGTGTGTATTCTTATAACGACATATTAATATTATAAGGCCCTTAGATATGAGCATGCAACTCCCGTCGATTTCAGTGGGAATTGTTGGTGCCTACCCAAGGGCAGAACTGGACCTAAATAAAGGGAGAATATCCGGGGCTAAGAGTAGGGGAAGACTTGAGAAAACAACAGGGGAAGAGACAGTATCTGAGAAAAAACAAAAAAAGGATTGTGGAAACTTATGGTACACAGAATCCTAAAACTAGCAGTTTCTTAACGGAATTGCTGTGTAAAAGTGCCTGGCTTTTAATGACCAGATTTGTAATGCAGTCCTTCTTTCCTTCCCATCAGGATTGGGCTTCTGATTCAGTTACCCTATTTTAACAGGCTGCACCCGATTCCCAGTTGTCCCCGTGGGGGTTTATAACAACATCCTTGCTCCTTCACTCTGCAATTGCTGCGAAGTATAGTGTTCCCTGGGGCCAGGCAGTTTGAACTTGACACCATTAATTTCTTGGGGACACAAAGCTATAACACCGGCTCATGTATGTACACTCCATATGCTGCTGGATATATAGACTGAAGCTTAAACCAAAGACATTTTATTCCAGCAACTAAATGCTCTCTCTTTCTCCCCTTCTCCTCCCAGCAATCTAGTTTGAAGAACTATTTTTAATCTCAAAACCGCCTAAGAGCACTATATCATCCGTCCCTACTGAGCACTTACTGCTTTGGGTTTTGTCTGCTTGTTCCCAACTCTGTGTAGAAATACTTCGTTACATGAGATGAAACTGTATTTTAGAAGCACTGTGTATATATGATCATCCCTTGTGAAATACTCAAGGAGGGCACTCAGCCCCTTGCAGAATCAGGCACCATGTGAGGAAACTGGCACCAGCGGCATCCCACGAAGCTTTGTCAGTAGGAGGCCCACGTGTATCAAGCTTGCGGCTTAATGGCAAAGTTGCCATTGAACTGAGTAGATCACAAGGACCATTCAGTAGAGACAGCAGCTGGAGCATTAGTAATTCTGCAACTGACAGCACACTTCAATATTAAGAACATGCATACCTCTGTCAGTATTGATAGCCAATGACATTGTGTAAATGCAACCTCTATGGAATACCCTGTGCTGGATTTATTGATCAGATACACTCTGGAGATTAAGCTCATTGGCTCTTTGGAGTGTCATGTGACTTTGGGCATATTAGCGCAACTAGGTCAAACAAAGTAAGGTCACCGATGTAACAGAGACACAGAGTGACAAAAGTGTGACCTTTCATTGTGATACCAACTTACAACATAGCCATGTTTATTTCTTGCAGCTCATGGTTAAAAGCTTGTCCTGCACATCCTTCTGTGCATTACAGTTCGTATCAATCAAAATAAAACTAGGCCCCCAAATGCAGCCAATACTAAAATGATGAAGGTATTCCACTTATAGCCTTCAAATATGACGCTTAACAATGCTCTGTCATTAGCAATCAGCGTATCAGCCCGGCATTCTGGCCTGTTGCATAGAAAATCAAGAGGCAAAATAATTGAGTCAATAGTGATACAAAGGGATTGCTCCTCCAGCCCTATTCTTTGGCTAACAAGCCTTCAGCAGGGCTGAAAATTCAAAAGCTCGGGGAATCAAAAAGAATTGATTTGATTCAGAGCTTCAGTCTAGGCTGTATTTAACACATTTTTGCTTGCTCTGCCATACAATAGAAGCTGTTTGAGAAAAGAAGAACTGGGGGGGGGGTGAGGTGTGAATAAAAGAGAACACTAAGCAAGAATCACAAGGGCAGGAAAATTCACTCACCCTTCAACTTCATAGCTGGAATACACTGCACACATAAAGCCCGTTTCAGTAGGTAACGGTTCATGAATACGCACAAGTGGCACCTTCTAACACCTCTTTGTTCAGATGATCTAGATCAGCCCAAAGAGTGATAGACACAAACCAGGAAGTTCCAATCTCAATCTGAATTTACCCCAGTTTGAGGAGGTCTGGATCAGATACTCTGATTTCAATCCACCCAACTGAAGTGGGCTTGAAGAGCTCACAGCCCAGATTTGGATGTAGTCCCATCTCTAGCTTGGAGAGAACTTCAGGAGTCCCACTGGGCAGGATTCATATGAATGTTTCTTCATGTTTCATCCACCTGGGTTCACATTCCCCTGTCCTTGGAGTTTCTATTTCAGATTTGGGTGAAACTCAGGTGGTAACTCAGAGTTTCAGCAGGTTTGGCATCAACCACCTAAGCCTCTTCAGATTTTTTATGCAAAACTCATGAACTGGTCCCAGGTCTGCATGAAATTGGCCCAGAGGATCTCTGAAATCACCTTTTAGTGGAAGCCGGTCCAACTCTGGAGTTTACAGCATAATCCAAGTGTCACTGGACATTATAGTTTTATTCCCAGTTTGTAAGCTTTATTTTCACCCTTGGCACAAACGCTACATGAGGACAATACAGTCTGTAAAACTCAGGCACAGCTCAGATGAATAAAGGATGCTATTCAGTCCTAGGTTAGAATTTTCTCACTGGGCTATGCTTAAAGGCATATTCTACATGTGGAACTGTCATTCGCAGCTGTGGGAAAACTGCAGGGTAACAAGTACAACTTGTCTCTTACTGTTGTTGTATTTCCTTTGTTTTCCTGCCATAGACTAGCAACTTGGTGAATTTCAGTCCGAGGTTAGGCTGTTGTCCCAGTTGCCTCTGCATTGACATGGATTTTTTTGGCATCATCTTGACACTGCAGCATCATCCCCAAAGACTGACAAGGTTTCATTCATCTTGTTTCCAGAAGTGATACCATTAGGTTCTCAGATACTGTTAACATCTCCTCAGGTTTGCTTTCTGGTCCCATGGAGAATTCTGTAACCATGCTATGTCTCATTAAGTCAGTGGGTAAAATCAGACTATCAAGAAGAAAGAGAAGTAACCAGTGACACAGACCAGGTCTGCTGTTTTGTCTTCTCTCTCTGCTTCACTGGAACCATTGATGATTACTATCCATCAGGATCAAGGACGGTCAGTGTGGTTTAAGGGCACACAAAGCTCCGTTCAGTGCAGATGACATTTTACTACTCCTGAGAAATCAGATAACTTTACTTCAGTTGGGACAAACATGGGATACTTCTGTCTGAAAGGGGAAATAGGATTTCTGTTTCAGAATGGTACTAGTATCCCTCTAATTCAGGCCCAAACATAATCAGAGATCGCTTCCCTATGTTAATAAAATGGCAACAAACAAATAAAAATCTCAACCAACTTGGGGAAGCTTCAGTCCTGTGTTAGGGTTTAGCTCAGGTGATTAAAATGTGGTGTTATAGCTACCTGAATAATCCCTTTAGTACAATACTAGTGATCATACCCTAATTCCCTTTCCAAACAACTGGATAGCCTAATTAAAGAGGTTTTAATTAAGGACAATTAAAAAGCCTCAGCAGGCTTCATTTAATAAATTGCAGAGAAAATGAAGTCATGTACCTGGACCCACTAATAAATGAATGTGTGCAACTACCAGGCAAGTAGAACTAGTGAAAAAAATAGCAGGAAGGAAGTGCCACAAACCTCTCTGTCCCTCTCAGTTACCAGCTCCTTCCCTCCCCACAAGATCCACAGCTGAACCCGCTTCCCAGTTATCAGAATGCCCAGACAATATCCTGGCCATTTGAAAACACCTAAAGAGCGTAGTGTCTTTTGAAGTCTAGTCCGCCTGCAAGATTCCATTTCTAATGATACTTTGCACTTATACAGTGCATTTCAACTGTGGATGTTCAATGACTTTACAAACAGCTATTAGTGATAAGCCTCAGGAGACACCTTTGGGGTAGATAAAGCAGTATTATCATGCCCACTTTACAGATGGGAAATAGAGGCAGAAGGATTAAGTGATTTGGCCACA
Organism: Dermochelys coriacea; assembly: GCF_009764565.3. Taxonomy (NCBI): domain Eukaryota; kingdom Metazoa; phylum Chordata; order Testudines; family Dermochelyidae; genus Dermochelys; species Dermochelys coriacea. The sequence goes on along the minus strand of NC_050084.1, from coordinate 8,720,107 downwards.
GCATCACAGAGAAACAGTGGCAGAGCCATAAATAGAAGCTGAGAGTCCTTATTTCCAATTTACTGCTCTGTTCATTAGACCCTAGGTTATTTTTAAACTATTTCTTGCCTAAAAAAGAAAATAATATGAACAGTATAGGTGTTTCTTTTAGCTCTAAAGTCCTCCAATGCAGGAAAAGGTGTTTTTTCTTCTTAAAAAAAATTCACCTGTGTTTATAACCCAAACAACAGTTTGAAAGTCCAATGTACTATAAGGAGGCTGCCCAATGCTTAAAATGGCAGAGAGAATAAAACCTAGAAGTCAAGCTGTCAAGCGGAAATTCCAATTCCAATTCAACTGCACTAAGGCTACTATAACATCTTTACTAAAGCTGGCTAGAAAATTAGTTATTTTCACACACACAATCTTGATGAAAATGAAAATGTTTATGTTGAAAATGAACTATTTTCACAAAACTCCATATTGTGACCAAAACAATTAGTCCCCAAAATATCCTTTGACCAGCTTTAATCTTTGCTCGTCATCCTGGGTTCTATGGGATGTGTGTGTAAACAATTGCATGTTTCAAAATGTGTCACTTTTCTTCCCATTCGCTAATGTCAATAGGAATAACAACAAAAACTAGATACCGGTGTACATACATATTTTACAAATAATAAAACTTTCTCTGTACAGATGGGTTTAAAGCATTACCACTGATGCAAGTAAATTCAAAAGGTCCTGGCTTAACTCGCTAGTGCAACATAGTTTAAAATTTCTGAGACTGACTTTGGAATACAAACCTGTATAAAAACCACACGAGGCACAGGAACGTGAAGAAATCTGTTTAGACTATTTTAAGGGCACTATTCTGTACACTCCATAGCACGTAATGGCCCTTACATTATCACTAAAAAGATGGGGACTGCAACTTTAAGGCTATTATACTCTCAATGAAGTCCATATGCTCTCTGCTGACACAGAGGGGACATTTAAACCCACCACTGAGGCAGCTGATTTGATGTGTTGACGAGCAAGTCATGTTGCTATAATAAGAAGTGTTTATTTGAATAATAAGGTCAGGGAGTTAAGTAGTTGGTATTCCACTCCTATGAAGCAGTTTGCACAGTGTCACTAATAATTAAAGGGGGTTTTGACTAATCTAGTTGCTCTTCCTAAATATACTCCACTCTGTTCAAGGAACTCATCAAAGCAGCAAAGTGATCTTTGAGGTTATTAATCTCCTTTGCTCCACAGCTGGAGCAAATTTATTTGCTTGAATTAGCATGTAATAAACTTATAATAAAGCTGCCACATCCCTCACTTCAGAGATATAGTTTGTGTAATGGGTAGTTAAACCTAGGTAATGTAGCAATAGTCTTTAGGCTTGGAAATCATAGCAAAAAAATATGCAGTGCTGCGTTATCTCTAATGGTTGGGCTGCAACGTGACTTCTTCCAAGTCTTGGCAATTTTACAAAGCATGCTGAAGATCATTCAAAGGAAAGGAGCTATCATGGTGGAAATTACTGATGATGCAGCAGTACTCATGCCAGGAGCACAGCACTCTAATAGGAATACATTGTTCACTGCTGCCCAAATACTTATCGCCTGGTAACCAACCTGCCTTCTCGTAGCTGTGGCCTGAAGACAGGATAGTAAGATCTAGTTAGAGGTAGTCCTCAACCAAAACCATGTGTCCAAAGCACCCCTGGAAATTTGGGGAAGCTCAGATCCAGTTCAGAGCCACAGAAGGCTGATCAGCCTCGAGATCTCATACTGATGCCAGCTCTCCTTGAGATTGTTATGAAAGGTTCTAGCTCAGATTCCAGTGGGAAAGATGAATGAAGATCATCAGATTTGAAAGGCATAATCCTCAAATATGGGGAAAACAAGGACCAGAACAACAGGATTGGAATAAAGGACTGAGGAGTTTAATGGATACAAAATCTTCCGCGACTCTTCAGAATTCAGAAGTGTGCCAACACCTAACCGTGACAGAAGGTAGGAGGAAATGAAACAGGCCTTCCTCCTGCATGTTCTTGCACAGTCATTGCATTCCAGTGAAATTATGAGCGGAGGCTGTTCATAAGAGCGAGAAAAGTTAACAAGCCTTAGGCACAGCCCTATGCAGCGAGCAAGTCTCAAGTCCTCTGTGCAGCCACTCTTACGTTCATAAGTGTACAAGATTAAAAAGGAGGGGTCATCGGTGAAGAAAGGTCATCTACTCTTCACCCTCGCTCTAGCTAGGAGGGAGGAGTAATTTGAGACCTTCAAGCAGCATTCTTACTAATGCAGAAGCAGGTTGACTTCTTTAATGCTCACCTTGCATCTATGTACAAATAAATATTCCTTGCCTGCAATGTGCAGAATCAAGTCCCAAAAGGTACAGTCAGAGCTAATTTACAGCAGTGGCAAAGATCCTAATATATCAGATGCAGGACAGGATAGGCTTTAGTCCTCCTACGCCTACCATGGTAATGCAGCATTTCTGAAAGACGATCATTTAGCAAGCCATAATACAAAGTTGAACTGGGTTGAAGGGGAACCAGGGAATCAAGATAGGATGGAGGCAAAACTTGCTGAAAGGAGGACAGAGAGTTAGGGCAGGCTGGAAAGACTTTAATCTAGCAACAACTGATGCTTAAGGAACTAAATAGATTTGGCATTAAATCTGCTAACACCAGCAGGAACCATGGAGAGGATGAAATCTCTGAATTGGGTTGAACTTGATGCAATGTATCTAAGTAAGAGGAATTAACTTGCTTCAGTTCACTAAGTTGAGCCTTTATAGTTTGCAGTTTCTCCCACACAATAAATCCTGTCTCTTTCTCAGCATAACTCTTGCCTTCCAATCTTTAAACAATAAGAAATGGCTGAATATGGACAAATGTGGCTAGATATCGAAGTTCAGCTACACAGGGAAGGTTCACCTCAACCCTTTCCTCTCAATTGTGAATAATTTCTCTTTCCTCCCCCCTCCCTGCCCCACCAGAGCTTTTCTATATTATATAAGGCCATGGGCATTAGCCAGAGGTGTCAGACAAGGTATTAAGGAGGTGTCAGTGGTGAAATAGCAGGGATTACAGTAAAGTCTAAATAAGGTGTAAAATAAAACCAAAAGGTGATAAAGTCATTGATAAGAAAAGCTGGAGAAAAATAAGAGTGCAATTATTTTTCATCTCAGTTGTTCAGTCTCGCAGCACATTATTTGTAGCTTTCCAAAACTTAGGTAGGATTTCCCCCTCCCCCCCTTTTTTTTTGTACATCATATTCCCCTCTTAGTAATGTTATGGCTCACAGGTGTTTTTACAATAAAAAGAACAGCAAGAACCCTCTTCACAAAAATAATCGTTGTCATTCCCAAGTTGGCTGTGTTATGTTCTGTTCTCCCACTGAATTTTCACATTGAGAGAGTCATACTGTGCATGGTATGGATGCATTTTGTCAACTAAATATTAAATGGCTGAAACAGTTCAGCATACAGGGATTCCCCATTGTTCTAAAGCACTATGAGGAAATTCAGATCTGGAAGGCTTGAGCCTGTCTCCATTTTATTGTGACATTCCAGACTGATCAGCCTTATAGAGTGACACAGGATCCTAGGTTTCAGAGTAGCAGCCGTGTTAGTCTGTATTCGCAAAAAGGAAAGGAGTACTTGTGGCACCTTAGAGACTAACAAATTTATTAGAGCATAAGCTTTCGTGAGCTACAGCTCACTTCATCGGATGCATTACAGGATCTTAGCAAGTAATTGGGGAGGAGAAAACCAAATGTGAGCCAAGCAGATGTACCTAGTGGCGTGGTCTGATCATCACAAAGCTCCACCAGGACAAACACAAGAACCATCATGTGGATAGTAGGCAAGGAGCAGTGGCAGGCCACCTGATGTTGTGACAACTCCTATATAAACCTTACCAGAAAAATTAATAGAGGAAAGACCCAAGCCTACAAAGACCACACACACAGATTAAGTATGGCCATTTTGGGTCTCAGTGATTTGTGAAAACCCTTTTAGGGGAGATTGATCCATCTGGGTTTCCTTGCCAGAGTTTTTATGATTAATTCAAACAACAATGAAGAAAAGGAGTACTTGTGGCACCTTAGAGACTAACAAATTTATTTGAGCATAAGCTTTTGTGAGCTACAGCTCACTTCATTGGACTTCATTTGGAATGCATCCGATGAAATGAGCTGTAGCTCATGAAAGCTTATGCTCAAATAAATTTGTTAGTCTCTAAGGTGCCACAAGTCCTCCTTTTCTTTTTTGCGAATACAGACTAACACGGCTGCTACTCTGAAACCTCAAACAACAATCAAAATCAAAAGTAGCAGCCAAATTTTGCCCAGTTTCAGTGAATACACACGTGAAACCACCACATTCACCTCCCTAACACACTAGACCTCAGGCTCCCCCAATCATGCCTGAGTTTCATATGAGACAAAACAGGCAGATTTACGAAAAGCTTTGCACAATTCTAGTCGAGAGGCAACAGCAGGGCACTCAACAGGGGGCAAGCTACAGTACCCATCAAACCGCATTAAACCAGCGTTATTGTACTCCTACACGCAGTCCTTCTGAATGGTAATTTAGAATATTTCTAGGGTTCTTCCGTTGCTTCTCTTAATTGAAATTCTCCGTTCACATCTTTTGAAATAATTAAGAGCCAGAATACCGTCCAGTGAAACAATACTTGTACAATATTTGAATAATACAAATAACAGTCTAATCTGTACCCCTCTGGGGTGTTGCTGTTCATGTTGAAATTCCCCAGTCCCTAGTTGTTTGGTAATGTGCCAAGTGTACCACTAGCCTGAAGGCAAGCACTCTAGGTGCTCAAATTCAAGAGGGGTCAACTAGTAAAACAGAGGAAAAACATCTAACTGAATGTTGCCAGGATGAGACTCAGCATTTTCCAGAGAGGTGTAGAAGCCAGACACACACTTTTAACACCTAAACAGCCCTACAAGAGAGAGGACACATACATAGTTGGCATAACTTACTAGTGCGCTGCACCCACCATTAAGGATCTAAATCCAGTGGTGATGCTGCATCCACAAGTGCAACCCTGCAACGAAATGTAATGTTTTCTTTTTATTTCAGTAGAAAAAACTGTCCTAAAGAAATATATGCTGGGGACCAAAAACTATACACAGTTACTACTTATGTATGTGAAATTATTTTATTTTAGTGTCAGATTCACAGCCCTGTGGTCTGCACCACTGGATTTAGATCCTTAACGGTGGGTGCAGTGCACTAGTAAGTTATGCCAACTATGTATGTGTCCTCTCTTTTGTAGGGCTGTTTAGGTGTTAAAAGTGTGTGTCTGGCTTCTACACCTCTCTGGAAAATGCTGAGTCTCATCCTGGCAACATTCAGTTAGATGTTTTTCCTCTGTTTTACTAGTTGACCCCTCTTGAATTATGGAAGAAGGATGGAGGGGTTTTTTTGTGGTTAAGACACTGAAATGGGACTTAGGAAATCTGCCTCAGCCTGACACACATTGGCAAGCTCACTTAATCACTCTTTGCCTCAGTTCCCTGTCTACACATTGGAGACAAAGGTTGTGGGAAAGGGGAGTAGTTTTATCTCTCATCTAGTTAGTCTGCTCTGGAGAGCTTGCAGGCTATCTCTTGCTATATAGAAATGTAGGGCTAGAAGGGAACTCGACAGGTCATCAAGTCCAGCCCCCTGCGCTGAGGCAGGACCAAGTAAACCTAAACCATCCCTGACAGGTGTTTGCCTAACTTGTTCTTAAAAACCTCCAGTCATCTGGATTCCACAACCTCCCACCTATTCCAGAGCTTAACTACCCTTATAATTAGAAAGCTTTTCCTAATATCTAACCTGAATCTCCCTTGGTGCAGATTAAGTCCATTACTTCTTGTTCTATCTTCAGCGCACGTGGAGAACACTTGACCACCACCCTCTTTAAAACAGCCCTAAACATATTTGATGACTGTTATAAGGCTTCTTTTCTCAAGATTAAACATGCCCAGGTTTTTTTAAGACCTTTCCTCACAGGTCAGGTTTTCTAAACCTTTTATCATTTTTGTTGCTCTCCTCTGGACTCTCTCCCATTTGTCCAGATCTTCCCTAAATTGTGGTGGCCAGAATTGTATACAGAATTCCAGCTGAGACTTCACCTGTGCTGAGCAGAGCAGGACAATTACTTGCTTTGTCTGACTCCTTTTAATACTCCCCAGAACGATATTAGCCTTTTTCACAACTGCATTGCAGTTTTGACTCGTATTCAATTCATGATCCACTATAACCTCCAGATCCTTTTCAACAGTACTATTACTTCGCCTGTTATTCCACATTTTGTAGCTGTGCATTTCATTTCTCCTTCCTAAGTGAAGTACTTTGCACTTATCTTTATTCAATTTCATCTTCTTGATTTCAGACCGATTCTCTAATTTGTCAAGGTCATTTTGAATTCTAATCTTGTTCTCCAGAGAGCTTACAAGCCCTCTGAGCTTGGTGTCATCAGCAAATTTTAAAATCATACTCTCCATTCCATTATCCAACTCATTAATGAAAATACTCAAAGTACCAGACCCAGGACTGACCCCCACAGGACCTCACTAGATACAATTCTCCCAGTTTGACATTGATAATTACTCTGAGAACTGTCTTTCAACCAGTTGTGAACCCATCTTATCATAAATTCATCAAGACCATGTTCCCCTAGTTGGCTTATGAGAATGTCAAGTGGACTGTATCAAAAGGTATGGTTTTGTACAGTGCCTACCACAATGGAGACTTGACCTCTGTTGGAGTCTCTTGGCTCTACAATAATAGAACTAACTACAAATTATCAACTCTGACCTGGAATGGCTACCTGTTGTTAAGAGGGTTAAGTCAAGTCTTCATGCCCATTCAGTTTTTGGTCAAACTGTTGGGACTGTCAACAAAGGATTCCAATTAATGCCCATTATGGCGTGTTTCATTATGTAGACCAAGACTACCAAATCCATGTCACATAGGCCAAACAACCATCAAGACAAAGAAATTCACATTCATTACAGATCTCGGCTGGATTCAAAATGATGATCTAGAAGTGAAAAGCACTCCAATCACCCCGCCTGCCTACACAGTTTATTTAGTTTGATTCAAGTATATATTGATACAGGACACAAGTATTCAGACTCACAAATCCAGTGTTAGGTGACATTAGTGCACACTAATAGAGGTGCAAAAATGTATCCTGTACTAGCTTCCACCTCCCATAATAACCCTGCCTACTCAAACTGTCTCCTTCAGCAGCTCCCAGAGAACTAGCCTATAAAGGTTTTTTCTTTTATAACCTCCTCCACCTCCTAAAGCATGTAAACCTCTGATAAGGACTAACCCTCCCCCAACCCTCTATGCTACGTTGTCCTATCTGCCTGTCCCCAATCCCTGCCTGCAGCGCATAACATCAATATTGAACTTTGAGCCTATATGGATGGTACATAGTAGTATGTCTTCCTGTTAAGAAGGGACAGATCAGATGAGAACCCAGACCAAGCCAGGCAACATTGTACATCCACATAGTAAGAGACAGGCTCTGCCCTGGAGAGCTTGCAAGCTAAATAGACGAGCCAGACAAAGGATGGGAAGAGAAATAGAGGCTCAGAGAAGGGACACAGCAGACCAGTAGTAGAATCAGGATTAGAATCCCAGTGTTTCATGTCCTGGAGTAAAATTTCTATAGTGCCTGAGTGACTTAGGAGCCTACGTTCAACTGATTTTCAGTTACCTTCAGGACTTACACTCCAAAGTCACTTAGACACTTTTAAAAATTTTTCTTCCAATCTAGTGCCCTAGCCGCTGGCCTATGCCACCTCTCCAAATCTAGTTAATTTACTTGCATTTATTTTCATTTTCCATCCTTCTCAAAGCACTGAAATATCAGCGACCTGGGAGGTACTGAAAACCTCACAAGAAAGCCTCTTCATTAGACTTCCAGCTGAATTTTGCAGACCCAAATGGTGAAAACAAAAGGTCTGCAGTCAGGATCATGCTGTGCCACAAGAACATTCAGCACGTTACAAAATAAGAGCAGCTTCTTCGTTCAGAGTATTTTACCATCTGAATTAGATACAACACACAGCAGAGTATGACAACAGACAACACTGGGAGGAGGGCAGAGAACACAAGAAATGAAGATCATGTAATCTGTCTGGTTGCATAAGGTTGTTAGTCCCAGTTGTTTTCCTTTGTTATATGAATAAAATCAGGTATGAGAGCAGAAGTAGATGGCAATGGAGTGTGATTAATGGTGAAAGAGTAACCAAGAGGGAATTTTTAAAAGGGATTTGGAGGAGAGTGAAGACATCTGGGCCACTGGATTAATAAATACCACCTATCATCAGTGCAGTATCTGAGCAGCTCCCCAACATTATCCTCACAAAACCTTGGTATCCACAGGCAGGAAGTTTGATCCCCATTTTTACAGATGGGGAACTGAGGCACTAGGTATACTAAGTGACTTGCCCAAGGTCCCACAGGAAGTCTGTGCCAAGCTGGAAATTGACCCCAGGTCTCTCAAGCCCTATGCGCTAGACCATTTTTATTTTTTAGGGGGGAGGAGGAGGAGGAGGAGGAAGTGGGTTGGCATTGTGATAGCCCCAATCAGGGATCAGAGCCCTACCATGCGAGGCGTTGTACAAACCACTAACAAAAAGACAGCACCGGCCCCAAAAAGAGCATACAACCCAAGAAAGGGTTTACAATAAAGATTTGGCTTTATAGCCTTCCTGCCTATGTATGTGCAATTTGATCTACTGGTAAGAGAAGCAGACAGAACTCCATGGTTCTTTTCCCAGCTCTGTCTCAGATTTGCTATGTGACCTTGAACAAGTCACTTCACCTTTGTACCTCAGCTCCTCCTCTGTACAATAAGAATGATTCACTTGCTCCCTCTTCCCCCTCAGTCAGGCATTCAGAGATCCTGGGCTGAAAGCCACCATATAACTGCCGAGTAACATTAGCCAAACAAACTCCTGAACCTTTCACTGTTTGCCCAACACTGCTTCAGACCCCTTATGGCCTGTTGTATCAAGGCTTCCTTCTTGGTTTGACTGAAGCTCATGGATCATCGACCTGATAGAGAAGTTTTGCAGACTGGAACATCAACCCAATAGCTCCTAAATGAAATTATTCAATTTTTTTTTGTTCAATCCAAAATAGCAAAGCCATTTAATCCATGTTATCCACTAATGAGCCACAGCATTTCTCTCTTCTTTATTTTTAAAAATCCATTTTTAATTAAGTGAGCCTCACATCAAAATTCTAAAGACTATGGGTAGCATAGCCAAGATTTTCCACAGTGGCTAGAGATTTTTGGGTGCCTCAGATTTTGGGGGCTTGACTGGAGACACTTTAAAGGAGCCTGATTTTCATATGGGTGCATGCTCAGCACTTTTTGAAAATCCATCCCCTTTTAAAGTATCAGGAGCTGAGCCTCCAAAAATTGAAGCCCCCCAAATCACTAATCCCTTTTGAACATCTAGTCTTGTGTCTAAATGAATCAGGAGAGCTGGGGCCAAGCCTAGCTCTAACACTGGCTCACTGAGCAATCTAAAAAAACAGGGATAATATTCTACATCTATAAAACCCACTCAAACCTACTACAGGAATGTTGAGAGACTGCTTATAAAACACCTCAAAGCTCTTTAGTTTAAAGAGGTGCTACAGAAGTACAATGCATTATATTTTAACAACTTGCTACTTCGTATTTATTCAATTTTAAAATTTTCTTATAAACTGTTGGCAAAAAATCCCAGAAAGCTGAAAACGTACACAGGAATCTCTCTATCAATTGGTGCGTAATGTAAATAAAAACATACTATATGGACAGCACCATGAACCCAGATAGTGGTAGGCAGGATGATTTAGTTGGGCATTGGTCCTGCTTTGAGCAGGGCGCTGGACTAGATGATCTCCTGAGGTCCCTTCCAACCCTGATATTCTATAATTCTATGTTATCTATGGATCTGACAGAACACTCTTTGGATCAGGATTTCTTGGGTTTCACAGTCCTTTGAAAAAAAGAAAAGGAGTACTTGTGGCACCTTAGAGACTAACAACTTTATTTGAGCATAAGCTTTCGTGAGCTACAGCTCACTTCATCGGATGGCATTCGCTTTTTCATGAAATTGATAGATTTCCACTCCATACGGCTAAATTCAGTGCCTCACATAATAACAGGTTTCAGAATAGCAGCTGTGTTAGTCTGTATTTGCAAAAAAGAAAAGGAGGACTTGTGGCACCTTAGAGACTAACACATTTATTTGAGCATAAACTTTGATGAAGTGAGCTGTAGCTCACGAAAGCTTATGCTCAAATAAATGTGTTAGTCTCTAAGGTGCCACAAGTCCTCCTTTTCTTTTTTGCAAATACAGACCAACACGGCTGCTACTCTGAAACAGTCCTTTGACTATCACATGACATCCATTGTTATGCTGCGGAGAATCATCTGTTGCCATCCCCAGAGTGAAGCCCTTGCCTTCCATAACTACAGCGCTATATTATCTGGGATATGAAAAACACAGATATTTTAAGATGAGAGTGGCAGCAAGGGTCAGTTTCAACTTGGCTATCAAACCGAACTGTCAAGACGAGAGGACTCACCTCCATCCTGCAAGAATACATCAATCATTCTGACAACCCTTAATCAGACAAAAGGAGCTTTCTCAGAGGTTCGGCAGAGATTAAGAAGGTGGAGGATACAGTATTATTGCCTAAAAAAATCCAAAACAAATGATTTAGGATGGGAAGTCTTAAATGAACAAAGAAGACCTTTAGCCCTAATCACACTCAAAAGCAGGGCATAAGATTAATTTCTGAAAGCCTTACTCTCACACTTGTCAGCTGTTCCCTTATGTTGAACACTTCCCCTCCCTTTAGGGCTTTGAGGAGTCCCCTGCACTCCCCTGGGAGAAGGGAGACATGCTGTGTATTTTTAGAACTATAATCAGAGCTACATTCCAATGTAAACTGTGACGTTCACAGTGCAGCTTTTCCAAGTGGAGGGAGACAGCACAACTATCCACCAGCTTCACAGAATCCTCCAGGCTGCTCCCAAGCCTACGTCACTAGCAGGCAGATTGCATTGAATGGAAGAGGTTTGCCAAGTCACGTGGCAGGGAACAGATAATAGGATTTTCTGTGATGGGATCAGTAATGATTTCTCTTTGCTTATTAAGAAACCTGAATGTCAGAACAGAGCACATACAAATGTGGTGACATCTTCCCATTTGCTGTCTAAGGTTACTTTTAGGAATCAGTCTAAATATGGAAACACAAAAATCCTTTTTTCCTGAGGCTGCTAGTACAGATAGACATTTTGTAAAAAATCAGGGTGCCAATGAAAGGCCAAAGGGGAGGACTCTGTATCGGAAATCATCCTGCCCTATGGCAAGATTAAAGTATTTCCTTTGTGATAATCTACTGAAATATGAAAATAAGCTTTTCTGAGACAGAGCAGCAAACCAATCTAGAAAGGCTCGGGAAGAAATAATGGATCCTAGCACTAACACTGTGAAATGCACCCTTTGAGTGTACATGTTTAGCTTCCTTAGATCTAAGATTGGACGAAGACCTCCATCTTTCTTTGGAATTAGAAAACAGCAAGAACAGAATGCTTGATTTCCTCAGATTTATTGGAACCACCTCTATAGCACCTTCTGCTAGCAGAGAATTGATCTCTATTTTTAACTGCACCTTGTGAAAGGGGTCCCTCAAAGGGAGGGAGGGGAAGGTTATCAAACTAGATGGTATAACATTTTTTATAATATCCGACATCCATCTGTCCATGGTGATCTTTAGCCACTCATAACATTGGCTTAAATGTTCCCCAAATGTAAGGGGAACAGAATTCAAGATTGATTTGCTTGCTCTCGAACACTAAATCAAACCTACATTCTAATTGTAGGCAAAGAAGTCATGCTAAGCAAATTCTTTTGCTTCATTTTGGGCTTAAATGGCCATCTCTTGCATGACTGAGAAGCAGAAGATTGTTGCTGAAGTTGCTGTTGGCAATGATGTCTTTCTTTGTTAAAATAAGATGACAAGAATGAATGGGGATAATACTGTCTTTGGTATCTTCAAAATGGTGTAGACAATCTCCTTTTGAAAGGCTGCAAAAGACCCAGAGATCTATCAGTAGAGCTAGTTCCTTTCATTTTTTACAATAAATCATCAGTTCTTGAACTAAATAAACCATCACCTTCAAAGGGAAGGTCTTCAACATTAGACTTCATCTCCTGCGGAAGAGTAGAAAAATGCAACCAGGCATGTCTTCTGAGAGTTAATGATGTAGCCCCTGACCTTGAAGTAGTATCCGAGATCTCAAAAGACACCGTTAATGCTTGCTTCAGATTTTGACCCTCCTTAATGAGAACATTAGTGAATCTTGAGTGTCCTTCAGATAGGTTTTTGGTTGACAAAGATTTAGTCCCACAGGTGGAACTGATATCTAGCCATGACTGCTAGATAATTAGCAGTTTCAGAGTAGCCTCTTTGTTAGTCTGTATCCATAAAAAGAAAAGGAGTACTTGTTGCACCTTAGAAACTAATAAATTTATTAGAGCATAAGCTTTCGTGAGCTACAGCTCACTTCATCGGATGCATACAGTGGAAAACATAGTGGGGATATTTTATATACACCAAGAACATGAAACAATGGGTGTTACCATACAGACTGTAACAAGAGTGATCAGAAAAGGTGAGCTATTACCAGCAGGAGAGCGGGGGAGGGGGGGAGAGAGGGGAGGGAACTGCTATACTTACCTACATGACTCCAGCTTTCATCCAGACCACACCATGCGATCCATTGTCTACAGCCAAGCTCTACGATACAACCATATTTGCTCCAACCCCTCAGACAGCGATAAATACCTACAAGATCTCTATCAAGTGTTCTTACAACTACAATACCCACCTGCTGAAGTGAAGAAACAGATTGACAGAGCCAGAAGAGTACCCAGAAGTTACCTACTACAGGACAGGCCCAACAAAGAAAATAAGAGAACGCACTAGCCATCACCTTCAGCCCTCAACTAAAACCTCTCCAATGCATCATCAAGGATCTACAACCTATCCTGAAGGATGACCCATTACTCTCACAGATCTTGGGAGACAGGCCAGTCCTTGCTTACAGATAGCCCCCCAACCTGAAGCAAATACTCACCAACAACCACACAACCACTAACCCAGGAACCTATCCTTGCAACAAAGCCTGTTGCCAACTGTGTCCACATATCTATTCAGGGGACACCATCATAGGGCCTAATCACATCAGTCACATTATCATAGGCTTGTTCACCTGCGCATCTACCAATGTGATATATGCCATCATGTGCCAGCAATGCCCTTCTGCCATGTACATTGGCCAAACTGGATAGTCTCTACGTTGTTCTAAGTCAGCCATAAAAATGTTGGCACACTGTGGGGCCATGCGGGTACCCATCGCAGTGCCGCTGATCTGAAGGTATACATTGTCTCCAAATGTGAAATAGTTATGGGTGAGGACAAAGTCACAAAGTTCAGCCACCAGGTTTGCCGTGACATTATCGAGGATACTGTTCCTGATGGCTTGTAGTCCATCTTTGTGTGGAACGTTGGTGTAGAGGGCTAGGATGGTGGCAATTCTTCAACAACAACAAAAAACTTCAAAAATAGACTCCAACAAGAGGCTGCTAAATTGGAATTAATTTGTAAACTGGATACAATTAACTTAGGCTTGAATAAAGACTGGGAGTGGATGTGTCATTTCACAAAATAAAACTATTTCCCCTTGTTTATTTTCTCTCCTACTGTTCTTGTAAACTGCTGGAAATGGCCCACTTTGATCATCACTACAAAAGGTTCCCCTCCCCCCGCTCTCCTGCTGGTAATAGCTCGCCTTTCCTGATCACTCTTGTTACAGTCTGTATGGTAACACCCATTGTTTCGTGTTCTCTGTGTATATAAAATCTCCCCACTATATTTTCCACGGTACGCATCCGATGAAGTGAGCTGTAGCTCACGAAAGCTTATGCTCTAATAAATTTGTTAGTCTCTAAGCTGCCACAAGGACTCTTTTTTTTTTTTTTTTAAATAGATCATTAGCTAGTGTCATGTTTAGGGAAGGAGAAGAGAACAGTTTTCTGCCCAAAAGAGTCTAGTTTTCTCCCATCTCTATTAGTGGGAGTAGACCGTATACCTCTTGATCTTTGAACTGTTGCAGTCACTACTATAGAGTTAGGCAGAGGAGAAAGAAAACTCCTCGTATGGAATATGGTAAAGCTCATCAGCCCTGTTTACTAGTGGAGGACAAGGAGTATTCTATATTCATTTTGAGGGTTGCCATAGCTCTTCCAAAAGGGGCAGAGAAACTTTACTTGTAGAAGTGTTTCCCAGTATATCAAAAACAGGATATGCAGTTTCTTGTCACTAAATGGACAGTAATTTTAATGTCAAAACCATTCCGTTGACAAATTCCTAGAAATGAATGGCATCTTTCAGTCAAGAAGGAGCTGATACTACTCCAACATTCTGATCTGGAGACATTTCACACATAGATGTTTGGTCTTGGGAAACATCAGTTTGTAGAGCAACTTCCACCTCCTCTTCACTTGCCATTCCTACCACTTTGGCCAGTCCAGTAATGTGTCAGAGCCAGGATACCTGTATTTGTAATAGTTTTTGTCCATTGGAAGTCTCTGGGATGCAGTTCCAGATTTTCCATTGGTTCCAGGTGCTCCTCCGAATGCAGGTCTAAGCCCAAATCTGATAATGAATTAATTGGTGGTACTACTGAAGTTTGTATTCTCAACGCTGACATCAAAGACATTGTTCTCCTAGGTGAGCCTGAAGGTGTCCTGGGAGGTGAAGGTGACACTACCAACAGCTCATCAGATTTCCTTTTCTTGTGAGAATGAAATGACTGATCTGTACCTAATTTCCTCTTCACTGTTGCTGAATCAACTAGAATCAAAAACTATAGTTCTGTTCTGAAGACACTCTTGTCTCCAGCATTAGCTGCCCCTGGTGTCAGTATAACACACACATTCACAGAATTCTTTGGACCAATTGAAGAGCTTGCTCGATAGACTTAGAGATTCTCTCTGTATGTCCCTGATCCATACAGCTATGATCCGACAACTCAGATGAATCTGCGGAAGAAGCTTTCTTGCTTCTTGGAACTGAGGACTTTGGCACTGTGGAAGTGCCTGGCATAGAAGATCTATCAACTGTGGAAGTGCCTGGCATAGAAGATCTATCACCTCTGCCTGATTTCCTCAACACCTGTGCCTTCTGTGGTGCCGGATCAAACGACATTGCTACCGAGTGCGCAGTCTCTTTTGAACTGGTGCTTAGTGCTGAGGCCGTTGGTCCACGTACCAAAGTCTTTTTGGAACCTGAAGTGCTCAGAGCTGAGCCAGGCATCTTGTAATGCCTTTGAAGCCTTGGATCTGGTAGACAAGGGTTCTTGTAGAAGAAGGGCTTGGAGTCTGTTTTGCCTCTCTTTTCTGGCTTGCGGGGTGAAAGAGCTGCAAAAGGAGCAACGTGAAGGAGACTGTCTGTCCCCCAAGCATTTTAGGTAGCGAGCACGGACCTCAGAATCTTGGAAGATTGCTAGACATGATGCACAGTTCTTAAATCCATGATTTTTTAATCTTCAGATCCGCCATAATAACCTACAATAACTACACACAACTCTAATGCTAACTATATAAAACAATCACCAGGCACTTATCCTAACTATCTAAAGGATCTTGATTCAGAGAAGGCTCATGCACATGCGTGTCAGCAGTTGGAAGGAACTGAGGCAGTAACTGCCAGCACCGTCCTATTTATAGCCATGCCCTGAGAGCCTGATGGCGGGAGCCGGGAGTGCGCACAATTGGTTGACTAGGCAGTGCTAGTAGAAGGCTGATCAATGGCACCAGTTGGCATCTATCCCAAGAGTGAGAATATGCAGAGGAAACTCGAAGAACTAACATCAAAGTCACTTCTCCAGCACACCACCCTCTCTTTAGACTGCTTCCTTCGCTAAAGCAAGCACTTTGACAGTCTTCCAGGAAAATCATATTACTCCCTAGCTTCATTCCTGGGCGGGGGGGGGGAGGTCTGTCTTGTGTAAAGAGACAGGTATCAAGACTCTGAATGTGGCTAGATTCTGCTTCAGGATAAAATTTTTGGCTGTACAGACTCCAAGCCAAATTCTGCTCAGATACACATATACATGCACTTTGGCTGATTTGCATGCATGGGGGAGAACATGCTTTGGCCCTTATGAGACCTTGGGCACTTCATGAACTAAAGGAAGGCCTGTGTGCCCAACTTCAAAGCTGCACTGATCACACTGTTACCCCAAAGATAGTAAGTTTTTTTCTCCAAATTTAAGCCTTATGTTCCTTTCCCAGCTCACTGAAATTTACCTCCACAAGCTTTGAGTTCTGGTGGCCAATTTACTTCTAAAGTTACACTAAGTTATACAAGGACACGGCAGCTCACATATACACTCACAAAACTCCTTTCTAAAGTACTGCTCAAGTTCCACTTCAATCAATCATCCAGCCCATGTTGTTCACTTCAACTTTCGTAAACACACTTGGAAGGTGTTATTCCACAAGCTAAAGGTCCGTTGGGTTCTAGCTGGAGCAAACAAAACCCATTAAGTCCATCCAGATTTTTGTTTCTTTCAACTTCAGCATATTAGGTCAGGCTGGTAACCATGTCAAAAGTTTCAGAGTAGCAGCTGTGTTAGTCTGTACCCGCAAAAGGAAAAGGGGTACTTGTGGCACCTTAGAGACTAACAAATTTATTTGAGCATAAGCTTTCGTGAGCTACAGCTCACTTCATCGGATGCATTTGGTGGAAAATACAGAGGGGAGATTTATATACACACACACAGAGAACATGAAACAATGGGTTTTATCATACACACTGTAAGGAGAGTGATCACTTAAGATGAGCCATCACCAGCAGCGGGGGGGGGGGGGGGCTGGAGGGAGGAAAACCTTTCATGTTGACAAGCAAGGTAGGCTATTTCCAGCAGTTAACAAGAACATCTGAGGAACAGAGGGGAGTGGGGTGGGGGGGAGAAATAACATGGGGAAATAGTTTTGCTTTGTGTAATGACTCATCCATTCCCAGTCTCTATTCAAGCCTAAGTTAATAGTATCCAGTTTGCAAATTAATTCCAATTCAGCAGTCTCTCGTTGGAGTCTGTTTTTGAAGTTTTTTTTGTTGAAGTATAGCCACTCTCAGGTCTGTAATCGAGTGACCAGAGAGATTGAAGTGTTCTCCAATTGGTTTTTGAATGTTATAATTCTTGATGTTTGATTTGTGTCCATTTATTCGTTTACGTAGAGACTGTCCAGTTTGACCAATGTACATGGCAGAGGGGCATTGCTGGCACATGATGGCATATATCACATTGGTAGATGCGCAGGTGAACGAGCCTCTGATAGTGTGGCTGATGTGATCCGGCCCTATGATGGTGTCCCCTGAATAGATATGTGGACAGAGTTGGCAACGGGCTTTGTTGCAAGGATAGGTTCCTGAATTAGTGGTTCTGTTGTGTGGTTGCTGGTGAGTATTTGCTTCAGACTGGGGGGCTGTCTGTAAGCAAGGACTGGCCTGTCTCCCAAGATCTGTGAGAGTGATGGGTCGTCCTTCAGGATAGGTTGTAGATCCTTGATGATGCGTTGGAGAGGTTTTAGTTGGGGGCTGAAGGTGATGGCTAGTGGCGTTCTGTTATTTTCTTTGTTGGGCCTGTCCTGTAGTAGGTGACTTCTGGGTACTCTTTTGGCTCTGTCAATCTGTTTCTTCACTTCAGCAGGTGGGTATTGTAATTGTAGGAATGCATGATAGAGATCTTGTAGGTGTTTGTCTCTGTCTGAAGGGTTGGAGCAAATGCGGTTATATCGCAGAGCTTGGCTGTAGACAATGGATCGAGTGGTATGATCTGGATGAAAGCTAGAGGCATGTAGGTAGGAATAGTGGTCAGTAGGTTTCCGATATAGGGTGGTGTTTATGTGACCATCGCTTATTAGCGCCGTAGTGTCCAGGAAGTGGATCTCTTGTGTGGACTGGTCCAGGCTGAGGTTGATGGTGGGATGGAAATTGTTGAAATCATGGTGGAATTCCTCAAGGGCTTCTTTTCCATGGGTCCAGATGATGAAGATGTCATCAATGTAGCGCAAGTAGAGTAGGGGCATTAGGGGACGAGAGCTGAGGAAGCGTTGTTCTAAGTCAGCCATAAAAATGTTGGCATACTGTGGGGCCATGCGGGTACTCATCACAGTGCCGCTGATTTGAAGGTATACATTGTCCCCAAATGTGAAATAGTTATGAGTGAGGACAAAAAGTCTCAAAGTTCAGCCATCAGGTTAGCCGTGACATTATCGGGGATACTGTTCCTGACGGCTTGTAGCCCATCTTTGTGTGGAATGTCGGTGTAGAGGCTTCTACATCCATAGTGGCTAGGATGGTGTTTTTAGGAAGATCACCAATGGATTGTAGTTTCCTCAGGAAGTCAGTGGTGTCTCGAAGATAGCTGGGAGTGCTGGTAGCATAGGGCCTGAGGAGGGAGTCTACATAGCCAGGCAATCCTGCTGTCAGGGTGCCAATGCCTGAGATGATGGGGCGTCCAGGATTTCCAGGTTTATGGATCTTGGGTAGCAGATAGAATACCCCAGGTCGAGGTTCCAGGGGTGTGTCTGTGCGGATTTGCTTTTGTGCTTGTTCAGGGAGTTTCTTGAGCAAATGCTGTAGTTTCTTTTGGTAACTCTCAGTGGGATCAGAGGGTAATGGCTCGTAGAAAGTGGTGTTGGAGAGCTGCCTAGTAGCCTCTTGTTCATACTCCAACCTATTCATGATGACGACAGCACCTCCTTTGTCGGCCTTTTTGATTATGATGTCAGAGTTGTTTCTGAGGCTGTGGATGGCGTTGTGTTCTGCACGGCTGAGGTTATGGGGCAAGTGATGCTGCTTTTCCACAATTTCAGCTCGTGCACGTCGGCGGAAGCACTCTATGTAGAAGTCCAGTCTGTTGTTTCAACCTTCAGGAGGAGTCCACCCAGAATCCTTCTTTTTGTAGTGTTGGCAGGAAGGTCTCTGTGGGTTAATATGTTGGTCAGAGGGGTGTTGGAAATATTCCTTGAGTCGGAGACGTCGAAAATAGGATTCTAGGTCACCACAGAACTGTATCATGTTCGTGGGGGTGGAGGGGCAAAAGGAGAGGCCCCGAGATAGGACAGATTCTTCTGCTGGGTTAAGAGTATAGAAAGAGGTCTCACTGCAAGTGCAGACAGGACCAAACCACTCTGAACACCCTTTCAGACAAGGGAAATGTTTGCCTACTGGTTTTCTTATTTTAACCCAAATCATTTCTATTGCAATTAACAAAAATAAAGTCATGTGAACATTTCTATGGGTGTTAGGTTAACTTATTTGTTTGCTTGGTTTTTACATATAAATTGAGGGTCAAATTTGACTTGACAGTGTCCCCTGCTGCTGCATTTAGGAGCTCCTAGCAGTCAAAGTGGTAACAGTTTACTGGGCTATTGTTGTGGGTAATTTCAGTATTTAATTTCTGGATAATTCTTTTAATATTTTAAGGTCTCCAGATATTACAACAATAACAGGTAAGACATTTTAAAATGAGCACATGCAACAAGCATGTCAGATATTTTGCCCACTAGGAAGCATCAGACATGCGATCTTGACCTACCTAGTCCATTTCTTTCTTTCATTAAAATTTTTTCCCCTATAAGACTATTTAAACTGCTGAAGCTTTGCAATGTTTGCCATGACACAGCACATTGCATCCTGCTGCTATTTCAATTTCATTACAGCATAAACAGCAATATAAGTGAGTTTAAAAACACCGATCTTTCCCTGACACTAACAGTCTTCAATTTATTTTTTAAAAAGCTATTAAAATCTATTTTAAACAACAAAAGGCTGGCCACATGAGGAGAAAGACATGCAAACAGGTGTTGACAGTCATCCTCGATATTTGCTTTGTAACAAACAAAAAGAAATACTGCAGATTGCCCAGGCTTTCCCTCCCTGCCTCTCAGTGAGGCTTGGAAGCTAGCTCATATCTGGCAGGTGTGCAGATGACATTCATTAGAACAGATGTGACAATAAATAACACACCAGAGCTTTGACACACAAAAGTGCACACTATATAGGCTGAAGGCCAGTCATTCTTTCCATGTCATTTCTAGCTTACATACTTCTATCTTGAAACAGCCTTGTCTAGCCCCAGCACCCGAAAGAGAGGGACGGTCACATGAAAACTCTGCACACGGAAAGGAACCTCTAACAAGGGGAAGCAGAAGCAGGGATGAATACAAGAGCCAAATGTATGGTTCCCCACTGTACCAGCATGCATCCAGGCCCATCCCTTCTTGTAGTGACTGCCCCATCTCAAGGGCTCAACCTTCCTGGGCCCCCATAATGTAATCACAATCCCCGACACAGAACTTACGTAGAGCCTGGATGGCAACATTGTCACGTCAATCAGTCTGAGGGCTAGAGATGCAAACAGAACCATAGATCAGTCTTTGTCCAGAAGCCCCAATAAAGAATCCTCTTTGCATTCATTGCAACAGAGCCCAGTCTGCTCTACCTCGAGGGACACTACAAGCCCCACAAGCTGCCCACACCTTTGCTGAGTCTACAAAGATAAACTCCACCCAGTCCCTTGCTTTTATATAAAGGCTTTGTCCTGGGGAAGGCTACCCTCCAGTAATGCACCTTCTTGTTTTACCAAACCTCTCAAGTTTATTCTCCACCGCCCACTCCTTTCCTCTCCTGATTTGCTTTCTTTGATCTCTGGAGCCTGTGAAACATCTTTCAGCCATCCTGCTTTCAGACCCCCTGAACAGGCAGCAGAGAGGTCTCTGCACAGGGTGAAAGCATTTTGCAAGCATGTACCTTCACAACTTGGTGAGGGAAGGGGGCAGCTGGAAGAAAATGCACTGGCTGCTTGCTCTCCCTCCCCTTTCCTAGTAAGATCAGTGGAAAAGCTGGGCAAATGGTATTTTTTTTATGAATTGGTCTCCTTATGTTCTCTTGCATTGCACCGAGCACAGCCTGAGGACAGGTCTGATTCCTGCATAGACCTGTTTATCATGGGAATCAATAAGAAAGGGAACTTCTATTGCTTGTTTCCGTTTATAACATTTCCTTGCGGCCAGTCTCAGGAGCTGCACATTTAGCAATCCAGACAAGAAATATTACTGCTTAATTAGAAATGAAACAAACGGTGTATGCACACATAGGTTAGCGGCTGGGTGCTGAGAGAATCGCCATTTGATTGTGCTGCTGAGGTAATTCTGTCACATTCAGCTGTCAGAAGCGGGTAGCGGATATAGCCTTGGGGAATCTCCATAGGGAATGCAATACCTCGGATTAAAGCAACTGGCCACAGTAGATCAATGCTGCTCCACAAGAAATACAGCTGCAAGCGCATTTATCCGAGTGAAAGTAACGAGTCTCCAATAGTCAGACGTGCCAGCTGAGGGTGATGACCATTTTCACTGATGACGGATATTACCAAATCAGCCACTCAACAATGAAGTGCTCCGATTTTTTTCACGAGAACCCTGATGTTTCTATCACTGATAGGAGCCTCATGCAACTCTCAGGAGTATTAAACTAATAAAGCATCTGCTGGAATACCCAGTGAGCCACAACTTAGTTTAAGAAATGTCTGTCATGGCAGAATGACACTTCTCTCGTTCACTCTGTGCGGGCACAAAGTATCAGACTAGGTGCTACTGTACTATGAAAATATTACTAACAGGGCCCCGGCGGGGTAGGTACTACACAAACATAGTAACATAGAAAACCTCAGTCCCAATCAGCTTGCAATCTAAATAGACAAGTTGCAGGACAGGAGAAATGATGCACCGTTATCTCCATTTTACAGATGGGGAACTGCGAGATTAAGATATTAGCCCTAGGTGGGATTTGAACTATGTCCCAGCTCTCAATCCAAAGGGGTAGCCACAAGATCACCCTTTCTCTAAAGTATCAGAGGGGTAGCCATGTTAGTCTGTATCCACAAAAACAACGAGGAATCCAGTGGCACCTTAAAGACTAACAGATTTATTTGGGCATAAGCTTTTGTGGGTAAAAAAACCGCACTTCTTCAGATGCCTGGCGTGAAATTACAGATACAGGCATAAATCTTTCTCTAAAGAGCAGCCCCAAGAACTTAAATACAGTATTCCCCAAATCACGGACAGCACAGATAGTGGCAGTGCAAATTTACCCTCCTGCACTCACATTGTGCCTCAATCCCAACTCTCAGCACCCACTTCTGTGAGGAAAGCAATTTAGTCATCGGTCTTACTGCTGGGACGGCCAACTGGGATATGGACCCCTCTCTACAATCATTGGAATGAGGCCACTGAGCAGCTGTGCAATAGGTAACAACCTTCTACTACCAGCCTGGTCTGGATTCAAACTACAGAGACCCAAATGTGAAAGAGCGCTCTACAGCCCTTCATCCAGTCTGCTTGCAAGGCTAATTTTCAAAGGTCAAAAGATATAACTTTCAGTAGTTTTACTGATTAAACCTCCTCAAATGGCATCAGGATGACTCACACCTGCAAGACTGCAGTCTAGTGGACAGAGCCCAAGACCGGGAGCCTGGAAAGGTGAATTCTATTCCCGGCTCTGCTGCTGATTCACTTCAGCCAAGTCATATGTGGCCTGAACCAACTCTCAATGAAGTCAACCGCAATCTTTTCACTGAATTCAATGGGAGCGGGAGCAAGCTTTATGCCTCTGGGCTTCAGTTTGCCCATCTGTCAAAAGTTATCTCCTTTTATACAGGGTTTTCAGATCTACAGAGGGCAAGTATTAATGGGGAGCGCAAACTAGGGAAGTTGGGGGTGATAGCGAAGCAAGAGGAGCCCTACATATTCCCTCTTCATTGCCACACTGTTTTATTGCCACACAAAGTGGTTATTGCTGTATCATACCAGGGGAACCATGGGAAATCTTATTTTAAAGAGAGACATGACAGGAGAGGCACTTCATCTTATAGGGTGATTGAAATGTAATCCGAGTTCTGTTTATATACAAAGCACATGGAATATATTTCTTTGTTTAACATTTAAGCGGTACAATAGACTCATTGAGTTGCCACATCTTGTTTCCAAAAGTGTCCCAAGGGAAAGTAGGCTGGGGAGTAGAGAGAATGAATCAGTCATACTTAATACTCAAATACATAAAGCATAATCTGTTCAAGCAAAGGGAATGCAAGGTACAAATAAAGGCCCAGATCTCCCAGAATGCTCAATGCCTGAGACACACAGAGTCGAAGGGAACTCACGTGGTGATCAGGCCTGCTGGTTGGCTATAGCAAATAAAAATATCCAGATCCATTTTAAGCTTGAGTCTCTCCCAAAAAACATCCCCTGCAGATGGGATGCATGGTGCATGCTGGAATCATCGGACTTTCAGCAGCTGCACCAACTCACCTTTCTCTCGGGCCACATTATAATTTGACCCAAGAGGTTGAAAGTGACACCATGGATCCAGACTGCATCTCCCCCTCGATTCCCATGGTGGCAGCAATCAGCCGCTTGCCACTCAACACCACCCTGTTGACTCAGGGTGCCCTTTTAACACAGAGTCCTGATCCAAGGCTCTGGGACCTAAGGAGAAGTTCAATATGCAGCCAAAGCCCAGCTCTACAGCTACCATGCATTGAATGGAACTCTCAAAACCTGGTGGTTGGGCTGACCTGGCTGATCTAACAGTGCTGCCATGAACAGGAAGGGGTACTACCTGGGCACTTTCGCTTCTGGTCTTGCAAGCTCTGAGGAATATTTAAAATAATGACTTTTGTAGAGCTTCATTAAGACCCTGAAGGGCTTGTGGTTCATGCTTGGCTTAAGTGCTGGGGAAGGTGAGGGATGGGATAGTGCATGGAAAGGGTCTTATTTTAGTGTGTCCCTAACAGAAACAACACCCAAAGTTAGGCATGGGTTCGGAGTTCGACGCATACGCAAGTCCCGTCACAAACTAGAGTGGCAGCCTGGAAGGAACTCAGTCCATCCCATGTTCTACCTCAATAGGCCCCTCCACTCGTCCACATTTCCAACTCCTTGCTCATGCACAATTCTGCCACAGGCCTGCTCTAGACTAGGAAAGTTGCTACAAAAATTCCAACCAGTTTTAAAACCAGATGGAGCCATGGCTCAGGCCCGATCCAGGTCACTGGAATCATTTTGAAGTAAATAAGTTACAAGACCACCTTGAAGTCAATGGGAGATGCTGAGCAGTGCTTGGCACTTGGCACTTCTGGAAGGGGGAAAAAAAAAAAAAAAAAATCAAGCCACTTATTTATGTGCCTAAGTACAGAGTTCGGAACTCAACTTCAAGCTCCTATTTTTGCAAACTTTGGCCCCAATCTAGGGGTAACCTAATTTATCTAAATATCAACTGGCTTTGTGAGCATGGGTAAAAAAAGATTGTGTTTTTATATCCATCTAACAAATAGGCAAATATGTACAAACTATTTCACAGAGTCCTGGGAGTTTTAATTATCCAATACTGTAAATCACCTCTAGTATCTCAGATGAAAAATGCTACAGAAATGCAAATTACTACTACAAAAGTTCTTTTAAATGGCTTCTTTCTCTGGATTCATATTATCTCTCCCCATATGATGTATGAGCAGCATGTAAATTGATCTGTCGTGTTCACTTCCCTTGCTAGTATTGAATGCAGCTCCATGGCTACATTCACCTAACTATCCAAGCCCTGCTATTGAAATGATTGTTGTCAGCGTATAACCCATCTTACTTAAAAGATATCACCCATGCCTCATGCCTAACATTTTCCAGGTTCGTACAAGACATGTAGTATAGGGAAGCGGTAATTTTAAGTGGCTGATTTATGCAGTAATATCATAGGATAGATATTTGGAGCTGAATCATAACACTTGTCACATTTATACTTCAATTCTGAGGGCATTAAGTCCTTATTTTTTCACATTTGATATGTTTTATATGAAACAAAAGGGCCTCTCTCCATTACAGCGGGGAGCGTTCCTACCAGTCGGGATAGACACCAGCTAGCTCTACTCCAGCTAGCACTTGAAAAATAGCAATGTGAACATTGCCGCACGACTGGCGGCACAGGCTAGCTGCCCCAGTGCAAGCTCCTCCAACCCTCTGGGTCAACGTTTATTTTTAGAGCGCTAGCTCGAGTAGAGCTAGCACATTTCTTTCTACCCAGGCCGGGAGGCACACTGTAGTGTACACATCCCCAAAGATACAAAGGGATTTGCCATACCAAATCAAAGCCATCATCCCACAAGTACGGATTCCATCAGAAGCCCTTAGCTGCTGGTTCCAGGAACCCAGAGTCAGCCTGCAAGTTACAGCTGATCACAGTCACCCGTTACTATATGGCCCCAAATTGATGAGCATCATTTCCTCCCTCTGCTGTCCTTAGTATCATACCGGGAGGGTGAGGAAGTGAGAATTCCCCTACTTCCCCTTTGACTGCTCTGCTTTGTAGCTACCATCTTTTTAGTGACAGAACAGACCCTCCATCCCTTCAGTACCCATCCAGGTCACTCCTTAAGAGGAAGTGTTGACTTCCACTAGACTGAGCCAGGGACCGGGATCAGCACTCCTGGATTCTATTCCCAGCTCCACCGGTAAATCACATGCCCTTGCGCAAGTGTCTTTATCTCTTCATGCCTCAGCTTCCCTACCAGTGAAATGAAGATAATGCCTCTGGGGTGTTTTAGGCTTGATTCATTAGTGTTTGCAAAGTGCTTGGAGAGCCTTGAGGATGCTCTAGATATAAAAAGTATTATTATTAAACAGCAAAATTTGTAACTTCCTTGCTCCAGTGAATAAAGTAATGTCTAAGTTTTTATCAGTTTCTTTATTTAAACACACTTTCCCATGCTCCACTCTCTCTGTTGGTTACATAGCATAAGTATGGTCTAACTTAGTTTCTTGAATTACGTGGGTGTTTTATCATGTAACATTTAGACTACAGTAGCATGTAGAGGCATAGATAGGTCAAAGATTAAAGTGCTCTAGAAACCAAGGTGTATGCAGGAGGAAACCAGTTATATTAATTTGCTCTTTATTATTTATATTACATCTAAAAGACCCACAGATCTGTGCCCCGTTCTGCTAGGTACTGTATTGTACATACATAGTGCACGGCCCAAAGAGCTTCCTATATAAATAGGAAAGATAGACCGGGGTCAGAGAATGAAAATATTAGTATCCCCAAAACAGAGCACATATAGATCAACTGATTCATTCCATGGCACATTCAGAAATTGAACCAAGATGTCCGGAGTCCCAGCCCAGCCCCTAACCACAAGAGCATCCTTTCCTGTCTCGATTTAGACTGAGCGTGTTTTACCAAGGTAGCACCTCGGTATTTCAGTTTCTTTCAACTCACAGAGAGTAGTAACAAGTCACCTGCAATGTTGAGAGAAACCAGACTACTTAGGAAAATACATGGACTCTTTTTCCTTAGGTGATCAAAGCTTTAAATAAAACATCTAATTGTCATTCCATATTCATGAAGTGGGGTCTCAGTGAGAGTACACCTGTTGGGGGATGTGCATGCTTTGTTTTCCAGTGGGAATAATTGGTGTTCTGAATAACAGACAATTTGTTAGTTAGAAACGTTTCATCCTTTTTTAAAATATGAAAACATTCATATTTATGAACACCTCTGTCACTACCATATGTTGTGCTCTATCCCCATATATGAAACAAACTGCCTTTAATTTTTATAGCTATACAAAAAATGAGCAACATCTTAGTAGAACAATTAGATAATAAAAAAAGATCATTTCCCCCCATAGTACGAGTATTTACAGGGATCTTTTCCCCCATAAGAAATGTATTTAATGGACCATTTATTTAAATTTATTTGCAGACATGCAGTGGGGCTGATAATAGACTATTAGGCATATTCTATTTACAATAAGTGAGTGAATTTAATGTTGTGTACAGTGTTGCCAGCCCCAAGCATTAAAAAAAAAAAAAAAAAGATCATGGATCAGGCTCCCAAAGTCAGGAAATTAACTTGAAAATAATAAGTCAGAGTTCTTTTTATTTGCCTTATGCTTTTTGAGCATTAAGAGTGCACTCTGTCACATTTTCATACTTTTCTCCGTAATCACGAGAGCTAGAAACTTACATCAGATTTCATTTAAAAAAAAAGTGTGTCACATGACTCCCTGGGCTTGAAAAAGCACCAAATATCACAAGACGCACACCAAGAGCTGACAAAAATTGGCTGTGGTGGTGGTGGGGTCATGAGAGACAGAGAGCATGCCAGTGAGCACACATGCCAGAGAGTGGGTATAGTCACCGTCGCCCCCTACTGAATGGAATCACAACTTGACATGAAGGTCAATCATTTTATCTAACTTTGGGACATGAAATTGGCTTATCTTCAAATAACTGTACAAACAGTAATGCTCACAACCGCACCCCATTTCCCACCATCCCCTCTGAGGAGGGTGTTATTGCCATGTTCATTTTACAGATGAGAAAACAGAAATAGGCTCAGTGGTTTTCCCAGGTCACCCAGAGAACTGGGCAGATCCGCAAGCATTCCTATCTCCCAGCATGAGAATTCTCAGGTCACAGATTCATGTCTTGATTTCACATACTCATGAGAACTGTAGATACCATATGTACACAAGTAGAAGGTACCACCACTTGTGGTTTCTAACAATCCTATGCTGTGGAATTTCTTTTTCTGCTGTATAAGCAAAATCAATTCAGATTTACAAGTATGTGGGGGCGTGACATGGGGAGAACTCACTGTCTGCAGTATTCTGGACAGAAAAGTCACTCTTTGGATTTAGTTGGAGCTGTCCTTTACATCTTTAGATAAAAGGCTCCAGACCATAAACTGGAAAGTCACTGTATTCAATCCCATGGCCTAGTCGCTCTAGTGATTGCTGCATTCACAATCTGAATCAATTTAGGATCAGCTATTTCAAATCTGTCAGCTCTTATTAATGTAGCTCACACAGCCCTACCAAGCCAAGATAAAACAGCAATTTGATTAGCATGTGCATACGCATTGTGTGTATGTATAATATCCTATCCAAGTCTCATTGCTTTAGTAAAGATTAATAGATCACAGCAAGAACTTATGGGGGTGAGAGGAAAAGAAGACAGGTACAAGTCTCAAAGTTTCTAATAACAATGTGACACAGAGAATGCGAAGTAACACAATAAAAATATGTGCTGGTTGCAAATGTATTAGCCTGATTATGATACAGATAGCGCCCCATATGCACATATCTCAGTAATATCCATACTATGCACATACATACATATTAGTTTTCTCTTGCATATAGATTTTCCACAGAGCAAAATCTCAAGTCTGTTTCTAGAACATCACAAACCCGTTTTCTATGGGGCAATTCCTGCTTTTGCTATTACTACCAGGAATACTTAATGAGGTATATATTCAAAGCGCCATACAGATATTACTTACTGTAAAGAGTTATGGTTTTCAAAAGGAAAACCTCAAGAAGGGGCAAAAAATAACAATCCATCCACAGAGTTTTTGATCAGACAATGAAAATTAGTTAAAGTGATTTAATGCTTTTAACTTGTGTTTCAGCATGAGGGTAGATTTGGGGATGGAATTCATTGGACTCCAGAAAATTCTCTCTCCAGTCAGTGCAATTCAGTGAAGATCATATTGTATATGATACAAGCTTATCATCTGTAGCATTTATAAAGCCAAGCCTCTGACATTTAAACAAATCTTTTGGATTAGACTCTACCAAATTCCCAGGAGGGGACAATGGGAGACCATATGCATGTAGCATTGGCCAGCTGCCAGAGTTAGACACAGAGCTTACACACAGGAGTGGGAACTAGGGCTGGGATTTGAGATATCTTTCTAGTTCTCACTCTGCCACTGTCCTGCTGGGCGATGTTAGGCAAATCACTTCACCTTTCTGTGCCTCTTTTCCCCTCTGTAAAATGGTTCTAATGATACATATTACCTTTCTGCAAAGTGCTTTGAGATCAGATAAAAAGTGCTACAGAAAAGCTAGGTATATGGAGTTGTTTTTCATTTCAAGGCTGCCCACACCACCTCTTAACCTAAGGTGAGCAATGCCCATGACAGACAGAATACAATGGCCAGGAGAGGATCTGGACCCATCATACACAGCAGATAAATAATTAATCATGCGTCATTGTTTAATACTGAATATAAACAAAACAATCGAAGAGTTAACAGTTTAAGAAGCAAGATCACTGCAGCCAGCCCCACATTCCTAAATATTATTTTAAATTTGCAAAATGCCACCTCACTAAATAATCAAACTCTGCTGCTGTATCTCAGAAATTGTTACCTGCGGCTAATACTCCAATTTTAAATGCATCCTCAAGTCAATCTTTGTAAATTCCGCATTAAATATTGATCCACCCTGGAGAGGTCTAATACGGTACGTTTCGCATAGATGTGTTAAATTCAAATAGAAATAGGCAAGCCCGTCTACATACAATCAGAAATGAAAATGATCTTGCTGGTGACAAAGCAGCCTGCATCGGCTAAACTTCTTTCCCATCCAGGTAACGTGGAGGCAAGGAAGGGTTCCGTGATTTTGGTGGGTGGACTGGACATTGCACAAAGGAAGAGCTGAGTGGTCACTGTCCCAGGATCTCTCTGGCAATAGAGTGGATAGCTTCTGGGCCACAATTCAAACATCATTTAGACAGGCTGAGTACCTGTATCAGTTGACATCAGAGTTCCAGAGGGCTTCACATGTGAATAAGGGAGCATCTGAACCTCATAATCTGAAGAGGCGACAGAGGGCCTTGTTTCTCTTGTGGGACACAATATCTAGACCCTGCACCACCAATGTTACAATCAGAAATAGGCCTGAACAAGAAGCTGAAATAACCCCTCCTCCCCTATTTGGAGAGATGGGGGTGAGAGAGAACCATAGCAAGTATCAAATTCAAGCCCCTGCTTCCAAATCCACCTCTACAGGTTTATTTTCAAGCACAGATGGGCTATGTCCCAGAGAGGGTTCAGATGCACTTTTAGGGCTGAGATTTTGGCATCAGCAAACCTCGCCCTGCTCACCCTCAAATCCTAATTCCAAGCCTCAGCGTGAATTTAGCCTGGATCCAAATGCAAATGCTACATCTTAGACCATCAGCTGGTAAAAACAGTGTTTGAATTATTCTGGGGAAGAGATGGAAAACCACAGAAATAAACTTTCATGGAAATAAAACAGGAGGGCATCCTGCCCCAGTAGCCTTCTTTGAAAATCCATCTTGTTTGGTACAATCTGATGACTTTCAAAGGCAACGATCGTGGAAGCACTTGAGAGCTGGGGATAGTTTCTGCTATGCAGGAAGGGCATTCCTCCCATCTCAAATCAAACTCTTTCACTATTGAGAATACATGAGGGGATGTTATTTTAAATACACATTCGCTTGAAAAGTTTTTTAAACTGTTCGCTTAAGCAATCAAAAGAGAACACCACTGACTGCTATCACTGCAACAGTGAGAGTGGAGGGAAACCCCACTGCATTACAGCCTATGCGCCAAACAAACACTGGGGTAAATAAAAACTCTCTTCCCTTTCCCAGCTCCCTTCCTCCCTGCATCCTGCCTCCCCAGCTCATTCTCTCTCCACCCCACCCTTTCCATCCCTCCAGCATTTCTCCATTCCTTTCCTCTCTACTCCCTTATGGTGATAAGGAAGGGGGAGAGGTCTAAAGCAGCCCCTTATATATTTCCCTTCTCAATCCACATAGGGGAGGGGTCAGAGAAAGAGGGCTTCCAGGTCAGTCAATGCACTAGCTCAGAGTACTACTCCTAATCTCTGCTCTGCCTCCTGGCAGCCACACTCTTCGCAGCCCCAGCAAATCTCCACACACTCTGGGACCTGCCCAAATAACAACTCCTCCTCCCCTTGGGTTCCACTGGCTCACCCCTCCCTCCGTGCCATTTTCTTAGACCCCAAACCCTGCCCACATTTCATTTCCTCTCTCCCCTCCATGCAGCCCCTTATTTACCCAGCATGATTCTCCAAACTCTAGGGACACCAGGGCCTCCAGGCCAGCTCTTCTCTGCAGGGCTGAGTTCAGTGATCCCCAAAGCAGCTCATGTGGCTGCTTTACACCCTCCCACTTGAGTTAGGGGCAGAGAATTAACTGGAAGCTGGTTCCTTGCCTGCCTCAAGCCAGCTACATGCACAGCTGCAGCTACCTGCCTTGATGTGCACATGTGTAGTGCATTGCCCCAGCCATTAGAGAAGCCCCAGTTAAAGGAATCTCTGTTTAGCTGCACTGTCCGGTGTATTTTTGGTCACACACACCCTGCCCTGAATTTTACACAGCAGCTCCCACAATCAATTTAAAGACATCTTAACTCCCCATGAAACCCTCCTGATCAGAATACTGATCCCTGGTGCATTTGGAGCAACAGAAATGAGAAGGCTGAAGGTGAATTGGAAAAATGCCCATTGTTTTTCCATCTTGTGAAATGTAATTAGTTTTCCTAAAGTAATAATGATGATGATGAAAACACTGTCCAGGAGCTGGAACAGACGGGGGGGGTCACTACAGGCAAATGGAGAAAATTAATATGTACTTACTTTACTGCCTCATTATA
The DNA here is from genome assembly GCF_009764565.3 of Dermochelys coriacea. Taxonomy (NCBI): domain Eukaryota; kingdom Metazoa; phylum Chordata; order Testudines; family Dermochelyidae; genus Dermochelys; species Dermochelys coriacea. The sequence continues at coordinate 8,688,466 of NC_050084.1, read as the reverse complement.
CACTTCATTCCTTACCAAATCCAGAGGGAAAATAAAGCAGGAACCTACCAGGCTGGAGGGCAAAAACAGTGACAAACATTGGGCCTGATCCTACAATGTAATGGATGAGGGAGGAGACGTATGCCCTCACAGACCGCACTGACTTCAGCATAGGGGTCTGCCTGCATGCCCCATATTGAAGGGTTAAGGGTGGGGCCAGCAAACAGCTCCCTCCATCGTGCATCTCATTGTCAGTCTTTGGTTTCAGGGACTTTACAAGATGGCACAAATTTTTCCCCCCACCAATTCAGGGCAATATTTTCCTGCTGTTATCCTGTGAGCCAGCCCACGTTGGTACAACATAAATCTAAGTAGAAAGTGTGTATGTGCAGGTTGGAAACATCTTGACTTCCTGGAAACGGCTTGAATCCACGCACGCTGAATCAGCCCTTCATCCTTCTGAGGTACATAACCTCAGTTCCATGCATTTTACAGTGTGAGATGTGAGGGACTTTTTTCCTAAGACCTAAAAACCAAAACCCTTGCAGAGAGATTAATGATCCTGTGGCAATTTCTGTAACAGGAAAGGTTTCAGCTGGTGGCTTTGGCTAAAATTTCCCCTCCACACACTGTTGTGCAGTGCACTGACTACCACATTACACCCCAGATGTGGCTGCATTTTACCATTACTGTATGTATTTTTGCCCTGATCTTGCCCTGGGATTTGTGCAGAGGTCCGCACTAACTTCATTGGGACTCTGTACAGGTACAGGGATCTGTCCAAATGAATTCGCTTATAGGACTGGAGACATAGTTTGCAACGTTGTTTGAGATTCTCCACGATGAAAGGAGACATAATGAATATAGGTTATTTTATATGAGTAATGAAAAGGATCTGATGAAGAGATAGGGCAAAAACAGGGTTGTTTGGGGTTTGTTAATCAATCCCCAGAGTCAGTTGTGATCTGGAAAGGAAGGGTTTCTATTAAATTTAAACCCACAGAGTTTGAGGCAGACAGCTTAGAGTCTGATTCACCTGTAACTATTAAAACTACAGGGCCTAAGTCAAAACTCTTGATTAAATCCCCCAAAACTTTGGAAGAGCTTGGATCCAGACCTGGATGTTGCAGCTAACACATATAGCTATAGACATACCAGACCTTTTATTTTACAGTACCATAAAATTTTCTGTCTATAGAGCCTTCTATTTGGGGATTGTGAGGCTTAACTGAGTCTCACAACACCCCGTGAAGGGGTATGTTTTACACATAGGGAAACTGAGGCACAGAGAAGCTTAGTAACTTGTCCAAGGTCATGTAGTAGCAGAACCAGAATCCAGATCCTCAGACTCCCAAATCTGTTCTTCAACTACAAGACTCCCTTTCCCCTCCATCAATAATAAGAAAATGTGAACTCAGAGCCTTTCTTTACATGAAAGGGTACTGGAGATGTGATGATAAATTCTGGAAATAAGGTTTTTTATTTTATAGGATACCTGGATCTAACTAGATTTGTTTATCCCATAAACCAAAAGGTTTATCCCATAAAATGAGACCAGCAAATATTTTCCCTTTCCCCCACAGTCCATATGGCTTTTGCCATTCATTTGTGCGTCACTGATTCCTAGCAGAGAGTGAGCTGAAGGGCACCAGGGTGAATTCCCTTTGCTGCAACACATTTTTGTGAGATGGAATCAATATCCATAAGATCAGCAGCAGCACCATTCACGCTGACTGGGGGGAGAGCTTGGAAACGAATGGAGCCTGCGCAGAGTCAAAGGGGAAAAAAACTTTCGAGGGAAATAGTGTTACCAAAACAAATCACCACCTGTGATCTGTTCCATTGCTGCTGCTGCTGCCGCTGCCTTTTTAAAATGTCTTTTTCTATTTATTCTGGAATGGAGGGGAAAAATGAGCAACACTGGAGTTATTTTTGTATGTTTTATATGCTATTATGGGAGACTCAGAGGAAGAGACTGGGGCCAGACAATGGTGTATGAGGTGATGTGTGTATAGAAAGAATAAGAATAAGAATAATTATGAACAAGAAAGAATAATGTATAGCAGGATGGAAGGGAAATCAGAGCTGGGGAACAGAGGTTACTTCCTGTACTAGCACCAAAGCCCCCCTTGTTCTATAGGGTTAAATTCTCCCCTCCTCTACATGCATGTGTTACTGAACTCGGTAATGCAGCATCAGTTGCTGCATTACAGAGACAAAGCACAGGTAACGGGGAGTCACAGGCACGCTCCAGAGCCCAATGTAGTCACTGGGAGTATGTCTGTTGAGGTCAGCAGGCTTTAGATCAGGCCCCACGTGACTCTACACACACATCACCTCCAAAGGGGTGGATCTGATGACACAGATCACTCCTGTTTTGTGATGTCAGCAGAACATTAAATGTATAAGGCCTGATCCTTTCAGGTTCCAAATGCCCCCCCACTCTCATTAGCAGCAGTGGCAGAAATGGGAAAGGGCGCGGAGAAGGGCAACAAAATAAAGGAATGGACAGTCTTCTGTCTGAGGACAGAGTTAAAAGATCAGGGCAATTTAGTTTATACAGCAAACGAAGAAGTGGTATATAAAATCATGAATGGTATAAAGTCTTTCTTTTTATAGCTTCGTTTCCAAATAGTGAGGGTTTTGGTATAAGTGCTCAGCTCTTAAACTTAGTATTCAAAAGATTAGTCTTGCTTGCGAGTCCAGAGGAGTTCTCAGATACAACACTATTATTTTTCCCCTTTGTCGTTGAGGATTTATATACCTAGACATTTTTCCTCCAAAGCCTCCTCTCTAGATCAGCACATTTCTCCCGCAGTTCTTTCTCCCTCGGCAGCAAGAACGTGAGTACTTTGTTCCGTACTATGCCTCTGTCTTCTTCTTCCCTCAGCCGCTGCTCCACATGGTTGCTTCTGGTTTCAAGTTTTGTTACCACCTCCATCATGTAGCTGAGGGTGCCCTCTATTTTACAGATCACCCTTGTGACCTCTTGCTTAAAATCCTTCATGTCCCTCTGCACGTTTTTCAGTTCTTGCTGCAGTTTTTCCACATCTGATGCATGTTGGCTGCACATGGCCGATGCCAGCGTCGAGAGGAGGCATCTGGCTTGAGGATTATTTGTCTCCATTTTTTTACTCGTCAGCATGTCCAGGGTCATTGGAATAGTCTCTTCTTTACACAGTGCCATTGTGCTCGTCTCAAAGAATGAGTGGATCTGGTTCGCCATGTGAAGTAACAGGGTGAAAAGCAGTTGTGATATAGTAGTACCAGGAGTGAGTCCCTCAAGCTGACGTGTCCTCCATCAAATTCCCAGAAGTCCTCCTCTCAGGGCAATGGTGGAGGACAGGTGGACCAAGGCATGGGATTGTGACCTCAGGATTAACTCAGCCACTTGTAATACTGGTGGCATTAGTTCATTTACATACTGCAGGCCTGTTGAGCAAAACACTGTTAAACTGGGAGCCAGAGTCTGGTGTCAGACATGTACATCGGTTTAAATCTAAATTAGTGGAGTTATTCTCGATTGTGCTCAAATCAGAATCCTGCCTTGTTTCTTTAAAGCACCATATTCCCCTATGATGCTATATATACATTATCAGAGAATCACAGAAGTTACAGGCAGAACACACCTATTAGGTCCTGCAGGCTACCTCCCCACTAGTGCAGGATTGTTCTCTACAGCACCTTTTCTAGTATTTTGCCCAGTTTAGTTTTAAAACACCCTAAGCAACAGGTTTTCCACTGCTTCCCTGAGGATTATTTCACAGCCTAATACATCTCACTGCCAGAAATTTCCTGATACTGAGTCTAAATGTTCTTTTCTTAGTTTCATCCCATTAGGCCGTTATACCCCAGTGTATCACACTAAGCTATTCCTCCTTCTCATTGGTGGCAAGAATAATAATAATGCTGAATTTTGCTTCTGCTTGAAAAGTCTAATCCCACAGCAATCCCCATTAAATTTAGCCCTCTTGTTACTGCATGGCTCTGAAATACATTAGAACCTCGGTTTTGCATAAGACTTGGGTGACACCAAAAGCTTTGGTAAGCTCAAGAGAAGGTACAGTAACCTAATCTCAGATGAAAGGGACACAAAGGCATTTGGGAATGAAATGGCATTTCCTCAAATCAGAGTTCATAAAATAGAGGTTTCACCTGTATAACCTCTGAGAACATAGGCATTGTGACTATAACAATGAATGTTATAGCCATTGACTAGCCATTCATGTCTTTAAAACCCAGTGACAACAGCAACTAAATGAAGACCCCAGTTCTGCAAAGGGATCTGCATGGGCCATGGGAACAACAGACTGGATTAGACCTGACACCTATCTACCCGTTAATCTGTCTCTAATAGTGACCAGTACCAAACACTTCAGAAGGCAGATGTTGGGTAATCTGCCCCCCCCCACACACACACTCACATTAGAACTCATCCTGAGCCACCCTATGGGTCAACCCTTATTCCTGCTTCACCTCCTACTGTTGTCAACAAGACTCCATCTGGGAGCAAAGATCCTCTTGTATGGACTGGGACTAGAAGAAAGTTCTGATTACATCAGCACCGTGAAATACAATAATGGTATTAACAACACAGAGCTCTTATAGGGCCTCCAAAGCCCACTAAAGTCTCTGAAAAGATTCCCATTGATTTCAACAGGCTTTGAATTAGGCCCATATATAGCACTCTACATCTTCAAAGTCCTCTGCGAATAGTAACTAATATTATTTTTAATGATTAGTTTCATACGACAGGATTTGTGCAGGTTCATTTGGCACTGAGCCAACCTTAAATATTTGTAAACCATGTGGGTTTTTGATTTATTAAGATCCTAAATATAGTTCTCTGGTGACATCAGTGCCGAAAGAGCACTTTTTTTTCTCCCTAGATCAAAGGTGGACTTTTGTTCTCTCCATTGGGAAGAGTGAGTATGCTGTAGCTCTGCCTATTTAATTTCATTTTGATTGATCCTTCAACACTCTAAGGGGAAAGTGAAGGTAGAACTCATTCCCTGGAAAACACAACCACGCAATCAAACTTTAAAAATACACATTCACTCGTCCTAGAAAATATCTTGGGCCTAGTCCTTGTTTTGACCAAGAGGGGGAAAAGGAGGATATTGAAAGAATCTTACATAGGAAGAACTAAATATAGTCAGAGGAGGAAAGGGGAAGGCCCAAGATGCCTTTCTTCCAGATAAAACCTTGAGAACATTCAAGTAACCTTATTTGTGCCTGTACTCACCGCTTTGGTCAAAGAACTTTAAGAGGCTGTAACCCCCATACGCTGTCAGTTTCCATGAGAATGGTGACAGCACGGCTAAATAATTAAAGCTGAAGTATCATACTAGGGCTCCAGGGTTTACCATCGTCTGATGAAGGACCAAGTTGCTTTCAAACCCAAAAACAACAACAAAACAAAATAATTTCTATCCTTTAGTGTTCAGAGAAACAGCCTGGAAAGCATGTGAACTGTACAAGCATTCCACGTGTGTTCAGGGCAAAAAAAAGAAATATCATTTGGTACAGACAGTATTTCTGTGTGGAATGTTTGGGGTTCAATAATTCCTGCCTGCCCCCTACACCCTTACAAATGTAAAAAGTAATAATAACGATGACATTCCTGTGGTGTCTATTCATTCCCACTGATTGCAGAGGCATCTGCTGGTAAGTGAAGAAAGTGCAAAGTCTTCATTCTCTTTGGGGGATATAAATAATAATTAATAAAAAGGGGACCATATTCATAATACCCAACCTGTTCACAGGAATGTTGTGTGGAATTTATGAATGAATGTAAAGTGCTCAGAGTGCCTTGGATGGAAGGGCTACAAAGGAAGAGAATGGAGGAAGAATGGTCTTGTGAGTAAGCTAATAATTGTGAGTCTGGAGATGTAGGTTCTCTTTGCATCTCTGACACAGATTTCCTGTGCGATCTGGGGCAAGTAATTGAATCTCCTTGCCTCAGTTTCCCCTCCTAAAATAGAGAAACTACTTCCCCACTTCACAGGGTGTAAGAATAATGTCAATAGCGTTTAGGAGGGGTTCAGATAGTATGGCTTTTCTAAATGCCATAAAAATGCCTATAAAGCATACAAAGTGTTGTTGTTATAAAACCAATACACAACAACTCTGGCACATCTGCTGTGTGAATGGGGAAATGCTAGATTCTGCAACACAACTCCACACTCTCCGACAGGATTTTCAAGAAATCAAAAATGAACATAAAAATGTATCATCATTTATATTTGGCTTCCTTGAAAGATCACCCCTGCTTCATTACTCCCTGCCAAGAGGAGTAGGAGTGTATACTGATATGGATATATCTACACAGAAGAGAGAGACATAGGGAAGTCAGTCTAGTGGTTAGTGAAAATGAATGGGTGTCAGGATGTCTGGGTTCTACTTCCATCTCTGCCCCTGACTCATGTGACACTGAACAAGTCATTTCATTTCACTGTGCCTCAGTTTATACATTTGTAAAATAGAACTACATACCTCCAATAGGTGATTTCAGGCTTTTCTAAAGTACTTTGAGAACCTTGGTTGAAAGATGAACATTGGCTTCAATAAAGTTATCCCTTATTAAGTAAATCAGAGGAGAATCAGATTCATACTCAGGATTACCAACATCCTCAGTTCCCCGAGTATCCAAAGAAACCCAAGCACTTTGAACATTATAGGATACACTGGTTGGGTGAAGAAGAATTCACAGAACAGGATCAAATATATATAACATGATCTGATATGTGATATGTGGTGGGGGGGGAAATGTTAGTTATAGGATCTAATGTATATGGGAAGCAAAAGTACCAAAGGGGAGGTACTTTTGGCACAACCATCTCTACTAAGGTCACTGGAAAGTTCATTGAACCTTTCTGAAAAGCATATTTCTGAATTTTGAATTTATAATCAAACTAGGAAAGTTTCATAGGGGTTGAGGGCTTGGCTACAAATATTTCACATGCCTTTACTAGTGGTACTTCCAGCCCTACGTTTCTATGATGGAGTTCCAATAAAAATACAGTTAGTGGGAAACAATCCCTTTTATTTTTAACCCCCAAATACTGTATATATGCCTAGAATAATATGAAACTCATGCATAATACCCAGATTCAAACCCCATTTCCTAACCACTCACATAAAATTTTCATTACAGATTACTGCCCTGTAGTGGAACAGAGGGCAGCTTTATTAGAAGGCACAGCACAGCAGTCTAGCAACAGAAGAATGTGCCAGTTGACAGTTACAGATATTCCTCTGTGAGATATGGCAGAATGGTGGAAATGAAACAGATTATATAAAAAATGTAATTCAGAGCAATTTCTAGTAAAGAGTCAAGGAACCATATAATTCAACATTTATATAGACAAGGTTTCAAGGGAACTCTTAAAAAAGAAACTGGAGGTAATGTTAAGAAACTCTGGCTTGATTTTTTTTTTTAGCAGTACACTGGTTTGTACCATTTATACCCTCCAGCAAAACAGTGCAGGAAACGTCCCTGGCTTTTATTGCCCTTGTTTGATTGCTGTTGCTTACTTCCCCTGCCCCCTCCCATTTCGCTTTTGCATTGCACTCCTCTTGACATGAGGGCAGATGACACATTTTGTAATTACTCTTGTCACCAAAGCAATACTGCACATTTATGCTTGTTAAGGATGGGGCATTATCTTCCCCAAATGTGTCCATGTGTAATTCCCCCACCCATCCTCGCCGCTATGTGCTGTGCTACAAAAAAGAACTTAAAAAGAATAGAGAAGATGACAATCCTTTTCCTCTGTGATTAATTAAGGCTGAAATGGAACCCCAAGGCACGGAACAGTAAAAATACCTGTATAATTTCCAAGGTGTTGCAGCTGTGACAATGTTCCGCAACCCCATGACTTTCCCCCAGTGTCATTTGTCATAATTTGACACTGATAAAGAGCTTCTCCAGTGCTGTGTCTTTGCAAGGCAGCGAACATATCCATATCAAAGCCTCTTCTATCTTCCTTTTAGAAACAATCTGCTGCATTTTTCTGGCCTAGTTTCCTTTCAGATCTCAAACATGTGTCCGCCCTCCCCCCCCACACACACACTCACACTCTCCCTTTGGACTGCCCCCCTCCCTCTCTTATCCCTTGTTCTAGAGCTCTGGTGCTCCTCTAGAGACTAATGATTAAATATTCTTTGGGAAAATGGTAAGGGGTCATTCAGGCTCCACATTCCTCAGTATTCCAACTTTTAAAACTCAGATTAATATAATCCATCAACCACAAACACACCCCTGCTAGCATTTTAATTAAAAACATAGGATGTCTTTGTGGGACCAACAGTGTGCCGCACTCTGCTCTAAATTAAGCCAGTATAAACCCAGCATAATTTCACTTTTACTCTGGATTTACACCAGTGGAATAGGGCAGAGTCTGGGCCAAGGAGTGTCCTGTAAATTTCATTTTCTCTGCTCTACGCCAGGTAGCACAGGAAGGAGTCATTGAACTAACTGCAGACAAAGATCTGAGCAGAACAATTTTGTGGCCCTTACTAGCCTGGAGCTGCCGTAATATTACTTTGAGTAATATAAAGCTAAACTTCTTTATAGCAGAGCGGAAGACAATGTCTGCCTGTTGGGATGTCAACATGAATTATGTGGACTTAAAAAAGAATCACATCCTTCCAGAGTTACTTAACTTGCAGGCAACTGGATTACTGCTTCCAGAAATTGGTACTTTACAGCTCCAGCCATTTCCACTCAGCTCACCTGGGAAACATAAGATGCAGAGTACTCATGTGATGAGTAATGAACCACTGGGAATTTCTGGCCAAGCAGAAGTGTTAATGCACATGATCCGTTATTAGAAAGGGTTATTGATAACAGGGAGATCCTTACACAGCACAGAAGAGTAAGATTACTTTGATAGTCAATAATTATTATTTAGTCCCCAGACTCCAAAGTTGTCCGTCTATCTACTTAACACAGAAGAGAGAGGAAAGATGTTCTTGTGGCCAAAGCACAGGGTGGGGTGTCATGAGGTTAAGGTTCTATTCCCAGCTTTGCTGTATTCCTTGGCATAGTCCTCCTTCATGCCTCAACTTCCCCATCTATAAAATGGGGATAATAATATTTCCTTATTTACTATGAAGACTCATTCTCATTCAGTATTCCATAGCTTTTAAAGCACTTTAAGATCTTAAGATGGAAGGTGCTACAGAAGTGCAGAGTATTATAATTAAAGCTGCAGCTGTAATTGGGAAAATGACCATGTGAAAATGGCACTTCCTTATTTCCCATATCTGCTCCCTGCATGTCCTCAAGTCACAACACTTAATTTACTAACAAAACAAGCACTTACCCCATAGCGTTGCAGAGCTAATGCAGCTAGGGGGAAATGAACTGGCACCTTGGCTGCCTAGTGCATCAACAATGCAGTCATGGAAGCTAGGAAACTTTCTGCATCTTTTGATTTGCAAACTGAGTAAATTTGATGTGGAAGACGGTGAGAGAGAATAAACAGGGAAGTCCATAATGCTGTTTTTACAGAAACACTTTCCTGTTTACAATGGCACTTTAACAAAGACTTAATAAACAGCATTTTCTTGTTTTTGAAAAATACAGACAGGGCAGATAAAGTTACCAATTAATCAGCATCAAATCACAAATGTAACCTCAGTATTCCCCAGCCATATGGTAATCTCAATGCACTTCCAAAGAGCAGGGACATCTAAGAAGGCTTTATTACAAGGTATCAGATTAAAGAACCCTCTGGTTATATGAAGATCAGAAAGAAAATAGCCTCATTTTGGAGCATTTGGGGGTCAAGGAACACCGAAAGGATGTTGAGAGCCAGTTGACTTTGTGAGAAATAAGCGTCACTACTAGTCAATATCATCATGGACAAACTTTAACTATGATTCTAAGTCAACCCTGAACAGGACTGGACCCACAACCCTTGAATCTACCTGTCTGGCTCAAAGACAGAGCATCTCTTTCAATCATTCTATAAATAAATTCCCCATACTTCTAATTAAATCTCCCAGCAGGCTGAATTGTGTGTCCAGCAATTAAACATATCTGAGATGAAACCTCAGCCAGTCATGTAAAATTAGGAGATTCTCCCCACTTCCACTATGACTGTGCAGCTCCAGTGACCACAAAGAGCTTCTGTGGATGGTATTAGAGGTCCATAAATAAATATTAAGTGACCATATGCAGCTGCTGATGGCAGTAATCTGTAAGAGGTGTTTCTCCCTCTCATTCAGCAATGCCACAAAAAGCCACAAGAAAAAAAAATCGTAAATCAACGGAGATTTTTCTGAGTTAGCAGCACAGGATTCTTAGATTAGAGTCCTTAAATTCCTAGGAAAAAGAAAACAGATTTCTGGGCCTTTATGTGGGTTTTCTTTGAAGAGCCAAGGGGTTTTGTATACGGTTTGTAGCTTTAAGTTCAGAGGAGATGCTTTAATTATTTGAAATACCCAGTTTTCCTAGACCTGCATCATATTTCAGCACGATCAACTCGATCTGCCCTCCTTCTGAAGGAAATACATTCTTGCTCCCTGCAGTTTACTGTGTGTGGGTCTTTAGTTTGGCACCTTAAAAACTTAGGTCCTCCCTGTGTGACAATTGCCATCTTGACCAACACACCAGAGATTGAACGGGACCTCCAGAGCTAAAACCATCAGCCGCTACATCTTGAACTAAAGATCTGGACCTGTGGGCTGTAACAACTGATATCCTCTGTGGATCGGCACACATGGGAAAACAGAACGTACAATCACCAGTGGGTTACACCTACTTTGTGTGGATATTAAAAATTCCAGGGCACTTTTCATGTCCCAGCCAGCATTTCCCATCTCTCCGACTGCTCAGCACCAGTTGGAGGTTGCTCTCACCTGCCAGGTGGCTACATTTCAGTAGAGGAGAAGATAAATCCTGTGTGTTTAGCACTTGGGGATCCTCTGGGATGAGTGGTACCATATACATATACAATAGTCCTCATTGTTAGCTGCACTGCTGTCCCTGAAAGATCATGCACTGTCTCTGAATTGAGTGATGATGACGAAAGGCCAAAGTCATTAGTAAACAATGTCCCCAACTGAATTTAGCCAACACTATCTATTTTTGCCTTTCTCCAGGAATCGTATTTGCGTTTTATGTCAATGGATATCTGCCTCCAAGAAACAATCTTGGCTGATAGGAAGACAACAACAAAAATCTGACCACAGCCAGAGATCAGTGGCACCGAAATCTGTTTCCAGATCCTCAGTGCTGTGCGTATGTTTTCTAACAAGCAAATGACTCATTTCTTAGTCTGAAGCTCCATTTGCAATTCAGTAAGATACAGCGGGGAGGGGGGGGTCTATGCTCCTTCTGCAATAGCCGACCTGCGTCAGCATTTTCTTCTGCAGCCCTGTAGGCTTTCTGGTACTAAAAAAAAAAAAAAAACTCAGAGGACTTTTCAAAGCCTTAATGGTTTTGAAAACAACATGGAGAGTTCTCTGTATTGCAAAAGAGGTAAATGAGGTCCTTCTGCCCCAGGGACAAATTGGTCATCATAATAAAATAAGAATAAGTAAAGTATCATACAACACAAAGTACATAAAGTTGAGGTCTGGTGTGATACACTTGTGTTACTCAGAGATGCTGCTAAGTATGAATTACTCAAAGTTAAGATAGTCAATTACAAAATGAAAAGATTTCAGAGTAGCAGCCATGTTAGTCTGTATCCACAAAAAGAAAAGGAGTACTTGTGGCACCTTAGAGACTAACAAATTTATTTGAGCATAAGCTTTCGTGAGCTACAGCTCATTTCATCATATGCATTCAATGGAAAATACAGTGGGAAGATTTATATACACAGAGAACATGAAACAATGGGTGTTACCATACACACTGTAACAAGAGTGATCAGGTAAGGTGAGCTATTACCAGCAGGGGAGGGGAGGGACCTTTTGTCGTGATAATCAAGGTGGGCCATTTCCAGCAGTTGACAAGAACATATGAGGAACAGTAGTGTGTGGAGGGCGGGGGAATAAACATGGGGAAATAGTTTTACTTTGTGTAATGACCCATCCACTCCCAGTCTGTATTTAAGCCTAAATTAATTGTGTCCAGTTTGCAAATTAATTCCAATTCAGCAGTCTCTCGTTGGAGTCTATTTCTGAAGTTTTTTTGTTGAAGAATTGCCACTTTTAGGTCTGTAATCGAGTGACCAAAGAGATTGAAGTGTTCTCCGACTGGTTTTTGAATGTTATAATTCTTGACCTCTGATTTGTGTCCATTTATTCTTTTACGTAGAGACTGTCCAATTTGGCCAATGCACATGGCAGAGGCGCATTGCTGGCACATGATGGCATATATCACAAAAGATACAACCTACAATTAAGACATTATTTAAATGAAAGCAGATAATATCTTGCCCTGCCCAGGATGACTGACTGCTTTAAGCCTGTGATTAAATTAATGTTGAGGCATTGATGTGCCAAGGTCCTTTTTCTGGACACTTACCTACCTGCCTTCTTGTAGCCTCAATAAAAATGTCATTGGCATTATTCTACCCAGAACTCCTGCTGAAGCACAGGGTGGTCTTGCAGGAGTGAGACCACCTTCACACAATTGCTTTGCAGAACCAGAGGTGAACTGCTGGTCAATGCCTGTCCCAGATGGTGGTTTCAGGTTACTCTGAACTTTATTTTCAAGAAAAGAAGCAAAACCAGCCTTTCCTCCACCAGCCCCAAGACAGGGCTTCTCTTGTCACTTCCTCCATCTTTGTAGGAAGTAATCCAGGGACAGGGCTGACTGCACTCTGGGCTTTTAAAGTAGCATGGTGTTCACTCCATCCTTAATGCTCTGCAAGGGCAGAGAGACTCAGTTCCACTTTCAGAATGATTATCAGATTTTGCACTTACCCAAAGCACTTTATAAATATTAAATCACTAAGCCTCACCCCACCCCAATGAACTGTTTTATGCACGCACATTTTGAGGGCACAGTTTAGAGGGCTCAGCCATTTTATATGTGAGACATCCTCTGTCAGGGGCCACTATCCAATATATCAAGAGGGCAGACACCATGATGTAATAACTCTCTCCTATCTCTAACTTCCTTGATCTTCTTCATGTACACGTGATATTCTTTGGACTACATTTTCAAAAGTGACTAGTGAGTTGGGCTACCTCCACTTTTGGGTGACCAACTTGAGACATTTTAAAGGGTCTCAGAACATTCTGAAAATCAAGCCCCTCAAAGGTGTCTCGAGATGGGCTCCCCAAATTGCTAGTAACTTTTGAGAATGTAGCTCATTTTCTTTGTTTTCCCCTTCACTTCCTTTTTCCTTGCATATCTCACCACCCCTTTTCAGCTTCATAGTTCTGAGCAACTCTTCAGACTGCGTCCTGAGCCAGGACTGAGCAAGCTGAGGCTTTCTTCCTACAACACCCTCCTTAAAAAATACTTCTTTCAGCATTATACTCACCGCTAATGTCCTCTTCTCTATCATCTGTTCCTGCTCTTGTGCCTGACCTCATACTCCTAACATACCACTCATCTACCAAAAAACTCCACAACTAACAGGATGTGTGCCAAACAAAGCAATTCATGTGAGTTTCATCATGCATCTTCCCGCACCTTCTCAACCATCCTTTCATTTATTTTATCTACAATAGAAGACCCAGTCTGCGAGGTGCTGAGCATTCCTGTGAGGTGCTGAGCAGCCTCAACTCCAGTTGAAGCCATTCATCATTTTGCAAGATGGAATCCTTACATTACAAACTCCTTGAAGCAGGGCCATTGCTCTCCGGGATGTGACTTTCTGACTGAATCTTCACATGCTCCCCTTACAGTGGTGCATCCAAAGGGATGCTGACTACAAAAAATGGGCAACCATGCATCTAAGAACCTCATTTGCCTTCACAAACTGGTGTGCATTCAAATCATGCACAGTCAATTTAGGAGCTTTGAAACTTTGGTCCATTAGGTCCCTCCCTGTTTAACAGAAATTAGTTTTTGGCATCCCCTGGCTATACACAAACACTCAGTCCAGCCTTTCATTTGCCTTTGATTTAGCAGTTCTCAAAGGCCAGGATGATTTGGTCTGTACGGGGACGCTGGTGCAGGGTGGAGTTTGGGGCCTGGCAACAAAAATTCCATTGGGAATGACATCTGAGTTGCTCTGGAACAATGTGGCTTTAAGAGCTGCAGTCCAAGCCAGAGGTGATGACTGAGCTGCTGAGACCCTGCTATTTCCAACAGACACACAAAAGGGAGGTGGGACTCAATCAATCACGGTTGGCAGATTGTGCCATCTATTTGCACCTCGCTTCTCAGTGTGTTGTTTGCCAGGGGGGAGGGGTCAAAGTTCATATCAAATGTCATTAATCATCTTCCCAAAAGCTGTGCGCTTATTGGACAGTCCTATTAATCAGAGGCCTATCAGACCTACAGCCTGGTTAGGGCTCCATTGTCCTGTTCCTTACCTATCATAGAAAGATAAGATTATCAGTGACAAGCCGGACACCCATTGAGTAACACTGGAGTGGAAGAATAGGATTTTTTTTTATTATTATTTATCCTCCTGTCTCAAAGATGAGCTGTTTCTTGTCTTGTCAAACCACATCCTTTTCTCTAAAGAATCAGCTTTAAGAATCCAATTTGTCAAGCCGGACAATCATTTGAAAATCCATAAAAAGCCTTGGTGACTTTATCAAAAAAAATAAATCAGAGGGTTTTAAATGGTGACTGAGAGGGATTTGAAAATAGGTTGAGTGGCCTACATCAATTAATCTTCAGAGAGCTGGGGCTTTGTGATGATGAAGTGGCAGAGAAGTGTCAAAGTCTAGTTACTGGGTTTTAGGAGATAGAAGATATTGATATTTTTCCTTTCCTTTTTCTCGCGTTCACCCGCTTCTCGCAATACAAATGGTAAAGAAATATTCACCTGGACTGAAGAGTTGCAAAAATAAAGGGGCAAATAAGCACCCACATCTCTTGGCAGGAATTTCTTTTAGGCTATTCACATGGCAACATGAATTGGGGTTGAATTTCCTCTCTTTGCCTCAGTTTCGCATCCTAATAGTGAGAATAATGATCCACACCAGGGGGTGGGGGTGTTATATAACTATTAGAGATGGACTCAAGGCACAACATTCAGATCAAGATTTCAAATACTTCTAATTACAGGGAGGTGGGGGGGGGGTGGAGAAGCCCATTTTAAAGACAGGGTCCATTTGGAGGAGGGGAAAGTAGCCTGCAGTAGAAAATGCAGTGGGAAGTAATTGTGCTTGAAAAATGTCAGACAGGAGCATCACTAGAACATGAACTCTGTGTTCCCGAGAGGCCTGAGACAAAGTGCAAATTGTTGCAGCACCAGCATTTCTCTGGGTTGACATCAGCTGGTATCCTAAAAGACCCATGCTCGCCAGCGGAAGCCTCCTGCCCGTCATGAGCACTGAACCTGACTGTCTGCACCTATTCAGGGTGAAGAAGTCATACTAGCCATTCTGAGGTAGCAGGTGAACTATTGCTACTCATGATCCTGAGGTGATATTCAGGGACAGAACTGAAGACAATCAAATCCTATTTCTCTCTTAGTTATTGAGATTGCATCGGTCATTGCAGTGTCCAGATGCTGACTGCATAGCACACCAAAGCAAAAGGTACATTCAACAAAAGGAAAGTGTACTCAACTACCAGGCTCACTTGTCTAATCTCTTCACTGTTCAGTATGTTCCTTGACATGTAAAAAAAGCTGCCACCCACTAAATCTTTATTCTTGGTGCTCGTGGAGGTGAACTGGACCTTCTCCAGAGCAGTAGATACCTGACTGATATTTCTAGTGATGTAGAAAACTATAAGCCTCGGTAGTATACAAAGCATCATCCCATATCTGTCTGAGGCAGTGGCAATGGCACTTTGGCAGTGGGTATATATGCTGCTCGTTATACACATTACATATAAGCCTTGTGGGGCCACAATCCGACCACCACTCATTGTGGGGAACCATGCTCTGCTATTCTGTCCTTTCCTTGCTTTCTGTGGATCTGGAAGTCTAGTTAACGTCACTAACGCTTTTTTACCCCAAGAATTCAGAGCTGCTAAAGATGGATTTATAAAGGTGACTCAGACTATGAACAGGTTTCAGAGTAGCAGCCGTGTTAGTCTGTATTCGCAAAAAGAAAAGGAGTACTTGTGGCACTTTAGAGACTAACAAATTTATTAGAGCATAAGCTTTCGTGAGCTACAGCTCACTTCATCGGATGCATTTGGTGGAAAAAACAGAGGAGAGATTTATATACACACAGAGAGAACATGAAACAATGGGTTTATCATACACACCGTAAGGAGAGTGATCACTTAAGATAAGCCATCACCAGCAGCAGGGGGGGCAAAGGAGGAAAACCTTTCATGGTGACAAGCAAGGTAGGCTAATTCCAGCAGTTAACAAGAATATCAGAGGAACAGTGGGGGGTGGGGTGGGAGGGAGAAATACCATGGGGAAATAGTTTTACTTTGTGTAATGACTCATCCATTCCCAGTCTCTATTCAAGCCTAAGTTAATTGTATCCAGTTTGCAAATTAATTCCAATTCAGCAGTCTCTCGTTGGAGTCTGTTTTTGAAGCTTTTTTGTTGAAGTATAGCCACTCTTAGGTCTGTGATCGAGTGACCAGAGAGATTGAAGTGTTCTCCAACTGGTTTTTGAATGTTCTAATTCTTGACGTCTGATTTGTGTCCATTCATTCTTTTACGTAGAGACTGTCCAGTTTGGCCAATGTACATGGCAGAGGGGCATTGCTGGCACATGATGGCATATATCACATTGGTAGATGCGCAGGTGAACGAGCCTCTGATAGTGTTGCTGATGTGATTAGGCCCTATGATAGTATCCCCTGAATAGATATGTGGACAGAGTTGGCAACGGGCTTTGTTGCAAGGATAGGTTCCTGGGTTAGTGGTTCTGTTGTGTGGTGTGTAGTTGCTGGTGAGTATTTGCTTCAGATTGGGGGGCTGTCTGTAAGCAAGGACTGGCCTGTCTCCCAAGATCTATGAGAGTGATGGGTCGTCCTTCAGGATAGGTTGTAGATCCTTGATGATGCGTTGGAGAGGTTTTAGTTGGGGGCTGAAGGTGATGGCTAGTGGCGTTCTGCTGTTTTCTTTGTTGGGCCTGTCCTGTAGTAGATGACTTCTGGGTACTCTTCTGGCTCTGTCAATCTGTTTCTTCACTTCAGCAGGTGGGTATTGTAGTTGTAGGAATGCATGATAGAGATCTTGTAGGTGTTTGTCTCTGTCTGAGGGGTTGGAGCAAATGCGGTTATATCGTAGAGCTTGGCTGTAGACAATGGATCGAGTGGTATGATCTGGATGAAAGCTAGAGGCATGTAGGTAGGAATAGCGGTCAGTAGGTTTCCGATATAGGGTGCTGTTTATGTGCCCATCGCTTATTAGCGCCGTAGTGTCCAGGAAGTGGATCTCTTGTGTGGACTGGTCCAGGCTGAGGTTGATGGTGGGATGGAAATTGTTGAAATCATGGTGGAATTCCTCAAGAGCTTCTTTTCCATGGGTCCAGATGATGAAGATGTCACCAATGTAGCGCAAGTAGAGTAGGGGCATTAGGGGACGAGAGATGAGGAAGCGTTGTTCTAAGTCAGCCATAAAAATGTTGGCATACTGGCATAATGGATGTAGAAGCCTCTACACCGACATTCCACACAAAGATGGACTACAAGCCGTCAGGAACAGTATCCCCGATACTGTCATGGCTAACCTGGTGGCTGAACTTTGTGACTTTGTCCTCACCCATAACTATTTCACATTTGGTGACAATGTATACCTTCAAATCAGCGGCACTGCGATGGGTACCCGCATGGCCCCACAGTATGCACCAAATGCATCCGATGAAGTGAGCTGTAGCTCACGAAAGCTTATGCTCTAATAAATTTGTTAGTCTCTAAGGTGCCACAAGTACTCCTTTTCTTTTAACTCAGGAACCTATCCTTGCAACAAAGCCTGTTGCCAACTCTGTCCACATAGCTATTCAGGGGATACCATCATAGGGCCTAATCACATCAGCCACACTATCAGAGGCTCGTTCACCTGCGCATCTACCAATGTGATATATGCCTTCATGTGCCAGCAATGCCCCTCTGCCATGTACATTGGCCAAACTGGACAGTCTCTACGTAAAAGAATGAATGGACACAAATCAGACGTCAAGAATTAGAACATTCAAAAAACAGTTGGAGAACACTTCAATCTCTCTGGTCACTCGATTACAGGCCTAAGAGTGGCTATCCTTCAACAAAAAAGCTTCAAAAACAGACTCCAACGAGAGACTGCTGAATTGGAATTAATTTGCAAACTGGATACAATTAACTTAGGCTTGAATAGAGACTGGGAATGGATGAGTCAATTACACAAAGTAAAACTATTTCCCCATGGTATTTCTCCCCCCCACCCCACCCCCCACTGTTCCTCTGATATTCTTGTTAACTGCTGGAATTAGCGTACCTTGCTTGTCACCATGAAGGGTTTTCCTCCTTTGCCCCCCCTGCTGCTGGTGATGGCTTATCTTAAGTGATCACTCTCCTTACGGTGTGTATGATAAACCCATTGTTTCATGTTCTCTGTGTGTGTATATAAATCTCTCCTCTGTTTTTTCCACCAAATGCATCCGATGAAGTGAGCTGTAGCTCACGAAAGCTTATGCTCTAATAAATTTGTTAGTCTCTAAGGTGCCACAAGTACTCCTTTTCTTCAGACTATGAAATGAGCCTAATCTATCCACACATCACAACTCCTCTGCCACAAGCATTTCATTAAAAGAGATGGGGCTGTTCCTCAGCTAGCTCTTTTTGTGGTGGGGAGTTTATCAATTATATGAATTGCTGCAGTTTATTGATAGAATACTAGTAATACTCTGCACTACTACAGTGTCTTCCCTGGAGAGATCTTCAAACACATCTAACTTCGTGCACTGAGAGGAAATAGGCAAGCATTGTGACAGTACAGTATCCATTTTCTGAATGCCATGAAATAATTTTGAATAATCAACAGTCCATTCAATGTAATTAATACATATTGAAGGGCTGATCCTGTTTAGTTTAACAGAGACTTAGGGCAAAATAAGGTTCAGATAACTGAGGCTGCATTGTATCCCTATTTTACAGACTAGGAAACTGAGGCACAGATAAGCTGGATGACTTGCCCAAAGTTGCATAGTGTGGGAGGGGCAGAGCCTAGAAGAGAAACCTGGAATCCCAGTTCCCATCTTTGTGCTCTAAGCACTAGACAACATTGAGACTACCAAACTCATCTCATGCCACACACAGAATTTCAAACCCAAGTCCTTAAGAGAAAGAGCTGTGTGCTTTATCCACCCAGCCATCTTCCTCTTAGCTAGCTGTTTATGCTACAAACACTTAACCAGAATATCCTTGAGATACCTTGTTAGATCAGTTATGGAAGGCCAAGCAGAGCTGATGTAGACACTTTAAAGCAGCTACAGATTCCTAAGGTATTTTATGAAACCTGACAATCCAACCATTCTCCATTACATGCGTTTTGTTTAGCTACTATTTGGAGAAGGGGGAAAAGGGGAGAAAAAGATAAATAGCTTCAGTTAAAATCTGGGGTCTGAGAAAAGTATTGAAAGCCTAGAGGGACCTTAGGGATTACAAAATAAAATGAAGAAGTTGGTAAATGAGGTGTTTGACTGAACATATACAGTCACCTGAAATAGCAATGGATTTTCCCAAATGCTTAATAAAAGCTGACAGCCCATATTGTTCTTCACTTTCTAGTTACGCTGCTACCCTGGGAAATGCGCAGCCGAGGGATTGGAAGCCTAAGGTAAAGGCACTGAGACCAAAGAAACACAATCAAGAATTTAAGTGACTTAGAGGATGAGGGGATGAACGCCAGGGACTGGGGAGAAAAATAAAAAGACCTTGGGAGTGGTGGAAGCATCAGGGCTTGGAGAAAGGACATGCTGCCACTCACCAATACCGACAGGAGAACGCAGGGAGCTCCAGATGGCTTTTTGTTTTAGTACAATAAAAAATTTAATCTGACAGGCGAGTGTGTGGTGCTGGAAATAATAATTTTTTAAAGAGGAACCTAACAGCAGGATCAAAGGTATCCCTGTCTGCTGCAAAAAAAGGAGACCGTTTTTTCTTAATACAGTTGTGAGTTCATTTATAGCTTTAAAATGGCATTTCATTCCAGAACTATAATATAAAGGGCACTACAGCTGTTTTCCAGTCTTGAGAAACAGATCTGATTTGGAAATTGGCCAGAAATATTATAAGTTGGGGCTTCGAATAGAAGGTGATAACTTTGCCAAATAAATATGGATGTGGATTGTTTTCTTCCTTCTCCTGAATATTTTTGCACTGTAATTAGGTGATGATATAAAGACACTGGCCTCCTGTTGCAGTTTAATTGCTCATATCTAGAAAAACGATAAGCTCAGGCACTGGCTAGGATAGTGGCAGCCTTATTAATAGATGATACTCACTCTGAGTTTAATTCCCCTGCACAAAGAAAAACAGATGCCCCCTATGAGAGCCCAATTCAGCAAAGCACTTAAGCACATATTTAAATGCTTTGTTGAACAGAGAAGGACTTAAGCATCAGTTTACACTTGATCATATGCTTAAGTCTTTTGCTGAATTGTGGCCTGAAACACTAGCAAGAGCTAGGTTTCATATTAAGTCAGCATTTATTTTTATATTCTTACATTTTTTTCTTTCTGGCTGATCTATAGCCCCTGTATTTTTTTTTAATCCAACACTAAATTATTCCTAGTGTAAATCCAGGTTACCTCAGGCTTAAAGTGTAACTTGTTTTAAGTACTACAAGACTCAATCCAAAATCCCAGATCTTAATTCTCCCAAACATCTAATATTCCCATTATTTATTTCTAGCTCAGACTTATCTCCATTGTGTTAAAGGGCACACACAGGGTAGAGTTAACTCGGGTGACCAGTGCCCAGATTAGCCTAACCCAGGTGTAAACAGTCACACTGCAAAGTCATACTCAAGTTACTGTGTCCTCACTGACACTGCACTCACATGTGTGCATCCCTAGGACTTCTGGGGGCACAGTCAGTGATTCTTTGTGTGTTACAATAAACTGAGCCATTTTCTGATTCTTTCCCAGAGAATTGTGGGAGAACTTGTCTAGCCTTATGGACACATGGGGGGAAATGTGGGAAGTCAGTTGAGAACCTTCAGCAATTGAATTGTTTAGACTGCATCCTCACTGCAAAGTAAGTGAGTTACCAGCCCAAGAGAAAGCAGCACCATAGCTAGCCTAGTTTGAAAGAACCAATTAACTTGGGTGAGAGGGTTTGGTGTGTATATGTAAAGGGAATTAGGGGCAATACCCAGGTAAGAGCCCAAGTTCGCTCTGCAGCGAAGACATAGCGCAAGATTGTGGAAGGTACTAAAGGGTATATAGGGAACAAGGACAGATATATAAGGCACCCGCTAAAGACAAGAAGAAAAGGAGTACTTGTGGCACCTTAGAGACTAACAAATTTATTTGAGCATAAGCTTTCGTGAGCTACAGCTCACTTCATCGGATGCATCCGGTGAAGTGAGCTGTAGCTCACAAAAGCTTATGCTCAAATAAATTTGTTAGTCTCTAAGGTGCCACAAGTACTCCTTTTCTTTTTGCGAATACGGACTAACACAGCTGCTACTCTGAAACCTGTCACTAAAGACAAGGAATGTCAGAAGGAACCGTGGGTGCTGGAACAATTTTTATAGTGTGGGTGCTGAGAGCCATCGAACCAAACTGTGAACCCTGTTTATGATGAAAACCACTTCAAGCCAAGGGTGCAACAGCACCCTCAGCACTCCTAGTCCCAGCACCTATGGAAGGAAAGCATCTAGACACAGTTGATGTGAAGGCTTAGTAGAAGTTTGAGTAGCAGACTGAGGGCTTATTTATATGAACGCTTAGTTCATGGCAATCTGGGGCCTGCTGCACAGTAAGTGTCCACGGGGACCTTGCTACTATGCACTAAAAGGTCTGTAGTGCACTTTGATCTACTCTGCTTTGAAACAGGAGTAGATTAAAGCGCACAAGGGAACTTTTACTGCGCAGCAGCAGAGTCCATATGGACACTTGCTATGCATCAGGCTAGTGAGAGGTAGATTTATACCCCAGCTTGCCACAAACTACAAATAAAGGGGCTGCTGAAAGCGATATGATGACTTTCTTTATTGAGAGATTCTTTGATATAATGCTGCAGAACTGTTTGGGCCAAATTTCCAAAGCAGGACACAACAGTATGAACTCACCCATTTCACTCAGATATGCTCCTATTTGCTTGCATTGAAATAGCTGTCTGTGTGTACAAATGTGAACTTTTGCTGACAAAAATCATGCACCTGCATTTTTCCTCCTTCATTTGATCCATTAGCCACTGGGTTAATGGGGCACGGCTTCAGTGAATGTAAGTGGAGAAGCAAAGCAGCAAATGGCTCTAGATTTTTAAAATCTGGTGAGTGCCTAGAATAGACACATACACATTAGAGATGAGCCTGAGCGTCAACACTGAGATCAGGAATTCCAATCCCACTTTTCCCCCCTCACATCAAAGTTGGTCCATTTCTAGTTTACAACTCCAGGCAATAGAAGAACTGCTAACTTAAAGATAAAGATGTTATAATAAATACCATAAATATAACCACAAAATAGACACCAAGAATATTATATGCAAAAAAACCCAACCTTACTTTTCTTATTTAAAAAAAAATATTAAGATAACGTACGTAAAGAATCAAATACTCTGTAGTTCATACATTTCTCACAAACATCTACACATGAACAGTATTAACAGACAGTCCCATAACAACCTTACCCTTGCCCTCTATATTTTTATTTTCATTTTTCATGTAATACATTGTGTGCACATCAAGGAGCCAGGTCAAACCTAAGACCTTATTGCAAACCAAGGGGAAATTGTCTTTCCAATTTCCTAAGATGTGACTTCAAATCCTAAAAAGGCTGACCAATCATACATTTGGAAAGCTCACTTCACACAGTGCACATGAAGATTATCATTTGCATTCACCAAGGATTCTAAAGGCTCAACCCAATTCTCAAATAACTTCTGGTCATCATGTGATAGATGGTAGCTAGGAAGTGAAGCTACAACTAAATTGATGGCATCAGAAAAAGCAGGGTGTACAAATGGCTTGAGAAAAGGCATGATGAGATGTGACTGAACGGAATCCAGGGACTGCAAAGCAATAAAATGGGAAAAGACCAGCAATACAACTGGATGATGAGAAAGTCTTTGTGATCGTTCAGTGAAAAGAGGAGTTAAAGATCATTGGAATAGACAAGACAATCTGGTGGCAGTGCAGAGCTGTGATTGCTTCCATCATGATGGGAGCTAGCAGAAAAACAAGAGGTAGATTAGTAGCATCCACTTTCCAAGGGCTGACTTAACCTGTTAGCTCATTTGGGCAAGGACTTTGTCTTCCTCTATATTTTGGACAGTGCTAAGGAATAATAATTATAATAATGGCTAAGAAAGAATGACCCTTGTACTTCACAGAGAAAGCAAAGTGGGGAAGAGAGTAAGTGAAGACAATGGTAAGAGGATGAAAGTAATATACAACTTTACTTTAGCAGATACATTTTTGATGGACTGTATTTTTCTTTTTGAGTCAGTATCTACCCCAACATCCCACAATGCACTGTGCTGTGGGAAGTGCCATTATTCAGATGAGAAATAAAACTGAGGTCGCAGCCACTTGTGGGCTTTAGATATTGCACGGCACTTCTCACTGGAATGTTAACCCTGGTATCCAGGTCAAATTTCACCTTGGGCAATAACATTCAGCCTCATTAATATGGCTGGTTGAAAATGTTCCAAACTTTTTTTTAAAACAGGAAAATTGCATTTTAAACTGAATAAAAATGTTCATGAAAAGTGTCTACTTTCCTTGAAAATTGTAGCTTCTTCAGCAGCAAACTGAAAACTTCCAAACCAAAACTGTATCAATTTTCAGCTGAAAATGTTTACAATTTTAGTGTTTTCACAGATTTTAATTTAAAAAGTTTAAATTTTCCCCAGGAAAAAAATGTCCCAACCAGCTGTACTCATTAATATTTTCTGCAGTTTCAATTGGGCATGAGATCTTTCACTTCCCCTCCTAAATGGCTACACAGAGTCAGTGTTTGGTGTTTAACAGCTGCTTAGATGAAGAGATTCCTAGCTTTGGAAGAAGGTAATATATAAATGTGAGATTGAATATCATTACAGAACTAAATGACCTTCATCTTCAAAACTGCAAGCATCTTTCCAGTGACCTCAAAGAGCACCTCCATTAGCTCAGCCAGCAGAGGGAACCTGTACAGATGATGGGATCTGATTCCCTCCAGTAGGAGACAATTGTAGCAGATACACATACACCTAGGGTGACCAGATAGCAAGTGTGAAAAATCGAGACGGGGATGGGGGGGTAATAAGGGCCTATATAAGAAAAAGCCCCAAATATTGGGACTGTCCCTATAAAATCGGGACATCTGGTCACCCTACATACACCAACCAATTTGTTACAAAGAAGATGTTACTCATTAATGGAGAGCATAGGGCCATCAAAGTCAAATAGTGAGAGATCAGCTTGTCTGAGTGTAAGGCATGTTACAATAATTAAATGTGGACGGAGGGTTAGTAAAGAGTGCACCAAACTATTCTGGGGAAATAGCCAAACTCCATGTAAGCAGTTCTGGGCTGAACCTTTTGTTCTCCAGAATTCAGAAACAAGTAGAAATTTACCATTCGGAAAATTCAACAGAGGCTATTTTTCAGTGGTAGATTCACTGTGACTTGATTGGTCCTGAATTCTGCCTGACTGACACAGGATATGCCCAGGCCAGGAGGTAATGATAGATTCAAATAGGAAAATACACATAGGCGGCAGTTAAGGTTGGACAAAATGGACCAGATCTGCATCTGGTGTAACCCCACATAGCTCCATTGAAGTCAATGAAGGTACACCTATTTACACTGCTGAGGATTTCGTTCTATCTAGGTGGAAGCTAATGGAAGTTTAGATGGAAAGAATGCATGAGCTGGCAAGCAGAGGTTGAAAGTCTGCCCACTTGGTAAGGACAGACTGACTACAAGCATTTATGGATAGAAACCTGCATCAGCCTTGTTTAAAGGATGCTACCATTTTATACTTAGATCAAACTCTCTAGTGCATATAGTTTGTAGATGGGTATTTTTAAGGATATTAATGTATAAGTCACATTTTGTATGCATCCTTCACTCTCCATCCCCCTCTTCCAGCCCTACTATTACTGAAGCCTGAGACTCTTAACCCCAAGTGAACATTCATTTGTATCCTGGGATAACTAAGTGTACTCTGGGCTCTGAATTCACACATCCAAAGATTTTCTAAAGGTTATGCAAAGGTTAACAAACAATTAATATGTTGGATCGGCATGCTAGCTCTGTTTGCCTAATTTCTGAAATCCAAAGGCTATCAGGCAGCTCAACAGCATGACTCGAAAAACTCATTCCCTCAGTGCATTTATACTGATACTTCATGCTTAAATCCAATTCCAGCATGTTGGGTAATTTTTAGTGATGAAGATAATGATGAGTAGTGATGTCCACCAAGCATCCATTTCTTTTATCTTGGACATTTTTAAAGTTCTCTCATCTCAAAACATATGTCATGTAAGCATTTTGCATGGTGATGTGTTATACACCAGGACAGATAGATGGGTTTTTTTTTGTATTTCTATAAAACCTTGTATTTTGTTACATGCTCAGATACTATAGTGATGAGCAGAGTATAAACATACAGATAGATTAGATGCACTAGAATAGATCAATCTGAGGTCCCTCCAAGCTCTTTACAAATGTTGATTGAGTTTCAAAGTACTCGTAGAGGCAAATGGAAATATTTTAGATAGGAAAACTGAGGCACAAAGAGATTGCCCATGCTCACACAATGAATCAGAGCTTCGAGTGGAACCCAGGAGTCCTGATTCCAATCTCTTGCTGAAATTACTGAGTAACACTCCCTCCAAGAAACATTTACAGGCCAGGGCCAATATCAGAATAGGCATCATGTGTTTTTATAATAGCCTTGCCTGTATTATTAATTACATCGCAGATTATTAAAATTGAAAATAATTTTAGAAAATAACTTTACTTCTCACCATGTCTGCTAGCGATTTGCTGTTGCCATTCACTCATCTTTGATGGTAAACTAAACCGGTCCATTTCATTTTTAGTTTTACTTTCAGGATTCTCATGTACTAGCAAAGTTTTGTAATTTTTGAACTTCAAGAACCCAAAAGGAAATTTTAAATCCATCTTCATTTAAACTGAAAATATTTCATGAAAACTTTTATTTATATTTTGGAATCCTAAATACTGGGTTTAACAGAATTAAGTGTCCCTTTCACTGTTTTGAAATTAAATGGACCAGAATAACAAACATGTTAAAGCTTTTGCACTTCTGCATTTAGGTTTCTAAAGGACATTTTCAAGACATGGGACCCAATGCTGCTCCTGCTGAAGTCAATGGCAGTTTTGCAATATACTTAAATGGAAAACATCAGGTCTTTAATAAATATTGGTTTGGGAATGCAGATGTATTTCTATCAAATGCCTAATAATACCTTAGAAAGTCCTAAGGAAAAAATGAATTAGATGAGGAATTAGAACAGGACTCAATGTATATTAGATCTCTTACTAGAGGGTTAGGCACCCAGAACGTATAGAACCTAGAACTTGTCAACAGAATGTTTGCAACAATTTAAATGATTACTCATTCCTGCTTTGCTGAAGTGTTACAGGTATGTCTAGGATAAACAATGAGGTATCACACTCAATGGAATTCTCTAGCCATTTATGAGAGAGTCAAATGTCATGTACAAAGAATGGAGTTTCTGTAACCCAGCATCATTCTTCCATGTGGAACCTCAAATCTCTGACAAAATGTTGGGAAGGAGAGTAGGGCTTACTCCTGAAAGGTTCCGGACACCTATAACTTCACTTGACTTCAGTGTGAATGGGGAATGTTCAGCACATCTCAGAATCAGGCTACTAGACCTACAAGTGGAGACATTGGGCCCAGTCCTCAGTTAGTCTAAATCTGTGTAGCTCCATTGATTTCACAGTGGTTTGTACCAGCTGAGGAATTGGCCTACACATTCCAACCTGAGGGCGGATGGAAGTGAGGAGAGAAAAAAAATGAATAGTAAAAAAAAAATTCATGCCCTAAATTCACTGGCTGCCTAGGAGTTTGGAAGTGCTGAGTTCAATTTGAATTGACTTATGTTCAATTCCCTGCTCTGCCACAGACTTCCTGTGTCACTTGAGGTCAGATCTGCAAAGATATTTCCTTGTCTAAAGATGTAGATGGGCACCTAGTGGAATGCTTAACGGAGCCCAGGGACCTAACTCCCACTGAAGTCAATGGGAGTTAAGCACCTGGGTGCTTTTTTAAAGTCCCACTAGGCACTGATCTGCCTAAATAGCATTAAAAATCTGGCCTCAGTTCCCTGTAAACCAGGAATAGTAGAACTGCCCTACCTTTGAGGAGAAATCCATTAAAGACTGTGAAATGTTCAGATACTTTGGAATTGGGGACCACATATGTACATATGGGTAGGATGGATGGTCAGAAGGGGTGTGGACAACACTATCCTGAGGGGGAGTTAGAGTTGATGCAGGCAGAGCTTCACAAGTGGGACTCTCTCTTTTTAGGAAGTCATAGATCCCCTCCCTTCGCCCCTCTGGATGACCTGAAAGGAAGCAGAATTTTGCACAGTATAGAAGTTATGCAACTTACTTTGCAAGACATTCCAAGCGGGGGACAGAGATGGATGCCTTTTATTTTCCTTTTTTAATATAGCTCTTCAGGCCCTAGCAGCTGTGATAGGGATACACAAAGATATTAAATACAGAGCAGAAGATGGAGACCAAGAAATTCCTTGCGTCTCAACAATGTTTAGATTAACTTATCAAAGCAGCACTTGGAGGAGTGGATTCAGGAAACTTGGGATCTGGGATCTGCTCCCAGAGGGCCAGGATGATGCAGTGAGTATGAGCAAAGCAGCAGGTAGACTATGCAGCCCTGCACAACTGACAACTGCCGACCAGCTGTCTGCTGGACCAGACTCATGCTCAGAGGGCTGCCTCTTGGGAGGAAGAGCAAGGGCTCAGGAGTGGAATAAAGTCAAAGAGCCTGTGGGGCTGGAAGAAAGGTGTTGTTGCAATTGCTGATGCAATTTTTGTGAGTCAAGGCGCAATTTACTCCTAATCCCTCTGCTAGTACCAGTGGAATCTATATTGTTTTTTAAACCACCACTCTGATCAAGCTGTTACAAAAAAAAAAAAAAAACACAGCTGCCATTTTGCTAGAGCACACTATAAAGTCATGTGGGAGTTGCAGCTCTAATAACTAAACAACATTGTTCCAAGAGCTGTGCACAGAAAGCAGCCATTGCTACTTCTCTATTAGAAACATAAATTGCAATGCTTAATACCTGGAAAAGGACAACATGGACAGGGAAAGACAAGCTGGACCTGAACGTCTGAGGTGCTGAGTGCCTTCTGTATTCCTATTAACTTCTAAGGGTGCTAAGCACTGGGTACGATTAAGACTAGAGAGGGAAAATATATCTGCAAGTTGCAGTAGAGTGTGTGCACCTTTACAAGAAACCAGACAAATAATTTCCTTCCGAATTATTTTGCCAGGAATCGATATAAGAAAGAGCCTGGAGTTCCCTGGATTAAACTTCCAGTAGGTTATGTAGATTATTAAGGGAATGTTAATGGGAAGTGGGATATTGTGGCAGCAATAAAAAATAGATGCTGGATAGGAGAGTTTGCAAATATCTGACAATTAGCATCGTATAAAACTCAAACTGATCTATGCAGCAGCAAATGGCCCCTAGGAATATATCATGCCTTGTCCAACTTGATTAGTACTTAGCTGATGTAACTTATACATGTGACAAAGACACCTATTTTGTTAGATCCTGTAGCTGGCTGTTAAATCTACCTACTGGTATTGAGTAGGGTTAATTTCTTTTCAATGCCTCTCTTTTCAGAGGTCTGAGAAACTATTGTCACCAAAAAGAAAAGGAGTACTTGTGGCACCTTAGAGACTAATAAATTTATTTGAGCATAAGCTTTCGTGAGCTACAGCTCACTTCATCGGATGCATTCGGTGGAAAATACAGTGGGGAGATTTATATACACACACAGAGAACATGAAACAATGGGTTTTATCATACACACTGTAAGGAGAGTGATCACTTAAGATGAGCCATCACCGGGGGGGGGGGGGGGGGGGGAGGTGGAGAAACCTTTCATGGTGACAAACAAGGTGGGCCATTTCCAACAGTTAACAAGAATATCAGAGGAACAGTGGGGGATGGGGTGGGGGGAGAAATAACATGGGGAAATAGTTTTACTTTGTGTAATGACTCATCCACTCCCAGTCTCTATTCAAGCCTAAATTAATTGTATCCAGTTTGCAAATTAATTCCAATTCTGTAGTCTCTCGCTGGAGTCTGTTTTTGAAGTTTTTTTTTTGAAGGATAGCCACTCTCAGGTCTGTAATCGAGTGTCCGGTGTCACCCCATCCCCCACTGTTCCTCAGACATTCTTGTTATTTGTTGGAAATGGCTCACCTTGCTTGTCACCATGAAAGGTTTTCCTCCTTCCGGTGATGGCTCATCTTAAGTGATCACTCTTCTTACAGTGTGTATGATAAAACCCATTGTTTCATGTTCTCTCTGTGTGTGTATATAAATCTCCCCACTGTATTTTCCACCGAATGCATCCAATGAAGTGAGCTGTAGCTCACGAAAGCTTATGCTCAAATAAATTTGTTAGTCTCTAAGGTGCCACAAGTACTCCTTTTCTTTTTGTGAATACAGATTAACATGGCTGCTACTCTGAATATTGTCACCAACGTATAGTGAAAGATTGGCAACTGTTCCCTTCCTTTTCCTCATTGGTAAACTTGCTAGTTTTATTCCAGGCATTATTGTTATTATTTGTATTAAGCATTTGTATTTAATAGGTAGTAGGTTTACAACAAAAGGAAGTACTTCACACAATGTACAGTCCACCTGTGGAACTTGTTGCCATGGGATGTTGCGAAGGTCAAAAGTATAAATGGGTTAGAAAAAGCATCCGATACATTTATAGAGGATAGGTCCCGATACATTTATAGAGGATAGGTCCACCAATAGCTATTGGCCAAAATGGTCAGAAACACAACTTCACGCTCCAGGTGTCCCTAAACCTCCAATTGCCAGAAGCACCTGGTACTGGCCACTGTCAGATAATGGGTTAAATGAACGAGTGGTCTGCCCCAATATGGCCATTCTTATGTTTATTACGGTAGTGCCTGGGGACCCCAACCAAGATCAGGGCATCATTGTGACTGGGGCTTTAAAAATAAGAGACAGGGTCTGCTGTGAAGAGTTTACAATAGACAAAACAAACGGCTGGGGGGAAAGGATGCAACATACAAGTAAAGTGAATAATGTGATGGTCTGCAAACATCGTGTTAGTTCAGTGATTTTGGGGGTGTTTTGTTTGTTTCATTTTGTGAGGCACATTATTGGAAGCAGATTAGCTAAATAGAGAGACAAAGGCAGAGGCGAGAGGGGATGCTAAAAGGAGGGGGTATGGAAAAAAGAGGGATGCGGGCTGAGTCTGTATCCTTGGTCATCAAAATCAGGATGCAAATGTAGAACATTAGACTGTATTAAAGTAACCTGATCAACACTGGTGCTTTATTTTTTCCAGGCCGGGATGTGGGTTTGCTTTCCTTAAGGATCAGTAACTCTTTACTTTGAGGAGAAGGAAAAGAGAAGTGTCACTGCCCCTTTGGAGGATAACAGCTCTTGCTGCTGGCCTTACAGCTTGTAATGATAGAGCAATGCAATCAGTAACCATGCAGCAGTGTCACAGCCGGGCTCCTAATGATAGCTGGAAAGGTGACTTGTCAGTGGATGGATGAGACAACTCCTTTGTCAGGCCCTGAAGCCCCTCATGTTTCCATCGTCCCATTCAGTGCTACACAACAGCCAAATGCAAGGAATGCTTAGGCATGAAGTCCTTGCTGCTTCTTGTTATAGCTGCATTCCAGGGAAAGACAAGATAAGATGCCTCACAGGCAGAGTTCCTTAACGCAGAGAAAGGCTGAGGTCACCTTACCACTGGCTGTATCTCAGTGTGAGGGAAAAATTTTGACTAAAAGGGAAGAAGCAAAATACACAAAAAGCAAAACTTCCTGTCTCTCTCTTGTTAATTATAATCCTATTTTGTGCAGAAAACCTGTCTTTCAGTTTCATTTAATGGTTAGTTTCTATTTCAATTCTTTTTCTACTCTATTCTCTTTTAAAATGTTCAGTCCAGCTGGGTGATTGATTGATAAAGGATCATCTGGCCAGGAACTGACTTGCTTGGAATGGATAGCACGTGCACCTAACTTCTCTATCTTTTTAAATATTTCAGTTATTTGAGATCTTTATTTCACATTTCGATTTCCTGTAGTACAGTAAATTTATCTTAGTCACTCAGTCAAGTTCTCTACTGGCTCTTCCTCCCCCTTATCTTTTCTTCCTCTGTACAACCAAAACCATCTACATTATCTTTGCTGCCGATAAACCCAACTGGTGGTAATCCACAGATATTTTGATAGGACAGCATCCAAGTCAAAGGCAGAACTTTGAAGTACTGTGTTTGCCATGGGCTGTAAACTCATTGTTTAAACCCAGCACCTACTTATTTCAAGGTGAAATGTATTTTACAATCTACTAAAGTAGAAACATTCTTGGATGCCTGCTGAGCAAAGATGGCACCTCCAAGGTCCAAGAAAGGTTTGTAAGGATTGATTTAATTATTTTTTGTAGTTAGAAGCTTTGCCCCATCTATCTATCTAGTTTCTAAGGGATTGTCTACACTTAAAACACTGCAGTGGTGCAGCTGTGCTGCTTCATTTTAAATGCTACCTATGCCAACGGGAGGGGGTCTCCCATTGGTGTAGGCACTCCACCACCCCGAGAGGTGGTAGCTAGGTCAGTGGGAGAATTCCCATTGACCTAGCACTGTCTACACTGGGGATTATGTTGATTTAATTCTGACACTCAGGGGGGTGGATTTTTCACATCCCTGAGTGATATAGTTATGCTGACCTAATTTTCTAGTGTAGACCAGGCCTTATATGGCTGCCATCACCATATTGTCAAAGTAAATACAATAGTGAATTTAGCCACCTACCACCTAAGGTAGGAAGGACTGGTGGAGAACTGAAGTACAAAGAGATTAAGCAACTTGCCTAAGGTTACACAGGAAGTCTGGGCCAAGAACTAAATCCAAGTCTCCTGAATCCCAGACCAATGCATTAGCCTGAAAACCATCCTCCTCCTCTTAAAATCAAAAGCAGCCCCAATGTAAGTGGGTTCATTTACTTGAATGGAATCACACCCACTTATATCAGGAGTGGATAGATTCAAATTCCTGGGGCCAAATCCTAATAGATTTGATCTGGGTTACAGCCAAACAGAAAAATGCCTTTTTTTCTGCATCCCATCAGGGTATGGCACAAGACAGTGAAAATTTCATGGGGTCAGTTAAACTGAAATCTACTGTAACCATGCTGCTGATCCTGAACCCCAGCCCTGATTCAAGTTCTTCCTAAACAAAATATAGAACAAGGGGATTTTACCCCCAAGAGGCAGGAGGGTAGGCAGTAGCAGCAATTAGTATGCAGACTGTCTGCTTCATTGGCCCACTCACCCCAAGGTAGAGGTACTAACCCAGCAGGTAGAGAGACACAGCCATGAGTTAATAAAGGGCCTGATGAAGAACAACAAAAAAAGAACATACCAGTCGCCATCAAATAATCTGCCCCAAGGAAAAAAAGCTGTAAACCACAGAGTAGGCTAACCTCAGGGTGACTTGAGGCATTTTGGTCACTATTGATGGGGCTCAATTCAGACCAGTGACCTAGAGGTGAAAGATACTTGTATCCCACTGAGGAGACACCCAGTCTCTTACTCTAAATGTAAAAATCTTTTACACATTTTTTAACTTCTGAGCCATTAAATCACTCTCTGCTTTCCTCCCTGCCCCACCCCCAACAATGCTACACTAGTGAGCTCAAGTGGATGCCAAGGTCGCAGCTTTGAACTTGAAGTGAGCTGCACTGCCTGACGAGGCACAGGAGAGCTGCGTACACTGAACATTTCAGCCACGCTTCTGGAATATCCGTTGCTCATTTCCCAGCCCTGATAGAGGCTCAGCATGTCCACCTGCAGTCACCTGCGAACATTTCCCATTACAGACACAGCTGCCTCCCGTAGACGCTCTCACGAGAAGAAATATGAACAGTTTAGCTCTGAGCAGGGGAGGCCTGCTGTGGTGCTGTCAAATGCTGTATAAGGGAAGGCGGGGGGAGAGTCCGATGTTTTGACTCTTCGTGCTTCAAACTAGTAAGAGACCTTCTCCCTCTTCCTCCCTACCCCCTTCACTCTTCAGTCAGACGCCAGAGACCCTCGCCTGTGGCACCCAACCTTCTCCTTTTGCTGTGTTCACACCAGTTCGGGATGATAAGATACCATGGCCTAACAAGACATTTTCTCATTTTGCATCAAACGATGGTTTGAGAGATGACTAATATAATCTCTCCCCGGGAGTTTGTGATCCACACTTTGCCCTTGAACACTGCTCAAAATCATTGAATGCAGCAAAGCTGGAGCTCTGTGGATCAACTGCTTTGTGTATTTGGCTGGCTGGTCTCTATATGCCCAGCTTTTTGAAAACAGAAGAGTGGGCATCTCTGGCTATTTCTAGGATAGAAGAGTTTGCATTCCAACCAACTGAAGAGGATATTTATAAAGACAGAAGTGAGGGCAGCAGCTACTGTGTCCAGCTCTTGCACTTCTATAACACCTGCAGTCTGAAGATCTCAAGGCACCTTATAATTGAATAAAACCTCATATGTACACTATCCTATTGCATCACTTCTTTTTCCTGTTACTTCCCGCATCAACCTGTGTAAGTTACACTCATTTTGCACAGCCCAGGAATGACAAATCAGTGCAAGTTACACAATTTTACCACTTATTTGATTGACTTTCAACCCTCTTTAACTAGAATTTGGCCCAGATACTTCCACGTCTGAATTTGGCCCATGGTCTCAGAGCTTGCTATATAAACTGGGTAAAGAAACAATAAAAATCATAAGAGATCACAGAGAGGAAGATGAGCGTATCACAGTGATGGATGGATACACACATACATACCGGGGAGCATGAATCGTACATGTGTTTAATATCTCATAAATCTCATTGCAGATACCTTGAGATCTAAAGAGGGGCCCAGGCTAGACTCTTTTATCAGTGTCATCCTGAACTTTGGAAGGATCAGCTAAGCAGAACTTCAATCAGAACTATCCCTGGGTTTGATTTTAGTTCTGCAAAACCAAAACCCTACAGATGAGGTTTCATAAATACAAAGCCAAGAAAACACCTGGTGTTCTTTTGTCTTTTTCCAGAATTAACAGCCTCATTTGTGGCATTTCATCACTTTCATTTTAAACCCAGCTGGAACCAGGAAGAAACATTAAAAATGTTTGGTTTGAATTCTGATGAGGGAGAATCCTAACTGTATTTGATGCAGTTTGCCATTTCCCTAATTTCTTGTAGCTGTGTATTTAGTTACTTGTATGGTCCCCATCATCATAACATTCAAGCTCCTCATAATGAATTCATCCTCGCAAGCACCCCCCTGTGAAGTAGGGAAGCATTATTAATCTCCCCAGTTTCACAGATGGGGAATTGAGGCACTGAGAGACTAAGCTGCTTGCCCCAGGTCCTACAGAGGGTCTGGGGCAGAGCCAGGAACTGAATGCAGGTCTCCTGCGTCTCAATCCAGAGCCCCAAACACAAGACAATCCTTCAAGAGAAAGGGAGCAGCATTCAGCAGCTCCCCTCTAGCCCCTGATCCCAGGGGCGATTCAGCTCTGCAGTAAACATGAGCATAGGCAGGCCTTACTAGAATGCTCCCATTCTATTCCATGCCTTTGTTTCTTAGGCTCCACTGTGCAGCTAGAAAGAGAGAAAAAATAATTGAATAGGAGTTCAAAATAAAATGAACTGGACTCTTATGTGTTCCTCTTAATAAGCAGCCATCTTGAGTTTAAAGGGGTTCACTGTATGGGGTCTAAGCCAGCAGGTCAAATCCCTGTTTGTTTTCATTTTTGCTGGGCATAGTCAACGTCCCTGACAGCGGGAGCAGGCTGTGCACACAAGCAGTTTTCCTGCTAATCATTTTGACTGACATTGGGAGCAGCAAGAGAGAGGGAAACCCATCACCCTTCCCCAACGTCATCTCATTTGCAAATGTCAATTAGACGATCCAGACGGGAGTTGAATTTGCTCTGAGTTAAGGAGAGGGGGAACAGCCTAGAGGCCAACAGAGTAAAATGGTAAAAGAAAAGGAGTACTTGTGGCACCTTAGAGACTAACAAATTTATTTGAGCATAAGCTTTCGTGAGCTACAGCCCACTTCATCGGATGCATACCGAGTAAATGCTGTTATGCTGAGTCTGATTCTCAGATGGGCAGTAGAAGAGAAGGGTGGGATGACATTTTGCCAGCCTGTATTTTTAAGGGTTTAAATTATTCCAACCACTCTCTGATTTTCAGAAGCAGCCTCTGATCTTTCACCTGCAACTAACTGCAGAGGCCAAATAATGTGAATTCATTTTCTAGCACTTAAGTGACTGTGGGCACAAATCAAGTAGTTGTCAAATGTCTACATGCTATAAAAGTACATGAGCAATTTTTTGAGGATACAAAATCAGAGGCCCAGGAGAGCTTTCTGCATACCAGGCCACAAAGAGGGAGAAAGGGAAGGATGAAAAAAGAGAGAGAGAGAAGAGATTAGAAGACTGTATCCTAAATTTGAAGTAGGGAGAACAGATGAACTTTTCCATCTCTGGCTACTATTGTTCTCATAATATAGGGGTTGCCATTAACATATCCATGTTTACCACACTCTGGTGTCTGTGATCCGGCAGTACCTTCCTATGCTAAGAAGAGAACACAAGTATGATATCTCAGATACTAGTGTGAGGTAACTGGTGACTATTTAATGGTGACCATGTTACTTATTAGTGTTTTACACCTTCAAAGCAGTGCACAACCATCACCATTTGGTCACCCTAATTACCACTGTGAGTCTGTTGAGTATCACTATCCCTGCTTTACAGATGAAGAAACAGACACTCATTTTAAGTGACCTGCCCAAAGCCACCTCTGAGCTGGGACTGGACAGCCTGGTTCACAGTCCCATGCTTGGTCCATTAAGACTGTGCTGACGTCCTCTGTCTCCTTCTCCTAATCACACCCCATCCCACTCTCAGCCACCCTTTACAGAGTGTTTCCGTGTGCTGCTGCCGCTGCTGGAGTGCAGGGTGTAATTCATCAACAGCACGGAGGGTGGTGCCACCGGTGGGAGGCTCTGCTGGATTCATTATCACTGCCAGGAACTTCGGCGGGGACAGAGTCCCACTGAGACTCTGAGTTGGAGAGGCAGATTTGCTGGAATAGTCCCTTCGGGCTCAGACTCTCGGCTCAGGAGAGAATTCAGTCATCAGGCTTATGGACCTAGGCTCTCTATTTCTTGTTTTCTCTCACTTGTTTGTTAAGCAAACACTGTAATTGTGAACTACGAAACTGCAAAAGCGTACAACTGTTTCACTGTCTTTGCCCAGGCCCGAGGGATAGGTAGTAAAAATATACATTTTACTGGAGTCAGAGGCTTCAGTGGGCTTTGGATCAGGCCCACTGAATCCAATGAGAATCACTCCAATGGGATTTGGTGCATATGCAGTAAAACAGGCCCCGGGGCACTAGGGATGTGACCAGCTAGAACATGAAACTAAAAACTCCTTTTGAGAACAGCATGGTGGCTCTGACATGATCCTTTTTGTAAGGTTCCATGGCAGGCCAGTCAGAGTTGGTACGATTTGAGCACGCAGAGGCAGAGTTTAAACACTGGTATACTGGGGGCTTTATTGTGCATCAGGAAAGTGCCTGGGAAGAGTGTCTGAGCCATTGAAGAACCCACACAAACACAACAGGGTTTCCCACACCCACAATCCAAAGGAAAGGGCTGTTGCAGCCAAGGGTTAAAGTGCAGCTCACTTCAGCCAATTTTCACAAAGAAAGAAGGAAGCCGCTCTGGTTCCAACCCTCTTCCTAACAATCCCGGCCAAGACTGCCCTGTCTGGCATCATTGCCATGCTTACACTCCAATCATACACTACAAGGAGGAAGTGTTCGCATGTGGGCAGGGCACAGCCCAAGATCAAAGGGATGGGGATAAAAGTGGCTTTAGACCACCTTTGCAGTTCCCCTTCTCTTGGAACCAGTCGGGGGGCCAGTTTAACCCCTCCCCCACATGGCAACATAGAGCAGCTTCAGGACTACTCTAATTTACACCTGGCTGCCTCTGACTCTAAGGGGCCATTCCAGCAGCTGTGGATCTCTAGGTAATAACACAAGAGCGCTTGCCAAGCACTGATTGCCCAAAGGAAACCAGAACTTAGTCTAAATATGTGTGAGTGGGTGGGAAAGGAGTGAATTTACATGGGGGGGGAACATTTTTCTTTTTAAACGGGTCAAATTAACCAAAAAGAAGAGTGGTGAGGATGGGGGTGGAAATATGCTGTTATTCTATCCAAACATCCCGTTAAGTCTGGAAAGATCTGAAAGAGTTAAGGCCGCTTCTTTCTGTCTCACAGGCTGTCAGCTCTGCTGGTGTGCCATGTGGCGTCCCTGCCGACACTAAGCAGTCACATGAAACAGACAGCTGTGCAGAAGCCATCACGTCATGAATGACATTTATGAGTGTGTGTATAAAAGTCCCAAGACATTTTGGGCTTCTTTGTCCTTCCCCAGTACAGACCTCACTTTCCCTTCCTGCCCTCCCAAGTCGAGCTGGTAACTCCTTTGCTTTAAAAGCAAAACTGCAGGGAGAGAGAACTGCGGCCGACTGAGAAATGGCAAGCGAGTCCAGCATATGCTCACAAGGGACTTTGCAAGTGCCCTCTCTCTTCTTATATATGCTGCATCCTGAAGGGCACTGAAGGGGTTAACCCCACAACTGCCTTCTCTGACATCATCATGGTGCCTACAATCCAGTAACTGCACCATGATGAGAAAGTTTGCATGTGGGCAGTCTGCACTTTGCAACCCTTTGAGGGCACTGAGCTTTTCATGTATTTTCAAAAGGGTGGAGCTCTGAGTACATTGCTTCCAGTGGCGCCATCTCCACCAGACTTCAGACCTCCCACCCGCCCCAGCCTTGGTTAACTCTTCTTGTTCGCCCCTTGAATTTCCAGAGAGGTCACAAATACGAGAACATTTTCCCCCTTAGACCACAGAAGTTTAAATGTCTCTGCAATGAAGAGTGGAAATGGAGTCTGAGATGCCATGGGAAACATCATCCCTAATAACATCTTCATCATCCCCAGGATCTGACTGGGGAGCAAGCAAATAAAAAGCCACAGCTAAAATAAAGTTGTCTTCTTGTTACTTCTATTTTCATATCAGCACTGTCTGAACACCACAGTCTTGCTTGACTCCGAGGGATCGACTAGTGTGAACACAGCACCCCCTGCTGGCAAAAGTTCTGCACAGGCTCAAGGAACCTAAGTACTAGGACTGCCAAACCTGAACTGGACAGATTTATTGTTGGTAGAGGTTTGATGAGAGGAAGAATGGTCTGCTTCACCGGCAGCCTTCAGCTACATCTCTTTCACTCCTGGCTAGATTCTCTCATCGATACCAACAGCAAAGTACTAGGGTAGGAATAGTCAAATATTTCTGGTCAAAGCCAAATTTCTTGGTCAAAGTTTAGTCAAAGTCTAGACTCCAGAGAAACATTTTTTATACCGCAATAATAAGGATGATGATAATAATAAATAAATAAAAAGATTTCGGAGTCTGTTCAATAGCATCCGAAGGTCCGGTTTGCCCCAGGGTCCATTTATTGACTACCCCGTAGTAGGGTATGATGCTCCATCCCCAGCCCACAGTATCTTCTTTTGAACAGGACTTTAAAGTAAAAGAGGAAATTGGCCTGCTTATTTTTGACTGTACTGACATTTTTAAAGCATCAGGAAGATATTAGTGAACAAAAAGAGAATTCTGTCATGTATTCATACACATACACACAGAGCAGGTAGGTAAAGATTTTGTTCTGAACATTATTGGCCAGTTTTTCAAAAGCAGCTTCTGACTTTTCCAATCCAAGTTTATGTTCCTGCAAAACCCTAAGATTTGGGTTCTGCAGCCTGCAATTGCCCATGCCAATTGATAAGTTCTCTCGAAGAAGTGAAGGGACTCTAGTGATTAAAGCAGGACAGTGAGTCAGGTGTTCTGCTATGCCACTGATTTACTGTGTGACCATGGGCAAGTCACTTGATGTCTCTGTGACTCTGTTTCCCCCATATGGGAAGGGGAATATTAGCATGCAATGCCGTGGTTACAAAATCTTAATTGGTTAATTTTTATAAAACATGTTTAAATTCTCAGATGGAAAATCCAAAGGATTATTGTGTGTATTTACAGGGTATATGTTTTATATGAGATTTTTAAATGCCTCAGGGAGGCATTTGGGAGCAAAATCAATTGACTTTGGTTATCTAATGGCATCTCACCTCCTCGAGAGTGGAAATACCATGAGAAGATCTGAACTCTTGTTGTTTCAGACCCATAAATAGCTCCTTGGCACATAAAAACACACACAAAAATAAATACACCGAGACATTTATATTTATGTTCCTTGCCACGTGATTTGCACATGCAAGTGCCATATGCAGGAGCAGATTTTGTGAATACCAAAAAATCGGGTGTGAAAAACTGAGATAGTAATTTAATATGGCATGTTGAGTTTCATCTGAAAACTTTCAATTAGTCTACAGTCAATTACTCTGTGACTTTCAATTAGTCTACAGTGGGAATCTTGGGAAAAATTCACTAAAAGATTGATTCCAATAAATTGATGCCAACTAATTATTAATAAGGGAACAATCTTGCTTTGACACTGGATGGGGTGGATTACATGGTATAATAGGTCTCTTTAATTTATAACCTTTCTGGTTCTAGGATTTGATAGTCTACAGCTTCAGACTTTATAAGAATGAATATTCAGTTATGCTAGCTAGGGTTTTGACATGCTGGTACGTTCCCACATAAGCAGTGAACAAAAGGTTTCTTTTCTCTCTTTCTGCAGAATGCAAACAATTCTTGGCACTTTTTTTTTTAAAGTAAAAAGCTTTTTAAAAAATAACCACTAACCTTGTCTGCTATGAAATACATGACCTTTCACGTCTCTCAAAAATCACTGGGATATTACATGCAAATTTCAGTTTTCATTAAAATACCAATTATCTCAAAATCCCATTAATATTCACCATGAAAGAGTACCTAGGAAAAATGGAGAAAATCCTTATTCTGGTTGTATCTTTATGCCTTTCCTCGTGTCACTGTCTTTTCCCAACTCTTCCTTGCTCCCCAGTCTTCACACAGCCTATTTAAATGCAGGATTGTGTGTAGCACTTTATATAGAGAATTTAGCAATCACAAAAGGTCTGGGACCGATACCCCTGAAAGCTGAAGTCTTCTCTCTGTCAACAGTACAGAGAGCACCCGTGCAAGTTTCCCCACCAATAAGCCTCAACCCCAAGCTGGAAAGACCACCTCTAGGGGCAACTTTGTTCAATGGTACTTGGCCTCTGCTGAAACTGCCAATTAGTGCTAGCTTTGGTGGTGATTTTAGTAATACAGAGCCCTGTCCACCAGGAGAGGAGCTGAGACCACCAACCTCATTTCACATAAGCCACCAGATGGATACAACTTTCAATCAGGGCTGAATTAAAACAGAAAGCTAGAGATGAAAAGGTCACTAGCCCATTACCATTTCTCTGAGCTATCCAGTCCCCTGGAATTAAGCATTGCAGTGGGGTTCCCAATAAATATGTCTACAGATCAGTGATTTATTCATAGGGGAAGCCATGGAAATTCCTAAACCCTCTTAAATATCTGTTTCCTGGCTCCAAACAGTCAATAACTTGCCAGCAAGGGAACATATTTGTCCTATCCTCTATATACGTTTTCTGCTTTTCATTATAATTTGCTAAATAATACATTACAATGAGTTATTTATCACACTCAGCAGCTTCAAGATCTTTATGTGGCTCCCCCTCCCTAGGAACTTCACAGATAAATCACTTACACAAATATCTGACTGGCACTGCCCTAGTTCTGAGTGCATTTTCTCTTCACGTGTACAGCACCTGTGTGCATTGGCTGTGAGGCTGCATTAAGACCCATTCTTCACTAAATTAAACAGCATCTCTTTGCCCCAGGATACTTATGTCTCTCTCTATTACTCCTCTACTTGTGGTCCTTCTATGGAGGCCAGGCAAAGGGCAGGGGGAAATAAAAATAATGAGAAAGAGAATAAGGGTGGGGGCGAAAAAAGGCAATTGGAAAGTGCTGCTGGGAGCTCTGTTTCTTCTAGTCCTAGACACTCAGACTGAATCAGTGGAAAATACTAGCCTGGTGCCCCAGCAAGGTGGAATCATATATTGAAATAATTGCCAATTTGGTTTGTGGTCTTTGGGATTTTTGGGATACTTTGTGGTCTTTGGGATACTTTTTAGGAAGGCTGGATGGTCTGGGCCAGTGTAATTAATAGATCAAGTGCCAACTACGTTGAATACCACATTTTGATCTAGGAATCCGCACAACAGCTGTGCTCCTCAGGGACGATGCAGATCACAAAGCCTAAGACAAAGTGTGTGAGAGCTGGGGACGCACATTTGCAATTGAGGGGATCTGGCTATGGAATAAATTCCCTGAGGAGATCAGGCAAATCCAGTGTCTGACCACCTGCACAATACATTGCAAAGCTTTCCTCTTTGAGAAGGCCTTTCACCACAAATGACACTCACAATCCAAACATTCTTTTTATTCCCCAACCTCTCTCCTCCCCCATCTGCCTTCCCTACAAAAAAAGACATGTCAGAGATGCCGTGAAGTCCACCAAGAACTTTGTTATTAGTGATTTTACTTGGAAGGCACTCAGACACTGTGGTACTGGGTGGCAGTATAAACTCTATGGGTGCGGCTACACTGCAGCTAGGTAATTCCCTGCTTGAGTAAACGTCCGCACATTTGCTCTGATCAAGCTAGCATGCTAAAAATAGCAGGGTGGCTGTGGCAGAACTAGCCCCGGGAGGAGTCAGTTGTCCTGAGTGCAATCCTCTCCAAGATGCGAGGTACGAACTTGGGTGGCTAGCATAGGTCACCACTCATGTCGCCTCAGCCAGGCTGATCTGTCTACCAGAGCTGGGAATTACACCTCCCAGGTGCAATGGAGAGATACCCTAAGACAGACAGGCGGACTGTGGTTAAGGCCCTGGTTCGGGGCTCAGGAGATATGGATTCATTTCCCAGCCCTGACACAGACTTCCTGTGTGACCTTGAGCAAGGAACTTACTTCCTGCGCCTGAGCTCCCTGTTTGTAA
Organism: Dermochelys coriacea; assembly: GCF_009764565.3. Classification (NCBI taxonomy): domain Eukaryota; kingdom Metazoa; phylum Chordata; order Testudines; family Dermochelyidae; genus Dermochelys; species Dermochelys coriacea. The sequence continues at coordinate 8,645,897 of NC_050084.1, read as the reverse complement.
ATTGGAGATAATATTTCTTCCCGTCGGCCGCTTTAACTTATGTAAGGGACTGCTTCAGTGCCCCCATTAGCCTAGAATCCAGAGCGTGCTGAGGGGGCTTACAGGACCACCTTTGTCCCTTGTCCCAAGAGGCACAGCCCTGAATCTGTTTCTCAGTCTTTGGCTTCTCTGCTAAAACATCGAACCAGGCAGCCCCTCAGTGCCAACTATAGGGGTAGTTTACGCATCTAGACCTCCCCATCTAGTAGCTAGATTGAGTGCCACCAAACTCATTCCATATGGATCGCTCATTCACTACCAGTCTTTTGAGTGAAATCCTGGTCCCACTGAACTCAATGGCAAAGCTCCCATTGACTTTAACGTGGTCAGGATTTCATCCTGGATCTCTATCAACCTAGCCACTATCTGAATCAATGGCCAAGAAGTGAAGGATCCTATAGCCTTTTTACTAATCCCACGCACCATCCATTCCCTACTCCCTGCATCCGCAATTGTGCTCAGCGCAAGTCCCAGCTATCGGAAGGGACAGCATAGCACTGTAACTAGGATGTGAGCCTAGCCATGCCAGATACCTGACAAACCCTAGTTGAAACCTGATTGTTCCTTTGTAGTGCTGTAAATGCTTACAGATGTTTGTTGGCTTTCATCTAGTCTGTGCATTCCAGTGGAGAAAAATACCAGATACCTGTAAATATGTAAATATTTTAATGTCTTTAAAAAAAAAGATGAGCTTCTATTCTGCTTTTTTCTTTTTAGCTGCAGGACCCTGGGTATGAAAAGGCTGGAAGCATCCTGTCTACCGCATGGGCAAACCACAGAGGAAGGATGATGATGATAACCTAAGTCAAACACTGTAGCAGATCTGATTGTCATTAACTCCTTGAGCACTAATCTCTAACTCCCCTTTCATCTACTGGCAAGATTTTCAGTGACAAATGAATGAAATCTAGAGCAGTGAATCTGAATATGTGGCAATGGATCAAGCTGGCATGGGGGCTGCCTCCAGCTCTGTGCCAATCTATAATATACAGCGTGTGTATATTTATATCCCTTTAGGACTGGGAGTCTCAATTTGGTAGACAGTTGGCACAATCGCATGCATGAATGGGAAACACAAACTGAGCCAAACCTGAAAGTTAGCCCCCCCAAAAAGGGGGAGGGTAAAGAAAGGAAATTTGGCACTGAAGCTGTGTCGACTCTATAGAACTGAACCATTTGTAAAAAACAGGTGGCGACAACTGAATTAAACAAAAATGATTTAGTGCCCTCACTCTAGCCATAGTGAGCCAGCCAAAGGTGCTCTGCCTGGCAGCCCCAGTTCTATTCTAGTGCTGTTCTAAATTGTTTAAGTGCAATGGTCTCTGGGTACATAACCCACAGCTCCTGGGACAGCTCCCACAAACAGCCCATTTCAGGATATTTTAAAAGGCACTGAGGGTGTCATGGGGAATTGTGGCAGTAGAGATCAAATTCTCATAATTTCATAAGCAAGTCCCACAATTCCTTCTTTCTTGGACTCTGGAATATAAGGCCTCAACCTGTGCACCATCTTTGTAAGAGAAGCTGAGGGACTGGCCTCAAGTGTAACTCTTAGGAGAAGCAAAATTGCATGCACTGCATGCATAAATCATATGACTGTATGTGCAAGCGCGCAGCTGGGCATGCAGTTACCTGAGTTTGTATGCAAGAATGTCAGTATGTTGTGGGTGAATGTCCAGTTGAAAATCTAGGCAGGGCCCTGGGCTGAGAGTCAGGAGACCTGAATTCTATTCCCAGATTACCCACCAACATGGTGTGTGACCTTGGGCAAGTCACTTCACTTGCGACTTCTCTTTTCTCCTTCTACCCTTGGTCTGTCTCATCTATTTAGAGTCTAAGCTCTTCGGCGTAGAGACTGTCACTCACTTTGAGTTTGTACAGCACTTAGCATTCTGGGGGCCCTATATCAGTTAAGGCCTCTAGGTGTTACTATACCGCAAATAAACAATAATAATAAGTATTAGACCTCTGGGCCATAAGATCTTTCACTCGCACATTCTCTATCAGTCATGGAGATGTGGGCCTTCCCTCTCCCAAAAGCCCTCTTCCATACGGGGGAGCTTCAGTGGAGCCCAATGTGAATCCCCCATATCCAGCCCCGCCCGACATTACAATACCGCATCAGCTTTTCTGTCATCAGCAACTCCTGCACCCTCCGAGGGCAAGGGGCTAGGCATGTACTGAATTAAAAACCACATCCCCGAGCCCTGTTTGTCCCCTGCACTTCCAAAACCAATACTGTCTGCTCCCAAACATCTAGTGGCAGAGGATGACTCAGCCAGGCCCCTCCGCAGACAATGAATGGGAGAAAGACACATTGTGCAGCAATGACCTCATTTACAATAACATCAGCCATGCATGACATCCCCGTTGAACATGAGCTCAGGCGACTGGCCTTCACGAGGGGTGGACACGAAGAAAGGGTGCTCTGTGTTCCATCCTGGAGCAGAGGGAGTGGACAGAGCTTCACTAGCTTTCAGCTTTCCAATAGCCAACAGTTGCAATGATGGATTTTAATAAGAGTGGCAGTGAGATCTGCACGCATGCAGGAAACTGGTAATTTTCCAGGGCGGGGAGCTGGGGAATTCTAGACTGAGTGACTCACTAGGAAAAAGAAATTGGTTTGTTCAAATTGGTGTTATTTCCCCCTTAACTGCAGCGTGTGTGTGGTTTTCTTTTCCTTTTTCCTCCCTTCCAAAAGAACTAAGTGTTGACTGTCTTTATGTGTGCAGTCAGGACGAAGCAGGGAAGAGATTAGTAAATGTCTGCATGCATAACACCCGTGGTACAGAGACAGACGAGCAGATGGCCGTTCTTAATCTCCCCATCCTAACTGTCACCCCAGCTCAGGAAAAATGGAAAAACTCTCATTGGCTCCAGTTACTCATTTACTAAGGTCTCAGAGTGCTCTTGGGTGTCAGTGATACTGTTTGAAAGTGCTGAACTCTGTGGGGAGGAGCTGGCAAGCTCAGAGTTTATGGGGAAGAGTTTCTTGTGTCTTTGTTCCTAGTTTAGATCCAGCCTGCTCTGTCTTATGTGAAATTGCTTTTGTGTGGGCACACATGCACTCAGAACTTGCACTGCACTGTTATGAACTCATATGAATGCCTGGGTTCTATTCCCGTTTCTGCAAATGACTAACCATGCAACCTTGTGTGAGTCACTTAGCCACTCAGTGCTTCAGTTTCCCCCTCTATATGCTATTTCCCAGAAGGGGTGGCTATGAAGTTTAATTAACTGTCTGTAAAGCTTAAATAATTGTTTGAGATGCTGCGACAAAAGGAGTTAGCAGAGCACCATTTATATTACGGAAGTGACCAAAGGTCCAAATTAGGACCTGGGCCTTTTGTGCTGTACAGATGCTAATAGACAGCCACCGTCCCATTATTAATTATTATTATTTCTCCTAATATTAGAGAGAGCATAATTTGGGGACAGAGAATGTGTATTTCCCATAATCAATTTTTTCCAGCTCAGCAACAGTGGAACTGACCTGTCAAGACAAATTATTGTCTGTGGAGGCTCGTCTCTCATTCCACCTCCGACTGTCCCTTTCGTGGTACAGAAACACTGACTGATATTCAAAGCACTCATTATTTTTTTATCATAAAACACTGGCCAGAGCGGAATCGTGGTTAAAACTGGCCAAACTAGTTCAAATAGAACCTGTTTTTCCTTTACTCCCAGCAATGTATGAAGAAGCATTAGACTGTAACCTTGATATTCTTCCTCTTTTTTTCTATGATCTTTAATAAAAATAAAGCTTAACCCTGCCCCCCTCCCCCCCACACAAATTAAGGGAAACCAATCCACAAAATTTCACTTTGAACCATAAATTCTCAGCATGGTTTTTGCCACAGATTACAATAACAATACTTCCACCTGAGGTCCTGAAAGCAGTTGGCAAACATTAAGTCATTAAGCTTTCTTGTTTCATATGGTATATAGGTAAACTGAGGCAGAGAGAGAACAAGGTGAGCTAGTGGCAGAGGAGGGAATAGATTTAGAAGTCTTGGCTCTCCTGTTCTCTGCTCTGCCTACTCGATTATACTACCTCCAAAGCAGCCATCGCTACATCACAAACCATTTGTACCTTTTTAAATAGATGGGCCAAATACACTCCTGGCCTGGGAGTGACACCACTGACTTTCACCCAGGGCTGAATCTGACCCAGGATGTTCACAGGTGACTTCTGCACATTATGCTTGTCTACCTACTGCCCTCGATTACTTCATTGCTGAAACACAGGCAGCCTCGCCTAATCGGCCCTTCGTTTAGCCAGATGTCTGGGTGTTTCCAAAAGTCTCCTCCCCCTGCACAGTGGCTTTATATACACTAACAGCCCGCAACTGTCATTTCCTGGGCCTCGCTCACACCCAAGGGGGCTGGATTCTTTGGAAGTGTCCCAACGGAGTACTGAGTGATGTCGGCTGCACACAGACACAGCCAGTTGACAGCACTTGTGTTCCTGCAAGGGCCTCATCACTTGGTTCCCCCACTGATTACATTGTTGGAGGAAAGATGCTGGTGAGATTGGCTAAGTGGGAGTGGCACCAGCACATCCTGAAGAACCTTAAAATGAACCCCTCTCTCTAACCATGAAAGGTGAGGTCAGTGCTTGACAAAGGGCAGGTTTATATTGCTGTTGAACTGAGACACACAGGTCTCTATTCTTCAATCAAGGAAGATACAACTACAAGGAAAAGTTCTAGTTAAGCCTTAATGATCCTTTCCAATTATATGGTATCTTCCTTCCAGAGAACTCAAACTGCTTTACAAATACTGATGAGTTTAATCTCACAATGTCCTTGTGAAGCAGCTATCATTGTCCCATTTTACCGATAGGCAAAATGAGGCACAGAGAGGCAAAATGACTTGCCCAGCATGTGTGGCCGAACCAGGTACGAAACCCAGTCCCTCTGTTTTAACTGTAAGACTATCTTTCCATTTTAGCCAACTAATCCAAGCTACCGAAGAGGAAGGGACCACCAATGGAGGGTAGGTAGGGTACAAAGGGAAATGCAGACATAAAAATGCATCTTCTTTTTATTTAAAAATGTATGTCAATTAGTTGCAGTCCTCAAGCTCCTGGAAAGCTGTTTTGGGGTTGCAATGATTTTGGGTACCCCTCCACTAAAAGCTAAGGGGTAAATTACTATGTAGCCCTACCATCTCAGGAAATATATTCGCTGCAATTTTGGACTGGTCTCTGAAAAAATCTCATACTGCTTTGACCAGACCAAGCTGCTAGGTAAAAAACTAATCTTTACCTGCCAGCTTTCTAAACTTTATGGGACCCCAGAAAACTTATGAGAGAGTTGCTTATTAAAAAGTTTCCCAGCTCATTTCTCAGTGTGTTTGATGTTGATTTCCAGTTAATTTAGTGCTCCTGAAACTAGCCAGCTGATTTGAAATCCATGAGATAGATGGAGCCACAGTGGATGTGGGGCTCATGAAACTAGCCAGATTGACAGCTCTGGAGACTGAAGTCCTCTGATGAGCCAGAAACCAGGTACAATATGGCTTTCTCAAATTCCTTTGCTAATGGGCTTCAGCTCTGACAGAGTAACTGACAATGGTGGGAGAACAGTTCCTGTCTCATGGCCCACTTAGTTTATTGGGACTGTCAACAAGGATGTCAAACGTGGCAGGTTTCTGCAAGCTGGACATATGTCCTCAAGGTACTTGGCTGAGTCCACCAAACTCAATTCACACAGGCTAGATGGTAATGATTTTCATCCTGTTCAATCCTGGGATGGATGCAACTTACAAGTGAAAGCTCCATATATCTTTACTGGTTCTCTGAACCACTCTCTCTCCCCCTCTTCCACCCTCCAGCCCCCATCTTTATATCATCTTCAGATATTAAGGACTCTATATTTTAAACAAATTTGTAATAAACTCATGGTTTTTACTGTAATCTTGTGTCTATATATCCCCAGCATGATTTATAAAAAAGCTGAGGGTTTTATTTATTGCCGACTCAGAATTTGCTATCTCCAAATATCCAGTTCGCTCATTATTTCATTTTGACTTTTTTAAAACTGAAGAGATAGTCTAGTCCCATGATTTATTCATCAGACTATGATTTACACACATAATACAAATCCGATCCTGAATCACGAGCTAGGGGCAAGCCTCTATAATTCATACCTCTCCCTTACACACCACATGGACACTAGGTCCCCTGCTGGAGCTCCACAGAGCATTCTCTCTATAAAGCAGATTAATTGTTTTCTCTGGGATGACTCACTTCCTGGCACCTCCTATGCTCAACATGGTAGGAAGGGTCTGGCAATTCTTCTCTTACAGCTGTCGTTGCAGTGACCCTATGGATTAGCCACAACATCTGCAATTACAAGTGCACAACTAAAACAATTCGGCCTGATTCTTACTTGCACCAGGGTTTGGGTAGCATAACTCCTTTGGATTTAGAACATCACCATTTAGAGATGGTAGTGTTTTACATCCACTTGGCACTGGTATAAGGGATCACACTGGGAGCAAGGCAATAGAGAATGCAGCTGTGGCCTCAGTGGAGTTCCTCCTGATTTAAGGCAGTGTGAGGGAAAGAATAACCAGGAGTCAGGACCACTTTGTTAAAGCACAATTACACACTGTTGGGACAGGGAGGTTGTTGAGTTCTCAGCAGACCATGTAGCTGTATGTGGGCAGAGCCAGGCATGTGCCACACCATATCATTTAATCACTCCTTTCTAGCCAATATCTACAGCACTGAGACCCCTCAGTTCAAAGAAGCTTATAGTAACTTTTTGCACATCATATATTTCCTTTCATCTGAGAATCTCTGAACAGTCTCAAACAATTCAGGAAGTCCCCAGACTCCCTGTGAGATAGGAAGCATTTTTATACCCATTTGACAGATGGGTAAAATTGAATCATAGGAAGGTTAAGACCAAAATTGTACTGTAAGCCAGATCCTCAACTGGTGTAAATTAGTTTAGCCCCGTCTATCAGGAATAGACTCCCAGAGTCCTGAATCCCAGTCCCTTTCTGTAACATGAGGCCATGCTGCCGAGCTTTACCCCTCTGAAAATAAATCCTTGGTAGGTAGACAACACATAGTGCAGAAGTGACCATGGCTGTGCTGCAAAGCACCTCTCTCCTTTTTAAAGGCAGACAGAGCATCTCAGCATCCTGCTACCTGCACCATGAATTTCTTTTGGCATTTCCAGTCCCACACATGAGAATTCATGAGACCACAATAGGAAATTAGGTTATTTTTAAATAAGAGGAGGAAACAGTGTCTGTGTGTCAGACAAGTGGAAGAAATCCAGGACCAAGAGACTGCAGAGTCTCGCCACTTCAGACAGCAGGTGCTCTCCAAGATGTGGTTATGGCAACAAAATAAATGACGGATAATTGCTTTTGTGACAACTTGCCAATTAAATTAGACTCAGCAGAATAACATAATGACAATTTGTTATGCTCTGGTGGGCACTAACATACCAATCATAATTAAATGCAATGACTGAAATAGAATGCTGCTCTACACAGGAATATATAACCCCAATTCCCTCCCAGTGAAACATTATAGGTTCAGTCTTCATTTTAATTTCTGGAGGATAATAGCATTAGCCCACATCAGAATGAACTTGGAGTATGCATACAAGCAGTAGCACAGGGAAACAGACCAAGATGAGCACAGCAGAGCTGCTTCTGCTCTGGTGAGTACCCGCCAAAACACACCCCTTATGCATGTGTGCCTCAAAACAGTGGGGAACACTCTCAGTTCACTCATATCCTGGGGAGATTTCCAGAGCCCCAAACAGAAGAAGCAACCAAAAAAGACAGGGCTCGAGAATCCAGCCTGGCTTTTAACATGGAGCCTAGTGCCTGCTGGATCAGGACTGTAGAGGTTTAGTCAGGGCAGTGTGAGTGCCCATGCAGTGCAGACTGGATCAGTAAAGCTCTTACCTTCCCCAGCAATAGCTCTTAGAGCTCTGATTTAATGAACTCCCATTAACTGGGAGCACAACACAACATCCCCCTTTTACACCATTCCCCGAATCACTTCACAAATAGGCCCTGTTCATTAAAACAAAGACAAAGTGAATTATTTTCATCAAGATAACTGTGAGCTATCAGGTTCCCCACGTAGTCCTAGTTATCAGCAGTAACCGTAAGTGAAATTCACTCCTGTCCAGAGGAGCCAGCACAAGGCCTTGGCACCACTTAAGTCCCACTTACACCCTCTTTTGCAAGCTTAAGTGTTGCCTAAGGGCTTGTGCTGCCTCTCTGCACTGGATGAATTTCACTGGGTAACAGTAAAGATTGACTGGTTTCCAATATCATTGGACAGCAGAGGGCCAACCTTTCCACAGGACAGAAACTGAACCCTTGCTCTCTGCTACCAAACACAGACCCTATGGCAAACTAGAGTCCACAAGGGGAACTAGACTCAACCGTCTTGGCTCGCTGGCTATGTAGGCCAAAAGCAGGCCAGGTTATGCAAATCCCAAAATGTGTAGAGTCTGGGTGAACTGAACTGAAATCTGACCCACCCCAAGTTTTGGTTTCACAACAATTAAAACCTGAACGAAAAGGTTATGAAAAGCAAAACCCAACTTTGCGACCTTTCATTGTTTACTAACATCCCCCCTTAACACCTGGTTCTTCCAGGATTGCTCTCATCTTTCCTCTGCTCATTAGTAATCTCTCCCCATTCTCCCTTCCCAGAACTGTTGTCCCATGTCTTGTTTATCTTAGACTTAGCTCTTTGGAGCAGGGAATGTTTCTTACTCAACAGAAGTTTATAATGCTAATTAGCAAATTGTGCCATGTCTTATGCCATGTAAATCCCCAGTGCTACAGAAGCAATGTTTAATATTTTAAAAAATAATCCCAACCCAACTGTTCAAATGGTATTATTTTAAAAATATATGCTCCCTGTCCACAACAGCTGCCATTAGAGAGGGCATTGCTAAGAAGCAGCGGGGCACTGAGCTGAAGCAAAGCTCTCCTGAGAAGTAGGTGTTAATAAAGCCACTTACTTGGTGTTCTCATTCCAGGTGTGGATGTCACACGTACAGACGCCTCAGACTCCAGTTTTCCTTGGGTCGACAGTTCCTCAGAGAGCTGCCTCCGCTGCCACAACCGCTTTCCTGGCAAATGAGTGTAAAATGACCAGCTCATATGCCTAGCCCTCCTGACAGTCGAAGACCTGCAGGTGTAGCCCTACACAGAATGAAAGAAAGAAAAACTGACCCAAATCCTGTTCCTTGAGGAGTGCCAGCGACTTACACTGATAAAACCTATCTAAATTCCAGGGGTGCAAAGGAAACACCAAGTTATAAGACTGTCGTGCTCCTGGGTAACAATGGCCTCATACTCTTTGGGAAATCTCATCGTATCTTTTTGAAGACGTTGTCTATGAAGAATGAGACACCTTCACCACCCCACAGGAAACTAAAACTCCAACGCCGACAGCTCTCTAGAAGATTCCGCAGCTCAGCACCAGGAGGCCCCAATCCCACAAGTGGAAATACATAGAGGCCAGTTGAAAAAGAACAGCATTTTACTACAATGGTATTTTGGTTGTCCTGAGTGCTGGGGTTCCAGTATTTGGGGGTTCATATTCATAGCTTTATCTTTTAAAAAAAAAAAAGATTATATTAAATAACTCATTACCCACCTCTCTGTAAAACGTGGAGTTGGCAAGGCCTGATCAGCTGGGTGTCCCAAATCTAGAACCTGCTCCTCTAATTCTTACTTCCACTGACCTCACCATGGAATAGCATGGATGGTATTTAATCTTCCAGCACGTGCCTAATAATACAGTTAGAGATGCATTACTGCTCACTAACGCATATCCAAGCACCAACGCAGTCTAGCTTTGTCTAGCGGTGACTGCAGGGGATGAGGAATCAGAACGGTAAGGTTCTATTCAGTCTTTAACTCCCTGTGCAACCTCACACACATTACTTCAGTGTTTGTGCCTCACTTTCTGCATCTGTAAATCAGGGACAATTGCCTATTATATCAAGAAGCTGCCCAAATTCATGGCCTGCTCCTGCAATTTATGCAGCTAATCCCATTAACGTCAATGGGGCCCCTCCAGTTTATATAGGCTGCATGAATCTACCTTTGGGCTAGTTCTTTCCTGGATGATACCACCCTTTGAGTAATAGTGTATATTTCTAAAAGGCTTAATTCTGATGATCGATTTATCTATCTAGAACACATCATCAGAGTGAGACTCAGTTGTAGCATATTACACAAAACATGCCAAGATAGAAAATGGGGCTCAGTGTATTTACAGTCAGACAATGTGGACATACAGAAATCTCCCTTCCTGGCATAGTGCTAGACCTATAATATATTTGCATCACTTACCTTATTGCTCATACCATTATAGCAAACAATCAATCTGGATACAATGTCTGTTCTAGGGAGCATGTGGTCAAGTCATTAAAGCAGGCAATGTTGGGAGTCAGGATTTGTAGATTCTAATCCAGGCTCTGCTAATAACTTCCTGTGTGACCTTGGGCAAATCCCTCAGGCTAAAAATGTCCGGCTAAAAACGGCCAGTGGCTTTGGGTACCCAACTCGAGTAACCTGGAACCTTATTGTCAGAGAGGCAGAGCACCCCCAGTTCCTATTGCTTGAAAATAGGATTTCTGGATGCTGCTAGGAGCAAAGAGCCTAGTAATCAACACACTGGCATATACTGTTACTTAAAGTAGCTCAGCAGCCATGGTGGAGCATGGCAGGCAGATGGGCTGCTACATGAACTCCCTTTGGTTAGCTTTCAGGAAGAAAGAGGTCAGCAATTTACCTCAGCAAAGGTCAGATGGCTGCTCTATAATGGGGTGTAGGATTCCGAGGCAGCTAAAGCCTGGCTCCAGTCATTAATGAGTGTCACAATACCGGAAACCAGGCTTGCCAGGCATAAGGAAATTATTTGAATGCATGATTTTGTCCTGTGAAGGGCAAATGACAAGGTCACATCTGCTCCTTTTACATAAAACCAAGAGAGGCCTTTCTCAGAACACCACAGTTGTTAGGCGGTAGATTAAGTGGATCAGACAATGCAATTTAGCTTCTTATGTCCAAGTTTAGCTAGAACCTCTATTATTACATCATCTCCAGTTCTGATTACAACAATTAAATATCCTTACAGACACCAGATCATAGGGAACAAGGAGGGGTTCTTTTTGGTGGATGTTTTGCTTTTTCGGTGCTAGTATAAGACTGCAGTAACAAAAATAAAAAGGCAGAGCCAATGTTAATACTAGTAAAATGCACATGAAGAGCAATTTTCATCGGTGTATCTGAAATTACTTTATGCACACTAATTAAGGCTCTCAGGCAATGAGGAATGACAATGAAAATCCATGAAGTGAGAGGAGAGAGATGAGAGGAAACATTGTCATTGTTGCATGTATTCACTAAAAGAAGTACCAAAAAATTAGTTTTCCTCCCCTTCACACAGCTATCTACTGTGCAATAAAATAAACGGACGTGCTTATGGGGACTTTGCTCCTTTGGATCCCTAGATTCTCTGAAACTTCCACAGTGAACTCACACAGACTTTCTCAAAACTTGCAATAGTATAAAAGGAATCTAACGTAAACCTAGACCCCTGGAAATAGTGAAAATGCTTCAGCTCCATCTAGTGGATAGAAGCCAAGAGAACATGATAGATGCCAACCAAGCTTTCCACAGCGACATTTGCAAACAATCAATATCTCATTACTAACCATAATCACAAGCTGGTGTTTGTTTTTGTGGAAATATACCTCAATGAGTGACACACACTCATTGCACGTGTTGGTGGTACAAAGTCCTAAAAGCCAAAATAATTATTAGTAGTGACCTGCATACACACATGCCCAAAGTAGAAGTGATTGATTGCATATCTTTTTCATCTAAGCTCCTAACAAAAACCCAAAGCTTCGGATGAAGCTACTGACCTTTTGCTAACTGCTGGAAGGTAAATGCTTGATAAATAATAAATAGCTCACCCCAGGCTTTCGCTCAGAACCTTTTAATTAAAATAGTTGAGCTCCTCTAAGGTCACGGTGACTGACGTCTGAGCACGGCAAATGCATCCATCAAGTGTTAAGTATAAAAAAAATGGAGCTCTATTCTCAACAGTATTTTCTCGATTGTACAAAATACTTAACTTCATGTCTTTTACTGCTGGCTGAACCCCAGATTCCCCATTACCTATTAGCCTGAACAAATCCTCAATGCCGTAGAACAACCCCAACTGCTTGTCTGTCTAGAGCTACTGAGCTGGAAGAATCCTCAATATAGAGGTCAGCCAACAAACTGCTATAGACTCCAAAGGCTATTTCTACACTGCAAGCTACGTAAAAGCAATTTCCCTATCTACGCCACGCAAGGGCCAACTACCTCCCTCATCACCCGGGAGACCTGACCCCTGCCTCCTCATTTAACATGTACACTCATTTATGTATTTCTAATCTTTTCAGTTAATTGGGCCATATTACCCACTTCAGAATAATAGCACACATGCACTCCACTGAATTATACAGCTGCAGACCTATGGTTATATGATATTGGAATATGGCACAGTGTCAAATGTCACTGATCACAAATCTGACAGCCAAATGACACTAAAAGAAAAGGAGTACTTGTGGCACCTTAGAGACTAACAAATTTATTTGAGCATAAACTTTCGTGAGCTACAGCTCATGGCTGCTACTTTGAAACCAAATGATGCTGTTATCATACACATCTCCTTTCTATCTTCCACGTCACAGCAGCTTAGTTTACGAATCAAGTATCAGCTACATGTAGCAGTGCTAATCTAACGCAGCAACAGTACAGAAGAGCACGTTGTAATAGATCCTTTCTTACGTACAGTTATCAAAACTGATTGGTAGGGGCTGGATAGATATAGCCATTACTCAGTCATGCAGGGAGAAAAGGAAAGTAATGCCTCCCTTAATCTCCTCCTCAGATTGTGACTCTAACCATGGGGAAGAGAGCCAGGACTACTCACCTGCTACACCCTACTGGGAGCACATGGGTGGGGATGAGGCAGAGGGGGCAGGAAATGAGAGAGACCTTGGCTCCCCTCCCCTCCCTCCACTGACTGGCCAGAGCAGCTGGTCAGGGGCATAGTGGGAACAGATTGCTCCTCAAAATGGGCTAAAATAAATTCCCCTCTCCCGCAGAGAAGTGGGGGAGTAATACTGACTCTTCATTGCTTCTCTTGTCTGCTCCTGGGGCCACAGAGCTACATACTCAGGGCAGATTGTGAGGTTTTAATCTAGCCCTGAATTTGCAATCAGACATCTTTAACCCTCATGATGATTTAGAAGGATGGATGGGGCAGAGAGCAAAGCTTGATTAGATACAAGGCTGTACCTTGCGATAGCACCCAATAGAAAAGAAAAAATGTCCTCTCATTTCTAAGTTTAGCAATTTGTTACAGAAGTAAGTAAGAGAAACTAAACAGGAGACCATGTAATCTAACACATGAATAGTTATACTGTATGTGATTTCACTTCATGACTCACACTAATGTTTTCATTCAGAAACTGCATCTAATTATTTATAAGTTAGGAACATCTTCCACAGCAATAAATGCAAATGGGAGAACATTTAAAACAAAATGTCTCGCTAAACACCTTGACAAGGGTCCAGACCAGAACCGTGGAGACAACACTGCATTGCAGGAGATGCAGAACTATTGGTCCCTCTCTCGATGAACCCATGACCTTGTCAGCTGTTTATACTAGCACTTTTTCTACAAGTGGCCTAGCAGAAACAACCGTAGAAATGTTAGTGTAATTTTTTTTTTTTTTTTTTTTACAACTATGCCATCTAACTTTACAGGTGAACTTTACAGCAAGTGAATTTTACAGCTGAAAATTCTTGGTGTAGTTTCACCCCTTCTCCTGTGGCTACATCAATTTGAGCAGAATGCAGTTTTTTCAAAAGAAATGAAACATACAAGAGTTTACCCTCAAAAGCATTTTAAACCCCATTTCCTGTTTGGATCCTGTGTTGCTAAACTACACATAGTCATCATATGAGAAAAAAATTGCTTATAGCACTGCTGCTACAGGTGATAACGATCTATGTGTTTCAGTTCACTGACAGGAAAAAGCACAGATTACCCAGGCATGAAACACATTGAAAATCCCTTTAAAGGAATATTGCCATTTTCTAGGGGGTGGAGGGGATGTCTAATGTTTATTTTTTAAAACTGATTGTTAAAATACATAGTATAGGTGTTTGAGTAAGTGTTTTTGGTTTACATTGAAACACAAAACCCCTAATTGTAAACAGTGGATGTTAACAAATACTGATCAGACATTTTCTGAATACAATTGTTAGCTGATTGGGGGTGGGAGGTAGGGAAGAGAGAAATTATGAACACAACTATGGAGTTGTACTAAAGATTAACCAAAGCCAAAAGACTCCTCTTCCCCCAGACTATTTCACTAAAAGCGTGTGCCTCTTTGTCTTCTGCAAATAACTATGTGTAATCTTGACCTTTCACTTCACAGATGGTTATCAACTGCCTTACAGAGTTACAGCAAGGGCCCATTGCAAGTTTACATTTACGGGTATTTACAGTTACGGGTATTGTTATGCTTTAGCAGATTATGCATAAAGAAAGTAACGAAGCAGGAGAAAGTATCTAGAAGACTAACAGATGCCCTGTTCTATACAGTTAAAAAGTAGGCCTTCTCTACTAAAATTTAAAAGATGACAGTCGCTGTTTTATGCAGATATTAAAGCAGGTCAGGCTACAGCGTATACACCATTTCTACAGTAAGAGAAGAAGTGCCTATTTAATAATGATGAGACAGTCACAAAACCATTTATCCTATCCGATGTGAGGAGATAAGCCCCACCACAACAAAGAAATGACACACTTGAGGAGGGTGTATGTTTAATTGTCTAAGCCATTATTATCTCCAATACATTTTTCATCTCAGAGCACAATTCAGGAAAATAATCCTTAACGTCTTTATAATGTAAAGAATTATTCTCACTTGACAAATGTGGAAATTGAGGCAGAAGAGTTAAGTGTCCTGCACAGGATAACAGGCAACAACAACTAAACCATGCCCCCTTGAGCAAATAGCTTGTCGTCAAAGAGTCTGTACAGTTTGGACCATTGAACTTCTGAACGTCAGAGGCCATAAACGTTACAACACATGCCAAGACAATAGAGCTGAGAAACGTAGAACTGTTAGGACAAGGGATTTTCCTTCTGCATGTCTGTTGATTCGAGATGGTCCTCCTCCTGGTCTTGCTTCTGTTCCTGTCTCTCCTCCAACGTGGTTTGAAGATTCATTTCTAACAGAAGATCCCTGGTTTTGGCCTCTTGAAGAGTCTGTTGTGCTACCTACAGGTTTACAGGAAGGTGATCACCATAATGTACGGCTACAAAGAGTCCTGCCTCCCCCCCCCCCAAGGATTTCATGAAAAATCAAAGAGAAAGCTGTGGTCCCAGTGTGTGCCTCAGAAGAGCCCAATGCATAGACACTTGAAGAAATAAAACATCTTAGTCTGAGTTAAGGAATGAGGAGATTCAAGGCACTAAATGTGAGAAGCAGAACATGTAAGTGGAAAGAGGTCGCCACTTGTCAGGGATCTAGGAAAGACTGACTTTAAAAAAAGAGAGAGAGAAATGTCACAACTAAACTGAATTTCTCATCTTTCCAACTTTTCTTCACCCAGCAACAATTTTTCTTCTTCTTCCTACTACGCTTTAACTTGAACCACATCCTTCTCCCTCCTCCACAACTTTTGCAGAGGAAAAACAGTGCTTGTGTTCAGTTTACCAGTCATAATTATATCCCAGTTATGCAGTATATGTTGTATTCTATAACAATATCATGCACACTGCTATAAGAATATTCTATTACTGTACCATAAATATTACTTATTTCAACGCTGCTACCTTTTACAAACACCGCATGCACTTAATGTAATAGGAATGGACACATTTAAAAAATAAATCTACTCTATTATAAATGTGTTATCTTTAAACTACTGTGTGATGCTAGGAGAAATATTTTTTTTATAAGTTAAGAATAGTGAAAATATTTCCCCTGAAGCGGATTAGTATGTAAATGTATGTATCAAAGTGACAGAATAACCCTTATTGTTCTTTACATGCTCTGTTTGTGAAAGGTGCTGGCTTGACAGATCTGGATATTGAAAACCTCCATTCAGCCACAGTGCAAGTTTCCTTCTCTGTCCCAGAAATGTACAACCTTGACATGGTATGACCACTTCTATGGCAGAGAGGGGACTTAATTCTCCATGTCTAACTCAATTCTTGACTTTTCTGCTGAAACTTCCAAGAAGGGAGCGCAATTCCTGTCAATTTACGTAGACACCTAGGTGCCATAAAACAGGAATGCCTTTGTCACTAATGACTTGGGATGCATATAAACTAGTGACCTAAAAAGTGGTTCTGTATCAATTTACCAGCCACCTTTCTGAGTATTTTTTTTTTTTAAATAATGCATACATTTGCTGTTCCTTTTCTTCGTAGAATGATCCCCTCTGCTAAAAGCTGCCTTCCTGTTTCTTCAAACAATTTTTCCGGCTCAATTTTTCCTTCTTTTTGCAGTTCATTGAATTTCTCAACAAACCTAGAATTTAAGAAGTTTGTTACTTACCAAACACTAGCAACAAAACATTTTATTCCATTAAACAAACAAACAAACAAACAAACTGAAGAGCTAATTCTAGCTTAATTCTAACATGAAGCTTACCTCTGGCAGGTGGATTTAAAGTTTAATCGTGACAGTTCAAAGGCTTTTGGACCATTCCCATATGCTTCATAAAATGTCCTATTCAATAAAATAAATACAGTTTGAATTTCTCATTAATCCGTGTATAGGTGATAAGTTCTGGCAGAGAGGTTAACGAACTTGTAAAGCCAGAGAACAGTTAGTTTAGGATAGAGCAAAGATGATTTCCTTGACTACTACTCTTCCCACTCACTATATTTTACATTTATAGATTGTTTTTCATTCAAGCACCTCAAAAGTACTTTAACACGCACTTTTAAATCCATACTGCACACCTATGAGGCACAGAAATATTATTACCTTTTAGAAGATGGGTTAACTGAAGCACAGAAAGGTAAAATAGCTTGCCAAAGGTCACAAAACAAATTAATAACTATGACAGGGATAGAACCTGGGGAGCCCTTGCTCCCAAGACCCTGTTATAAACAAGATCTTGCGGCCACTGATACGCAGAATAAATGCAACTATACTAGTTCTTGAACACTTGTTAACTGTTACAAGCATTCTGTTGAAACAAAGCACTTCACAAGAGCTCCAGGTGGTTGAAGTGGTGCTGTAGATGCTTGTTTCCCACTGTAAACTAGCCTTGATCTAAAGCGATCGTTTTCAAGTCTACTTCAGTGATTATAAACACATACATCCACAAACGCAAGACAGCAGGATCATGGAAGAGACACTTTTGTTTAGAATCTTTAACAAATGAACCACTAAGCACATAAGAGTTAATTAAATATCCTAGAGATAAACAATGGTTAAAGAGCTGTTGTATTTTTCTCCTAATCTATCATTTAAAACAGATTTGCACATATGCCTCAAACATGGAAGAGACACTTTTAAAGATTCTAAACAAATAAATAAGGAGCAATGGCTTCAGTAAGGTGTGACTGATAGGTCCATCTGTTGGATAGCTGTTAGTGCCACCTCTGCAGCGTACTGCAAATTTCAAAGGGAAACTGAAATCTCTCCTGTGTGTTTTAGGGCATAGATCAGAACTCACTGACACTCTAAGTGGAATACGACAATCTTCAGAAGTTTGAGAGTCGGGGCCAGCACGCTGGAGCTTGAGGCTTCAGCCCCGCAGGAGGCACCTGCCAGGGTTTGGGGCTTAAGCCTGCTGGGGTTTGGCCACCCCCGGCTTAAGTCCCAAACCCCAGCAGAGACGCCCTACATGGCTGAAGCCCCGAGACTCTTCTCCCACTGGGCAGAAGCCGTTACCCCCCACAATGCAGAGGTCCCGAGCTTATCCCTCACCCCCCGTAGGTGGACAATGGGAGGAGAGCGTGGGGGGCTCCGTGAACAACACTTTAACTGTAAAAGAGCTGCACGAGTCATGGTTTGGCCACCCCTGGCATAGATAATACTGTGTCTGTGCTACAGGAAAACTTGAAAGAGATGGAAGGCAACGGCAGAACTCACGCTCGGATCTCATCCTCTTGGTACAGAAGGGGAGGGATAACATCCTTCACTTTGCCATAGCGCTGACGGGACTCCCGGTAGATGGGCTCCCTCAGCGGAGGGAAAGCGGCATACACATCAAACCACAAGGGCTTCTGCGCCTCAGCCAGCACCCTGGACCGCAGCAGATCCCGTGTCCTGGGGGAGGGAGAGACGCAAAGGAAGGAGGAAGAACATAAGCTGGGAACAAGGTAAAAAATCAGACCAGCTGAAAAGCCCAAGAGCGAAGGGAAACAACCTGCCTGTGGGAACCCGTGCTGCACCGGGGCACCTGCCCTCCTATAGCCCCTACCTACAAGCACAGTATCGTCCCCACCATACCCCCCCCCAACAGTACCCCCCCGCACACGCACACGCACACACAGTACCCCCCCCCCCGCACACGCACTTATCAGTTCGAGGGGCACCA
The DNA here is from genome assembly GCF_009764565.3 of Dermochelys coriacea. NCBI lineage: Eukaryota > Metazoa > Chordata > Testudines > Dermochelyidae > Dermochelys > Dermochelys coriacea. The sequence goes on along the minus strand of NC_050084.1, from coordinate 8,627,216 downwards.
GCCCTCCTCCAGCCCCTTCGCCCACCTCCCCGACCCCAACCGACACCCGCGAGGGAACAGCCCCTTTCCCCGCACGGGACGGAGGGAGGTGGAGCCTGTCAACAGGGGCCCCACAGGCCAGACAGCCTGGTAGCGGGGAGGGGGCAGGACCGTCCCCTCTCACAGCCCAGGCAGTTGGACCCGCCCGTAGCAGCCCCCAGGAAACTTCCCCGCTCCCGCCCCCGCTGACCCCGTACCGCGTGAACACAGTCCCCAGCTTCTCCAGCCGGCTCCCCGCCATGCTGCTGCCCCACGTCCGTCCTAGGCCACCCCTAGCAACCGCGGCTCCTAACAACCACCACCCCGCCAGCAGGCCCCGGCCCGCCCTTTCACCCGGAAGCGGAAGTGAGCGGCCGGCCGCCTGAGCGAGCTGGCGTCAGGCCCACGCAGCCCGTGGCCGAGACGGCTCCAGGAGCCAGGTGGAGGCAGCCAATGGCTAAGCAGAGCCCGAGGCGGATTGATGAAGGGAACCAGGCAGAAGCAGCCGATGCCAGAGCCCCGCTGAGCATTCCCCGAGCTCCCCCAGCCGATGGGAAGGCTGCTGCCATCCCTTATTTAAAGAGACAGCCCCAGTTTCGAGGGCACCCCAGGCTGTCACCCAGGCACACCACGCCCCAGCACGGATAAGGCACCCAAACTCGTGCAGCTGCCCCCTGTGCTCTGGGCACGGAGGAGCTGAGCCTGCAGGCCGCCCAGCCAGCCTCGCGCCCTACGGTGCACAGGGTTGCCAGTTTTGGCTGGACGTATTCTGAGAGCCTGTGGTTTCATCACATGACGTAATCTTTAATTAAAGATTCCTCCTTAATTCCTGGAGACTTCAGGGCAATCCTGGAGGGCTGGCAACCCTAGCCCTGCATTGACATGCCACAAAGACACCCCCAAACCATACCCAACAGCCGGCACAATCCAGGCCCAGCTCCCATGGATGCCACATGGCATTTGGGGATGGTCCTATGTGCCAGCCCCTTCTGCTTCCCCAGGAAATCTCCTCGCTCAGATGCCAACCCTCTCTGTTTTAAATGATCCCAACTGGCCAGAAGCCCATTTGATATGGCAAGATTTCTGATCTTGCACACACAATTTCTGATCCAGTGCACACATTATTTTGGATCCTGCACACACAAGCTCTTTAAACTAATCCCTTCATCAGACAGTTGGAACAAGCCGTGCAGCATGCACTGCTGCCACTTGCAAAAAAAGGCTCAAGCTATGGGCAGAAAGATCCGCTAGAGCACCGAGAACTACTGAGTGGTAGCAGAAAGGATGGAGGGCTTGCCGTTGTCGGACTGGGCTGCTCTCAGAAAGGATGATCCCTAATTCTGCCTAAGCTGAATTCAGTGCAGGAACCAAAGGGAAGACACGATAGACTCTGGGGCTGACCCCGGAGCAGAATGGCCCCATGTGCAAAGTATAACAGCTCCAGAAGCAGCAGCTCTGAATAGCAGGAGGTAATGGTCACATTGTCCCCCAACATATCCCTATGCTCCCTGCATGCCACTATACTGAGGGCAGAAAGGGGTCTGACACAGGGCTGTTTTGGAACCCTTGTTAAGAGGGCTTCTGCCAGTTTTGCAGCCCCTCTACATATGGGCTGATACGATTTCTCTGGCTGTCTAAAAATAGCCTGGCTGTGGCTTGCTGCTCAGTCAACGTTGTGATTTGTTTCTTATTACATTTTACATTAAACATCCTGAAATATCTCCATCAGGGAATATAATTTCAGTCACACCTTACCTTGCCTTGATCACCCTTCCATTACACAAAAAGCACTTTCATGTCTAAACATTGTCTTTCATTGGGGGTAAGGGTGAAGTGATACCCTTCCCCTATTACAACACTGTCTTTGAGAACATTGTGGTGTTGCAAATAAATCATTCTTACAAAGTAGGGCGATTTCTTTGGCAATGGCAATTCATGCAGTGAGAAGCCCAGGTACAGGCATATGAATGACTGAACATTACACTAAGTGTAGCATTATTCTAGTACTTTATCTATTGCCAGCAATGCCTGGTAATTGCCATTTCCTTAGGCTATTCAGCTTGTCCCCTGGAGTGCTTGATGGTTAAAAGAGGACATGCCAATGAAAATCAAATGCAGCAAATTTTCAGAGGTCTGGCCCCTAAAGTTGCACTTGTGATTTTTCTCACACACGCGCGTGCGCGCGCACGCACACACACGCAAACGAATCTCCATGTGAGAAACAAGGAGAGATAGATTGGAAACCACAGTTTGCAATCACAAAATCAGCAGCACCAGGTGTGTCAAAACTTAGATGTGAAAACGGGTTGGTGCAATTTTTAGTCCCTGCCCTGGGATGGGGGCAGATAGAGCCATAAGCCCATAGGGAGCTCCACTGATTTCAGAGTTAGGCTGATGCTGAACCCTTTGGATAATCCCATCCTCCATTTTATGGCCTCATTTTCTAAAAGGGCTGAGCGCCCAATGTTCAGCACTTGAAATCAACGCGATCTCCTGGGGGGGCAGCATGACAGATATTGTAATCCCATGCGATAGCTATGTACAATATCGTATTAGTTATGAATGGTTTATGTATGATTGTGTTCTACTCCATGGGGGAGGGTTATCACAGCTGCTACAAGAACAAAAAAACAGAAGGGGTTGATGAAGGTGAGTCACTGAGACAACTCTAAAGAGATACCGCCTCCAGACTGGTTTGCATATTCTGTATCAAGGTGGGTTTTCCAGAGCCTAGGAGACAAAGAAAAGGGCTTTTGGTATAAAAGGACAAGCTTGAAGTGACACAGGGTCTTTTTTTTTTTGGATCCAGCAAACAGACAGGACCTTCTGTGGAAGGTTTGGGAAGACTTTGGCCTACTAGGATCCCATAAAATGATGGGTAATTCCTAGCGTGTTTAGTGTGTGAGCAATTCTGTGTATTGTTTTTATTATGGTTTCTCTGTGCTTTTACCTTAGGAATAAAGATGCTTGCTTAGATAGAGCTGGGTGATAACTTGTAATTGCTGGCAGTATGCTGTTCATAGCCCTGGGGGAGAAAGCAAAGCCCAGGTGCTGGCCTTTAGGCACACTAGCTTGCTAAGGCGATCACAGTGTAAGGCAGAGGCTAGTGAGACAAGGGTCCCTACCCAGAGACCACTGTTCCCTCTAAGCTGTGCGCACACACACAGATCCTAAACCCTGCACACATAGAGAAATACCACATGTGCAAAAATTTGCACAGAGGCACAAAAATTTGCACAGAAGAAATTTTTTGCACACATGGCCTGTCAAAAATTAGATGGAACATTGCCAGAGACAGGTGACAGCTAGAAACCTGAGACCAGACCAGGCACTCCCGATGTGGACAATGGAGGCAGGGGAGACAGGTGCAGTTACCCTTACACTGTGACAGGCAGCACCTTTGAAAATCAGGCCACTTATTTGGATGCCTAAATATAGGCTTAGGCTCATACTTCCAAAACTCTTGGCCTTAAGAATTATTGTCAGTGAAGACAATGAAGTGTCTGGGTTTCGAATGTTGATAGCTTCAAGTCTGGGATTTTGCTAACAGTCGTAACCACATTACACCCACCAAACCTGTGTAAAAATGTACTAAGGCCTGTTTGACATGCCTAGTATATGACTGATTTGTTTAATCTGTTTTGCCTTAGCCTGGTCACACTCCTATCTCAGCTGGTGGATGATGAAGGAGGACATCCAAGCTGAGGGGCAGCTGCAGTCTGGGGAAGAGGGACACCCATATCATTTTTATCTGTTTCTTACAAAAGGATGAGAGAGTGAATGATCAGTAACTGTGACAGGCATTAAATCTTTCCCTTAGGAAGAAAGCACATCTGAGAGTGCGGGAGTACAGCATCCATATGTCTGGCAACTTACACAAATTAAAGTCTTTAAGCTTATACCATATGTCTAAGAATAAAGCCCAGATGGCTTCAGAATCATGTAGCCTTGCTGAGGCTGCAGCTTACTTCCTCCTGCTTTCTCACTCCACATTCCCCCCATCCAAATAATACTTTGCATTTGCCCTAGCTACATGATTCCCTCCATATGAGGGTCTAAGTGCACTCAGCTATATGTTTGTTAATACTTACCCTGCCTTAGGACACCGGTAAGTCCCCATTACAGAAATGGAAACTGAGGCCTGGAGAGGGTAAATAACTGAATTAGAGGCCGCATGTATCTCCAGAGTACCCAGAGGCTGTTCTTGTCTTTGTTGCATTATAGAGGTGAGACCTATGGAGTCAGAGTCTCGTTGGTACTAAAGGCCAGAAGGGACCATTATGTCTACAACCGCCTGCCTACTTCAATGCTAGGATCAAGCTAGAGCAGCACATACAAGGACCTGTGGATTCTACAGGCCACACCTCTCTATTAGAGTTGAGGACAGCTGTTCATTGCTCCAGTTTAAGGACAATTCTGGACAATGGTTAAGCCTGGAGATCTAAACTAAAAGGCCAGGTTCTCAGTTGCTCTGCAGCTTGCGTTGCTATAGGATATTTTCTTGAGGACAGGTGGTACCTTATGTTTCCACCATGTGGCAGCAGATGTAACATTTAGCCTGTCAGCTGCTGGCTTACCCAGCCTGATTTTCCTTTTTTAATTTAATTTTATTTTGTTTATAGATTTCACAGCTACAACAAGGTTATCATAAATAAATAACCTTCTCACTGTTACAGTATTTCCAGGAACCTGACTTCCAAGAAATAGAAATCAAGAAGTAATCTGTATTTATTAGATACATTCCTCTGTTTCCCTCTAATTATGAATAGGTCAATGTGAAAAATATACTTAGTAATTTCAGACACAAGACATTCAATCCATCTTCAAATATTATAAACAGAAGAGGCAATAAATCTACCTTAGAGATTGTCTTCAAGCAACAAAATTGGATCCAGATCCAAAACCACCTTAGCGCTGAGTGATTTGGATGCAGAGTTTTAGTTGGGGATCATTTTATCATCTCAATTCACTCTTTGCAGAGGAACAAACTCCCCCCATTAGAGACAGAGAATTAAAAAGGAAACTACAAATAGCGGTCCAGGACTGTATTCAGTCACACTACTACTAAGCACACACTAAGGCTGAGGCTTAGGCCACACTAAGCAGTTAGCAGGCACTAACCTTTAAACTCATTTGTAAAGCTCCAATTTCCCACTATTTATAACTGCAGTGTTGGTGGGTTAATGATGAAAATTACTTGCTGCAATAGGAAGTTTGCACTCACTTTTTCAGCTTTTCAGCTGAAGCTTTGTTTTTCAGCCTCTCATGCTTTTTAAAATTAAAGTAATAAATAATACTTTGTCTAACACTTTGCATCCAAGGATCTAAAAGCACTTCTCATGAAGGAGGCTTTACAACTCATTGATGAGTTCAGGGACTTTTATTTTAGCAGCTGCACAGAAGAAAAACCCAGGCAGAGAGATGAGAAGTGATCTGGGTACGGTCATACAGCCAGTCAGTAGCAGAACCAAGACCCCCTGTTGTAGATGCCTCGGCTCTATCCACAGCACCAAGCCTTGGAAGTTCTACCCAGCAGCAATAAACTCTGAACTAATAGCAACTGTCTTTAGATACAAAACATTTAGTGCATCTTACACACATGATCTGCACTGGCTGCCTGTTGGTTTACAGACTGAACTTAAGGGTGTTGCTTTGGAGACCGTCTTCTCTCCTCATAAGTTTATTGGACAGAGAATTCACTGCAAGGGGCCCCCAGCATTGGAATTTGCTTCTCCCTGCTGCTCCAAAATACTGCTGGGCTAGTGGCTTAGAGGGTAGGCTGCAAGGCAGGTCTGTTTGCATGGATTGCTGTAGCAGTTGGGGTTAGGTCTCCAGTGGGAAGAGGAGCTGGGAGTTGAGTTTTGCTGGCTGGCTGGGCAGGGGCACCAAAAGGCTTGGATTTTCTGTAGAAATCCAAAGGACAATAAGCAGAAGGGTCAGTTCTAGCAGCCCACTGTGGAGAATTAGTTAATGTTCTTTAAAGCTGGAGGTTTGGGTACAATCCTGGCCCCACACTATAGATTTCAGTGGAGCCAGAATTTCACCCCTTTACAGCTCAAGAGGCTGCAAACCTCTCCATCAGCAGTTAGGCTGCATCCCTGCCAGTGACTGAAAGCTCAACTGTTGTGCAGGGGCTGGTATGAAATGAGTGGGCGCCTCAAGACAATTTCCTAGAGGACAAGTTCCCCACATCATAAAACAGCAACATATTAAAAACTGACCCCCTTGCTGCTCTGTAGAGTCCAGGCAATGGAGACTGCATCACCCTCTCCCTTCCTAGAGAAGCTTGCCCTGCCTCCATTCATGGGATCCTTGTTGTGTGGCTGCAGTCTCAGGCCTGTCCAAAAATAAATAATCATCCTTGTGCAATTCACGAATTGGCCACTGCAAGGCAACAGAATTCCAGGCCTGGTGGGAAACCAACATCTTTAAGAGCGAAGGGAGTTGTGGAGGGTTAACACAAATTGAAGTCAGCAGAGCACCCAGATGTAGTTCAGGGAAATGAAGGCAAGGTCAGGAGGCAGCAAACAGGATAATACACCGTGGAAGGCAAGAGCAGGAACATAAGAACGTCCCTACTGAGTCAGACCAATGGTCCATCTAGCCCAGCATCCTGTCTTCTGACAGTAGGCAATGCCAGGTGCTTCAGAGGAAATTAACAGAGAATGCTGTTAGGAGAGCACTCTCAACCTATGGTCCCTCTGCCAGTAATAATCCATGCTTGTCAATGGCGAAACTCAAACAGCGCCTCTCAGGCTGATCATTCTCCCCTAGTTACAAAAGCAGAATGATCCAGTGACTGTTTAAGTCAATCTAGGTATCTGTATGGTCCCATCATTGTGGTATCCAAATGCCAGTATCACTCAGGAAGGGAGCTCTGGGCTCCTAACTAACTGGCTACAGTTAGGTCTGGAGCTGTCTATTTATCCTGCACCTTAAATACAAGAGCATCCTTCCAGAACAAGAATAAGAGGCTAGTGTGGTCTTAAAGGCCAGTGAACACTAATAAGTCCGCATTAAAACCTGCAACGGTGTACCAATGCACCTACTGTATTGCAGCCTGCAAAGGCTGACTGAAAAAGATGCATATGAAGGCATGAAAAGTAAGAGCAATGCCTGCCTCTCTACTCATCCCAAAAATAATCCATCAAAGATGCAGCATTGATTTAGGTCTTCTGAACAGAGGCCAAACTGCATAACAGATTTATATTTTTTCATCATGTGTTTGGTTCTGGCCATTCATTCGTCGTCATATTTATAGGCGCACTTGTCTGATTACCTGAGCCAGGCAAAAATCTTCCTCAACAAAGTGGGGCAGAACCTCAGCTGCTGTATAGCTGCAAAGCTCCATTGATACACTATGTTGATTTACATACGCCAGTTGAGGGTCTGGCCTTCGTAATCAAAAATCACCTGATTTCAGGCTTTATCCCAAACTTGCCACAGACCAGAACTGGGTAACTTACAAGGCATTCCTAGGCCCAGTTTTGAGCAACGTGGCAAATTTATGGCAAACCAACAGAATCATGGTGGATTCGCAAAACAGCATTGCCAAAACTGGCTGTTTTGACCAGATTCCTCTTCAAAATTTTAGGAGATGTTAGGTGTCAGAACTCAAAGCGCACACAGACAGAGAAAAAGCGAAGATGCTGTCACTGACTCTGAGGAAGTGAGATCCACAAGCTCCAGCTTGCTTTAAATTGTCTACCTTCAATAATGTTTCACGCTTCAAGACATACTGATCCATCCAGCGAGTAGAAATGTGTGGTGTTGAAAATTAAGAACACATATTTCAGAAATAATACCTTATAATAAATGTATTCCCTTTCCACTAGGAGACAACGTGAAGGAGCCTGAATGTACGTTTGACAGACATGGAGGAGTTGGTGTATTCCAGACAATGAAACAGTTTAAAGAAAATACACACACTTCATCCCGAGAGACTTCTTATTTTCAGCATTAAGTGGGTAACACCATATTTTTGATAAAATGCAGTTTCACATTAATATAGCTGACTGTAGATGTGCTGTGAGCTTACACACACAGATCTGATGTCACAACTGTCCCTGAGCAGCCTGGGTCTGCATTTCTTGTTCATAAATAAAGCCTAGCTACAGAAGATCTGATATTGATTTCACTGGCTAAGAGCTCCATCTAATGCCCATTGAACTCAATGGAATGACTTGCACCAGATCAGGTCTTAAATGCCTACATATGTCAGAGGAAAGGGTGTGAATGCTACATGCCCTATACACTAGAATGCAACTGCCAGGATCACTCATTTATTAGGAAAAAGAAAAGGAGTACTTGTGGCACCTTAGAGACTAACAAATTTATTTGAGCATAAGCTTTCGTGAGCTACAGCTCTCCGATGAAGTGAGCTGTAGCTCACGAAAGCTTATGCTCAAATAAATTTGTTAGTCTCTAAGGTGCCACAAGTACTCCTTTTCTTTTTGCGAATACAGACTAACACGGCTGCTACTCTGAAACCTGTCATTTATTAGGGAAATCATTCCTTAATGTTTCCTAAAGTCAATGGGCCTGACTCTTACCCCAGCCTGTGCAAGGGCTTTGCACAGAGTCAGGATGCAGCCTGCCATGCTGTGATGAATGATCAGAGACATAAAGCCCCCCTCACTCACCTCTAAATCCTGCCTTAGAATCTTTGGTCCAAGCAAGAGCTGCACTGGTAACTTGCTAGAAGCTTGAAGTAGGTCAATACATGTTTGATATGAAGGGGCTGCCCACAGAAGGAACAGGTCTCAGGACATGTTGCTCCCTCTTGATCCTACAGTCACTACCAGCAGCTCCTCTCCATACCAAAGACGGAGATGGATATATTGCAGGACTTTACAGCGGGCAGTTGTGTCACAGGCTACACTTGTTTGATTCAGAATTCCTCAAGCGCTTTCCTCCTCATGAGAAAGCTTCAAAATTTTCTTCTTGATCCATGATCTAAGCTCCTTCACAAAAGGTGTTCCTGAATCATGACAAATCTATGACTACCACAACTAACATTAGCTCTCCCTGCACCAATCTGCTGCTCCTGCAAGGTCAAGTGGCAAAGTATTCTGAGTCTTTCCGGGTGAGGAAGAGGATGAAGACTGCCTATGACAGGGATCACATTTCCAGGAAAAGCTTTCCTTGGGTTTAAGAGTCTCCTGTACTGTAAAGAGGGGTGATATTGAGTCAAAATTTCATGTTAAAGTTGATAATCTCCCATCCTCAATTAGCTGCCCAGGCATTCAATTTAGGACTGGATTAAAAATTTTCCATCTAAGCCTTTTTTTTTTTTTTTAAACAATAGAAAATTGGATTTTCAATAAAATAAAGCAGTGGTTCTCAACCTGCTGCAGCTGTGACATCCTCAGGCCATACAGGTAGTATACATATTGGTGGATGCGGCCCTCATAACACACAGAGAGCTGCATATGCAGCCCAATGGTAAATAGGTTGAGAATCACTGAAATACAGTTTTACATGAAAAGCATCTGGTTTTTTTTTTGTTTGTTTTTTTTTTTTTTTGCAGAAAATTGAATTTTTTCAGATGTTCAATATTTCAACAAAAACTGAAATATTTCAATTTAAATATACTACCTTAGTGCCTGTTGGGAGTTGTAATGTGGTGGTCACTTCATATCCCTGATTTTATATGAGCAAGGCTTCCCAGACAGACTACATCTCCCATGATGCACCATAGCCAGGGATGTCCATGATGCACTGCTTCTGGTCTCCATGAGAGGAAACTGTGGTGCATCATGGGAGATGTAGTAAAAAATTTCAGTGTGGGGGGGAGCCATTGGCTGACCAACTGTAGGATCACTTTGACAAGAGCTTGTTGGAGCTCTGCTATGGCAGTCAGGCTGTTCAGAGAAGTCCTCCTTCCTGTTTCTTTGGAGCCGCCTACTGGATTGTGCACTACACAGTCAGCGTGAGTGAGGCAATAAGAATCTCTCACTTAGAAGAGCTACTCATTCGGTAACAGATGAGCCATTGAGAGCAATGTTTAGAAGCGAGATGAAAGAAAAATGTGTTTCACTCAATTCTCAGTTTCTCATTTTTTTTTCCTGGCCATAAAAAATCAAAAGCAAAGAAAACCAAGGCATTAAGAGTACGACGTGACTTTATTATATGAATTACTATTAAACATCTTTAAGAAAAAAATACTTATAGAAATAAGTTCTAAAATAGCAACACTCACAAACATCACAGAAGTCTTTTTTGGTTTTTAAACCATTTCGTATAGAAGCGATACAAATGTCACTGAGTATTGTACATTTTTATAGAAGAAATGCATTTTGGCTTTCAAGCCTGTCTTTGTGGCCTTTCCGCTTGTTAGATCTGAATTTTTAAAAAGGAAAAAAAAAATAAATCACCCTTCCTCCTCCATTACAATGGTATTTGGCGCCCCCGGGACATTTGGAAATGGTTACAGGGTTACATCATTCAGAAAGACTGTGTCACGACTAGGATCTAAAGGTGCATTGTTAGAACACATTAGCTAGCATGTCCATGCATAGACAAGGCAGCATATTCTGTTAACACATGCTAAACTATGCCTGTTAACATATACACTGCCTTGTCTACACTAGACATTTAGTAGCTAGCACTTGTTAGCTACCACATGCTACTACACCTTTAGATTCTAGTCTCAACAAAGCCAGAAAGATGCGAACCCCGCAGCGTATCAAATGCACTTCAAGGAGGTCATGTAACAATATTATTCTCCTCCCATTCACTGCAATGCTAAGTTTCTAAAAAACCACCAAATACTCTTTACTCTGCCTGGCTTTTTATATGCCTACAATGTGGGTCAGTGGAGAGTCACATCTCAGTATGGGCTCTGTCCTGGGAGGTTCTGAGCACTCAAACTTCCAACTGACTTTGAAGAGAGTAGAGCAGTGGTTCTCAACCTTCTTTCATTTACAGAACCCTAAATAATTTTGAATGGAGGTGCAGACCCCTTTGGAAATCTATTGTCTGTATATATAGTTGAATTCTGCTCAGTTTTCAGTCTAAGTCTTTCGTGGACCCCTTGGACACAGTCTGCAGACCCGACCACAGGTTGGGAACCACTGGAGTAGAGGGTGCTCAGCACCTCACAGATGTATTCAGTACATCTCTAGATCGGCCCTAATAGAACAATGAGGCAATAAGCCGCCTCTGGGCTAGTCTCCAGCTGTGCCGCAGCTATGTTGCTGCAGGCTTTTAAGCGTAGATATAGCCTGAGACTGTATTAAGAAGATGACCTTGGGGAGCTATGTTAACTAACACAATGTCTTAGAAGTCAGCACAGAGAGGGAGAAGTTGTGCTAAACATTGTGTCAGCTGGCCATGGTTGACCCTATGGTTCTAGTCGGATTTACCCATGACAAGATGATGAAATGTTAAGCACACCTTGTCCTTGTCTATAGTGACTGTTAACACATTGTTAGTTAACATGACTCCATAAGGTTGTGTTATAACACAACCTGATTTCTAGACAGAGACCAAGGAGTAAAAGATTTCAATAAACCTAGCACTAATTTAGCAGCAGGGCAGCTGCTAACATATGACATGTGTGTCCTGAGGGACAGGTGCATTTGTATTTTTCCCCTCCCACTCCCCCCCAATCCACAAAGCACTTCCTGGAGACCAGACTGTCTTATAAAAATGCGTTTCTGCTGGGACAGGCAGCACAGTTTCCTACCAGCAAGAGTCTGAGCTTCTGTTTGTTCGGCTGTTGGTGCCTTTTTTGCATTCATGGAAACTTAGCTCAAAGTTAAGCCCTCAGTAGCCAAGAGGAGTTGGAACTTTTACAAGCTGATCTGATTCCAAGCTTGATTTTCTTCCAAACATACAGAGCTGCTTTAGGAGAGGGAGAAACAGCCAAGCACTTATTAAAGTAGGAGCCAACTAAGGATAGGAAAAAGGGGGGGGGGGGAACAGACCTTCCAATTCTAAGGCTGGGGATAAAAGTCCCTCCTCCTCCAAAAGCCCATCTGTTTCCAGTGGTAGTGCTCCAGCTTCACCCTTAGCAACCAATACGTATGTATGGACACACACACTTGGGGCCTTACCCTGAGTGGTGCTGAGCAATGTAGCGCACACTGATTTCAAAGGGGCCAGTGGGTGCCTGGCAGCTCCCAAAATCAGGCTCTTAGTCACTTCCTTTCTCTGAACAGCCTCAAAAGCATATTCCAGGAACCTCATATCCTGCGTGCTGCAGAAGCTTCCAAGCCACTGAATTCTTGTCTGAGCACGGATGACCTCACTTGAAACTATTCTAGTCCCTGAAGTAGGCAAATTTCTCCTCCACTCAGGAGGTTTTACCAAAAGACTCATTGATGCTCCTCTCCTTTTTATTTATTTTTTGAAAGGAACAGACACCAACAACAAGCTCAGCATGGGGGGAATTTGAATCTTTAAGTCTTTGAAAACCTCAAAAGTTGCTGAGATCCCAGGGCATAGCTGCTGTCCACATCCTGATTCAAGCCTGCATGCACTTGCCCACTGTACTGTTTGCGGTTTGTAGCCACTCATCTTCTGACTGGGAGGTCATGGGCACTCTATGCAACAGTTGAGGGGTTAGTGTAGTATCCAAATCATGTTCTGCCAGAAGGAGGTGTCACTTCAGCAATAGACACATGGACCCTTTCATCAGGAACCTCTTGAAACTCTGTGCCACACAGACTCAAAGTCCTGCACTGAAAGGAAGCGCTGTGTGTGCCTGAATCCACTTTTGCTCATCCCTACTAGTTCTGAACAGTGTATCAAATTACTCAGGCCCAGACGAGGAAACCCACCAATGCCTTCGTGTTTCCATTGAGTAGCTTGATTGAATGCCAGGTGCATGGAACAAGAGCCTCATGCTCAGCAACTTTTAAAAAGAATCTGTCTTGGCACACGCTTCAAAGGCATACAGATTCTCCAGCAGATTTTGAAAGGAGCCTGTCAGGGAGTTTAAGCCTGCAATGTGGGCTTTTGTTACAAAGCCTAATAGAAAGGCAATGAAAACAGGTTTTTGTTGGACTGATTGCTTGGATCAGTGCGTCTTCCTGCTGCTTTTGCAACCCAAACGTTGCAGCACTTGTGCTACTGCACTGGACCCAGAAAGTGAGACGGACTAGTCTATTCTCACTGCCCAAGCTTAGAAGTAAATAGACAATATTGATGTAGAAAAGAAAACTTGCTTGGGGGGAGTTATTTCAGTAATTGACACTGCTATTTGTAGCACAAGGAAGGAATTTTTTTTGAACTATTTTTTTTAGCCTGACAGTGTCCATTTCGATTCCAATGATTTGAGCATTACTTTTAATCCCCACAATGTTCCACTGTGCCACCAGATTCCAAGCTCTCTCCCGGAGGAGGGATATCATCCTCTCACTGACTGGTGAGCTCTGAACCAATCTCCTCTTCATTTCATGTTATGAGAACTGCTTTCAGGTCTGTGCCCAGAACTCCCAAGACCATATGGGCTCAGCTAAAGAAAACCCACTCATGTCTCAACTTGAGACCAAATTCTGATCCCACTGAAGTCAACTGTGAGACTCACATTAAGCAGGATTTAGCCTATGATGTACAAACTCAGAGGTGTACTTGTGGCACCTTAGAGACTAATAAATTTATTTGAGCATAAGCTTTCGTGAGCTACAGCTCACTTCATCGGAATGCATCCAATGAAGTGAGCTGTAGCTCACGAAAGCTTATGCTCAAATAAATTTGTTAGTCTCTAAGGTGCCACAAGTACTCCTTTTCTTTTTGCGAATACAGACTAACACGGCTGCTACTCTGAAACTCAGAGGTGAATCAAATAAGGCCCCACCTACAATCCCCTCCCATCTAATCTGGTAAGTGTTTCTAGACAGCCAAAACTCATTGCCTGCTACATAGGGAGTGGCCAACTGTCATGAACAATCCAAATGAGAACCCGTGGGATATGTTCTAATTCAGAGATCAGCAGTGAGAACTACACAGCTTTGAAATTCAGCCTTCCCCTGCCCCCCATTCCTACTCTGTAAAGGTACCGTAATATCATAAGAGCAGCAGCACAAAGCTAGAGGAAGTGGTACATTGGAGGAGAAACTGGACCCAGCTTGGCGTCTAGTTCAAGGCAATTTTATTCATGCCTGAGGCAAAGGTTTAATTCAATGTGAGATGCCCAAGAGAAGGCCTTTTCTTTTTCAAAAGACGATTTATATTATCCTGCCTATTACCTAATCTGGATCCTGGCTTATTAACTCTCAGTAACAATAACAATAAATAACATTTTTCAGGTCTTTTTTTATGTGCGTAAAGTTACATCAGATTGCTACAGTGATATGTTTAAAAATGCGCAAGCCAGAGCCCAGCTTTTCAATGTATTATTGTTATTGTTTTTAATTCATATCCAAACCATGTTTATATCAAAGAGGGTGAAGGATTGGCCATTATTCCCACAATCCATTATCTTCACTGCAGTGACTGAGAAAAATTCAGATCAGCTGCTGATTTTTGGCTGGATTTGCTGGATAGGAAAGAGGTGTTTTCAAACCCGCTGGGAAGAAAAAATTGTGCCTCACTTTAATACTTGTACTTCAGAAAAGGATGATAGTGGGGGAAGCCAAGGAAATTGTTTTTTCTTTGCAGCCATCTTCTTATTAAGACTTTAACAAATAAAGCCCAGTTCAGGCAATGGATCTGGGATCTAGAAGAGAAGGGTAGGGAGGGGGAGAGGAAGAAGTGTATTCAGTCAAAGCTGCTTCACTCATGGTGCTGAAACAAAGCCTGTCACTGTGCACTAGATGTTTTTAAACCAAGCCATAAGGATTCACTGAACTTGATGCATAGGAACAGGCAGGCATGAATACTGGAGCCTCTGCATGGTTTTCATCAGTAACCTCATGCTGAGTCCACCCACATACGTTCTGCATGGAGAGCAAAGAACAGGGAAGAATTGGCCATTCTCTTGCATTCTTCAGTACAAAGGACAAAGTACCTGTTGCTATCCACACAGCAACTATTAATGGGGCCGGAGGGGCAGACGTCTGTACAACAATGGCAGAATAAGTCCCTGTGGGTGACGTTCACCCCAATGCAAGCCCCATGTGCAAGGTTTTATGCACAAAGACCTACCTAGATCCTTAACACATAGCAAAAGAACTCCACACATCCTCTCTGAGGCATGGTGATTTTCACCCTAAAGTCATCAAGGATGTTGTGGGGCCAGTGCTATCAGCTATAGCTGAAACAAGAGGAAGTAATTCATCCTGTGAAAGCCAGGGAAGAACAAACAGCTGAAGCCAAGACAATACCCTCTGTTTCAACTTTGCGTTGGAGCACCAGGGATAAAGCTCAAGCCACTTGTTTTCTCCATGACAGCGTGCAACGGATCCTTTGAATTTTCTTAGGTTGGCATTTTGTCCATCAGCCCCATTGTCTAATCTACATCACTCAAATCATTGGGGGGTGGGAGGGATGGGCTTGCAACAGGATAGCTGAGCTGATTCCTGTAACTAGTTGCACATTACCCCCAAACACTTCTTACCATTTATTGTCCTTCTTTCGGCCTCTCTTCTTCCTCGTGTAGCTGCTGCCTTCTTGCTTGGAAATCCTCATCTGAAAGGCATGAGACAGACCTGTGTGGTCAGAACTTCAGGAGATCCTTTCCCATATCTAAACGGGCTGGGTGGCAAAGCTGCAGCAGTGTCAGGGGACTGGAAGGGCCTGGGAATTGCAGAAGGATATGGGTGACTGTCACTCTTGGGTCACTGGTCAGTTCAAACCTGCCCCAGGCTAGCAGTGAACAAAGCCACTACTGTTAGATGGCAGTTCCATGTCCTACATGAAATGAGTAGGTGAGTATCAGACCATTTCCTACTGCATGAGTGCCCACCTGTGCAGCTGGCGCCTTGGTTGGCTGCCTCAGCAGATGGGCCTTGATGTGAATGGGCTATGGAGACTGTACTATCCTCTCACCCCTTGTGGTGCTTCTCCTGGGTCAAGGGAAGAGGCTACTGCTGTTGTGCTGTCCTGTAGACAAATAACGGACTTCAGGTCTTGGGGATGCTGATCCAACACCTTTCACCACTGGGTTATACTTCTGTTAAATCTACGCATGCCTGTTGCAAAGCCGCAGCGAGTGTTACCCACCTGAACCTACAGAGGGAGTGTTCCTAGCCCTTGGGGAAGGAGGCCCCACTTCATTTTGTTTGGTGATCCCGTCATCTGATGAGGAGCTGAACTAACAGAACAGGGGGCTGGGCAGCCAGAACACATGGGGGAAGGGGACCAGGAGGAAGGGCCTGCTCACCCCAAACCTCATTCATATACCTTGGGGAGTTAACACACAGGTAGAGAAGTATCCGTTGTACAGTACAGGGTTTGAAATGGAGAGATGGGAGGAGCCTGGCTAAAAAGTGGGGGAGTTCCTCATCCTGTCTCTGGCTTGGGGGAGCTCTCCCATGCTGTTTCTGGTGCAGAGAGAGCTCCCCTATTCCTGTTTCACTCTACATTAGCCATAGGGATGGTCCAGGCCTGCTAGCTCTTTGCGTTAGGAAAGGGCAACTCAAGGAATAGGTTCCAAACAGCTAGCGTCACAGGGAGGAAGGAATCTGCAAGGAAGGAAGCTCTATTTTTGGTGTGCAGCCCATGCTATTTGGGGTCACATACCCACACACACCACAGCAGTGGGCAAATCAGCTGGAGATTTGCTCTCTAGCAGAAACAAGCATTGTCTTACCACACGAGTGTCCTTCAACGTCATCAAGAAGATTAGCTGTGGAAGCCGCTGTCCCCATGCTTCACTCTCTGTTAAGAAAAATGTTCGACAGACTGAGAAGTAAATCACAGACTCGCAAACAGCCCATCACAATTGACTCCAAGGATTGGGGGTGGTTCCCAGGTATGTTTCCAGTTGCATTCTGCTGATATCTGGCATGAGATCCGGGTCATAACAGAACAGGGAGGCCATGACAGTGGTACTCAGGTACCAAGGCAACATACTTCGGAGAATATTAACGCAGCCACCCTAAGGAGTGCAGTCTGGGGATAACAAAGCCCTTTTATCTCTAGGTCTCTATCGATGTGCCAGCTAAAATGAAAATGGAAAAGAAGGGGAGGAAGAGCTGATGGATGAGTCACAAGCACAGTTTCTCTTGCATCATTGGTATTGAGCAGTGTCCTAGGACTGCCATGATAATTATTTAGCACATGTGCTTTTGAAATTAACATGCCACTAGAGAAACTCTCCCCTCAAAATACAGTTTCAAGGGGGCTTCAGCAACAAGCGAATCATTTTAGCTGGGCTCAAACAAGAATATCAGCTCCAAACACACCAAGACTTCAGGGGAGTTCAGAGCTGGATCCAAACTTGCATACACGATGAGCTGTGAATGTTTGCTGTGGCTTGGATCATGAGGGTTGCAAACATGTACCTTTTGGTTACTGAAGTTGTTTTCTCCCTGAGCTATAGCTCCCTTCCACATGCACAAATCTTTGCCCTAGTTTCAGGGCTTAAGTGAGATTTAAGTGGTGCATGAACCAGGGATTCTCTACCTTGTCTATACCAAGAAACCTCTTCCCCATGCCAGGATCCTTCCTCCAGGATCCTCCTCCCACCCATCCTGTTAACCTCCCCACCATTAAGAAATATGGGACGGTCAGGATGGTTGTGTCCCCCTAACCCTTTCCTTTACCCAAAGGTGGAGAACCCCGGCATAGGCCTCATTCTAGCCCTCTGCAGCAGAGTTTTGTTCCAAGTTGTGGGAACTGGGACCCATCCCTGGGAAGCTCAGTGTGACCAAGAGGTGGGAGGACAGTATCACATGCTGAAAGGATACACCTGGTGCTTCAGTAAGTGTTTTCTTTTTGACTTCTTCATCTTGGTCTTCTCTGAGAAAGCCCTGGCAAGTTCAAACAGCTTCTTGCGTGTAGCTGAAAGGAAACAGGCAGTTAAATGGCTTGCTCTTAACCAGCCATCAAAAGTGGATAGCAAACAACAAGTATGATAGGTGCCAAGTTCCCATGCCATCCATTTGGGATGATGGGGCTTTGATTCACCCTTTACATGCTGCAGGGCAGGGGACGACTAAACCAAGATGAATTTGCCTGCTTGAATGCAAAATGCACAATGCCTTATTGCTTAGCCTTAGGAAACCAAAGACCGATAAACCTTTCCAGGCATTGGTACTAGTTTCAGTGATCAGAAAGAATATAATTTAATCCCTGCAGGAAGGATTCAATTGACTACACAAAAGGTCTGACTATTCAGACTTTCTGATTGTGATTTCCATGACATTCTTCATCCATGACTAAGCCAAATTCCCTCTCTCCCCTCACCCCCACACTAAACAAAGCTCAAATAAACTGTGGCCCATGAATCAGTCAAACTGCGTGAGGTGCCCAATTTATTTTACAACAGGAGAGTAGCCTGTGGCTTGCTGGAAAGAAAGAACAAAAGTGGGAAGAGTTTCTATTAACCCCTCATTCTCTAGCCTCTAATTTATTATTTAAACAGAAGCTAGAAAGGATTTGCTTCTATTCCCAGGAAGCCCAATCCAATCCATGTCACAGAGTCATGCCATACAATACATACATCGAAACCAGGCATACACACAGGCTTGCAGCATGAAGGAGCATGCCAGATCTGATGTCAGAGCAGCCCGAGCAATTTAGCCAGTTTCAGCACCTATATATGACAAAACCCTTCTCCATCGCCCGTGTCTACCGGAGGAGACACCTAACTGATCTGCCTGTGAGTGGCACAGAAAATCCATCCAAGCCACATGTGTTATCTTCTGGGGTGGGGTAGGAAGAAAAGAAAAATGGATTCCACTTGAAGAACAAACTCATTCAGGGAGCAGTGCTGCTCCCCCACATCACAGGGACCCTCTTCATGAGCGATGGAGCCTAGAGCATGGCCTCCGTTACTGTTTTAACCCGCTAGCTTGCTGGAGATCTGGTTTCATCCCCAGCCTAGACAGATGGGGCTAAGTGCTGACAAAGTCCTCAGTGCTGTACATGACGGTCCCTGCCCCAATGAGCTTAGTGTCTGGGGGAGAGAGACGTGGAAAGCAGGGCTAGAGTGGAAGCTTTTGGGGGCAGGGACTGTCCCTTTGTTCTGTGTTTGTACAGCACTTAGCACGGGGGGGCTGGTCTGTGACGGGGGCTCCCAGGTACTATGGGAAGGCAATTATTATTAATGTGCTGGGACGCTCAGAGGAAGGAATGTCTTGAAGTTTTGCTTTTCTTCTTAACGCCCTTCCTGTTGGTATTGTGGGAGGAATGAGTCCAGAAAAGGCATATGCTGAGGGAAGGGGAGTGGTCGGGGACTCGGGATGCAGAGGGCATTCCTGGCACAGGGCTGCACTGAAGCGAGCCTGGGAGAGAAACCAGGGAATGAGCCTAGCATGGCTGGTGTGGTGGTTGGGGGCTTCCTGTGAAGCCTTTCAACAACATTGCTGAGGCTACCCAGAATGCAACTCTAGGCACTCACTGGACAGGCAGCAGGACACCAGGAGTCAGACACGCATTTCCCACCCAGCATTACTACCATGGCAGCTTCCTCAAAACCAAGCTCTCTCATAAGTTTGAAACAACTGGCACAGGGGAGGTTGGTCCATCTCTGACCAGGGCTGCACCCAGGGCAGAAGGAAAGCACACATGGGCGCAGAGTGTGGGGCAGAGGACCAGAAGTCCAGGATTACAGAAGGCAAATGGAAATCAAACCCTAATCTGCTCCAGGCTTTGGAGATGGATTAGTGCAATTTGGATTTCCCTATTTGATACTCCCAGTTCATCCTCGCCAAGCTTAGTGCAGCCTTACACAGCACAACATATTAAAGCCCCTTCCAATCAAAAGCTCAACTCCCAGCTGAATGTGCCTTGCCCTGTTAGAGTCACGAGGTGGCTTGACAAACATGAATAACTTCTGAGGCTTGGAGGGGAGGTAAGAATCCCGTATCTTCACAGATCTGTGCATACCCGGGTACTGGCTTGCACATGCGCGCGCGCACACACACACACACACACACACACACACATGCAGAGTGCTTTAGCAGAAAAATGCTTTAGCACTAGATTCAGTGCTAAAGAATCCTTACTGCTTCACCTCCTCCGCCTGCCCACCTACTGCCATGCAGCCGTCCCTTCCCAGTACGGAACCTAGAGACAAACTCACATTTTCCCATGTGTTTCAATTTGTCCCTGAATAAGGCATCTTCAGACACAGCACTGCTGGCCTCGCTGGTTACAGAGGCTATGTCACCTGAAATGCAAAAATCTGGTCAATAGGGGTTTGTAGGTCTGGAGCAGGGTGTGCAGAGAATCTAAGCTGAACCATCACCACTGACCCAATTCCAGCTCCAGTGAAACAACTTTATGGCCCTGCCATAAAGCAGCTGGCAAGCATCTCTGTCCTGAGCTGAATAAGACAGAGTAAGAAAAGAGCACACATAAAAGATGGAGACCAGAGAAAAATTACCAGCAGTTCCTAGTGCACAAAGGGATAGTCTGTTCTGTCTCAATGAGACAAGCCAGGTGGGATGCAGACAGGGCTGGATTCTGGGGGAGGGGGGAGATGGGATGGGAGACAGGATGGAGGTCAGCAGATATAGTACTACCTAGGCCTCTTGGGATGGAAGTGACCCTCCACATTCAGCTGCTTCCAGTACAGCCCTTCCTTTAAAAGGGTTACAGATAAGAGATTACAGCTGTGGCTCTGTTGATTTCAACAGAGCTATGGGTGATTTCTGCCTGCCTGTGGGCTTGAATCTCCAGTGCTCTACAACTTTGCTACCTGTGCAGAATGAATGCAGAGCAGCTGTAGGTGCTACCACTCTGACCTGGCAGCTTTCACTCCTGTGCACAATGGATGCAAAATGACTACACAAGGTGCAAGGCCCTGCAGAATCAGGCCCCATCCATCAATGTCTGTTCATACAAAAAAAAAAATTGCCCTCTGCTGAACAAAAAGCCTCTTGCTTCTTTGAGAGAAAGTGACCCCAAGTCATCCAATCTGCTAATTTTATTTCTCAGTTGGTTATTAGATCATGCTCCAAGCCCATTCACATTACCATGATGACACAGACAGTTAATTAAGAATGGAGAAAGTTTAGAAGTCTCAGCTGTACTAGTGCAGGCAGCTGATCTGGGTGAGTCACAGCTCCTTGTTAATCATATCCTTGTGCTTCCCGCCCCCTTTATCAAATCTGGGCACAATTGAAATTCCGTAATCTTAGCCAAAATCATCACATCAAGCCTCGATGAATAGCTCCATTTGCCATGTCCTGCTCTGTAGTTCAACATGAAGATACTGACAGACACCAACGCTGTCTGTCCTTTGGGGCAGCTGCTATGCAGTCCCTAAGGTTAATCAAGATTACTCAG
Organism: Dermochelys coriacea; assembly: GCF_009764565.3. Taxonomy (NCBI): domain Eukaryota; kingdom Metazoa; phylum Chordata; order Testudines; family Dermochelyidae; genus Dermochelys; species Dermochelys coriacea. The sequence goes on along the minus strand of NC_050084.1, from coordinate 8,605,853 downwards.
ATAGTTGGTATGCCTGCAAGGCACGATCCCCGGATCCTGGGCTAGACAAGGGCATGTTTTGTTATACTTGGGAACTAGAGCATAGTTCTCTTCATTCTACCTCCATTCCCAAGCAAAATCTACATAGCCATGCATGGCAAGAGAGAAAAGGACTAGGATGGGGAATGAGGAGGACTCTTTTAGCCTTGGGCCAATGTAGACGCAATAATGGTTTCCAAGTTTCATTTGATCAAAGCTCAAGGCATGTGCTGGACTCTAGGACTAAGGCAGAGAGAGAGAGAGAGAGAGAGAGGAATCGAAAACTGCATCTTACTGTCTCCTTATTGCAACCTGACTGGAATTGAAGCTTTCCAAATGCTGAGGGATTGTGACAAGGCAGGTGCTATTAATATAGTATCATGTAGGCCGGGGGAAGTAGCAAAGAGGCTAGCAAAGGTGTGCCACCCTTTTCTGGGTCATTTTGCCCATTCCCAGCAGCTCCAGCAACTGAGAGAAAACAGAGAAATTATCTGCTGCAGGATAGGAAACTTAAGGGGGAGATTTTCCAAGCAAAGACACGAGTTAGGGCCTCAACTCCCACTGGCTGTCCCAACTGCCCTTTTTGCCTCTAAAAATCTCCCCTATAACTTCTACTCATATCACACTATTTTTACAGTCATCAGAAGTCTCCCACAATGTCCCGGACGATACCCCAAGGGAGAGAATCCCTTTCCAGCCCCAAATCTAAGGAGTTTTGGAGTGGAGAAAGGGATTGGTGTCAATAGCCACCAAAAGGAAGGTTTTCACCCTCTGCCATTCATGTCACAAGATATGTCTCCACTACAATAAAAGGTGTGTTCTTCACTCTGGTTAAAACAGCAGTAAAGATACAGCAACTCAGCTTTTAACTTGTGTTAGCAGCTCGACTTAAAACTGATAAAGCAGCCTGGGGTTGAACTCGAGCTGCTACGCAAACTGGCACGTTTTTACTGCTATTTTAACCCAAGCTGGCTAATTTGGGTTAGAACACACTTTTTTTTTTTTTTTTTTTTTTTTTAAGCGAAGACCTACCTGCAGTGTGGCCCTCTGCAGACAACGCAACGGCAGAAGCCTTAAAAATACGAGAGCAGCTGCCAGGAGATCTCTGTGATCATATGCTCACACACGGCTTGTAAATTACCTGGTTGTACAGAAGAAAAGCTGAATTCATTACTGACAGCAACACTGGTCGACTTGGATTTTTTTGACTCATACTTCAGTCGATCTGAAGAACAAAAAACATTCAATTAGCCCTGGGACCCTGAATCATTTATTCCATTCTTCTCAACTTAGCCAGGCATTACATTGCACTCACTGCCAAGGGTGTTTTACAGCTTCAGTGTAACAAGCTCTGGAATGAGGAAGGGAGTCTGGGGCAGGAGCAGGGGGGGATTTGTTTTTCTTCATTTTAAATTTGTTTTCATGGTTTATGAAAGGGGTAGAACCGACAGCCCAGAAGGCTGAAGTCCTAGTCTCTGTTTGTCAGAGGGTGAAGGTTGATGGCAGGAGAGAGATCACTAGATCATTACCTATTAGGTTCACTCCCTCTGGGACACCTGGCATTGGCCACTGTCGGTAGACAGGATACTGGGCTGGATGGACCTTTGGTCTGACCAAGTATGGCCATTCTTATGTTCTTAAGTCCTCCATCCAGAGGGTAGGTACAGCCTGGAAGGCAGTAGAGCGAGCTTCCCCACACTGCTCTGCCAATATGCTTCATCCCGACAGGGCTGGCTAACTGGGAGCTGGGATTGAGATCCACCAACAGAAACTTGGTATGTCACCAGCATGATGAAATACACTTAAAGAAATTGGCTTGTATGGTTTTACTTTCAGAAGCTGACAACTCTTGTCAGGAAAGATTTAAAAACAAATAGGTAATAATCCTCTCATCTGTTAATTGCACGCATCTCTGATGGCGTCAGAAGAAGATATTCATGCTTCTGAAAATATGGATTCAAAGACAAATCACAACCCCAGATCAGCACATCTTCTAATGCTGGGTGTGTTAAATCTGACCCTGGATCTTGATTTTGCAGATAGGCACCTATCTTTATAGTGAGGCTGAATACAGACCCTGGGGCTGAAGGCCCTTTCCTAATCTAAAACTATGGGGGCATTTGAGATCTGGATCCCAAATGTGCAGCTTTGTTTTGAAGCAGTGCAGCTAAGCTAGAATGGCAGTCTCAATGCTGCCTGCTCCAAGTTTGCAGTCCTAGCCTGCTTTGCTTTGTTCTGGGTTCCATCTGTCAGCAAAGTGAGCAAACGCAGTCTGAAGTGCTGTCTGCTGTTCTGTCGAGGAGTGGGATCCTAGCTGGCAATAAGTGATAGCGCAAGAACCCTAGGAAAGTGCTTTCCAAACAATCTTTTTGCTGTGCTGGATAGCACATGCTCTCTCCACTGTTTCCTCTGCCTCAGAGGAAAAGTGAGGCTACACAATGCTTGAGGAATCGAGAGAGGAAGAGAACTGTGACCCCAACACCGCCACAGGCTCCGAATGCTAGCCCTCTGCACATGTAAAGCATAAAGCCAATTGGTAGTAACTCTGTGCCTTCACATCCCAATCCCAAGAGTATAAATTCAGACCCCTTCAAAACCAACATACAAGGCAGTCAAGCAACAAGTGAAATCTCATTTCCTTTACAACTGTTCTCTCTGAAAGGATCAGACAGCTGGAGCACAGTGAAAAAATCTTTGAGAGGTGCAAAACCCAGTGGGCTGTAGTCTCACTTGAAGAACACTGCTCCAGAAAGGTATTTCAAAGGCTGGGTGGACCTGCGTGCGTGTGTGCGTGCGTACACACTTTGTACAGAAAGCTGTGTTACTGCAATGTTCAGTTCAACTGTAAAAAGTCAGGCAAGGCAAAGCCTGAGGTACCAGCAGCCAAGTTAACTCAGCATGTGCATCTCTCTCTACTTACGTTATATACACTGAACATATATTCACTATATATGTATTCAGTCAATAGTATAAGGCACCAATTGAAACCTCTCACAAGAAGTAATAGTGGCCATCCAACACATAAGGCTAGTGTAACACTGAGGAGCAATCCCAGATATTCATAGAAAGATGGAAATGTTTCCCTGTTGAACTGATTTTTGAAAACAGAGAAGGCTGTCTGTCCAGAGCTGATCAGAGGTTCAAAACATTGGAGCAGGCCTGGGGAAGATGGATTCAAGGGGGAGCTGTAGGCAAGGCAATCTAAGATGCACAATGAATGAAATGTATCACCTGGCCCTTAATCACCACCTAGGTGCTACACTGTGTGTTGTATTTTGTGGTTTCTATTTGTTCACTTAAGCTTCACGCACACCCATGTTTTAACGACAGAGATTAGAGAAGCAGGCTGGAAAATGCTAGTCTTACCATGGCAAAGGAGAGAAAATGAAAATCGTAAGTGAGCAGCTGATTTTCTGGCTGTGATGGACAGGAGGCTGAGCATTTAAATTAAGGCATTAGGATGAGCTTTCCCAAACTAAGAGTGAGATCTGTGAGTGATAAATACCATGATTGGTGAGATGAGCCAGACGGGAATATATTAATTAGCCTGTGTGTTCAGAATTAAAGTGACAGAGCAGAGAGGAAGTGGCAAGGGTCTAGCTCATCATTCAAGAGACCTCAAGTCACCAAAACCACTGAACTTGTCCCTGTAGTGTCATCAGAAAAGCTGCTGAGAACAGCTAGCAAGAGACACTAGACAGAGAATGAGATGAGAAGCTCTAGGAAACCCAGCAGTATTTTACAGTGACAGAGGTTACAATGCTAAAAGACTGAGGTGAACATACACCAAACCCTAGAAGAATTATCCTTTTTGTAGGCAGAGAGGGTTAAAAGGGAAATAATCAAAACAGTAATATCTGGGGGCGGACAAAGATGTAATGATAAAGCCCAACCTTAGGAGACCGATCACAGCTGATGGAGTATTTTGTCTAGGTCTTTCGGAAGAGGTGGAAGGAGGGGATCAGAGGATAATGGATGAAATTCGTGGTCTCACTGAAATCAAGGGGAGTTTTGCCAGGATTTCACCCAATGCTTCTATAGGTCTGATGGTCATGAAAGGAGTATTAGCTGGTGGGGAAGATGGAAGGACTTTGCAGAGTTAGGAGAGCCATGAGGAAGACTATCAAGCCAGGCTAGCAGGAACAGAAAGCACCCCTGCCATCAGCTCCCAATGGATTAGAGTCTCCATAGCACTGCACCCTCATCTTATTTACACCAATGCTGCGTAAGTGCAACGTGGGTGAAAAACATTGCCATTGTGGTGTAGTTGCATTTTGCACTCATTTTGTATTTGTGTAAATGGTGACACTCAGTGTAGGGCAATGGAGAACGAGTCCCAAGGGCTGGAAATTGCAGCGAAGGAGGAATTCAAGCATATGAAAAGCAAACACAGAAGTCTCTGAAATGGCTTATCACCTCTCTCAAGGGCCAGGAGAAAATCCCGGTTCCTCTGGAGTTCCTTCATGAACTCTTCATTCTGTAAGAAGAGCGCAATTCGCTCATCTTCCAGGTACTGTTTCCACTTCCTCTCTTGGTCCAACGAGTCCTGGGATCTCTGGCTGCCCTCGCCCACCACAGTCTGATGGCAACTTTGTGAACTCTGGACAAGAGTATGACATAAAGGAAGAGTCAATGAAGGTCCTGAGAAACTCATTACAGTAACCAGGTAGTATGTGTGATCTATCAACAGAATCAGCACAGTTTAGACAACAGCAGGCTGTACTCTCCTCCTCTCTGTACTTCAGCCTTACCAAAGGGCTTCAACCCTGATCTTGGTTAAAGTGAAAATCTCTACTGGGAAAGGCAACTGTGAAAAAGGCATTCTCTTCCCTGGCATATTTGCTCCCAAGCAAAATCAGCAGCAGATATGCTGACTATATGGTGCATACATTTTTCCTTGACATTTCTCAGCCAGCCCAGAAGAGCCAGCTCAGCTGTGGGATAGTGAGCTAGATTCTCTTCCTCCTTGAGCATCATCAATAGAAGTGTTTATCAAGTTCCAATCAATTACACATGTACAAACTTATTGAAAGCAATCAGACTACACAATGGGAGTCAATGAGGGGATAGTTTGGCCTGGCTTTATTGCTAGTGATGTGTGAAAAGGAAAGTACCCAGCTTGACTCTCAGGCTGAGTCAGCAGGGCTGGCTAGTCAGCAGAAAAAGTTTGTGGTTTTTCTTTTTAAACTTGGAATCTGAGAACATCTAATCTGGAAATCAGAAAGTCACAATAAACGTGGAATCCCATGAAACCACTTTTATAGTCAGAGCCTCACTTTAAATACAAGTATTAATTATCAGAGTTCTTCTGATAGCTAAATCAGTATCAAACCAGGGCTGAACCTGGCTTTGACATGGGGAGAAGTGCAAAGCCTCTCGTTGAGGGAAGCCGAAGTGGCACAGCTTTTATTTTTCCCATCCAACAGCTGAAAATGCAATTTACCATCTGACAAATTCCACTATCTGAGACAAATCCTAACATCCTTTATATCTCATTTTCCTGCTTGTGCATATATCTGTGCCATGCAAAAGGGGAAGGAGGAGAAACATTCCATCCAGTAGCAGTCTCACCTGGCCTACCATATTTATCTGATTTGTACCTGGTCTCAGAGGACCATAAAAATCAATAGCCTACAATTCCTGAGGAAGGAAAAAGGCACCAGGACGTCTCTTCCCCCAGAAACCAGTGAACAGGCAGCTTTCTTTTCCCAGAAAGGTAATATAGCTTGAAAAGATGAAGCTCCAGAGCAATAATTTATGAAACTGTGGTAGATGTGCCTCCGGAGCCAAAAGGGAAGGGAAGAATCTAGCTGTCTACTTATAATTTAGCCCCCTTCATTGCATTTTCTGTCTCACCTCTCCTAGCCTATAGGATAGAGAGCTTAATGTATGGATTTGTTTGCTTGTTTATATACATGTGAGTTGGGAGGGCAGAGAAAATACTGTGGGAAAGCTAAGTGGAAGAAATAAGCTTTGCATTTAGGTCGGCGAGTAGTAAACTCAGTGGTCATTCTTGCTTCTTGCAGGAGACAGCTCCCTATTGCAGCTCTGGCAAGATGCATAAATTGATACACTGTGAGATGCCTAGCTATAGAGTTTTAGGGCCATGCTAAGGAAGTATTGATGCTGAAGTCCAAAGGCAGTTCACAAACCCTAATTTATATGGCACCACTGAAATGAAGATTATCTCTGGGGTGGGAGGGCAGCCGCCAGCCAGTCTGCAACATATTGTATAATAGAGGGGGACAAGGGAAATTTTGGCCAGAGACACACAGTCAAACACCTACTCCTATGAAAATTGCCATGATGCATCTTGGAAGCCAGAGGGCTTGTCTATACTTAAAACACTACACCTGCTGCAAAGTTAAGGGTGTAAACCCTATAGGAGAAGGCTGATAGCTGAATTTAAAGTTCCACTGTGATATTTCTACAGGTTTGTAGAAAACTTGATTTTGGCATATCTTAAATTTTGGGATGAATTTAACCTCACAGCATCACTAGGTTTTTACTGGAAGTGCCCCTTCATGGTAATCTATGCACTGCTCAGTGGATCTACTTCAGAAAGATGAAGGACAGAACTAGCCCTGCTAGGATTTGAACTTGTCACCCTAAGAAGTCTAGATGCTATATAGTTGAACACATTCTCCTCCCACCTGCACACTGTCCATCTGCTGGGGTAGGATGCGAAGGAAATCATCAGGAAGGTTGCCTAATAATGGTGGATTCCAGTTCCTGTACCGTCTGTGCACCTGAGGGCCACTGGAATTGGGTACATCAATCCTGTAGGCCAGGGAAAAAAGACACTGAGATGAGAAAGCAATCATTTCTGCATTCTGGCTCACTCTGCAAACTCTAAGAACCCAGCTCCTCAAGATGTGAGTGCCCTCAATTCCCACTGACTTGATAGGAACTGAGGGCCAACCTCAAGCATTCAAAAAATCACATCAGCCATCATCCCCTTCCCCCAAAAGATCACAAGCTTGGCTTTAAAATAATTTTAAACTAATTAATTTGGGGTTCTTTTTATTTGCCATTGAGTTTTTGAGCCTTTCGGTGTTATCATTTTTTCAGGCTTTCCTCTGCTGGACATTCACACTTTGTTTTGTTACTCAAGATTCTCAGATAATGACACCAGGAGCTGGGGTCTTAAGAAAATCACCAAATATTGTGAGAGTTGGCAACACTGCAAGAGTTATGCCTTAACTATGTAAATCACACCCACCCAACCCCACAAAGTGCAGCACTGCATAATTGCCCATGACCGTTCCTCTGCGGAGGGGAGGAAGAGAAAAGAATGGAGGTGTTTTCTTCCTTCAAACCCTCAAGCATAGGGCCAGAGTTGAGGCAGGATACCAGACTTGATAAGCCAAGTGGTATGACTGGATGTGGCAACCTGTAAGGGTAACATGAAGTGAAGTTTTGTACACTTCAGTCCAGTTGAAAGAGGATGGAGTAACTGTTGGCTGTTAGATTCGGCCAGAGGGTGAAGTTCAAGAACCAAAGGGAAGTGACCCCTGCAATGTTGTAACGGCCACTACAGAGCAGAAGGCACATCACTAACCAAGAAGTCCTTTGACCTGCTCTGCGCTAACCCTACCACCAGATTGCTTTGTAAGGCTGGAAGTTGCAGCAGACTCTTTTGCATGTCAAATCTGTCTGCTTTAGCAATGAGTGAACACCACAGGCTTCAAATGGAACCTATGAATGTGAATCGACAGCACCCTAGGCATCACTATCAGCGCTGTATGCGGATGGCAGGCAGTCTAGGTACATGGGTAGCCTGTATTCTCAGCCCTTTATCACATTCTGGATGCACAGGCCATGCCTTGCTCACCACTTCTTCCATCTTCCCCTATAGCCATACTCAGATAATGTGAAAGGGGACTTCCTGCTCAGCCATTTCTTGCCTATCAGTTTGTTAACACTTTCATTTGCACTGGTCAATTCTTTCTGGAGTTCTGATGGGGCTGTTTGTCAGAGCATTCCCCAGAATCACAGAACGCAAACACAGAAGAGACCCATTAGGTCACCACGGCCAGGACTGTCCCACATTTCCTAATGCTTTATCTTGCTTAGTTTTAAATGCCCTGAGCACTGGACCCCATTTCCTTGGGGAGGCTATTCCTCAGCCTAATTGAACCCACTGCTAGAGTGGGGCTGCCTGCATTTCTGGGAGTTTGAAATTGGCTTCTTTTATTTTGCATTTTCTGGAGGAGGGGGTTTCTTCTGGGATCTTCATCTCCCCCTCTCCCTCCAAATCTCACCATATGTGGGACAGGCTTGGCCTCTGTGTCAAGGATTTCCCCAATTAAAAGCCTCCCAGGAGAAGTTATTATTTATCTGTCAAAGTCAGCATACAAGGTACTTTACACAAAGCAAGATGCACTGCTCAAAGAACTGAATCCTCGTCCTGAAGAGCTAACAACCCACAGGCACCGAGAGGCAGGCAGAATGCTGAGAACAAACGCAGAGCGGAGTCTGGATGCTCTTAGTTATCAGGTTTCCAGGAGGTGTTTGAAGCTGGAGGGGCAGCGGGGGCCTGGTGTACGTTAATTGAGAGGAGTACAGGGAAGCTCGAAAGAAGGCACAAAGCTGGCAGGGGGCAGAAGGGATGAGGCGGGAGGTGGGGAGCTCCATTCTGGCAGATTTTGTGCTGACGTGGAGAGAACATATTGCTTTCTCTAAGAGCTTAGGAGCTGTGGATTTTATTTTCAGGGCTTGCAGCGAAGCATAAAAGTCAGCGGAGGTGGCAGGAGGCAATGATGACTGCGTGTGAATGTTAATGTCTTCATTACCACTTACACACGGTGAAGGAAACAAATAAAAGCCTCTTTCTCCAGGCAACTCCCACTTTGGAACTTCCCTTTCAAACTCTGACTGTACCCATCCTGCAGAGGCACCGCAGGGACAGCAGAAATCAGCTGGAGAAGAATCATATGGTGTTTGGGTTTGATTAAAGGAACAGGGAGAGCACATTTCTCCCTCCACCCCCAGGACAATTCTACATCAGTGAATTGCATCACTTGACTCTCCACAGCCACACTCTCTAGAGTAGCCTGCTTCTCTTAAGCCAGCCTCCTTAGCAACTACAGATCTTATGGAATCAGCAGAGAAGTGGCCAACCCAACTACAGATCCCAGTACACAATGCTGAGTCAAAAACAGAGTGCCCCATGCCGCCTTCACAGTGAAAGATGAGCGTAGCTGGATAAATCCTTTTTGTAAAAACCAGACGCAGCCCTCAGGCTCTCTGCCAATTGTCAAGGCTGCCCTCAGGTCAGTAATGTGTTGGCACCTCTACGCAGAACGTCAGGAGGATAGCCACTGGTATCCCCACAAGGCGATTTCAGGGTTACAGTATATAGCAAACAGTTGTGTGGTTGCACTGATAAGATATCTGATTATATATATATATATATATATATATATATATATATACATACACACACACACACACACATTATATATATACACACACACACACACACACACACACACACACACATATGCATGCACACATATATCAATATTATGCGTTATGGGGGAAAATAAGCTTTTCTCGCCTAGATGCACTGAATAGCCTGTTAGTATATCACAGACTAATGGAAACTAGAGACAGAAAAGACACCAACAAATGTAATATATATTTAAGTGTCTTCACAGGGAGAAATACCAGCTACAAAAGGGCTTTTTCATCCAGGTCAGAAAGGCAGAACAAGAAACAACAGCTGGAAGTGGAAGCCAGACAAATTTCAGTTAGAAAACAGGCCACTTTTAGCAGTAAGTTTGAACAAACTACCAAGGAAAGTGGTGGATTGAGTCTTCAGATCAAGACTGGATGCCTTTTGGAAGATAGGCTTTAGCCAAGCAAAGTTACTGGGTTCAATGCAGGGGTAACTGTATGAAGTTTTATGGCCTGTGATATTCAGATGATCTAATGGTCCCTTCTGGCCTTACGCTCTATGAAAATGTATCAAATCCCAGGCCAACTGGAACTCCCCAATCGTCACAGTGATACACATTCTGTAGCCACTCAGAACATCACAGCAACAAAAGGAATAAAATTTGGATCCTCTTGCTCCAGAAGTCTAGGCCTTTTCCAGCCGAGCTAAAGGAAAATCTCAATGAGCTCTCAGCAGTATAGGGCTCATTACACCATTTAGCACTTTTGATTCCACCACATCTACTAGGTCAGTGGATAACTATTACAACTTGGACATACCTACTGGCCCGTTCATTTTAAGCTCGTCTAATCCACAGTACAATTTAGCGATTGTTCCTCCTCCCCTCATGTGCAGATGACAGAGCTCAATGTCCAGGTTCATAAGCAAAGCATAGCCTCTGTATCACAGAAGGCAAGGGGTAAACCACCCTCCAGATGTTGGGTTGGGCACACTTCCACCACATGAGTTACTGTCTGCAACACTGCTCCACAGTCCCAGCACATGGAGGAAATCCGTGCCTGTATATGGTTGCAGCTACTCTGGATGAGCCAGAGCGTATCCTGTTGAGGCTGGTCCATGATCTACGATTGAGTGGACAAAGAGGCAGGTGCAATGGACTCCTGAATTTACTCAGTGTGTTAGAGACTTTCTCCCACCGATTCTGTAAGAACCTAGTTTTCAGCTGCCTGGTGGTACTAACCATCCACACATGGTACTCCTCTAGAGCAGTGGGTGAGCTGCTTTAGCAAAGGAGTGTCAAGACATCAGCCACTGTCTCACACACCATCTGCAGGAGAGGGATTCCTCCCCTGAATGTAAGCAGATCTTGGAGTTGGCACTGCAAGTTGTTTCCTGTTTGAAAATGGGGCATCAGTCAACCAGAAATGTAATAGGTTGATTTTCACCTGTCACAGCTCTCCAAGCAGACTTGACAGTCATGGCATCTTGTCAAAGGTCTGCCAGAATGTGCACTAACACAGACTGGAGTAAAAAGAAAAGGAGTACTTGTGGTACCTTAGAGACTAACAAATTTATTTGAGCATAAGCTTTCGTGAGCTACATTGGATCCTTTTCTTTTTGCGAATACAGACTAACACGGCTGCTACTCTGAAACAGACTGGAGTATAATTCAAGCAGCCACTAATAATACAAGTGGCCAAATTCAGCTCCGTGTCAACAACCTAAGCGTGGCAGCTTCACCCCGAACCATAGAGCAGTTTTCAGTTGGAGCAAACACCAGGGACAGATGTATAAAGGACCAAAGGGTCAGCTCCACAGGAGGTTCCCAATAGTTTTCTCATCAAGGTGGTCCAGGAAGAGATCTTAATTTTCGGGTGTTCCCAGGGAGCATGGCATGTCAGGTTATGGTCGAGTTTTACTTCTGAGTACGTGACAACTGATTGCTAGGACATACTGAACAATGAATGAAGTCTGGCTTTAGTGCCTGAGGAATGCAGTGAGCTGTCTACATTTAAGGACATATGTGCTATTTCTATAGCCACCATCTCTGTTACTCTACATTTTCTGACTATAAAATCTCTTTGTTTTCAATGATGAAAAGCAATAGGCTCAATGAGAGAAACCACCTGCTGTTGTTTAGATGAAACAACAGCTCACCTCTTTTAACTAATTTTTGACATTCCATTCAGCCCATGAGTTATTTTCTGGGCCTTTCAGCTGTTGTGTTTCTAGAGCCTTGCAGACATTTTCACCCAGCTGTGATCTTCATTCATCCCCTCTGGCTTTATTTCACCCAATCCTAATTAACTCTCACCAGCCAATCCCACAAGAGGCCAGCCAAAACGCAGCAAAGCACCATTTGTGCAGCCTCGGAATGTGTCTGGCCATCTGCCTTTCAAAAACACTCAACCTCTGGCCAAAGCAATATGGTGAAATAGAATATATGACAGACAGCAGCAAGGACAGTGTATTGAATGGTGTGCAAGCCCATCTAATTAGCAACACAGGAGAAAGGATGGCTCTTTTCCATTCATGCTAAGCTTTCTAGGGGATAGGCTGCAGGACAGTCTTTCACTCTTTCTGGTGGAACATGCCATTAAAACCTACTGTGACTATAGGAAGGGTGAAAAATTTTGTGCTGCAATTGCACTGAAAACTTTGCTCATCCGGGTTTTGATTTTGCGTCTGGTGCGATTTAGATCCAGACTCATCCTGCTCCTCCTGCAAAGATCAGACTCAAAATATAAATGGTTCCAATTTTTGCTCTCCTGTCAAACACCTCCACTGAGGCAGCAAGGTTCCTGGAGCTGTCAGAAGCCCCATCACTAGTGCTTCATGCTTCTCTTAGCCACCAGTGTCTCCTCCACAAGGCAGCGTACACAACATCATCACTAGCCCCAAAAGAAAGCAGCCTGGTGTTTCTGTTACCTACTAGCTTGCTTCATTTTTATGAACTGGAATTCCTGTGGGTTTGATTCCCTACCATTTCAAGCTCAGCAATGCTCCAGCCTATGTAGTCCAGCCCTCTCAACTATCCCTATATCAGCAAGCCAGCATGCACAGCCTGGTATTCCCAAGCACACTCGGATATAGGTGGGAGACAAAACCTTTTGTTAAGGAAACAAATCCACTCTAGTCTGTAAAAGGAAACTATAGGCAGTGAGATAAACATCTTGAAATGCACTTGCTCCACCCCAACAGTGCGTCCTTTCAGAGATTCAGAGCGTGACCCCAACACTAGTGGCTCCCCATTACGGTAACCCAGAACAAGCTTGCTCCTGGCTATTTCCTGCAAGGCAGCGGACTCATGCAGGGTGGACTCTACGCTGTGGCTCTTACCTGGGAGGGGGGCTTGGTGGAGCTTCTGGATACTGCCGGTCAAAGACATGCATATCATAGGCAGGGGGCGAGTAGACGGGAGGAGGCTCTTCATCCGAACTGTCCGGTTCCAGCGTCCGCTCCAAAATCTACACAAATAAATGATGGAGAGAAAATAAGAGACCAGTCACGGGTCAGCAGAGGAGAGCCTGGACAATGCAAGACATGCCTAGGGAGACCCGATCCTCTCCTCTCATATATACAGGTGTAAATCAGGAGCAACTCTATGGATGTCCATGGAGCTGCACTGGTGTAATGTTAACATGGGACCAGAATCAAGCCCATCACATATTTTACATCTGGCTAATGTGGGGGCTGCCAAACCCAGCAGCATCTCTTTAAGACACACTGTAATAAATCATGAGGAGTCCTTGTGGCACCTTAGAGACTAACACATTTATTTGGGCATAAGCTTTCATGGGCTAAAACCCACTTCATCAGATGCATGGAGTGAAATAAATGTGTTAGTCTCTAAGGTGCCACAAGGACTCCTCATTGTTTTTGCTGATACAGACTAACACAGCTACCACTCAGAAACCTGTAATAAATCAGTGGGTGGGAAACTTGTAGTTATCAGAGACAACTTGACCACCTAGTGGAAAAATGGCTAGCTGAATACACATCATCTCTCCTCCCTGAAAGGAAGGGGCGGGGATAACATCTCTCCCATCACACTTGTTGTAATAAGACACCAGGACACTGGGCCTCAGCTGATCGGTTACAGTATTTATCACTGGTGAAATTAAACAAGCAAGGCAGAAACTGTACAAGCACCAGCAGGTACGGCGGGTGCATTTCATTTTGGTTTTTAAGAGTGTGCAACAATTCCTGCACAAACCAGGGTCCCAATCTTGAAAGGTGCTAAGCACTCAGGGTTGGATTCTCAAAAGCACCTCAGCTACTTAGGCACACCAGTGCCACTGAAAGACAATGAAGTTTGCACGCTTAAGTGATTTTTGGAAAAAAAAAAAATCCCTCCCTCAGCAACTTCTGACTTCTATGAGAAAAGTGAGCGCCTTCCAGGATGGAGCAGTTGGCATGGCAACTCCTGGCAGGCTGCTGACTGTGACCTTCCGTGCTGCAAAGTGCAGTCACTCCTGGTGTCACCTTTCTCTCTCTCTCTTATAACTCCCTCTCCTCACAGAGTAGGAAGAGTCTGCAGTTCACACCCCGAATGGCGTGGAGGTAAACGCGTTCTCCACACCTTTGCATTGCCCTGCATGTGCAGTCCTGCACTGGGAACACAGACCCCGCAATGTGGCCACAGTGCACTGAATTGATTTTAAACACAGGCTTATTTTTCTCTGTTAGGTGCTCAGCTCCTCTGTAATCTCTCTGGGGAGGAACATGACCAGGCAAGGAGCTGCTTCTTGACCTCCTCTAAAAGTAGATGCTTCCGATGACTGTGTCTTTAATTTGATTCTAGCTTTCTGTATCTCTCACCAGCAGCGATATCACTTATGAGCTGCCACTGAAGACTAGGCATCTCGGTTCCCATCCCCACAATGCCCTCCACGAACAGACTTCACAAAGGGCCTGATCCAAAGCTGGCTGAAGTCAATGGAAGTCTTTCCTCTGACTCAGTGGGGTTTTGGCTCGACCTCAAGTGCCTTTTAAAACAAACTGATCTAGCTGCATACTTCACTGTTTGAACCGTGCACTCGAATATGTGCCTGCCTCACTAATCAAACTGAAACCTGCTTCTGAACTTCTTGCATATTTTACTGATTGGCCTCTAGACTGACCCATTGCCTGACCTACTTTACAAAACCCAGAGCACTGCATACGTTGACAACTAACATGCACCTGGGAATGGCTCTTAAACAGTTACTGGGTGCTAATGACTTAGTTCATTTAGTGCTCCTTTAGAGCAGAACAAGCTACAGAATGTGAGGCTCCTCTATGCCTAAAATGTAGGTCAACCTAATTACATGGCTCAGGGGTGTGAAAAATTCACATCCCTGAGAGACATAGTTAAGCCAACCTAAGCGCCAGAACAGACACTGCTAGGCTGACAGAAGAATTCTTCCATCCAACTGACTGTCTCTCAAGAGGGTGGATTTGCTATAGCAAAAGAAAAGCTCATTCCATCACTTTAGTGTCTACACTACAACGCTACAGCAGTGTAGCTGCTGTGCAGACATAGTAGTACAGACATACGCTAAGGCCTAGTCTACACTAGGAAATGAGGTTGGTATAACTATGTTGCTCAGGTGTGTGGACAATCCAGTTAAACCGATCTAACCCCTGATGTAGGCAGCACTAGCACCTCTTGGGGAGGTGCAGTTCCTAAGGCAGCAGGAGAAGCCATCCCATCAGCATATGTAGCATCTTCGCTGAAGCACTACTGCTGCACTGAGGGGCACTGGCTGAAGTATGTAGGAGAAAAGTCTGAACAGTGCCTGCTTGCTCCATGCTTGGGACAGGGCTAAAGGTATAAGACCTTCCCTTTCACAGGCGCTAATTTCAACCACAAAATTAGCTACAAAAAGAAATACACTTTGCTCACCAGCAAATTGCCATGTAATATCAGTGGGTATGAGGAGGAGTCCTGGACTGTTAATAAACAATTTGCACTTTTATAGCACTTTACATTAGAGGATCTTATATTGCCAAACTAGCATTAATTGAGTCTTCCAACTTCTCCATGTGAAGTAGGTAAGTAAGAGGCCCATTGACTGTCAAAGGGATTTTGGCTCCTAAGTGTCCAAAGCCCTTTTGAAAATGAGATCTAAACCCCTTAATCAGTTAGTCATCTGAACACAGGGCACAGGAATGCCTTTCAATATCTGGGCCTAAATGATTTGCTCAAGGTCACACAATGATGTCAGTAGCAGAGCTAAGAAAGCATGTAGGAGCATTAATTCCCAGTCCCCTGCTTTAATCACTTGTCAATGTTACTTTGCTATAAATATCACCATGACACATCATGTCATTAGATGTCTATGCGGTTCCTTGGGAGGGGGGAAGTGAATGTGCACCAGTGGCAGCTCCAGGTGCAAATCTTAGGTATATAATCCTCTGCAATTCTTCTCAGGGGCACATGCACTCAGAAAGGGCACTTTTAAAAGTGCTCCCCAGGCTTTGGCTCTTGCTACTAGCCTGTTCACTGAAGTGCGTGTGCCCTCTGGCTTTGGAGGCCCCGGCTGGAAACAGTCCATGTTCTAGGGTTTCCCCAATGGACTTCATCCGGAAGATCCAAGGGTAACTGTGAACAAAAGGCAGGGACATTTATTTTACTTAGATATTTTTTCTGTGTGGGGCAACATCCCAGGTGACCCAATAGGGGAATCACTGGAAAGACCAAGATGAAGAAGAATCCAAGAATGAGAACATTTTCTTTTTAAAAGTAGACAATTTGCAGAACATAGCCTGCTTTCTTGATACCTGATGCAGGCACAATGCAACTGGAGGCAAGAGGAGTAAGGAAAGGAGGAGGAGGAGGATGCGCATGATACCTATAGCATACAGAATGATATGGTTAACAAGGATCTAGGTGCAAGTCACAAAAATACAGCTCCCTCCTGATTGCATGACTCCTATTAGAGGAAATTAGACCCCCAGCACCTGCAAGGTCCCATTGCCTTGATGTTGGAAGCCACAATTCTCTTCTTAGAAATCTTTGTCTTGTCAGGTTGTTTTTAATCCATAAATAGTCGAAGAGCCTCTTGTAATCTGAAGCCAGTTTCCAGCTGCCCACTTTGCTAAGCCTGACACAAAATCTGCCCTTGTCAGCTTTTGCAGGTAGAACTCTCTGCTCTGACTCTTCCTACCCACCCACCAACTGTTCTTTTCTTCCTACTTTTTGTTCCTATGAGACAAAGTTCATCAAAATAGAGTGAGTGGTTACACCATCAGAAAGTGCAACACAAAAACAGCCTCTTTGAAAAGCAACTGAACTTTCCAGCCCCATGCCTTTGCATTTTGCCACTCAACATGCCTTAAAAAGTTACTTGTTTGCAGAGTAACTTTTCATTTCAATGAGTCAGAGTTACATGCACAATTTCCACTCTGATATGAGGGTTCTAGTGCATGCAGACCCAGAGAATTCCTTCTTAAACTACTTCACCATAGTTTCTGCACCTCACCATATGTTTTGATAGTATAACTGGAAGTAAACATATGAAGGCCACTAGATGTGTCTGTGTGCTTGCACAAAGTTCCAGATGGAGCATGTTCCCTGGTAAACAAAGTAGACAAAGCTGGAACTCAAGCTGTGTGGAAGTCTGTTTGTATCTTCAGTTAATAGCTTTTTCAATAAACACTTCTTGTTTCAGTAGATCTCTGATTTTCTCTTGATACCCTGTGTCCCACCCACCATCCATCCAGTTATGGACTGGAAGTCTGCTCACTCTGGCTAATCACACAAACTAAATGGATGCCCCATGGAATTTCCTTTCTCCATCCTCTCCCTCATGCACTCGTGTCATCATTTTCTATTAAGAGGTTAAAGAAAATAAGTGTTGGGAGTCAGAACTTTAACTTTGTTTCATTTTTATTATTGACATAGGAACATATTGCTGTTTATCTTATCAGCAGACATAGAAAAGGGATGGCTTGCTATGCCCCAGCACAGGGAACTCACCAACTGAGACTTTATGTGTACATGTGATGGCCACTATCTTGGCTGACACCATGGATTGAACCAGACCTGAAACATGAGTATCTACAGCTCAAGGTGAAGAGACAGGCTCTATAACTGGGGGCTGTAACAGACTCACATCCTCTGTAAATAAGACACAGAGAAAGGTATATAAACACACACAATGAGCAACAGAGAACTCACACACTTCATGCCCACACGGGGGGAGGGAGAGCTGTAAACATGCATTAAGAGCAAACTAGACCCCCCCATAACATTTAGATGCATCCTCACTTCACCATCTTGGCTTCCTTCTAGGTCATTAAGTATTAGCTATGCTGTTCCTAGTTACTTTGCTTCAGTGTTTTGCCTTCTCTTTATCAGATCTTTATCAAGCATTTGTCCTGCTTACAACAAAGAAATCCTGATCATAGCCACTCTTTAATCTCAAGGTACATGAGGAAGGAGGAAATGAAAGAGCACAGAACTGAATACAGAGAATGTGTTAAATACTTGTTGCTGACATTTCCTGTGACAATAGCATTGCAAAGCTGAGACTCTTTAGTGCACTTCTGCTCTGAAAACTAAGGCAATATGACTACTTCTTACTCAAAGGACTTGCTTCCTTCCTTCCTCTTTAGTGACAAAGATTCAGTTAACTCAGTTCCGAATGTAGGGCCAAACCATGGTGATGTTTCGTGCTCTCAGCACCAGTGCTATTGGACCAGGCACTCTAACTGCACCTTCTCATGGCATATAAACAATGCAAGGGCTGCCAAACGTAATCAGCTTTGGTGATCACCCATCCAAGCTGCAGTTGAACCAATCACAAAGGTTAAAAAAATATATATATATTTATATTCCACTACCAATCCACCTAGCTCTTGAGGGACAATCTAAAAATTCAGAATACACTGAAGGTAAAATATGACATAAGAAAAGAGAACCCTTTAATTAATACAGTCTGGATATTATACCAGTATAATATACACATGTACATTTCTTGAATGAGCAGACACTTCCTAAATATAAATATATTAATTTGAGAGAGAGAGAGAGAGAGAGAGAGAATGCACCTCAAAGAATGAAGTGCAATGCTCCATGAACATGTACATAATTGTCAAGCATGCAAGTAGTCTTATTGACTTCATTGTATTTATACTGTACTGGAAATTTAAGTGTGTGAAGTCAATCTATTTGCACATAGGCACACGATTTCAGTGGGACTACTCACATGCTTAAAAGTTAAGTGTGTGCTCAAATGCTTTGCTGAATTGGAGCCGAATACAGTGTCTTTCATCTGAGGATGTCATAGTGTTTTAAAACACTGGTAAATAAAACCACATTATAAAGCGGGACAGTATTATAATCACTATACAGGTGGGGAAACTGAAGTACAATGAGGCTAAATCACTTGCCTCAGGTCACACAAGAAACGCTGATAACAGAACCCAGGAGTCCAACTACATAGTCCCTGTCTATAGACAAGAACTCCAATCCTTTTCCTGGATGCCAGTGAACAAAGCCCCCAACCCATGCAAGATGCGGGGGTAATGAACATTACCTCTGGGGGAATACTGTCATCTGAGTCCGAGCTGTCATCATAACCACTGCCGTCTAAATTCATCTGTAAGAGCTGGTCAATGGTGGCGTCCACAGCTCCATTGTTAGCCCTCAAAACACATTCAATAATGTCATAATCCATATTAGGGAACATAGTCTTGAAATCCTCCATGGCCTGGTTGAACTCCAGCCGTCGCACCTGCCTGGCAGGCCGGCTGTTGTTGAGTTCCTGGGCGGAAGAGCTGTTCCTTGAGCTGCCATTGCTGCTGCTCCGCCGGAACAGGCTTGTCATTTTTGAGAGCTGTTTTTGAAAAATGTTTAATCTTTTAAAACCTGCTTTAGAAATTAAAAAAAAAAAAAAGAGAGAGAGAGAGAGAGAGAGACTGTAAATCCTAGGTGAAGAATAGGTGGGAGGGGAGGGTGCCCCCTGTCGGCTTTGTGGTCAAGAAGCTACATAGCCATCCT
Organism: Dermochelys coriacea; assembly: GCF_009764565.3. Taxonomy (NCBI): domain Eukaryota; kingdom Metazoa; phylum Chordata; order Testudines; family Dermochelyidae; genus Dermochelys; species Dermochelys coriacea. The sequence continues at coordinate 8,586,444 of NC_050084.1, read as the reverse complement.
TTAGCACTACTGCCCAGTAATCCAGCACACAAAGGGGAGACATCCAGGACGCCTCAGTAGAAGAGCAGGGATTGCTGTGCCAACATGGAGGGGCCTGGTTCCAAGCAGTGCTCCACTGGAGTCCTGTGCAGGACGGGTCTTCAGCAACACGACAGCCTCCTGAGACACTGGAGCATAATGTAACCTGGGAACAACAAAACAAAACACACTTGGAACAGAACTGTGGGGAAAACTTTTTTTTTTTTTTTTTTTTTTTAATAGAAAGAAGGGGGTTTTGGTAGAAAGATGTGGACTTCCCTCTAAATATTTCTGGAAGTTTGTCAAAAATTATCTTGAAATCATTGACAGAGAGAGAATGCGTGAAGCACCTGGTTTTCAGTAAATGAAACACTTCAAAAAAATATCAAGAATGTTTCTGATCAAAATTTTGATTTTAAAAAAGATAAGCGGGGGGTGGGAAGGAGAAAAAAAATAGTGAAAATGGGTGCGTTTCCAACCCTCTACCAGTAAACACCACACTTTAAAAAAACAAATAAAACAAAAACACCCTTCAGTTCTGACCAGCTCCATTCACAGAACACATAGATCATTTACACTATGTATGTCTATTTTGTTTGGCCAATAGCAAGGCCATGGAGCTTAACAAACAGTGTCACAGTTGCTAAAGACTGTTTTTTCTTATTAGCTGTTAATTACCTATTAGCCTGTCACAAGGTCTAAGGCAGGAAATAGTTCCCAGGATAGAAGAGGACGCTGCATATATTAAACTAATGTAATAATTTTATTAATATGATGTTAAAATAAAAAAAAGGTACAGAGTTTAAGCGTAGAAGTTTCTGGTTCTCAGGGAATAAGGTACAGATTATCAAGGGATGCAAAATTCGGTTTAGGATCAGATGGCGTAAGGAATACATAATCTGCAATATCCCCAATTGGGGGTAAAAGGTTAACGGGTCAAAGTACAGACACTGAGATATGGGGGTATGTTCAGGTGTGGAATATAATGAGTGGATACGATGATGAGGATGGATTTACCCTCATTTGGTGAGATTTAATATTCAGTGAGTTTATGGTTCCAGTTCATATGGTCCAATGGAAAAAGTCTCTCGGTCTCTCTCTCATAGTTGATGCACTAATACTACATTCTACCTTAGCCACATGAAGTACAGATAATAAGGAGACTTATCTCAAGTACCAAGCAGGAGTGGAACAAAGCTGGAAATGGGGCCTGGGTCTTCCAAAATTTTGGACGCAACTCTCCAGCCAAAGAAATACAACTGGTACACAGATACAACAATGGTCATCAGTAGACAGAGAAATATACTTTTACCTCCTAGGCTGTGTCATAAATATAAAGGGAAGAGTAACCACCTTTCTGTATCCAGTGCTATAAAATCCCTCCTGGCCAGAGGCAACATCCTGTTACCTGTAAACTGTTAAGAAGCTCAGCTAATCTGGCTGGCACCTGACCCAAAGGACCAATAAGGGGACAAGATACTTTCAAATCTTGGGTGGTGGAGGGGAAGGCTTTTGTTTGTGCTCTTTATTTACGTGGTTGTTCTCTCTTGGGACTGAGAGAGGCCAGGCAGAAATCCATCTTCTCCAACCCATCCTAATCTGAGTCTCCAATATTGCAACCAGTATAGGTAAGCCAGGCAAGGCAGATTAGTTTATCTTTTGTTTTATCTGAATTTTCCATGCTAAGAGGGAGATTTATTCCTGTTTTCTGTAACTTTAAGGTTTTGCCCAGAGGGGGATCCTCTGTGTTTTGAATCTGAATACCCTATAAAGTATTTTCCATCCTGATTTTACAGAGATGATTTTTTACCTTTCTTTTATTTTTAATAAAATCCTTCTTTTAAGAACCTGGCTGATTTTTCTGTTGTTCCAAGATCCAGGGGTTTGGGTCTTTGATGATATTATAACCAATTGGTTAGGACATTATTCTCAAGCCTCCCCAGGAAAGGGCTTGGGGGGATATTTTGGGGAAAGACGTCTCTAAGTGGTCTCTTTCCCTGTTCTTTGTTTAAAACGCTTGGTGGTGGCAGCATACTGTTCAAGGACAAGGCAAAGTTTGTACCTTGGGGAAATTTTTAACCTAAGCTGGTAAGAATAAAGTTTAGGGGATCTTTCATGCAGGTCCCCACATCTGTACCCTAAAGTTCAGAGTGGGGAAGGAACCCTGACAGGCTGGGAGGAAAAGCATGACTAGGCGGACCACAATTGTGTTTTTGTGTCTGTCAAGTCCTGGCTTCCAATGCCGTTCTAACCACTAAGCTACACACTCTCCCTAAATAGCACAACACTGTATTTTCAAATATTTATTAACATTTCACAGTGACTAAGCAGACATGTTTATATGGCACTTATGGAAATGAGCACAGTTATCTGCAGAGAGCTTCAGAGGGAGATTTTAAAACTGTCAAACATTTGTATAAAACAGTCAGTCACTTGGATTTGCTACTGAGAAAGAGCAATTCAGTGTTCTCATTCAGAACAAGAACCGCAAAAGGAACCGGCATCACCACAATTTGGATAACACATTGCTTTACTCCCCTTTCCAAGTCATCATATCTATCTTCTGGCATAAATTCCTCTTTAATAAATCCCTCCTTGATACATTAGAAATTCATGAGAATAACAGCTCTAAGGAGGAAGTTAGTATGCTTTAAAAAAAAAAAAGTACTCTATTCCCTAATCAAAGGAATGCGATAACTTCCAAGAGAATGTGTCCAGAAAAAAAACAACTGTGCAGCCAATCATTCATATTATAGTAGCACACAGAAACCCCAATCAGTCATGGACTCGGGATTCTGATGTGCTACAAACACAGAAAAAAAGATGGCCTCTGCCCCAAAAAGCTTACCATCTGAACAAACGACGGCATTTTCTATCCCAAAGAATTACAATCTAAATAAAACCATTCAAAATCTCCAATTGCAGTGTTATTATTTATAGATAATTAAGTGTCTCTCTAAACAGAGAAAGTAAGTAAAACCAACTTTGACAATTTCAAAACAGCAGATAAACACCTTGCAAATATGACAAATCAAACATAGGGAAAAGTCACCAAATTCAAGATTGAAATTCACTTTAAAACATAAACTAGGACTGTCAATTAATCGCAGTTAACTCATGTGATTAACTTAAAAAAATTAATCACGATTAATCGCAGTTTTAATCACACTAATAAACAGAATACAATTACAATTTATTAAATATTTTAGATGCTTTTCTACATTTTCAAATGTATTGATTTCCATTACAATGCAGAATACAAAGTGTACAGTACTCACTTTATATTATTTTTATTTGCACTATAAAAATGATAAACAAAATAAATAGTATTTTTCAATTCACCTCCTACAAGTACTGCAGTGCAATCTCTATCGTGAAAGTGCAACTTACAAACATAGATTTTTGTTGTTGTTACATAACTGCACTCAAAAACAAAACAATTTAAAACTTCAGTGCCTACAAGTCCACTCTGTTCTACTTCTTGTGCAGCCATTCACTAAGAGAAACACATTAGTTTACATTTATGGAAGATAAAGCTGCCCGCTTATTTACATCGTCACCTGAAAGTGAGAACAGACTACACTTTCTCACTTTCAGGTTACACTGTAAACAAGAAGTGGGCAGCATTATCTCCTGCAAATGTAAACAAAACTTGGTTGTCCGAGCGATTGGCTGAACAAGAAGTAGGACAGAGTGGACTTGTAGGCGCTGAAGTTTTACATTGTTTTACTTTTGAATGCAGGTTTTTTTTTTTTGTAAGTTCAACTTTCATGACAGAGTGATTACACTACAGTATTTGTATTAAGTGAATTGAAAAATACTATTTCTTTTATTTTTACAGTGCAAATATTTACAATAAAAACAAACAAAGTGAGCAATGTACATTTTGTATTCTGTGTTGTAACTGAATCAGTATATTTGAAAATGTGGAAAACCTCCAAAAATATGTATATAAATAGCATTCTATTATTGTTTAACAGCATGATTAATTGCGCGATTAATTGCAATTAATATTCTAATTGCTTGACAGCCCTACCATAAACAGATTATATAGCTCCTGCCTCTCATTTGGAGACAGGGCAAAATTCATCTCTAGATTAACTCCACTGATTAACAGACTTACACCAAGGACAATTTTGGTCCATAATGTACATTTTCAAGGGCTTTTTCTTAATTGGCACGTGGAGAGTTCAATACAACTGTTCCAGAAATTATATTTAATTACAAAAGAACCCAAATCAAATTATTTTAAAATAAAAATGTCAGAAGGACCTTAGCAACGTCATGTAATCAGATTCAAAACATTAGGCAGAGCAATAACCTCCTAAGTCACCCATGCATAATTGTTTGATTATCATGTATATGTATTATGCATGAAAGTTATGTTCCTTATACTAACCAATTCATGTTAGCAATAAAGCTGCAGGCTTTTACACCTTGAGTTATTCTAAGCAATTTAATAGGCTGCACAGAGTAGCCCAGTATCCAAGCAAAGAACAATGACAATGCAGTAGAGACCCCTCAAGGGAACTGTATTAAGCCCACAGAAGCATTAGACGGATGCACTTAATTTTGCACTTCTGTTTGAAGTCTCTTTTCAAAACAATGCCCTGTTCTGTCACTGATGCCTCATGGGAGCACTCTCTTTAGTAAGTATTCTGGGGTGCACCCATGTCCCCCTTTTTTCTGTCTTATTTTGTATTCTGCATTGTAATTGAAATCAATATATTTTGAAAAGGTAGAAAAACATCCAAAAATACTTACAATATTCATATTCTATTATTGTTTAACAGTGCAATTAAAACTGTGACCTAATTTTTTTTAATATCGTAATTAATCGCAGTTAATTTTTTAAATCATTTTACGACCCTAATTATTTGTATTACAGTAGTGACTATAGAGCCTCATTGTGCTTGGCATTGTATATACACAAACTGAGAGGCTGTCCCTGCTCCAAAGAGTTCACAATCTAAATCAGCGATTCTCAACCTGCGGGCTGCAGGCGGCTTGCGGACCAATCAGTAAACAGCTGTGGCCCACGAGACATCCTCAGGGCCATACAGGTAGTATATACGTTGCGTGGATGCAGCCCACATAACACATAGAAAGCTGCATATGCAGCCCACAATGGGTAAATAGATTGAGAACCTGACCTAAATGAAAGGGAGTACTTGTGGCACCTTAGAGACTAACAAATTTATTTGAGCCTAAGCTTTCGTGAGCTACAGCTCACTTCATCGGATGCTGTAGCTCACGAAAGCTTAGGCTCAAATAAATTTGTTAGTCTCTAAGGTGCCACAAGTACTGCCTTTCTTTTTTGCGAATACAGACTAACATGGCTGCTACTCTGTGACCTAAATGAACAAGACAAAGAGGGAGTGGGGGTCAGGAATAGCACTGTTCCCATTTTACAGTTAAGGAACAGGAGGCACGAGATTAAATGTCGGGCCCAAAATCACTTAAGAAGTCTGTGGCAGAGCACAGTATTGAACCCTTTTGGGAGGCACAGTCCAGTGCCTCAGCCATAAGATTATCCTTCCTCCTCAATGAAAAAATGGGATCTTTGTTTATAAGGGTTCATCCACCCCCTCCTCAGATGAACGCCTAATCCTAGCACAATCATACACTCTGTGCCCCATCTCCACTAGCTCTTAACTGCATTAGGGAGCCATGCATAAACTCAATGTAAACATGGTTCCAAATGAAAATACGTCTACACTACAACAGCAGCCATGTTTGGGGAGGGGAGGGGGGCACTGCTGCATGGTTGTCCTCCGGTACAATTACATATGGTTTTGTACTGCAACGCAGATTGGATTGAACCACGTTTGAACTGATTCCGCAAATATGCACAGCCCTGCACCATTAACCACCACGCGGTAAATGGTTCCTTCAATTCAGCTATGTTTGCAGCATAGACAGGACATTAGAACATGCAGCATAAGGAAGGCTCTAATGCAGCGTTTCTCAAACTGGGGTCTGCGGACCCCAGGGGTGCCCGAGGTACTCCAAGGGGTCCACAGGCCCCACTGATCAACTCCTCCCTCTCCCTCCCTCAACTCCTCCCATTCCCTCTATCTCCCAGAGGCTACTGAAGCCAAACTGGGAGATTTTAGGCACTAAAAGTCCAGCCACACAGTGGGTCCTGTGCCGCTCCTGGAAGCGGCCGGCATATCCCTGTGGCTCCTGGTGCAGGGGGTCTCAGCAGGCTGTCCCCACCCTGAATGCCAATTCTGCAGCTCCCATTGGCTGCAGTTTCCAGCCAATGGGAGCGGCGGGGGCAGTGCTTGCAGGCAGGGGCAGCGCGTGGAGATCCCCTGCCCCTGCCCCCCCCCCGCCTAGGAGCTGCCGCCAGAGAGCTATGCCAGTTGCTTTCGGGAGCTGCTCAAGGTAAGCGTTGCCCAGCCAGAGCCCACGCCCCCTCCCACACCCAAATTCCCTCCCAGAGCCTGTACCCTGCCCCCCAACCTGCATCCCAACCCCCTGCCCCAGCCTAGTGAAAGTGAGTGAAGGTGGGAGAGAGCAAGTGACAGAGGGAGTGCAGATGGAGGGAGTGGGGAGCAGGAAGTGGTGGGGAAAGGACTTGGGGAAATGGGTGGAGTGCCTAGGGCTGAGCGGAGGGGCTTGGAGGACCCTGAAAAATTTTAAATCAAAATGGGGATCCTCACATTGCTAAAGTTTGAGAACCGCTGCTCTAGTGTAAGCACCTGTGGGACTAGAACCTGAGATCATTGTGGTTCTGGGCCACCAACACTTACACATTGCCATTTGGAGCTCATGCTGGGTTTCTGCTGGGTGACCCTGTAAAGCTAAATACTGCAGGAAGTTCCACCTAGTGGAGCCTTGGCAGCCCCCTTGCAGCCCACTGATTGACCCATGCCGGTATATAAGCCAGGAAATCATTATAGGAGCTGTCTGAGCAATTATGAAGACTACCCGCTTCTGGCTCCAGACTCTGCATTACCATGAACCTTAGACTCTGGCTCCTGACCCCAGTTCGTCCCCAACTCCACTACTTGCTTCCTGTCTGTAACCTGGTGCCTGACCCTGACTTCCTGGTATCCCGACCTGGCTCAACCCCAATTCCATTACAGGTCTCCTGCCTGCAACTCAGTGCCTGACCCCGACTTCCTAATACCCTCACTTGGCTCGACCCTGACTCCATGACGTCTCCTTATCACAGCTTGATAACTGACCAGTGCATGTTCGCCACCTTCGGCCTGGCCTTGACATCTAGCCCTGGAGTTGTGTGACACAATCCATACTGGGGGGAATGACATATTTTCCAACACAGGATTCTGGATAGTGGGGGCCTTGCTCTCTTTGGCATCCATTGACAAATGCAATACTTCTATCTCTCCAAGGTTGGTGGTTGTAGGGAGTTGTGGGTTCCCACTCAGCTGGCAGTCAGTGTGTAGGGACAAGGCGAGTGGGAAAGCGGGCAGTAACCTTGTCTGCTGGTAGCCTCAGGTCACTGTAAACAGAATTGCCAACAATCCATCCAACACGCTACATAGTAACAGTAATAAAATAAATTATCGTATAACTCATTCCCATTGTACAAATGGGGAAGCGGAAGCATAGAGGGGGAAAGGGACTTGCCCAATGACAATGCTGGAAACAGAACCCGGATCTCCCAGCTCCGGGTCCCTTGCCTCTCTCCAAACATAATATGAAAGGACAAGGCGGTGCCAATATAACTCATGAGGAATCAGTAGAACTTCCTGTATCACATTACTACTCAATCAAGTTCTGCTCCCAACCAACCCGCCCTCCCTAAACTACCCTGAACAAACTTTCCCTGAGTTTTGGCCCAATATAGCAAGTTAACGGCAGGGCTCTGAAAATCAGGGTTCATGCAGGGAAAGTAAGAAGGCTGTTTTGTTGTAAAGTTGTTCCAGTCATCAGTGCAGAAAGCAGTACAAACCGTGTCTGATAGTTCAGCCAATGTTTACTGAGTCTCACACCAAAGCACCTAGCCTTGAGCAATATGAGCTGTATCCTGCACAGGTCTTTGAAGAGAGATGTGCTTACTGCAAACAAACTTTTCTACATGGGAAAGCACTTATTACTGGGCAAATGATAAAGCCAGACATATGTTAACTGTGACATTTCACAAATGTATTCCTCTGCTGGAATTCCTCCTGCTTTTTGAATTTACCATACTGGGATTTTTTCATTTCTCACATTCCATCAGAATTATCAATTAATCTTCCACCTACACTACAAAAACAAGAGCATTTTGGTTTTGTTGCTGGTTTCTGCTGTATATATAGGACACTTTTCCACTAGTTCTTTGAGAAGGAAGGTCCCTGTTTGGATTTTATTTTTTTTATGGTTAATCTCTCCTCAGACTGTTGCCCTAAATCCAACCTAAACTAATTTGTTGCCTTTCCAAACCAAGGCCGAAATCCTGCAACTAGAACCATGTAGGAGCATCCCTGCACCCACACTGATCAAATTGCAGAACTGGGGCCTAAAATTCTGACTGCCTATTTATTATTAATAATGAACCAGGACCCCATTGTGCTACAAACACAGAACAAAAAGACAGTCTCTGCCCCAAACACCAAACAATGTAAATAGTACAAGAGACAACAGATTCATACAAATAGTCTGAGAAGGAAACAATGCAACAATATTGTCAGCATGATACACTAGCAGTTTAACTGTTGTCAAGTTTTTTTCTAGGCTTCATGGCAGAGAACAGAGAGATCCTGATGTTAATTTCATTGAGAGTTAAGAGCCACTCAGCATCTTAGAGGCCTTAGCCTATACTTTGCAACTTCTACCCAAAAACTGAAAAGGGCTTGACAACTGACAAGCATTACATCTCAAATATTTTGCATATGGGGAAACTGAGGCAAAAAGTTTAAGGGACTTGATATAGACTTGCTGTGTGACCTCGGGCAGAGCCAGGAATAAAACCCAGCCCTTAGGTCTTCCATTTCCTTGCATTAGCCACTAGACCATATTTCTTTCCCCTTGTTCGTTCAAAGGCATTAAGTCAGGTAACTGTCGACAGAACCCAGGCCTACGTGTTTGGTTGTTAACCTGTTGAACATGTAGCAGTTACTAAGAGGCCTGTCCTGCTTCACCATCTAATTATCCGACTCCAGAAAACAGCAAAGTACCATGGTGCATAATTGTAAGAGAGTGGAATTCCTTTGTCAGAGAAACTGTGGTAACCAGTGAGGAAACATACATTTTCAGTGTTTCATTCTGACCCCTGGCCCCCTTCACACTTACATTTTATTTTAAACTACCAAGACAGTTGCTAAGGGAGATTGAGTGCAGTCCAGAAAACCTAATGTGCTGATTAGATAAAAATACCTATTACAGATGTTTCCAAAAGTAATGAATACTAAAGAGAAATAAAAGCAGTGGCGAGCCAGGATATCAGCTATGATGTAGTAACTACACAGAGCGCTACAAATACTTTGACAGGTTTCAGAGTAGCAGCAGTGTTGGTCTGTATTCACAAAAAGAAAAGGAGTACTTGTGGCACCTTAGAGACTAACAAATTTATTTGAGCATAAGCTTTCATGATGAAGTGAGCTGTAGCTCAAGAAAGCTTATGCTCAAATAAATTTGTTAGTCTCTAAGGTGCCACAAGTACTCCTTTTTTTTTTTTAAACAAATACTTTGATCTCTCAAGTCAAACAACAACAAAATATCTCATTGCTGCTCCCACGTACTAGGCTGATGGTATCATGTCAACTCACATTATAAACCAACACATCGTCATTATGCTTTCCTGATGCTGGTGAAAGAAGGGAAAAAGTAATAACAGAGTCTCTTTAAACCCACCTCAGAAAAAAACTGAATTGGCAGAAGTCTCTTCTTCATGAATTGATTACTAACCTCTGACCAGGGAACTACAGGAATCTAGCGATGACCCTAGTGACATTTGTGGTCAAACTGTGGGAATTCTGCAGGGGATCTTGTGTACTATTCTGATCACCCCATGAGACACAAAGAAAGCCATTCAAAAACATGGCAGCTTAGTATAAAGAACAGCTTTGTAAAGACAAAAATGCAATTGCTACAGCCTTAGAACCTCAATAGTCCAAACATTCTATAAAAAAGGGTGTCTTTTTTGGTTGCTTGCTTACCAGAATTCAATGTCAATGGAATTCATCCTACAGGACAAGTGGAATTTTAAGCACCTAGAACCACACAAAGAAAGAGCAAGCGACCTCCATTGATTGGGTGTTAGTCTGCTCTTTGGACAACAAGGGAAATCTACAGCTTGCTTTATACTCCATGGCAAAATACATATGAATATGTCACTTGAAGGTACATTCAGACCACAGTAGCCACTGCTGAGAATATAGTAAATTGCTTGCCATATAAGTGTCTTCATACACTGGGCCAAATCCCATGTCCTTACTCAATCTCTGATCCCAACATTTGTGGTCACAGTCTGCCCACATGGAACAACTTGTAGGACTGAGACCTCAGGATTTACACATTCCTTACTAGGATACAACTCCCATTCACTTCAGTATTTAGCCCCCAGTTTAGGAAAGCATTCTTGTTCAGGAAGGGAGCTTAAGCACATGTTTAAGTTCCAGTGCAGTCAATGATACTGTAGCATACGCTTAAAGAGAAGCACCTTTTCTGAATTTTTTTAAAATTTTCTTTATGAGCTTGTTTCTGTAAAAAGGGGCCCAGTGGTAAACTCTTTACTTTAAATAATGTATCTTAAACAAAGCCAGTTGATATTATCTGTCTTTGTCATATAGGGGCATCTAATTTAGTATCCTTTTAAAAAAAAACAGTAAGTTATGAGGTTTAGCCTTGTTTAAAAGATGTTATGCCTGATGCAACTGTAAAAGGTTATTTAGTAAATAGAGGTAGGATAAAACAAACCCTACTCACTACTCTCTAACTTGTATTATATTGCAGGGGGGAATTATTTGGGGGAACTTCCATGGCCTGTGCTATACAAGAGGTCAGACTAGATGACAACAATGGTCCTTTCTGGCCCTAGAATCTAAGAATTGCTGCCTGCCTAATACTATCGTGCTCAGATAAATTATTTACATTGTGCCAGAGGTCCCTGCTCAGAGGTGCTTACAGTCTAATTTTACTTTAGATGGGTCTTCCCTTTCCATGTGGGTGAAATCTACCATGGTCATAGACCTAGCTCAAAGCCCATGCACCCTTTTTTGATGGTTTAATTTGTGCCTAACTCTTGCACTGGCCCTCTGCACAGGGGTGAATGTCACCCTCTGGGAGGGGCCTGAAAGCATCCTAGTATGTTGCTTTACACGTGAAGAACACAGGCTCAATATTCCAAGTGCCCAAAGACACCATTGATTTCAGTTGGGTCCTCAGCACTACTCAAAATCAGGCACCATGTCAGCAAGAGATCAAGTCAGCTTGTTCCAATATCAGTAATTCCTTTCCAAGGTAGCTGTTACTCAACATGATAGGGAAGACTGGGACAATTCATCTAAAATTATAGTGCATAGCCTCTCTAAGTGCAGTAACAAACTGAATAATTGAAAGCTTCTGGTCAGAAAATTTTAAAAATTAGGTATGTGCACAATATTATGCTATACGTCAACAAGGCTCCACAGCATATCTTGCTTTAAACAACATTAAGGGATTGCGGTGTTCAGCTATTTCCAAAACCATGGAGGGCACAATACACTGTAGTTTGGAAAAAGTTTGCTGTGAAGTCTGTTTCAGTCTGTCAGTATGTCTTTGAAAAGAAGTATTAGACAGAGCAGAGATGATACATTTTGATCACAGATCTGTGCCTTTTCCCTCATGTGCCCCTAAATTTACATATGTAAAGGAACACAATTTGCAGTGATGACAATCGTGGTTGACTTACTGTAAATACATTAAAATATCTATCTTTATTAGCCCGTGCACTTCAACATTACCTGTTATCAGAGAATTTAAAACCACTTTACAGACATGGATTAATTTAAACTCACAATAAACCCTCTATGAGGTAGATGAGATCTTTACCTTTATCAATAGTTATTTTTGGGGTATTTCTTCATATTCTGTTTGTTGACAGTCTTCTTTATATTTCTTGTTAAGGAGCAAGTACGGTAAAGGAATACTTGGAAATATTGAACATAAACCAGCTAGACTGGATGACAGGAATCAGAGATTGTTAGAATTACTGCACTACTGATGATTATTTTTGTAAAGTCAATGAAGCACTGGGGAGATGCCAGGAGGTTAGAGAAAGGCAAAGGTTATGCTGATTTTCCAAAAAGTAAAGATGAGTGCTTTTGTCCGTTACCAGCCTGTCTAACTGCTTTCTCATGTAAAATAATGGAACGAATAAAAGAAAAAACACACTCGCTGAACAGCTGGAAAACAACATGCAATAAGCAGTATAGGTTTTTACAACTTCAATGGCAACATTCAGAAGCAGAAAGTGGACTTTTTAGGTACTCAATGCTTCAGTCTGTGATGCAGAAAATCATATGGTGTGATATTATTTGGCCTCGTAGCTAGAGCTAGGTACTGAAAGTCAGAACTCCCGAGTTCTGTTCCACTGTCTCACCATGGACCAGTCATCTGGGCTGAAATTTTAAAATTCACCTTAGGGGATTTGGACACCCAAATCCCATTAAAATTAATCCCACTAATAAACCTCAGCCTTAGCTTCTCTATGCCTCAGGCTCCCCATTTGTAACGTCAGGATTGTAACACTTATCTACCTATTGTGCAGTCATTTGAGGACCTCAAAAATTCTTTACAAACTTTAATTATATCCCTATTTTACAGGCAGAGAAAGCAAAGCACACAGGGGTTACACCACTAAAAGAGTCAGTGACAAAGATAGCAGTGGAATCCAGGACTCTTGGCTCCCAGATACCCAAGTGCTAATCATTAGACAGCACTGCCTCCGACGCTCCCTTCCTCCCACAGATATGCCCTACTTGGCAGTAAAGAACCTGGCCTAGAGGTCACTTTATCCAGCCTGTTCAGCTGACTCAGGGAACAGTGAGGACAAATTATACATTACCTATGAACCCTCCAGAGCATTAGCATCGCAGAGAAGCTGCGGTTGGGGGATAGCTATATACCAGACTCATTAGTGAACAGTAGAGAGATATTAATCTAATGGTAAATTATACTCAATTATGGGATTGTCTAAAAGTGCTGGGGAAACCAGTTTTTCGAGCTCGCCAAAGAACAAACAATTCTCCTGGGGCTGTTTGCATCCGACTCTAAGTGCCACTATGTGCTGACGAATGAGAGCTTCAGTAACGCAGAGCGAAAGCATCTGTGATGGCCCTGCAGGCCATCTGAAGTGGCGGGGAAGTGAGACAGCTCATTTTCACCATCTCTCAGCCTCCAATGGAGCGGGCTTTTGAGTCTGCCAGGCAGAGAGAGATGAAATATACCAAACACATTTGAGAAGAAATAGCGTGCACATGCACTAAGGGGGCAGGACACATCTTAGCTCATGTTCACAGCACAACAGGGTTGAATACCAGGACAGAATGGTACAAGAGAAATCTGTGAAACATTGGAAAAAAAATCTCTTCCCCCAAAATGGCACTTAATATAGCAAAACAAACCCATGGAAATGCCCTTGGATCAGGAGAGAAAATAAAGCTGTGAGGGTTTTTCCATAAGGTTTCATCAAACTGGGGAAGGAGGATACTATGAATGGACCCTGATTAGACTTAATGGGATAGAGTTTACCACTGGAATCAATGGGTTTATTCCAGGGATGAATTTAGCCCAACAATACTACTTTGTAGTTCCATAATGTATTTCATCCAGCTATCTCAGACTGCTTTACTAACAGCGATTAGCTCATGAGGTACGTGTTCCTACAGCCATTCATAGGTGGGGAAACTGAGGCTAAGAGAGGTTAAGCAACTTGCCCAAGGCCACATAGTGAGTCAGTGGCAGAGACAAGGGCCCTGACTCCAAGTCTTCTGCTCTAACCACTGGAGCAGCAACACAGAGCACGAGGAGCAGAACAGTCACATCCAAGTGCAGGGGGCAAAGGCAACAGACAATAGCCCAAAGCTTCAAAAGCCTTCACATTAGCTTGCTCTCAACAAACTTCTCCTAGCATCCCATCCCGTGAGCCCTCACCCCACCCACTTTTGGTTGAGTAGGTGGATGCACTTCAAACTGTGTGTCCTAGCATGAAGGGGACATGCCAAGCTCCAGAGGGGATGGAAGCCTCTGCACACTAGTCTGCCAGTAAAAAAAAGCCAAAAAAACCACACCACGCCAAACCAGCCAATGTTGCCCCAAGAGGGGCATATAAGGTCCCCACTCTCCTGCCCCATACCCCAGACAGCAGGGGAGAAGGACTCAAAGGAACCTCATCCCTATTTAATACTAGCCTGTTTCTTCCCAAGCTAGAAATACCAGTATTGCTTCAAAAGCCAAGTAACCTTTAAATGCTTCACTTGCTTCTTAAGCTAATTTTTCCTTTCACGTACACATTGACTTCAGGGGAGTTAATCCTGATTTACACTGATGTCAGTGAGATCAGAGTCAGACCTCATGTTCCTAAACTATACATTAAGGGCAACATTCATCCAGGTACAGCAGACCAAGCGCAAGTCCCTGGACATCAGTGTGTATGCCTTTGGGGATTTCGGGAGGGGACAGGCAGCAAGCCTCCCAGAGGGCAGAATGCTGGTCAGCATCCACCCTCTCCATCGGAACTGTCAAATCTAACTTATATTTGCATTTAGACCAGGTGACATAAATAGCAGAGTCCTGGACCTTAATGAAGACTAGCACAGGGGTGGCGGTTGGCCAAGAAATCCACCCTTTGTGCAGCCTCCTTCATCTAAGCATTGAAATTGTTGTATGCAAGATAGGTGTGGACTAAGTAAGGTTGGTGATTGGCTGAGTTATCTCTGTTATCACAATGGTCTAGGACTTTTGGCCTGGCAAAGATATACACCTTATTGTAGCTATATATTACATGGGTGTAATTCATAAAGTCAAAACAGCTTAGAACTTAAAAACCGGGTAACAGACTGAATCCCAGTGATGACTGAACCTGGTGATATTCTGAACAAAAAGAGCTCTCAGCCATGCTTGTAGCTATTTCTATTGCTTCATACTGACTCAGCAGACATTCTAGAATGACACACAGAGTGGCAATCCTGGATCCTATTATATAGATTACAGGAGGGGAGCATATAATGGACGGAAGCAGACACCCCTCTGAGTTCAGTCTCTGCTTCCGTCCACGACTGCTCAGAGCCTGCCTGTTTTCCATTTGTCCCTTGCTCTCAGGAAAGGATTTATCCCATTATTTATCACCTCACATAATATCACATGACTCCAAAAGATAAAGCTTTCAGGAAAAATGCCAAAATAGACACCTGATGCCTTTTGCTTCCCCTGTACCTTGCTAGTCTCTAACTTGGCATTCTTCTTGTAGCTCCAGTTCCTGGAGCCAATTTGAAACCAGAAAGATTAAACTGTGTCAGTTTCTCTCCCTCCTGGCTGCAGAGCGCAGTTTGAAAGCATGATCCTCACAGCCTCATTAAATAAAGGCGGCAAACAAAATAGAATCCATATTTGATTTATTTATTTTTAAAACCTTCATGACTTAAGCCCATCTCATGATTTTCTGAATGCTTGGGACTGGCACTACTAGCTACCCAAAGTTACACACAACAGGTCACAACCACACCAGCTCCTTCTAGCCTGAGCCCTCCCTGTACAGAAAGCCTGTGGAGCGATATCACATTGATCAAAATATCACATTGATCAAAGGAATACAGAAAATCACAATTCCTTCCAAACAGGTTCATTTATTTGTCACAGGACTTCATTCCACCCAAGGGAAGGGAAGGGGACTGGCAAATGGCTCGAGTAAAATCTCATTAGCTAATTCAATTGTTTTTGACACCCCTTGGAAGAGAATGGTTCATTACCAGGCAAATGGAGAGTGCCCTCCATTCTCAAGCTTGTTGTCATATAACACAACGCAATATTACGATCCCCAAGATTTAAATTATAAGTGCTGTTCAAACAGTGAGATCACAGTAGGGTTAGATCTTTCAAACATTTTCATGCACTTTGTTCTAGGGGGTCATTTTAATACTCTGGGAGCAAGGGAGAGAGGATAGCATCTCTCTGTATTAACAAGATAAAACCTACTATCCTTTCATTGGTTTTAAAACCCAACAGGCAAATTGTTCTAGCAAGCAGACAATGCACGATCTCTGGTTCAGGAATAGGGCTAAGGATCATGACACAACCCAGCACATTTTGTTTGCCCTTCTTGCTGTTGAGAGACCAAATTCACTACCACAGGTTGACAAGATGTTGCTACTGCCTTCCTGCATGGAACTGATGTTGACATGGAACCCGGAAGTAAGTTATTGTTATATCACAACACAGGAAAGAAACTCTCTCTTTTAATAGCTGCATATTCAAACCAAGCACAAAGTCAACACAATCATTTTCTAATGCTGTTATTCTACAATCAAACCAACTGCATAATACCCACAGGAGTTCTAGCTGCAATAATAAATAATAATCATTTGCTCTTATACAAGAACTTTCATGTGAAAATTGGTTTGAGCATGGGCCTGCTAAACCCAGGGTTGTGAGCTCAATCCTTGAGGGGGCCATTTAGGGATCGGGGCAAAAATTGGTGATTGGTTCTGCTTTGAGCAAAGGGTTGGACTAGATGACCTCCTGAGGTCCCTTCCAACCCTGATATTCTGTGAAAAGTAAATCTCGGGGGGGGGGGGGGGGAGAAGTTATTCTAGAAAATGCCCAAACACAGATCTGCCTGATAGATTGACTGGCTGCTTGGGAGGCATGAGGTTCTGCTTGTGTCAAAGAGCGTGTGCTTGCATCTAGCTCACAAAGCACTACAATTTTAATCCTATATCTGGATATTTATGTGGCTTGGTTGCTGGATTATCCAAATGTCTTCCAAGCACGTCCAGGCCGCACAAAGGTGCTGCGAGGATGACCACATTAAGGACTGTGAGGTACTTAGATACTATGGTAATGGGGGACCTTCAGATAGATAGTATTTAAAAACAGAACTAACAACAATATCATTTATCATAATGTATATACATACATACATACACACCTCTACATATACCAGTGTGTATATAATATACATGTGGGAGTAGAAGTTACTAAAGTCAAAGAAATACAAATAAGTTTTGCACTTAATTCTATGAGTGCTTCATTCTGCGTCTGTTCTTATCTCTTGTGGGAGCAATTTTCACAGTCTAGGTCCAGCTGCTCTGAAAGTTCTTGCTCCAGAATTTCTAAGTCTCCCTCTTTTGGTAGGGCAACTTCACTGTTCTAGGGGAATGCAGCTGTCATGGCAGGTCATGGACGGACAGGAGTTCTCTGATACTGCTAGACCCAGTGTCAGAAAGGGCTATACCCTACCAAAACAGAGATTTTAATTTGGATTCTGCATTGAATAGAGAACCAGTGCAGCGAGCTGAGTGCCAAGGCGATATGTTTCTGGAGACCTGTAGTGCTAAAAACACGCTGCTGAGTTTCTGTACCAGTTGGGGCTTTTTCAGGTTGTGCGAGTTCATTCCTATCAGATATAAGCTTCTTCTAACTCTACATAACACCTACAGATATTTGCAAGACTTTCCTTAGTCTTTACATTTGCCAGTAAAATTAATTTTAACAACAGTACACACTGTGAGGTTTTAAATATCAATATCACCAATATCAGTAGGAAGAAAAAGTATTTTTTTAAAATCTCCAGGTGTTTATGTTCTGCTGATGAAATTAAACTGAGCCTTAAAAAAGAAAAAAGTAACAGACAAACACACAATAATTGCTTTTACACTGTAAAAAAGGGCTGACTTATTTCATCCAAGCCCAGGCTTGGAATTTGTGTTGTGTATGTGTAATCAGACGGAGAATACAGCAGCAACAATCCGGCTCAAGCAGCCTTCAGTGTCACTTTGTGATACCACTGGACAAGATGAGGAGAGCTCGGTTTCACATTTTGAACTATAGCAACGTAGCTGGTTGATCTCCAAAATATTATCTCATGATAAACTGACCTTAGGCGACTTCTGTTGCACAAGAATAAATTAGCGTGTGGCTGCCTGTTTGAATTCATTAAGATTTAAATGGTTGCCATGTTTTCTTCTCAGGACTATTACCGGATAATAATAATTATAGAGATGGGCCCAAAATCCTGGCTTGGCAGGTACTGTTTTAAAATGGTTTACAAGGTGTGAAAAACACAATATTGTAACCTTGTGCAAGTTCACCATGAACACCTCCGTCTCTCCCCTACTCCTAACATTAGCAGATGCTGATCATAGGTGCAATCGCATTCCTAAGTGCTGGCACTCTTACAAGTTTAAATCTAATAACTAACAACATTCAGTTAAATTCTGCTCATTAAGGTAAAGCAGAACCACTAGTTATTGGTACCTGTCTGAGATACCTGCTCGTTTGGCAGCCATACATTGTGACACAATTATCAGCAATCAAATCTTACATTTATACCTCTCTTTCCATCCCAAAGGCACACAACACGTGTTTACAAAATATAGCTCTTATGTGTAAGAATTGCTCTCTTTGATTAAATGCAGCCATGTCCATAGTGAAAAGTGGCAGATGTTGATGTTAGAACAAAGAATTCTGCATTGTGTTGAAACTCTATGGCCTGACCCAAAACCACTGAAATCAAAGGGAGTCCTACAATGGGCTTTGGACCAGGCCCCTACAGAGTTTTATGGCAAGCAGAATGCAATCACATCAGCTAGAATTGGCTGGCCACTATGACTAATTCCCATACCCTCCAGGGAAAGAACTGTAGCATCTTCAATGACGAGAAGTGGTTAAGACTGTGGTCTTAATTCTCATAGGAAAAAGAAGCACTGCACCCCAAGCACTAGGATAAGGCATTGCTTCAGTACTGTCCCAGGAAGACGTGGGTCATGTACCAAACCTACAACTGATAGATTAAAATCAGACTGCCCATGTGTCCCTGTCCATTTGGTTGGCCTAACATCTCCATTTCCCTTTCAATCTCATTCCAATATCAGTAGCAATGTCCCCATAATTTGAAGATCAACATAATCTGAAGATTCCAACAACCCTCTGAAGTATTTTAATAACCGTTTTACAAATCGGTGAACCATGGCTCAGAGAAGTTAAGCAGTTTGCGGGATGTCACACAGGAAGACACAGGTGTAAATGGAACATAGAAGTCCGGATTCTAGTCTCCGGTCCTGACTCACAGAGGCCATATTTATTGGTTCTCTCAGTCTCCAATCACATTCTTCCTTAGAAAGGGGACACAGTGCGTTGGCAGTAACAACTGGCACTCCACAGAGATGTTGGCAAAAACACAACCGAGTTGGAGATAATTTGTTAAACTGAAAAGGTAGAGTTTACCAAGAAAGCCCGGGGGCAGAAGGGCGAGGGGGGATATCTTTATCTTCATCTGAGATTAATAAAAGCATATTCGACAAATATGTTTGGGTTTCCATTTTTTCCCCCCTGCTCTCAGCAGATTTGGTGAGCCCAGATCTCTGTGTCTGCCAGTGCTATGCAGCATGTTTTACATCTGGCAAAAGAAACCCAGGCTGTTAGGCTGGCCAAACAGGATATCTAAACTGCAATTAGTAAAAGGTTTACACAGCCAAGGTCCCTTTTTACGCTACAGAGGTGGTGTCTGGGAGTCATCTCTGCTAGTTTCATTGACAAAGTCGGTTTGTACAGGACCTATCACAATGGTCCATGATTGGAGCTATTGTTTACTCCTGTTAGTCCTGAAGAGCCAACATAGCTAAAGGAGAATGAGCTGGATTCTCCTGCTTTTTGCATTTTCAATAACATTGACAGTTACTTTCTGACTGCAGACTCTTCACTACTGAGATGGAAGAGGGAAGAGCCCAAGAACAGTTGGATGTTTTTAGAAATACCACCTAATGTTGACACAGAAATAGGCTAGATCTCCACTGTTTCATAATAACCAGGCTAAAGGCCCATGCATCAGCAGATGTATCATTCTAACACAGCTGAACTGCAACCATTTTTCTCAGTCCACATACAGATGTGACTGTTTTTGCCATTCATATGGGGCCTTCAAGACATCATCCTTGGTCCTGATTGGCAATTGAAAAGCACTCATCTCTAGGCCGCTGTTTGGCCCTCCACACAGCCGATATTTCAGTTGTCTTGAATGGATTTCCTAACAGCTTGAAGCCATTGGCAAACACACCCCAGTTCTGAAGGAAACAGATACAGGTCAGAATTTTCAAAATCAAACTCCTTCCTCTCATGTTTTGGTTTCAAAATTCTGATACATCTATTATGGATCTGGGAGGGTGGAGGAGTTTGTGATAAATCAGGAAGATGAACAAGGTGAGAAACCTCATGGAAACAAAAGCAAAGCAATGGTATTTCTCAAAGGGAAGTAAGCAGTACATTCCAACTCCCTCAACCTCTCCATGCACCACCTCCTTTCCTTTCACTCGAAGGAGAACATGATTCGTTCCCTCAGTTTTACCCACTATGTGGGTGCATCCTGTTTCAAGGTTTTGTAAGGGAAGAGCTGTCACGAAGCAGGGTAAGACCTCATTCCAAGCACTTGCTCAGGCCCCGCTGGATACATGAGGGGAAAAGCAGCACTCTGCTCCTGAAAACAAGCTTTGCAAGGCTTTGCAATAGGCATTATTGGCAGAGCAGCCCATGTTTAAGAGAGCCACACCAGTGTGACAGCCATTATGCTCACATACCCAACGCATTTTACTAAGAACAGGGGCAGGGACATAAGCTAAGATCACATTGGTGATATCTATTTTACTGATTTATGGATCTAGCGCCCTATTCTGCGCTCCCGTGAAACGGGGAGAAAGGATCTTTCATTTTTACCTGGTGAACCCACATCAGAGGAAAGCAGAAGGAACCTCAAAGCACGGCAGATGGAATAGCAAAGGGCTCTCTCCTACTAATGTCTTGCAGAGCGAATACTGGATTGTGGAGTCCTGATGCAGGACCCAAACCCACAGCTTTCTGAAACGGAGCCAAGAGTGAGACTGACTGCACCATAAAGAAGCCCTTAATTACGGACACTAAATGGAGGACAGATAAAACTTCCTTGGTTTGAAGGCACATGTTCTCCACATACACGTTGTTATTTCAGTTGTGTAATTACACTGCAGAGTTGTGAACTTATCCAGTGTGTGAGAGTTATGTTGACTCTACATAGCTGATCTTTATCTGTGGGAGATGAGGACAGTTAATACCTCCTAGGATTAGATCTTCAGCACCTGACTATATTTGAAGGAGGAACTTCCAGTTGTCCATTTAAGGATAAATTACAATTCCATAGAGAACAAAAAAGGACAGAGCCAATATTTCATATACTAGCTCCAGACAAGGGTAAATGTGATTAACTATCAGAAGGGCCTCAGAAGTCACCTCTTGATGAACTGGAAATTGGTGTGAAGAAAGGAAGAGCACAACACAATGCTTAAAGCCTCCACGTTGTGCATACATGAATGACTTCATTCTCCAAAATCAAGATTTCAGATGTCCAGAATGCCATACGTAAGCAGTTAATGATCTTGGCTGGTCTGCTAAGATGGTAATTTCACCCTGGAAAAACAGTCACTCAGCTTGGGCAGGGGGCAGAGTGTAGTAGCCTAGATGAAGCAAGGGAACAGCTGTAATAGAGGTGTGACCAATTGTTTATGGGCCTCCAAACACAGAGAAAAGTCTTGGCTTTAAGGGCAAATAAGAACATTCCAGTCCCAAGCATCCGCTGCAGCTCAGACAACAGATGGAATCGCTTAAACTCAGCGAAATGAGGCCAGCCTTTTTCCCTCTTGTACTGCCATATTATATTTGTAAGTTATCTCCGCAAATATGTTCCAAAAGCAACTGTGCTATTTACAAATGTAATGGGTTAGTTACTGGGACTACATCCATTTCATCAGCCTTATCCAGGCACACATAGACTTTCTATGTTCCGTGGTGCATTATACATCATCCACAAGCTTTGCGAGTTACACTGGTAACCCAAAGTAGCTGATCTTTTCTCTGTAGGAATTGAGGGCATTTACAGGATCAGACCCCTACTGCTACGCTGGCGTACTCTAAGAGCTGATACGTCAATGGAAAGAGCCTTGTTGACTTGAATGGGTTTTTGGATCAGGCCCATCGCCAATATCTTTCAATTTATTACAACTGCTCTTCTTATGAGATGTTGGGATTTATTTTTAGCAGGAAAGCCAGGGAAATTCTCTCCTTATGCCCCACCCCACCCCAATATACTATTTCTGGCACAGCTCAGCAATGTTCAATAACTTCCCAACCAAGGAATACATTTTCTCCTCCTCCTCTAGGTGTTTTTGGCATGATCATTTGTAAAGTCTTTAAAATACTTTAGATATCCACTGTAGTATACAACTCTATGTTAAACGCTACTTATTTCGCTAGTGAAGACAGGCTATTTGACTCAGTCAGTAGCTTTGAGACTTGTCTGTGGCTTCCCATGCAAAACGTGAAATTTTACGGACAGGAATTTCCTAAATAAGTCACAGGGGAGTCTGTTCCATCAGTAACATAATGCACTCTTCTCCATCTAGAAAAGGAACATGCAGCCTGCTTATCTTTGCATCTAAGGCCCTGAATCAATGACCCAGCAGCTCTGAGCTTTCATTAATGTGTATTTAACCATCATGTTCTCCTGTGTTCTTTATAATAATGTAATAGTGCTTTGCACTTATGGCACTGTAGGATTTCAAAGCATTTTCTGCAAACATTAATTTAGCCTCCTTTAGAGGTAGATGTTATCTGAATTTTACAGATAGAGAGAGGTGAAATGGTATGTCATCAAGGTCACATAGCAAGTCAGAAACAGCTCAGCACTGAATTCCAGTCCCGTGCTCTAACCATTAAACTACACTGCTTCCCAATAGGAAGGAGAAGTGCAAGTCACATGTACGCCTCATTCAATGCTTTAAAAAAAATTCTCTCTCCTCCCTCCAATCCTGACTCCTTCAGCAATTAAAAGGGAATGAAAGACAGATCATCACATCCCAACGTTTAAAGGGTGGGAAGAACACAAGAGCCATTTTAATTATAGCATCTGAGACGTACGAAGCTGCTTACACAGATGTCTGCAAACGTAAATTTGTCTGGTGCAGACTAGGATACGGCTACCCTCTGACACATTAAGTAGTTAAGGGGATAAGTAATAACAGGCTTCCCAAACACATTATAGTCCTCAAGTGTAGGAGCTGAAACAGATTCTCTTTGCAATGACAGCAAGAAGACAGGTTTTTTCCCTGCAAAGGGAGAGACATACCCATAATGTGCAACATTTAACAGTCTTTCAGCAGCCTGCTTTGGAGTAATCTGCTTGGACCTCTGAGGACAGAGAATTGTTAGGCTTTGATTTGATCCCATCCAACAGGAAGTGTACAAGCCAGGTATCATCTTATTAGGAATTGTATCTTAGATTTTATGAGAAGTGCAAAAAACGTGCGTTAGCATAACATTGAGGCTACAATGTTAACCACACAATCATCAGAAAATACAAGAGTTCAGGTTTCTGGACTAACCCCATCCCCAGCTACACCCCTCAAAACCATTTTGTAGTTGCCTGGCTCTGCACTAAACACAGTTATGATTAGCTGTACACAAAGAGTCATCATCTGGAATGACTCTTGTTTCAGATCAAACCACCACCAGCCACAACAGAACAAAAGTAAAGTCTCCAGAAGAGAGGACACAGCACATGTCCTTCCTGCGCTGAAGTGAACACAAAATGGCTCCCTGAGATTTACGCAGAGAAAAAAAAACAGGTGTAACAGTTCCATAACTAAATTTTCTCTATACAAAGATCCACTTACTATAATCCCTGGCTCACTCACAGGCTCACCTGCTGAAGTGAGCCATCTGAGGACAGTATAAAAACCCATGTAGAATAAAATAGAACCATAATCTTCTAAGGGCTTATACACTCAAGCCATACATCTATATGGTTCTGGACTACCCCCAACCTCCTAGTATTACGACTGGCTTCCTTGCTTCTCTGCCAATGACAGTGTGCTGTTGAGCCTTCCAATAGGGTTCAGAGAACATCTAGGCAGAGTTGTCTCTCAGCATTTACTTCCCCTGTCTTTCTGCACACCTTGCATAAGCAACATGACTAACATCTGTTGCATGTGATTTGTTCAGTCTCTCTCTCCCCATGGGGAGAGCTGTGTGTGTGTGTGTGCAGTGTAGTGCTTTGTTTTGGGTGTGTCCTGTGTGTGTGTTACAAAAGCTCAGTCAGAGATATTCACCTTGCACCTGGAGCAGAAGATGGGGAACTTTGTGATGGCCCCAAGTAATTGGGGGAGTTTGTTCCACAGTGCCAGACCTGCCCTCGAGTAAGCTGTGTCTCCTGCACAGATGAGTTTTACCCTTCTGGTAGAAAGTTACATGGTGCTGGAGGGGTGGAGCTGCTGACCCCTGTCCTTATTCTGGCGCTTTAGGCAGTCTTTTAGATATCTTCAGTGGCCTGGACCCAGAGTAAGGACCAAGTGCATGAACTTGATTCAGTATTCTGAGAATACTGGGAAGCCAGGGTAGAGAGCAGAAGGCAGGATTGAGGGGTTTGCGACAGCCCATATTGCTGCGTTCCGTACGACCTGAAGTTTCCTAAGGGCAGATGGCTTCATGCCCAAGTATACTGCATTGCAGGAGATGATAAGGCATGTATAACTAATGCCAGGTCATTGTTAACTAGGATGGGATGGAGTTCCTTAACCAACTGGGGATGGCAAAAAGCAGTACTTGTGGGTGCTGCTATTAAGAGATTAGTTTCAGCAAGGAATCCAGGAGCAATCCTAAATCATATACTGAACTGACCAATTATGGGTGCCTTCAACCAAAGAAGACTGCACCATGGCTGAAAACTCTTCGAAGTTCTTTCCTCTGCCCACCAGCATTGCCTCTGTCTTGCTGGTTGAAGATGAACCTGAGCTGTTCTTCATCCATGAGCTGATCTCACAAGCACTGGGCCACTTTGGTGGCAGTGGTATTGTTGTATGTAGTGAAGGATAGAGCTCTATGTCACCTGCATATTGCTGGTGTTTGAATCTATGTCCTCTGATTAGTCATCTAGTGGCTGCATGTAGATGTTGAATAGGACCAAAGAAAGAATCAATCCTCAGTATGTCTGCAGTCCTTATTTCCTGATGCACAGCGAAAGCACGGGTTACAGGTCATGCTCACTGCCACCTTTGACAAGCTGCCTGTGCTGCATAAAGGTTGGGATGGTGTTACTGAGACATGTCTGAAGATGTGCTTTCAAGGACCCTTTGCGGACTAGGAAAACATTTGGCCAGTATGGAGTGCTCACACACAGCATTTAGGAAACATTCAGTTCTCCTAGCAACAATGAGCTTCTAGCCCCATTTACATTCCATTTCATTCTAGGATCAAAAAGCAAGGTCTAACTGATCCTATGTTTATATATCCAGTCAGGCAGGGGCACGGAGGAATGTGCATAATGATGGATGGACAGGGCCAGAAGCAAAGGAGTTGTTAACTAAGGCCTCAATCCTACAAAGATTTATGCCTGTGAATGCATAATTCAGGATCAGGGCCTAATTGTACATCCCTTGTCTTTGTGGCAGTCTGAAAAGCAACCAAGGAAGGAAGAAAAGCCCAGAATACAAGAATATTTTAAAGAGATACTGGTCAATTAAAAATATTTGCCTATTCTATGGAAAAAAAATTTTTAATGAAACCATATGACTAATTTTTTTTTTCACCATTTGTTTCTTTTCTGTACCCCTTTCACCTTTGACAATGAAGACAGTCTGGTCTGCCCCCACTTTAATACAGTCTGTCTCACCCATGCAGTAGCGCAATGGTTGGGCTGTAAACACTATATTTAAACCCAAACCAAAAATTCTTCTCCCTGTTTTCATAGATTTTAAGGCCAGAAGGGACCATAATCATCATCTATAGTGACCATCTGTGCATCATAGATAGGGCCCTATCAAATTCATGGCCCATTTTAGTCAATTTCACAGTCAGAGGATTTTTAAAATTGTAAATTTCATGATTTCAGCTATTTAAATCTGAAATTTCAGGGTATTGTAATTGTAGGAGTCCTGACCCAAAAAGGAGTTATGGGGTGGTCCTAAGGTTATTGTAGGGGGGATTGCGGTACTGCTACCTCTACTTCTGCACTGCTGCTGGCGGCGGCGCTGCCTTCAGAGCTGGGCAGCTGGAGAGCGGTGGCTGCTGGCTGGGAGCCTAGCTTTGAAGGCAGCGCCGCCACCAGCAGCAGTGCAGAAGTAAGGATGGCATGGTATGGTATTGCCACCCTTACTTCTGTGCTGCTGCCTGCAGAGCTGGGCCCTCAGTCAGCAGCCGCCGCTTTCCAGCCACCCAGCTCTGGAGGTAGCAGCACAGAAGTAAGGGCACCATGGTATGGTATTGCCACCCTTACTTCTGTGCTGCTGATGGAGGGGTGCTGCCTTCAGACCTGGGCACCTGGCCAACAGTTGCCACTCTCTGGCTTCCCAGCTCTGAAGGCAGAGCAGAAGTAAGGGTGAAAATACCGTGATGCCCCTAAAATAACCTTGTGATCCCCTTGTGACTCCCTTTTATGTCAGGACCCCCAATTTGAGAAATGTTGGTCTCCCCCCATGAAATCTGTATAGTATAAAGTAAAAGCACACAAAATATCAGATTTCATGGGGGGGATACTATATTTCACATTTTTCATGTCCATGAATTTGGTAGGGCCTAATCATAGCTCAGAGATTTTATCCAGTGATACCTGCATTGCGCCCACTAACTTGTAGTTCTACTAGAGCATCTTTTTAGAAATCTGTTTAAAACATCCAGTCTTAATTTAAATAAAATTCTGAAAACATTTCCATGAATAAGATTGTTGTTTTATTTTTTTATTTTTTTTTAAGTTTGACAATCTACAATTTAGGTGTAAACTATCGAACAACCTCTCTTTAGACTGGATGTGCTAAACTATTGATAAAAAAAACAACCCAGCTTAGGCTAAACTGTTTAAAATGCTGTTCCATCTACCAGACCCTTATAAAATGGTTTCTTATAAAGGAACTAACAGTACTGGAATGTAGCTGTTCAGCAGTTGCAAGTTTTAGCACAGCATAATTTATAATACGATTAAAATTAGGTTTAAAAACTAAATGATTGTAAACAAAAATTATAGCACTTTCCTCTACTAAATTAAAAATGTACATTTCATGGGAGTAATGCAGAGGATCTAGCCTTTGTATCCTATTAATCTTTCTAAAATATCCTCTGTTACTTTTCAGTTTCAGCTCAGAACAATGTGCATGCACAAATACCAGGTTCTGCAGTCTGGGGAAATTGCTTGCTATCAAATCCTTTTTCATGGAAACAAAATAAGTACAAGAGGATCTCTGTTAATGCTCTTTCCATCGTATATTAAAAATGCAGGGTTTAAGCCCTTTTTAAAAGTAAAAAAGCAATCATGATAAAAGTGAAAGGATGCTCTGTTCAAGAATCCATATCATGCACACACCTTTGCAAAAAATAAATTACAAAATCTTACCAGAACTTATCATGTAAAGCTCAGACCAGGGCAAAGGAGAAAATACAGACGATTATTGAAAGCTGTAAAGCAATTCTGGTCAATGAAGTGCATGTGTGTGTTTCTGAGTGGGAGAGATTAAGGAGACAAGCAAACGGATTTAGAATGTGTACCAAAATGAAGTGAAATACAGCTTGCATCTCAACATAAATCTGCATACAGCTGCTTATGGAAAACAATGTGTGAGGGCTGCATCTTTCAGCCTGAGTAGTAAGGGAGCTATCAGCATGCCTTGAGAAAGTACCCAATTTACTCTCAGTATAACAAAGATCCTGATTTCTCTTGATATTTCACATTCCCAAATGACCTAATAGTAGTAGGACCACCAGGAATTCCAAATCAACAATGACTAAATTAGCTCTATGATTTCAGCAGAATGATCATACAGGAAATGTTGCAAGCATTAAGCAAAATATAGTTTAAGGTATGCGTAAATAAAAAATTTACATTAAAACACAACCCAGGCTGGCATAATTTATTCTGAGCGTTAAAAGAGCACCTACACTCCAAACCAGACTGGGGATCCATTCTGATGGGCTCTACACAAAGGGACTGTAAGCTCTCCAGGGCATGCACCACCTAAATAGATATGACAGACATAGGGTGGGAGAAGGAAAGTATTATCCTAGGGGACAGAGGCACAGACAGATTAAGTGACTGGCCCATGGTTAGAGAGGGAGTCTGTGGCACAGCTGGATATTGAACCCAGATCTCTCCAGTCTCCAGCCAATACTTTACCCACAAGACCATTCTTCCCCTTTGATTTCATCTTGTATAAAGGCACAACAAGGAGTGCGAGGCTGACTAAAGCAGAGGGAGAATACAGTCCAGGAGGACTCAAAGAACAGAGAGTTGGTAAACTCCCACTATTCTATGCCAATATCTCCATTCTCTCTCTCTCTCTCTCACATGCACCCAAAGCCAAATAAGGCATTCCATCCACACATGCTGCTCCATTCTCTCTTTCTCATCAAGAGCTATTAAGCATTCACCTGACATGCCCTCCTCCCTACATTAACATTGAGAGCACCTCACTTCACACCACAATCCCCAGACGTTACTAGCACGGAAAACAAAATAACCTGCCCATTCTGCTCCAGCAAAGTCAAAATCCAGGAAGCGTCTGAAAGTACTCTGTTGACCAAAACTACCTGATCTCCATGGATAGCTAGGAAGAACTCTGCCCCCTGCTCCACACCCCCTCAGAATCACTGTGGCAGCAAGAACAGGTCCAAAACCAGAATTTAACGGTTCTGGTTTCTCCCACCTCCTCATCCTGAATGAAAACAAACTGGACATGGCAGCAGCAGGAAACAATGAGATTAGAAATTAATTTAACTGGGAATGCCGGACAGGCTTCTTTGTTCTCTAGCAGGATTCAGTGGTTAGGAAGGGGGTGGGTGGGAAGTACTGTGAGCCCTCTCCTATGGTCTTTCACCCCTTTTGGGGGAAGAGTTTAGCGACACTATGTAGCTAGAGAGATACAGAATGGACAGGAAAACAGAGCAACCAGCCAATGCTGTTTGCTGGCTGCCTGCCAGGCATGGAGTAAAATAAAAATATTGGCTGTACAGCTGTGGGTCAAAAAACCTCCTAACATAAAATCAGCTTCAAGTATATTTACTTTATCACGTCTTATACCTGAGCACACAGGGGAAACCATAACCGAGACATCAGCAAGCCACTCTGTTCACCAGCTTAGCTGGTTTTTTGTGCGTTTCAGACCCTGCAGAAACAGCTCTCTCTCTCACTTAGTACATATGGTCTTTTTTTTTTTTTTTTTTTTTAAGGTATCTAGATGACTCAGTCCCATGAGTTAGGCACCTAAATACGTATAAACATTTGGCCCTAATTCCCAAAAGTCTGCATTGCTGCTACAGTCATGTCTCCTTCCCCTGATTTCTCCTTCTACTCTGAAAACAATCCTAACTTTTATTATTATATGACCAAGTAATGTTTAGAGGTCTCAGCCAAGGTTAGGGCCCTATTGCATATGTACAGCACCTAAGCAAAGCAAGCGAGAGTCACTGCTCTGAAGAGCTTGTAGTCCAAATAGACAAGACAGACAGAGGATGGGAGAAATGAGGTATCATTACCTCTTTTTACAGATGGAAAACACAGGCAGAGCAAGTTACATGCCCCAGGTCACCGAGCACGTCTGTGACAGAGCTAGGAATTTAATACAGATCTGTGAACGCAGTGCCTCCTTGCTCTGTTTCTCCAATGCCCTTCACAACTTAGCTCCTCCTTACTCACCCCCAACTCTCATATCTTTCTCCATGCCATTGCTCCATGCCTTTATAGTACGATGAATGGGAAAGAGGATCAGGTTTCAGAAGGAACCTAGGGTGTGACACCAGAAACTCAGGGGCCAGGCTGCTACCAAACAAATGCAGCCCTCAGCATTTAACACAAGCTTCTGTGTACACTCAATAAAGATCTCTTTCCTACAACTCTGCCTGCCTGCTGCATCACTCCCTGCTAATGAAACCTCCTTCCCTCCATCTCAATGAGACCAGCTTCCATCAGCCGCTTCTACCATAATCTCCTCCCCCTCTTCTTCCAACCTGCCGCCTCCACATTTTACCTTTGCTGTCTGAGACCTACCTATCCTCAGGCATTTCAGCACAATGACAACCCTGCCCTCCGGAGGCTGCACTGCAGTGGGGCCAGATCGCGCCAGACCAGCACTTTGGCAGCATGGAGGATTCCATTTTGTTCTCAAAATGGTGTCCTCCGCACAGCATGACGCTGCCTGTGGAACACCATTTGGTAAAGCTAAATGGCATCCTCCACAGAGCATGCGCACGAGATCATGCTGGTGGGGATGCTCCCACACTGGCAGGGGCATTCTAGTAGTGTCCATTCAGGACAAGTCTTGTCCATACCAGAAGACCTACAGCAAACTGCACGATTGGAATGGCTAGGCAGGTGGCTATTAACTGTCTACATAACCATGTGTGCCTCTACCTGTAACCCTTCCCTCTTCCATTACTCTCTGTGCTACACCCCCTCTTCAGCCACGCAGTGGAGATGGTCTTATCTATTGTATATTTGCACAGTGTCCCAGTGCAATGGGGCCCCACTCCTGGCTGGAGATTTCTGAATGCTACTGCAATATAAACACAAAGAAGGAAAGCATGCAGCACTCCAGTAATTTCTGCAGAGATGCAAATTTATTATCATTGTAACCACGCTGAAAGAGAGGAAGGATGGGCAAATTTGTAATGTAAGAGGTGCCACGGCTCAAGCAATTTTTTTATATTCATAACTTATATACCAAGGCCAAAGGTGCTGAGGCTATGAACTGCCAAGCCTAGAGATGCCAGGGTTCAGCCCTGGCAAGCTGTGGCACAAATTAAGCACTGCAGACCTGGGTTAAATTCCCTGCTCTGCCACAGACTTCCTTTTTGACTATGGGCAGGTCGCTCAGTTTCTCTATGCCTCAGTTTCCCATCTGTAAATGGTGTGGGTAGCTCTGCCCTCCCTCACAGAGGTGTTGTGAGGATGAATACTTGTCTACCTCAGATTACCCATCTAATCCCACTTGCCTGCTTCAGAGGGTGCAGGTGCTGAAAGTGTTCTGAAGACAAAGAGGCACTATGTAAAGTGCTAAGCACTATTAGAAATCTGAGCAGCCCGTAGACATCACTGAGCACAGCAACAGGCAACTCAATTTTCGTTAGGTCCCCGCCTCTGCAGTTTTCCCAATATGTTCCTAACCAGCAATTAGAAAGGGCTCTCCTACCCACACTTCCATCCAATTAGAATGGCTGTGTTTATAAAACAAAAACAATGCTGTGATGTTAATTAAGTTAGTATGAGCTCCCAGCACTGGAGCAGGCAATCTGTTGCTTGAAAACTTGAATACAAGAAGTACACACACAACAGATTTTCTCAACCCCCTGCCTCTGCTAAAATCTAGTGGTATGGAGTCATCAGCAGGCCCAACAATACCAACAGTTCTTATCTTAGCACTAGGCAACAGAAGAATGCCAGCAATGTGGCACACCTCTTGGAGAGCTGGTAGGAAAGCACCTAACATTCTTCATTGGGATGGGGTCAGGTAGTACAGATCTGTGATAGGAACATGGGCCCAATGTAAAAGCAGTTCAACCTGGGAGGAGAATCCTACAATTCTGTCATCATTTGGAAGTGAACACTAACACACTTTTAAACCTAAAAAAATGGGTTCTGTCTCTAGTCCCCTCCCTCCTATCTTCTTACCTTGTTGCCGGGGGGGGGGATGATTAGTTCTCATGACTTCTATTACTATTTCTGTGCTCTACCACAAGCCTTTTCCTCTCCTAGACAGAGTCTCATCCTTAGCCCTCTTCCTTCACATTTCTTCCTGTGTATCCTGTGCCAGCTCAAATTCAACCTGGTGAAAGCTAACCTCCCCAAGCCCACCCCTCTCTGTCCCTTCTGGAAATCTCTCTGCCCTGCACATCACCCAGGCGTGCAAATTTGGCATGTTAGACTCATCTCTCTCCATCTCCCACAATCTAGATTGTTGCCAAATCCTGTTAACTCTTCATTCCTAGCTCTGAAACCTTTGCCAGAGTGGAGAGATGACCTAAATGGGGGCAATCACCTATTCTTTGCTCTCTGAGTAAAAATACTAAGTTCCTCCATAAGAAGCATCCCCTTCCCAGTGTTTGCTCTTGTGCCCTGCTCTTCTTTACCCATTATGACACTGTAACAGATCCATAGATACCTAACACTTCACAATTGTCTCTATTCCACACCTTACCACCACTCAGCACTTCATGACAGGTTTCAGAGTAGCAGCCGTGTTAGTCTGTATTCGCAAAAACAAAAGGAGTTCTTGTGTCATCCGATGAAGTGAGCTGTAGCTCACCAAAGCTTATGCTCAAATAAATTTGTTAGTCTCCAAGGTGCCACAAGTACTCCTTTTGTTTCAGCACTTCATGGTAATAGCAGAGAAAAAACTTAGATGCTTCTGGCTCCCAAAACACTTGAGGAAAAAATAGACTCTCCTATAATGCCACAAGTACTCCTTTTCTATAATTTTTAGTGATTCCGGGCCTATGACACAGTTGTGAAGTTTCCGTTCCAACCAACAGAGGGCAATACATGCGCACACTCATGCGGGCACACACCCCCTCACCAGCTGTCTCACCAGCCATAGTTTTATGGCTCACTGATATTACCTACATAACAAGTGGTGTTGCAAAAGGCTAGTTAATATATTTTATACATCAAGTTTTAAAAGAGAAGGCAGGATTTTTTTTTTTTTTAAAAGGGGCCTAAGGGTGGTAGGCACCCAACTTCCATTGAAATTTGGGCATTTAAAGCCTTTACAGATTCAAAGATTCCACGGCCTGAAAGGACATCATCATCATCTAGTCTAACCTCCAGCATAACTAGTCTTCGAGGGATAATATTTTTATTGCTAAATGTCAGTAAACATTGATTTCACAATACATACACAAACCAACGAAAAAATATTTCTATTCATGACAATCAAAATTTACAAACAGGCAAAGAAACATGCTGCTTGAGAACTTATTAGAGTTAAAATTCAGTAATTTAAACTTTGGACTTATACTTATTACAAATGGACTAGCAAATGAACATTAAAAACAAGTATGATATGTTGATTTAAGGATATTTACTTGGTATATCTTAATGTGTGATGTTAAGAATTTGTGCTTCGTTTATAAAGTTTTAACTTTTTTGACTCTCAAT
The DNA here is from genome assembly GCF_009764565.3 of Dermochelys coriacea. Taxonomy (NCBI): domain Eukaryota; kingdom Metazoa; phylum Chordata; order Testudines; family Dermochelyidae; genus Dermochelys; species Dermochelys coriacea. The sequence goes on along the minus strand of NC_050084.1, from coordinate 8,553,119 downwards.
GTCTACTCTCATAAAATGATTGTCTACCAATTCCATAATTTCCCACAACGGTGAAAAACTTAAATCAATTTACAAAAATTTTAAAATTTAAACCCTATAATTTCACGCTACGGTGAAAATTTAAAAATTGATAAAAATCTTTTTTTTTAAATGCCTACAAACAAACATCTATAATACCTATCAAAATAATTTTAAAAAATTAAGATCTAATTCTGCCAATCATACGCATAACACAGGCCAAAGAACCTCACCCAACAGTTTTGGCATCCAGCCCAATAACCATGCCTTGAACTATAATATCTTTTTTTTAAAAGAGATCCACTCTTGATTTAAAGACTCTAAGTGATGGCAAATTCACCACGTGCTTTAGGCTCCTTTGGAAATTCCGGCCTAAACCGTTAGATATGTCTCTCTACATTAGGAAATGTAGCAATTTATTTATATTTTTGATCTTACAAACAAAAAAAGTTTCCTTCCGTTTCCTTCCCTTTCCCGCAAGTCCTTGATTCACCTGATATTAGATATTTCAACAGCTACAGACCAAAAAATTTTGCCCAACAAGATTATTCTTGTTTGGGTTCTTTGGCGTTCAAATTAAATTTAAAAATAAAGAGAGTGATTGTGGCAACAAAAACAATGAGCACCACTGAAGGTGCTGCTCCATCACAGGCGTTTGTCACTCGTAAAGCTGTCTCCAACTCTTTTCAACTAAACCACTCAGTTTTTCAGAGACAGATTTATGGCAGGCCATTGTGGGATGAACAGATGTCAGCTCTGCACAGCACCCAGTAGGTTTATAAAGCAATTTAAGTCAACTAAAAGTCATTGAGCCAAATCCAACTCAAGCATAAGGCTAAACTAAACTCACCTCCCTCAACTCTAAGCCCTCCCTCTCTCTATCACTGTTGGAAATTTTCCTACCTTCCCCATCACCCAGGCTTGGAAACGTAGGCCCTGTTTCTGCAATGAGGCTCCACACATGCACACGGTCCTGTATGGAGTTGACTACAGGATCAGGGCCTTGATATCATATTGAAGAAGGAGGATAACAGATGTCCAAATGGAGAGTTGCACCCTGCTTACACCAGGACCAAATTTGGTCCACAAACAACTCCTACCCAAAAAAAACCTCACATACCACTACAAAGGAAATTAAATTTAAAGGTAGACTGATCCCATGAGCAAGGGTGATTAACCACCACAAAATGTCTGGCCTTTAGTACTTTTAGCATGACTAATCTATGGTTTTCACACATATTTGCCATGGCAGAGTTGCAACCCTAGTTCTAAACTAAGCCTATATTAAGGAGATAGCACAGGTACTTAATCAAAAAGTTCCTTGCCTGTAAGGCTGCTTTGCATGGGTTTCATCAAAGGTAATTTGATCTTGGTAGGCCAACATTCCTAAAATAGTTGAGGGAATTCAAACATGAAATGAGGTTTCCAAGAGGGGATTTTAAAAAAAAAAATATAGGTCAAGCAAGTGTGAGTGATTAGAATAACCCAGTATCCCTTTGTATAATTTAAATGAATCTCTGTAAAAATCTACCTTGTGTCAATGTAAAATAAATTAAATGCAAGAAGTTGCCTTAAGCAAAGATGTAGATATAAAATCCTTCTGCCAGGTGACTGAAGAGAGACCTTTTCTCCTCTGGCTTTCCTTGCTGACATCAAAAGACATTTGTCTCCATCTGAAATCAGTTTAAGTTTCCAGCCTATTTTAGAAGTCAAATAAACATGGAGCACACTGAACACCACACATGACGAAAAGATGACAGAAATGCAAAACAAGCCAAAGAGCTCTACCGCGAGAAATTTCTGGTCTTCCAGGAACTTCACAGATGTGGCATCATCTTCTAATCAAAGCTAAGAGACCTTACATTTAGTGATTACATTATCTGACTCTTGCTTTATAAACAGCTAACCTGAAACCAGTGCTTACTGTTAATTGCAGCCTGCAGCTCTGCCCCGCTCTGCTCACCAACTACTGAGACTCTTACCTTTCAACACAGAAGGTGATCCTCTAACTTTTCAGCCACCTCCCAAAAACAACAGCCGCCCCACATAACTGTCCCTACGCGCCACGGGGTGGAACGCGGATGCTCCTGTTCCCAGAAACAGGTCCCTGCCCCTGGAGCTAATCCTACAAAAAACAATATTGTAGTACGGTACAGTGGTTGCACAGATCACTACATTATGTTGCTGCAGGGTAGTATTTTGGATCATTACTGTAGAATACCACAGTGTAAGAAAAAAGGGAATCTTTCAGCTGTTAGCAGCATAGGGCCTATGATACACAGCTGAGAAGTCCTAAATGCATCCTGCACAGTGGGCAGTGGTACACAAACACACACACACACACACACACACACACACCCCTCTTTCATGGTATTCTTCTCATTTCTATGCCACCCTTGAGAACTGCACCACACGGAACAGGCAACTGTGACACGGGCACTAAGATGACTGAATTCCCATGCTTTTTTAATATCAGATCCTGAAGAGACTATAGCACCAGTGCTCTCCAGAAACAGTCACCTACACAGACAGTTCAGTAGCCAGCTGAGCCACACTCACCTGACACCGGAACAGGGGAACAGAACTTGGGACCTTCCCCCTCCAGGAAAAAATATGCCTCTTCTACTTGACCACAAGCAAGATTTCTGTTAGCCACTAGTACGCCACATCCACTTTCGAGGGCATAGCTGCCCCATGGAGGGCCACAACATGATCACATGCCCTTGGAAGGGCTTACATTTCACCCAGCAGACAGTAGCAGCACATGTGCTAGTCCAGGACCCTGACTAATATGCCTTCCAGCAGCATTCTCCTAACTGCTGTGTGGAATACACTGCCCTGCTCTGGGGGTCAGTGACCAGCAGGAAGGAGAAAGGTCTGTGGCAGCTGGAAGACAGCTGGAGAGGCACAAGGCAGGGAGATAGTCATTGAAGTAGTTACTGGGGCCCACTGGATGTTTGAGCTGTTAGGGCCTAGCAGCCAAAGTGCCTTTATCACTTCCTCCCAGCCATGGTATACTGGGTGCACTAACAAATGCTGTGTCAGGACAAAGGGATGATGCATCGCAGTGCTCCAGTGAGCCTACCAGGAGGCAGCCTTTCACCCTTTTTTCTTTCTTTTCTTCTAGGTTTAGCCTTTGCTGCTGTCATTTTTTTAAAACCCTGTGGCAACAGCAGGAGCAGGTAGGACTCCTGACTGCTGACACTTGTGGGACAGCTGCTGTTCCCAGAGGCACTGGGGGATGTGCACAGGACAGCATCAGTCTGCATGAGAAGAGCAGGAAGAAATGCCCTCAAGGGGTTAGGACAGAGGACTGGGAATCAGGGCTGCTGTTTCTATTCTCGGCTGTACTACCAACCTGCTGGGTAAGTCACTTAACCTCACTGTGCCTCAGTTACCCATCTGTAACATGAGAGAAACAGTATGTACGCACCTGATAGGAATGCTGTAAGGTTTAATCATGCTTTGGTAAAACACTAACAGGTCCTTGCAGGAAAGGTGCTACATCAGGCTCTGATCTAGAGCCTACTAAAATCAATAGGAGCCTTGCCACGCTGTTCAATGGCTTTGCATTAGGCCCTCACCGCAGCCTGAAGCACAGCACGCACAACAGTGGAGCTCAACGTACTGTGCGTTCCAGGTCAGCACAGAGGGCAAACCAAACCAACAATCCAGAAGTGCAGCACGAAGCAAAGAATGCAGCAGGCAAACAGTTAAATGGAGGAGCCAGGGCCATCCTTACCCATACGCAAAGTACACAGCTGCGTAGGGCACCAGGAAATTTGGCACCAAATTTCCTGGTGCCCTGCGCAGCTGCATGCTGCTCCAGGCCCTGCTCTGGCTCTTCCCCAGGGCCCCTGCCCCTTCCCCACCCATCCCAGGCCTGCCCATTCCCCACCATGCCTCCTCCCGCCCCTGCTCTGTCCCAGTCCCACCCCCACACCCCTGAGCTCTGCAGCCAGGCTGGGCCTGCACTCACCAGCAGCAGGAGTGCAGCGACCTGGCCCCAGCCACACTGCCGATGAGTGCTGGGGGGTGGTTCCTCCCTGCCCCCCAAGCCAGCCAGCCACCCCCCCAAGGAGGCCTGGGGCCCCACATCACCCCCCTGTGGGGGACTGCATAGGGCCCCAGAATAGCTTGAGACGGCCCTGGGAGGAGCACGTGATCAAAACCAGCCAATCCCTGGCCATGTAAATCCTTGGGCAACACTGCTTAGGCTGGGGTTATTTCTGTAAGAATTTCCTAAATATGCCACTGAACTCAAGGGCACAGCTGGAACATTAAATGCAAGGCTATTCCTTCCCAAGGCACGCGCACACTTGTTCCTCCAGAGCCATTGTCTTATGGAGTCAAAATCAGCAGGAAGCAAGGATTTCCAAATTACAAGCGGAACACTTATTAACTGCAAAGCACAGAAATGTAACAAGACATCTTGTCCTTCTAGTTAAGCGTTAGTGGAAGCAGTTTAATTGAAAGAAACTAGGGTTTTCAAGGACTCATTCCTATCCTACAATGCTTAAAAATCTCCATTCTCTCCAGTGCATCCTTCCTCACAAAAGGGAGATGGGACAGCAGGGGAAAAAAGCCTGTTCTTCAAAAGCAACCTTTAAGTCATGTTCTTGACAAAGCCTTATGAAAACAAAAACCTACAGTGTGGATGAAGGGACAATGTTATAAAGGTGACTCACTAACAGTCCACCATAAGCTTCTTAATGGATAGCAGTCCTGACTGATTTACACGGACATCACCACATGCTGTCACTCTTGGCCACAATCAAAGGCTACTAAACCATTCCCATCCCAGTCACCCTCCTTTCCTGGCACAGGTTTTTAGTTGTTCATTTCACTTCCTGGAATGTATGCTTTTTGTTCTGTGGATTCTCACGCCCCTCCCCTCCGCCCCCAAAAGGAAGTCTTTGAAATTTGATGGCAGGCAGTGGCTGCACAGCTTTCCAAATACTTCCAGGACACACTGATGCTAAGCACCAGCCCATATGGCCCCTTTTGTTTATTTACATTAAAAACGATGTTCAGATGGGACCCAGTTCTGATCTTATGCCAAGGTAACTTCAGTGGGATTATAAGCAAAACCAAACCCAAGGTGATTACCAGTCCTGGGACCCATCCTGCAAGGTACTGAGTGACCTTAACTCCCACTACAGAACCCTGCAGGATGAAGCCCTCTGTTAAGATTGCGCAGAGAAATAATTAATTCAGGGGAAGAATTCAAGGACAATTTATTCACATTTCCCTTGGTCCATAGATGGGCCACGCTGCTCTTGCACAGATGGGGGAATGCATCCACCACCACTGCAATATTCTCCTAAGCTTTTGCTGGGACCTCATGGAGGTCCCTCCACTCCTTAGTGTAAGGGCTCAGGGGCAATAGGAAGCCAGGAGAAGGGCGGGTGGGAGAAAATTAACATTGTCCCTTCATCCACACTGCAGGGATCAGGGAGGAAAGAAAATTAATTCCTCACAGATTCCATGATAGAGGGTCTTTGGGGCAACCACTGACTGTGGGAGCCTGGACAGAACAACCTCAATGGAGTGCACACCCCCTGCTCCCCTGACCAGCAGAGCGTATCTCTGCAAGAGAAACTTTATGTAGATTCCCTCCCCTTCAGACTCCTCCAGCAGGTTTTCCCACAGAAGTGGGAGATCAGGCCCTTTTTTAACTGCCTAATATTTACTTCCTCTCTTTATCCTATATTAGCATGACTGGTTTATTATTATTTGTATTACAGTATTACAGCTGCGACCAGGGTCCCATTGTCCTGGGTGCTGTACATATACATAGGAAGATACAGTCCCTGTCTCTGAGAGTTTATAATCTGAATAGACAAGACACAAACAGCAAAAGGAAGAATAATTATCCCTCTTTTACAAGTGGGGACTGAGGCAGAGGCATTAAGTGACTTGCCCAAAGTCACTCAGAATCTGTGGCATTGCTGAGAATTAAACACAAGTGTCCCAAGTCCCAGTTCAGCGCTTTAACTACTAGACCAGCCTTGCTCTATATTATTAGTATTTCTTTTGTGATGATTTCTCCCCTGTGCATGAGGCTTTTGTGCCCGTGACTGTTTTACTCGGATCCAAGGAGATAACCATTCAAAAAAGTAAAACAGCTGGGTCAATATTACCAATCTGGCTACAAAGTGTATTTAATATAGCATCTTGGATTTTTGTGAGTCCCCCTTCAACTACTAGCTAGTGAATTGGTGATTGCTCTCAGTCTGTGGTTACTTCTGATGTCAGACTCTATGGAACAGTTGGTTATGCTACTTTAAAAATTAAACAAAAAATATTTTTTGTTTAAAAAAAATCTACAAAACATGCACACACCAGTCAGCTTTTTTTAAAGTGATATTTACCCATAAAATGCTGCTTAAAATCCTCCAAACAGAGAACCAGAGGTACAATCCAGCAGAATGTTTAAAGTATCTTTGCTTTTTATAATAAGGAATGGATTGTTGTCCAGTGGATGAAGCAAGGGGGATTGGGAGTCAGGGCTCTTGGACTCTATTCCCAACTCTCCCACTAACTCATTGTGTGACCTTGGGAAAGCCAGCAAATCACTTACGCATGTTCTTAAATCCCACTCACTTAAAGTTTTAAACACGGCTCACATTCTTTGTGGAATTGAGGCCTATAACTCAGTTTATCTAACTCTGAAATGTAGACCACTTTTCTTATGGGATGTTGTGCAGCATTGGTAACACTTGAAACACTTGTATGAAAAGCTATGCAGGTGTGAAGTAGTAAATTTTAAATATATATATATTATAGGTAAGTTATAAATACCACATATATGCGATGGTTATTACTATATCAGTAACTTAAACAGTATTTTCATGTATGAAGGCAGTGTGATCTAGTGCATAGAGCTCTGGACTGGGACTCAGGAGACCTGCGTTCTAGTCCTAGCTCTGCCATTGACCTACTGGGTGACCCTGGGCAAGTCTCTGTGCCTCAGTTTCCCAATCTGAGGGATAATGATACTGACTACTCTTATAGATCTACTGATGAAGAGCAGTAGGTAAGAGCTATTATGTGACAATATCATTTATAAATGATTTACTCTAACAATTTTCAGTAACTATCTTCTCTGTTATTCTTTATTTGTAGGTAATGGTTCTATTGTACTATAAATTGTGTGCTGCATGCTCCATTCACATTGTGTGTATAGTAAAAATAGCGTAGGCAGACAGGTCAGAGCAGCAGCAGATGAGTTCTCAGATTTAACACATTGAAAATGAAATGTTTGTGAAGCTAAAACATTTCAACACTGCTCCTAAAGACCAAGTACAACAGAGAGAACCAGCAGGCTGCAGCTGATTACTCTGAAGGGCCAACATTTTGAGGGGCAGAGGGGAATCATCTTGAATATTTATGTGGTAGGCACACATTTCTGTGAGCCCAAAGGCCTCAAAGTAGGAGACAAATTTCATTACAATTTATAATAAGGAGACTAGATACTGTTCTGTATAAGCATCTCCCAATGCTAGACAACTAGAGTCATTTTGGGGAGCTAGGATTCTTCTGCATTGCAAAGCAATATCACAGCTGGTTGCTTTAAATAAACAAAAACAAACAAACAAACAAATCCTTGTATGCAAATCCATTGAGATTCTGCCACAGTTGGGTGTTAGTTGATAAATACTGGGGGAGGAGGGGACTCGATGCACAACTAGCCGATTGGACTCATTGCCACAAGACATCTTTTGAGATCAGGAGAGTAGTGAGATTCAGAAAAACATAGGATGTTATATGGATAACAAGAATATCCAGAGTGGTTATATTAGGGACTTAAAAGAAAAAACAAAAATAAAAACACAACACAAGAGTTTTGGAAGGGAGATGAACTATACTGCTGCGGGGCATAAGCCAGCTTCTTTAAATTCATGGAGGTCAAGAAGAAACTTTCCATGGGGGCAGGTTATCCCATAGCTACTGCAGGGTTTCTTGCATCATCCTCTGAAGCAGCTTATACTGACCACTGTTAGAAACAAGGTACTAAGACTAGGTGCACAGCTGGTCTGATACAGTATGGCAAGTCCTATGTTCCTGTGACCGTGGCATGCACAGTCAAAACAGTGATCGGGTTTTTTGTAATCACTTCAAAGCCAGTTATTGCTCGTATGTCACGTGCTGCTCTAAAATGCTTTCTTACTGCAGCTTACTCTTCCGTTCATATCTGGAGGCTCACTTATAAAAATCCGTCTTTGAGCCCAGAAAAGTCCAAATGGGCATTCAGGTTTCAAAATTGGGAAACCACCATTTCTGTCATAAGCAATTAGCCTGCAGCAGTAACATTTTGTATGGACATAGGGAATCTATTCCTAAAGGTTCCCACGGTGTTTCATAAACTATCCACACACACAGCACCACTGAAACACATCCACTCTGAGGCAGCACTCAGGAGAATGGTGGGGAATCAAGAAGAGAAAATTCTGAACCAAGGCAACTGTGAAAACCTTTGGGTCTATGGAAAATACTATGGGGGTATTATCTCCATTGTACCTTATATCTAACATATTGCTTTTCTAAGGGGTGAGCAGGCATTCTTTGCTGAAGGAAAAGCAGTCACTGAACCATTTGTCTTAGGCTCCAGAAGTGAGATATCTTACCATGCAATCTAGTTAGCAAAGTAACATGCAAAGCAGAGTAGGTAGCGAGACAGATTGCAGATCCACACAGCACACCACACAGCAACACCTTCCAGCATCCCTAGGGCAGTGTTGTCTAGTGGCTAGAGCACTGGATTGCAAGTCTAGACTCCTGGATTCTATTCCTGTCTTTGCCTCACTGCAAGACCTTAGGCAAGTCACTTAACTGTGCCTCAGTTTACCAATCTGTCAGTCATGTATAACACTTACCATCTATATAAGGGAGTTTGTCAGCCTTGAAAAAGCCTCAGATGTACTGAAAGTTCTCAGCCTCATATAATACTTAAACCCTTCCACCTAAGTGCAAAATCTCCTCCTATTCCTTGGCATTCAGCTACTATTCCATCATTATTTCTAAATCATACAAACAATAAATAAGATGCTGCAGCCATTTGCTGATTGGATCTTTCCCTGTGCATTATATTCCAACAATTCTCAAAGAATTGTTTGTTTAGTTTAAACTGGATTCAGACACCACTGTTTAACATCTGAAACATGCTAATGCTTCATATTTATCAGTGTTCAGGGTTGAGCTCAGTATAAAAAGACTCACATATGCTATGGCTTTTACTCAGACACACCACACTGCAAAGCAAGTGGCTTGCAGGCAGTTGTATAACCAAGTACTTAGAGCGAGTTCCTATTTGGGGAAACCCAGCTGCAGTTGTAATGCAAAGCCCCTGTGCCATATGTCACACAAGCCCATCTTTAAATACTTATCCCTCTTCTTTTGTGCTTCGCTCCAGCATAAACCCTCACTGGTTCCAAAAACAAAAGTAACAGAAAGCCACATGTAGTAAAAGAAAATCATTCTTTAGAGACAGAGGTAATCAGCCACCCTTGGGAGCCAATAATGAAGGTCAGAATAAATATAGGGATTGCCTCTGGAGCAATTTTCAGATTGGACGTGGTCAGCAACCGCTAAACTGTAGGAGAAAATGAAAGATAATCCACTGTGGGGGCAAGGGGAATCTTTAATACTTAACACCCAAACTCTTCTAGGGCTAATTATCTTGGCTGATTTTCAAATGTTAATTTGCCATTAGAGCCTCAGAAACTGAAGATGGGAATGACTTACTGGATCTAGACAAAAAGAAAAGGAGTACTTGTGGCACCTTAGAGACTAACAAATTTATTAGAGCATAAGCTTTCGTGAGCTACAGCTCACTTCATCGGATGCATCCGATGAAGTGAGCTGTAGCTCACGAAAGCTTATGCTCTAATAAATTTGTTAGTCTCTAAGGTGCCACAAGTACTCCTTTTCTTTTTGCGAATACAGACTAACACGGCTGCTACTCTGAAACCTGGATCTAGACAGTACAGGACTAGAAGTTTTTCGTTGAGCAGGTAAATAAGGAATTACTTGGCTTATCCTGCAACTCTTGCTGAAATCAATGGAGCTGTGAACGCTCACCGCTTTGCAGGATCAGGTCCTCCTTGCCTTCAAAATAACAAAGAGGGGGTGATTTTGTGAAAACGTGTCCAAATAATAACAATGATCAGGAAGCACAAAAGACTATTTTCCCCCGGTTGGTATAATTACAAGTTAAAATTTGCCAAACTGTTTGAAACATAAAGAACCATCCTGGCTTGAGTTTGGAGAGGGCCAAGCTCAAAATAAGTCATGGCCAGATGGGTGACAGCACAGAAATTAACTGAACTCCTGTTAACATTTCTATGCTCCTTCAGATTGGCAACCATTATCACTGTATCAGAGTGCCTATTTTATCAAAGAACTGCAGCTTCTCATGCTGGGCCTTACAGCACCTGTAGCTGTGTAACCAAAAGGGAACGTCATTCCTTTTATTCTGCACTGCTCCTTTTAACATGCAGGAGATTTCCCACCTGATGTCTTGGGTTTCAATTCAGATCCAGAATGTTAAGCCTGGTCTACACTAACAAGTTTTGCTGACATCATTACATCAGCTAGAGGTGCAGCTTTTGCCAACATAGCTACTCTGACAAAAGCCCTATGGGACATGGAGCTATACCGGCAAAAAAAAAGACAGTCACTCAGGGAACTGGTACAAGCTATACTGGCATCTGTTCTAGGACATTTTGTGAGGATAGCTATAGCAGCAAACCTTTTAAGTGCAGACATGGGTTTAGAGTCTTTCATATGAAGAAGACTTTATATTCATTCATTCTTTCTTTATATGTCATTTCCTTAACCTGAAGTTATCTAAATCAAACCCAAAAACAAACAAAAAAACCCAAATACATGTGTGCATGGCTTGGAAAACAGACATAGGGCTCAATCCTGTATTTCACTGGGAGCTGATGGCACTCAGCTCTGCCCCGAAAAAAAGCTGTCTAGCACTTAGCAGAGTTGGGCCTCTAATGAAGCAAGTTGCTGTTTCAAACAAACATGCTAGCAGGGCTGCTGCACTGGTTGGCATGGACAAAAATATTCAACACATTCATGTAAATACACCAAGAATTTTAAGAGGCCCCGGCAGCTTACACAAAAACCCACACATACATTTACCACCACATGACGAGCACTAAGATGCAGTCTTAAAGCCAGCATGGGAAAGACACTATGTATTATACTGCAGCACCTAAATGGTTTGCAATTACAAACATCTCTGACTGTTATTCTCCTGCCTTCAGAGTCTAAGGGCCCTCTGCTTAATGTGAAAAAAATCATTACTGATTTGCCTAAGGCAACATAGAGCAGAAAGATTGTACAAGTTTCTATGGAAACAAAATTAGTAAAGTAAAAACCACACTCATGGGCATTGTAAATTATTTACCAGGACAGGCCCCTGTCCATTAAGATCTGATAAAAAGATTTAAAGGTAATCACTAGGCAGAGTGTTGCAACCGCTTAGTTCAGGTCACTGAAACCACAGTCAAAGAAGAGAACAATTTTGGCTTTCTGGCCATGTGTACTGCATAAACCACTTTAGGTTAGAAAGCATGACTCACTCACAGGTGGCGGAGAAGTTTGAATATTAAATATCTTTCAGATCCTGCATTTTTGTCATCATATTTGCAGTTTGGAGATTTCTTTGGTGAAGTGGAGGCAGAGCACGGATCAGGCCTGAGTGATATGTGAGAGACGATAAGTGGATGTGCAACCAAGGATGACATTCTGTGCTCCAGATTCTAGTCTTTAAAATAAAAATCAAGTCTCTTGCCCACATGTCTGCACCATGTCTAAGGGTATGTCTAGTAAGCAGTAAAACACCTGCAGCTGGCCCATCTCAGCTGACTTGGGCTCAGGCTGTGGGGCTATGAAATTGCAGTGTAAATGTTCAAGTTCAGGCTTGATATTCCTGGTATTTCTAAAGGAAACCACAAAAAGGGTGAGGGGAGGAAGAGAAACAAATACTTTTTCAGAACAGAAACAAATACCCCACCCCTTCCTCTCCCTCTCATCTTTCAGGACTTCTTTATACAACATGAAGAAGCAAAAGATGGTGTAAACCCAATTACAAAAAAAACAAAAACAAAAAGACACTAGCAGTTCACCTTTAAGTCCCATCTGAAAGAGGACACCTCCAGCCGTACAGCACACCTTAATACACTTGCGGGGGCCCTGTTTAAGTATGACTCAGAGATTAACAGTGTGTCACCAACACCACTTCTGCAGCCTTTAGGTGTTTTCCGTACAGGTCTCCCATCTAAGTACAAACTGACATGGCCCTGCTTAGCTTGTAAGGATCACACTTACAAGTTATCACTTGAAACCACAGATAGAAAGAAAAAAATGGAGTAATTCAGTCTCAAAGTCAATAAGGCATTTGACTTGCACACATTCAACCCAGTGAACGCACTGAACTGACATCTAGGTACAGTTACAGTAAGTGTGTGCTGTATTCTTGCTATGCAGTGACACAGCATCTCATTTTAAATAGCCCTCTTTTATTCTCCCTCACACAGTGTGACGTGGCTCAGTGGAGGAGAATCTCCTTGGAAAACTAAATTTATTGGTGATGGATATTTAATTAAACACCAATATGTCACATTTCCTCCAAGGAAACAACAGAAATGTTTCCAATGAACCTTGAAAAAAAAAGGATATTACATCGTCTGGTACATTTGGGCTCTTAGAGAGTAAATGTGCAGTTCACTAAAAGTTGTAGTTTAAAGTTTGCTCTGTTTCTGTTGGCATCCCGACAGAATGGATCAGAATATTAGATAGACTATATGGGAGATTAACCTGGATTTAAAGTCAGTGAGATGTTCAAATAGGCTCTAAAACTCTTTTCAAACTTGGAAGCACAGCTTGGACAAATCGCAAAAAAAAAAAAAAAAAAAAGGCACAGTAGATTAGGGCAAGTGTGAAGGTGGTACTAATTATAGAAAAGTTGAAGAGTCCAGGGTTAGATGATTTCGACACATGAAAAGATGTTCAGATGAATATATAAGAAACAGGGTGTTAAAAACTTAGAAATGGAGGGTAAGAGAAGGGTTGGAAGACCTAAAACTATCATACAAAAGGATGTGATTAGCGAGGAGTTTATGAAGAACTGCTTCAAGACAGACTAGAATGGAGAAGAAGGACTCGATGGCCCGACCACACATACATGGCCCAACACCACATAGATGGGATTAAGGCTAGAAGATTATGAGATTTCTCAATGGCAAGAGAAGCTGATGGCTTCCTTCCATTGTCTCACTTTGACAGGCACCTGAACTCTCTGGGTTCAGCCTAGACACAAACAAATAATAATGCTGCTGCCGCCACCACCTCCTGCACTGATTTATTATGGCCGGCCACTGAGTAAGGATAAGGTCTTCCCCCAAACATCATCACGCTTCCAGTTAATTTTTTAATTAGCATAATTAATTTCCACATATAATTCACAATGCATCGCAGTCCAGATATTCAGGCCAACCCAAAGCAAAGACAATTGTCAGCCAATGGAAGTTCACAATTTAGAACAGGCCTAAATGTTGACATGATTATTTACTGTTTGTATTGCGGCAGTGTCTAGAGGATCCACTGAGCCAGGCACTGTACATACACAGAACAAAAAGATGGTCCCAGCCCCAAAGAGCTTATAGTTGGAGTGTAAGATGAGATATAGCAGGTCAATACAACAAACAGAGGGAGAGCACAAGGAAACAACGAGACAATATTGGTCAGCATGATAGGCTGTGTTCCCAGCACACCAGCAGCCGAGCTTTCTGTAGACATCACAGCAGAGGTCAGTTTTAAGGACGGATTTATAGGAGGACAATGAGGTGGCTCTGCGGGTGTTTACAGGTAGCTCCTCCCATGCATGAGGGGCAGCATGGGGGAAAGGCTGGCATTGATACAAGTTGTATCTATATGCAGGGATGCTAATTGAGTACTGTGGGTCCGCCTTAGATAGTTGGGGGAAGGGGAAAGCAAACATGCATTCTTTTCCATTCCCTTTTCTGTCCTCCTCTCTCCAATCACCTTGATCTTAAATCATAACTAATAAAATAAACTAACTGCATTTTTGTTAAGCTTCTAAATTTATACCAACTGGGCTGCATTTGTACCATTGGGAGGCTTGTCCCCATCTTTCCCTAAAATCTTGGAGAGAAGAAACCCTGTTGAATGGAGAACAAGTCCTAGATATATATTAGAGGAGTTCATGAGCACATCTGTTTCCTTGACCATGGGCAACGACTCCAAAGGGTGCTAGTATAATGGACTTAGCCACTATAGGATAAGAAAACCACTGCTACCTCTGCATTTCCAAGAGAACACTGCATTTGTAGGACAGCCACAGAAATCTTGACTAGAACGGTTTTCATTCACCTACGCATTGTATTGCTATCCAGGTATGTCACTCCCTTAATTCCACTCCAATCTTCATCCGGACCTGCATTGCCACTCCTCTATTCTCTCCTTAAATTCCAGCTCTACTGTTCAGCAAGTAGAGTATGCTGCAGCCTGCCTCCACAACCATGTAAACAGCACAACTGCATTATCCCCCACACTCCACTGATACCACTTACTCCATTGCAAGATCCAGTCAACATAAGTATTTCTATATTCCCCTCTCTGATCTCCCCATTTGTCTCGCTCCTGTTTCCACTCTGTCCCTTCACACCATCTAGATAACCTTGGTGCAACAGCTTTTTCCATCAACTCTCTATCTCATTTCAAATCCGCTGTGAAAACAGTTTCTATCACTTTCCTGTACCTGCTCTTCCTTTGTTTTCTCATCACTCGCTTTCTAACCAAGTTTTATAGCCCCATAAAGCATTCTGGGACATGATTTGCAGGGAGTGAACCAGTTCAAAAAGCTGCATTTCACGGCTTGATCTAATTTTAAGAAATGCAAGCTTCAGAAGTAACTCCACCTAATAACAGAGAGCCAGAAATATCCAGGTACCTCTAGCTTTGACAAAAGAATGAAGAAAAATAAGGTCTGAAGGTGCGGCTATGCCTGATCAAGAATGAGAATGCAGTTCAGCACAACATACCTTAAATGTGCCAAAAGATATTTACATATTCTGAGGATGTTACACTTATGTCAACTGTAAACTGCTGAATAAAAATATTGGGAAAAAGATGCCATTGTTATAATTTACTCTATAATTAGGTAAAATGTTAAAGTCAGCTTAAAGATTGAATATCACTGCAACTTATCTAACAGATGGGACATGCTTCATTCTCTAGAGAAGATATAATTATTTTCTTATTTCTAGTCAGTTAAAAATTTGCTTTCATGTGACCGGACAGCAAAAGAACCTTTAAAACAGGTATGTATAAATTAAACACACACTTAAATGCATCCATTTCAACCTGTAGTTAATACAGGCCCCCTCTCTAACCCTGCCTCAATGTGGCTTTTTAAGAGGGACAGAGCAGCAAATGAGAAATGGACAAGATGTCAGACAGAAGGAAGAAATATCATTTCCCAAAGTCAGAGCTCATTTTCCAGCAACAAAACGAGACATAGAGCTGAAAGAAAATGCCAGCAGCACAGGCAGCAGCATCTCAATAGGCAGACACAGCTGGCACAGACACCCATTTAACCATGTATCCTGGCTGGGCTTCGCTTAAACAGGGACTATTATTAACAAATTTAGAGGCAGCGCCCTGGAATAATAAAAGCCATTTGCAAATGCAAGAATACAACAGCTAAAAAGCAGGTTAGTATTAAACTACCTTCTAACTGAAGAAAAGATGTCAGATAAAGATGAGCATGTTACATTGCATCACAAAGTTCTTTTAAGGGCACCACTTTCTGCCATTCCACATGTACTTGGCTAGCAACAAATTATGCACATTAACACATTGTTTGGTTGACATAAGATAATTATTTCAATATTTGAAAATAGAGGTAGTCAATATATATGGCAATTATTGTCAATTAGCATTGGCTGGGTGGATGACATAAGTGGCTGCAACCCCTGAAGAATCTGCTCAGCTGTTATTGGAAGATGCCTAGTTTCCATCTGCAGGTTGTTTTTGCTGAATTGGAGGCCAGATTGTGAAATGGCCTATTTCTCAGCTAGAACAACAACAGATGAGAAAGGGAAACTACAGTTTCCTCCCAGGTACTAAAAGGGAAGATCCCAGATATCCATCCTTTTTACATTCTCCCTTTGTTCTCTTTCTTTTTCCACTCTTAATCCTACTTCCTTCATGTCCTCTTGGACCCAACTGCTTTTGTGGCAAGGCCGAAGGACAGTGCAGAATGGGTATGCTCATCTCATATACACTGCCACTCAATGTGGGGATTCAAAGACATTCTTTAGATTTTTCTGAGTTTCATGGTGAATTTCACCCTAGCGCAAAAGAACCCACAAAAGGCTCTTAAGGACTTGGGTCCAGATCCTCAAAAGCATTTAAGTATCTAACTCCCATAGACTTCAGTGATTTCAATGGGAGTTTGGCACTGAAACACATTTGAGGATTTGGGCCTTATGCCCTGTTCTAACACCCCTAGGAGTCAATGGGAATCTTTCCATTGACTTCAATAAGGTTTGGCTCAGGTCCTTAATACAGAGTTTTTACGGGCACTGGTGTGAATTTCACAGTAGGCTTACTATATTTCTTTGTTTTGTAAATGCAAAGAAGAGGATAACCTGCACTAAAAAAGATTATAAAAAACGGCCCCATAGCCCATTCTGTAGAGGCTATGGTTATCGACATTCTCTGATTGCCATTGAACAGAGAAGAAGAATTTTCCTCCCTGGGAAAGGATTTTCTTTCTACACATCACCTGAAGTTAAGACCAATTTTACTATGTACCACTTTGGAGGCTGGAGATTGCTATCCGAGAATGGACTAAATGATCCATCTATTCTGGTATCCTGTGACTGACAGTAGACAATACCAGACACTTCAGCAAGACTCCCCATAAACAGAGTAATTTGCAATAACCCAATCATGGGGAAAAATATTTCCTAACCCCAAGCATTTAGTGGTTAGTTTATTTGCTGAAGCATTAGGATTTGGTATCCCATGTAAACCTGTAGCCACTCTAATATTGAGAATATTCTTATTATTCATGAATGTCTAATCCTTTTTTAAACCCTACTAGGCTCCTTGTCTCCATGGCATCTTGAAGAAGTGAGTGCCACTGGTTAATTAGGCATGATGTAAAAAGAGCTTTACATTTATAACCCCTCAGGGCTCCAACACAAAAATAAAGAGAATCCAAAAATATCCTGCCTTTCAAAAAAAAAAATCTTTTGATATTTTAAGCCATGATAATGCATCCCGCCCCCCTTTAAGTGATGATTTTTGGGGATAGCAGTATGGATGACTGCAAATAAATCTCAAAAAATCATCTTCGCCAAAAAGAAAACGCACATTTGTCATGAAAGAAAAAACAAATAAATTTCAGCATGAGACACCATGGCCTTTGTGAGAATTTGACTCTGCTTCTTTAAAGTTATTCTCTTTAAAAAAAATTAATTGCTTCAGTTCTCGGTCTTTATTGAAAATCCAGTGCACAAAAGCAAATAGCCAATTTTCTACAGTTTTCAGAGTGAGAAGAAGTTTTCCTGATATGCTGAGAAAAGGGGGAGGAGGGTGGAATACTATATCATGGAAGGCAGAAACAATTAAGCTCTTTCCACATACTGAAAGGATAGAAAATGACTGGGAATTGCTCTGAATTCAAGAAAAGTATATATTAAAAATGAATGCAGTTTCCCTACCAAGTTTATTGCAGCAGTAAAAAAGGTCTCTCCTATTCTGACTATATTTTCTGATGTCCCAATTGAAACCCATTAGACTTTAATAGGCTTCAAGTAACAGAGGAAACAAATGAAATCATGGAATATTTAGTAATAAGCTATTCTGCTTTCCGCAAGAAGACAGCTGTGGCTCCCAAGGCCTGCAATCCCTCCAAGATCCCTTATCATAAGGAAAGTGCTCCTCATTATGTGTCACATGGCTGCTGATAAATAGAAATACAAGAGGAACCCTATGCCATGTGGGAGGCAGGAACTCTGCCTTCCCAAGACCCTCCATGTTTGAAAGAATGGCAGGTGACTAAGCCATATGCAAATGAGAGGAGACTTAAAAAGGAAAGGAATTGCACCAGCTGTCTCCAAAGGAACATTAATTAAAGGGGCAGAACTCCCACTCATTTGCCTTGGAGTTCAAATAAATATACTATGGGGAGCATGAAAGTTACAGAGTAGCTTTTTCTTCCCAGAGTCCACAAACCTCCACAGCAGGGAATGCCACAGTAACTACCTGCTGGAAGCAGGGTTTTCTTTTTGTTCCCAAACTACCACCCTTCAGTTTCATCTTCTCTTATACCCTACCCACATCATCTCCTCCACCCCACCCCACCGAATCTCTAAGGCTATGTCTACACTGGCAACTGAACGACAAAACTTTTGTCTTTCAGAAATGTTAAAAAACCACACACCCCTCAAAGACAAAAATTTTACTGATGACAAGCACCGGTGTGAACAGCGCTTTGTCAACAAAGCTAACACCACTCATTGGCGGTGAAAGTTTTTTGTCATCAGGAGAGCTGACAAACAGCGGCTACACTGCATGTCTTTTAGCTGCGTGGCTGTAGCAATTAGTCCTTCACTCTTCACCATACCAGCTCCCACATCCAGCCTTCATCTGAAGATTGGGGGATTGCATTAGTGAATGCAAACACACACAGTCAACACTAAAGATTTGCATCCAGGGCCCCTGTTGCCATGCAGGAGACACTAGCCTGATCAGCAAACCGTCCACATGTAAAAAGAAAAGGAGTACTTGTGGCACCTTAGAGACTAACAAATTTATTTGAGCATAAGCTTTCGTGAGCTACAGCTCACTTCATCGGATGCATCGGATGCAAATGCATCCGATGAAGTGAGCTGTAGCTCACGAAAGCTTATGCTCAAATAAATTTGTTAGTCTCTAAGGTGCCACAAGTACTCCTTTTCTTTTTGCGAATACAGACTAACATGGCTGCTACTCTGAAACCATCCACATGTAGAATACCTGATGATTACAATGGGAGTTGCATGCCTAGGGGATCTGTCTAGTGTGGAGGTTTACACTGAAAGAGCAAGCAATTAATCTCCATCATCTTTCATCAACAGTTTTCTATTCCTAATATAGTTGTTCATGAAAATACTGGATACGCATCCAGATTTTTCCCATAAGCAGCACAGCTTCAGATAACACAGTCAACCTCTGTAGAGTCTCCCCCCGTGCTCCCCATAGAGGGCGCTCTGCATTGGTTTTGGAAGGCATACTTGAGCAAAACTGATTTCAGGTGCAAGTGCCAGTTGTGCTCTATTACTAGAGGCAGCCCTTGGGGGAAAACTGAGTATTGTGAACTCTTCAGGTCAGGGACACCATTACCTAGGGTGACCAGATGTCCCGATTTTATAGGGAAAGTCCTGATATTTGGGACTTTTTCCTTATATAGGCACCTATTACGCCTCACCCCCGTCCTGATTTTTCACATTTGCTATCTGGTCACCCTACCATTACCATCTGTGTTGTCAAGGAGTACTTGTGCACCTTAAAGACTAAAATTTATTTGAGCATAAGCTTTCATGAGCTACAGCTCACTTCATCGGATCCGATGAAGTGAGCTGTAGCTCACGAAAGCTTATGCTCAAATAACTTTGTTAGTCTCCAAGGTGCCACAAGTACTCGTTTTCTTTTTGCGGATACAGACTAACACAGCTGCTACTCTGAAACCTGTGTTGTGTGTAAGCTGAGGCCAAAAGAGCTAATGCAATCCTTGGATGTGTAAACTGGTGAATCTCAAGTAGGAGTGGAGAGCTTATTTTATTTACCTCTGTATTTTACCTCTGTATTCAGTGCAACCACCACTGGAATACGGTGTCCAGTTCTTGCACCCACAATTCAAGATGTTGATAAATTGGAGAGAGTTCAGAGAAGAATGATTAAAGGCTTAGACAACATGCCTTAGAGTCAAAGAGCGCAACCATTTGGCTTAACAAAGAGAAGGTTAAGGGATGATTTGATTACAGTCTATAAGTATCTACACGGGGAACAAATATTTAATAATGGGCTCTTCAATCTAGCAGACAAAGGTATAACATGATTGAGTGGCTGGAAGTTGAAGCTAGACAAACTCAGAGTGGAAGTAAGGAATACAATTGTAATGGTGAGTAATCAACCATTGGAACAATTTCCAAAGGGTTGTGGTGGCTTTTCCATCACTGACAACTTTTAAATGAAGGTTGGATGTTTTTCTAACAGATCTGCTCTAGGAATTATTTGGGGGAAGTTCTGTGGCCTGTGTTAAACAGGAGGACAGAATAATAGTGGTCCCTTCTGGCTTTGGAATCTGCAAATCTGCATGTGGTGGAAGGATGGTCCAGTGTTTATGGCACTAACCTAGGACTTTGGGAAACTGGATTCTGGTCTACTTTGCCACAGGTTTCCTGGGTAACCCTGCATGAGTCATGGGCGGCTTATCTTCACTGCAGAGTTAACTGGGGCTCACCCAGGTGTTGCCCCTAACCTGGCTCCCACACATACACACAAACTCTCTCACTCAAATGTGGTGGTGCTTGAAACCCAACGCCCATTCTGGGGTACAGGCTAAAGCCTGAGCACTGCTTACATTTGAGCTGATACCTAGTGCCAATCACCTGAAGTAACTGCGGTGAGGACATACCGTGGGTCTTGCTGTGCCTCAGTTCCCCATCTGTAAAATGGAAATAACAGCACTGCTCTACCTCACAGGGTGTTGTCCGAATAAATACATTGAAGACTGTGAGATGCTCAAATGTACAGTGATGGGGCCACAGGAGTGCCCCGGATAGACAGACAGTATGTAGATGGGGTAAGCAACTCCTTGCAAAGTGCTGCATTAGGTTATTCCCAGACACAAAAGAGTTCAAGTTCAGCAAGGGAAATAAGACTGTTCATCCATCTCCCCTGTTTTTGGCAAGCAGGCACTCCCTTTATAGACATACAACATGAACAACTAAATACAATACGCTGTTCAGAGATACTCTCCAGCTGTATTGGTTTACAAGGCCAGCAGTCGATTGCTCAGGACTGGCCACAGCACTGGTGCTTTACTAATCAAGAATGAGACAAATTCCCACTGCTACAGCCCAGCTGCCTTGCCCCTGAGCTAGGGTAGGCAAGTTCATCTCTAAAGGTTTTGTGGTTAAGGTATAACAATTTGGCGTGTATCTTGCTCTTCCTCACTGCAAACCAAAACCCCATCAAATAGTTTTGTTTGTCACACACCAGAACATCCCAGTTGGAAAAAGCTCTGGTACCAATAAGCTATTTTATAGCCTTGCTCAGGAAATGCTGTCATTCTGTACTTGGTTGCTTGCTTCCAAAGACCACACAGCTGTACTTCATGTAAATACCCTTAAGCGCAGAGCTTTGCATCACTTTTTCTCCATGCAATAACCCCATAAGCAGGTCACATACTGCATCAAGACCTGGATCACTACTGACTTTTCCCCAGGAGTAGAGCATGCTTCCTGCAGGGGGAACAGGACTGGGATTCAAATCTGCATCTCCTGGCCACAGGGCAGTAAAGAACAGCTCTACAGCTTTACCCCGAAGCCTTTGCACACAAAGCATACATGAAACAGAAGGCCAAATTCTCTGCTAGTACCAATTGACACAACTCCATTAACTTCAATGGAGATGAACCAATTTACACAGTCTGAAAATTTCAGATTGGAGTGGGGAATCACTGTGAACTGATGTACTAAAAATATGAATACTTTGCATCTGTATAGTCCCTGTAATCCAAAGATCTCAAAGCACCTAAACCTCACAATAGTTTCACAAATGGAGAATCTTAGGTACAGAATATTTTCCCTAGGGTTGTGCAGAGAATACTGACAACCAGTGGCCAAGCCAATAACTGTTATTAGTATGCAATTATTTATATTGCTGTAGGCCCTCAGGGACCAGGGTCCCATTGTCCTAAGTGCTGTACAAATGCATTAACAAAAAGACAGTCCTTGACTGACAGGGGGGAGGGATAATTCAGTGGTTTGAGCATTGGCCTGCTAAACCCAGGGTTGTGAGTTCAATCCTTGAGGGGGCCATTTAGGGATCTGGGGCAAAAATTGGGGATGGTCCTGCTTTGAGCAGGGGGTTGGACTAGATGACCTCCTGAGGTCCCTTCCAACCCTGATATTCTATGACCCAAAAAGCTCACAATCAAAGCAGGAACAGAAAACGGGGATGGGAAGAGGGAGGACGATCCCCAATGCCCTGCTCTTAACTGCTAAACCTGGCTGTCTCGCACACATTTGAGCAAAATTTAAACGCGTACTCCCTGCAAGGAGCCTTTTATCTCAGTAATATTTCCTTGTCGGAATTATTCTACAGAACAGAAATATCCATGCATGCCATGCACTATTTAAAAACAAGCAAGAACCAAAGAGATTAAGAGTGCAGTGACCTTTATGAATTAACCAGCTAACACAAACTACGTTTAAGTCAGCACAAAGAAGTTATTGCACATTGGTGGCTCAGACTCTCCAGCATACAGAGACTGCTCTAGGCACGGCAAAGAGAACAGCACTGGGATGCAGTTTCAGATAACTGCTGAGCTGATTATATCTGTGAATTGGGCTCTCTTAAGGCAAAGAGCAGCATAGCAAGTACCGAGAAAGCAATGAGCTGGTAGGCAAGCAGAGTGCTGGTGAAGAGACATTGTCATGCAGCTGCTGTCTCTGCAAGTTCATCAGGCAACAAGGTTCGAAGCCAAGTGGAATGCTCCTGCATTTTGCCGTCCGCCCTTGGAATTTAAAATACTGGCCACCTACATGAATTACCTACCCAAGCTGGTCCCCAAATAAATAACATTAATTCCATAATGACTGGGCTAGTATGAGATGCAAAGACAGTCTGGCGGAAGATATGTGAGCTGAATTCACACATGACAAACTGCATCAAAGACAATAAATTTATGTTTGTCCAGCACCTTTAATCCAGAAGGATACCAAGCAATTTACAGACTGTATGCGCTATACAGAGTTCACTCACTTACCATGAAGTTCAGCCACTTCGGGGATGGAAAATGGCAGCTGTTTAACTATTTTAAGCAAGCAAAATGCCATTGCCCACATTGAACTGTAGCATGGACTTTGGTGTGGACACTCCTTCCCCATAACAATGTAAGAACACTGCCTTCTCTACAGCTAGGTATAGCTAAGATTAGTTTGCAGCAAAGCCTTCATCTTGAACATACAGTCCCAGCATACAGATAGCATGTGCACCAAGTGGAAATCTCACATCTAAATAAGAATCCTAGTTCAAGCCAATGTGCTTCCCAAAAACTTACAAGAATGGTCTTGTATTTGCCCAACTGAGAAGCCTGACTCACTCTGGGTCCAATCTTGCAGCAGCTTCACGCATGGGACTCCCACTGAAATTAATAGAATAGGAACTCGTAACAGGGCCTTGGAGCACGTGTGCATCTCAGTACACCTTTTGCAGACCTTTGAAACTGGAGCTGTAGTTGCAGCTCCCACACCTGCTCCCAGTCATGTGCCCTAGAGAGGGAACCACATATAAGGCTTCCCGCCTCCTGGGCACAGCAGCAGATGGAGGAACCCAGAGTCAAGGAAAGCACTCTCAACACCTGTCAGAGCAGGAAGCAGGAGCTGGCTGGAATGAAAATTCAGCAAGGGAGCCCTGGAAGAAGGGTTATAAGGACTGTGAAGAAGCCTGGGGGCTCTAAAGGGCTGGAAACAAGGGCCAGGCAAGGCCCTGAAGGGCCGCAACGCCAGGTGGGACACTTTGTTCTGAATCTTGGTTTCTAAGGTCAAGAAAAATCCTGAGCAAAGGGAATGAAGTGGTGCCATTGCTTGGAGCACAATTTCTCCTTCCCCAGCTGGTGGTTCAGCCCACCAGCTCACACAGTTACTCACACCCAGCCTCTGCACATTACATTAGTCTCAGGAAGAGAAGGTTGTTTCTCTCATCATTCACACCGCCCAAAACTGGTGCCACGCTAGGCGAGTTAGAGGCTCAGCTCTTCTCTCGCCAACTTCTGCCCCACAGCGTGAAAAAGCAGCTGAGCTGCTGCAGCTCTTCACTGCCACATGCTCTTCCTGTTGTGGCTAAGCGACAGCGCATCTGCGTCCAATCGCCGCAACAGGTAGACCACTAACAGAAGGGGAAAACCCACATGAGGAAAGAGTCCCTGACACAAGCAAAATGACACACAGACAAACTCAGGGTGTTCAGCGCTGTGACTGTAAGATTCTAATCCAACTTTTATTAAAGCATCAGAAATTCTAGGGGCAATACCAGAGCAATTGATGCTCACACACTCATAGCCCTTAACTCATCACGTCCGTCCTTCCCTTGCTCTCGTTTGCCTGAGCGCCTGCTGTTTCTCTGAACAAATGAACTAGGTGGAGTTAAGGCAGGGTGACTGAAATATTGCAGAACCGCTGGAGGCAGGAGAGCGAGGTGATCTGCATTTCTAGCTCCAAACGGCATAGGTGGCGGTAGCCCAGAATGGATAGGAGAGTACATTTCAAATCCAGCACACAGCTCAGCACCGGCAGCACAGAAGGTAGCTTAGCAAAGCACTGCATTGCTAGAGAGGGATGGGGAAGCTAACTTCACAGGCATGCCTCACAGCTAGCTCTAGCAGTTGTGGTCAGGCCTACAAAATGATTTCCCACCCATTTCCTCCAGACAACAGCCAGTTCTTGTCCACTAGAGGTAGGACTTTCAAAAACACTAAGCACTGGTCTAACTCTGCTCTGACTGACTTCTATAGAACGGCAGTTTGGCCAACACTGAGTGCTTCTGAAAATCCCACCCTACAATTGTATGGCATGATGGCTTTAGGATTTGATGGCTCTTAGAGGTAGTCCTATGCTTACCTAGTTCAAGCCATGTAAAAAGTGTGCACACATCAGGGAGTCTTACCCAACTTCTCACTGCAGGAAAAGTGGAGTCCAGCTGCAATTGCAGAGGTACATGCATAGCTGCCAGCATTTACAAGTATTTTTGTCAAGAGACAGTTCTCCATATAAGCTAGATGTTTGGGGGCCATGAGATCACCCATCTCTGGATGTTTGTGTGTGCTCTCTGGTGCATTTTAGCACTTAGAGTGAGCTTTATATCCAATTAATTTCAGCACACACACACACCCAGTGAGTGAGATAATCAGGCGGTATTGTTGCCATTACAACAGAAAGACTAAGTGATAGGACTAATTCCAATGAAGTCATCTGTGTCAGAGCTAGGAGCAGAACCCAGGAGTTCCTTGCTTTCAAGTATTATGCATTGTCCATTATGCATTGCTGTCTCCCCTGCTGTTGTACTGCCATTTTGTGGCTAGAGGCAGAGGAGCAAGTTCAGCTGCAGAGAGGAAACTTGCTAGAGCTCTCCTAATATCAGTGGCAGCCCACACAGCATTAGTCTCTACACCTAATCGTAAAATGTTCTAACTTTCTTCAAAAATTAAGGAATCTGGATTACACAAGTCCCAAAGGACAACCCTGAGTGGCAGGGTTAAAACAGACAGAATTACCTGTGACTGGGAGTACCATGGTTTTCCCTTGTTTTCTGTATCCAGCTTATAGGCACTTTCACCAGCCATTAGCTTTGTAATTTCCAGCACTATGATCTTAGTAAGAAGGGCCCAAGATCTACTTTCATTGCTAAATGAAAACTGAAATTTAGCCTTGACAGTGGTAGGTCTCCAGATTCATAGTGGGGTGAGAGAGAGAAGGCCAGTGCAGCGGGCTTTGCAGGCCCCAAAACTTAGCTCTGCTTGCACTAGGAGCCTGAATTGCAGACTCCCTGACAATCCAACTTGCTTCAGCTGGAGCTATGGATGTTCGGCACCTCTAATAAACTCAGGCCCTATGCCTGTAGCTAGAGTGGTCAGACCCTCACTTGTATAAGAACTGGTACCAAAATCATCGAGGAGTTCAGAGAACAAAACTCAGCATAGTGGTGGGAGGGAAGAACATGAGAGAGCAGCTGTTTTGAAATAGCTCTTGCAGCACTGCCAGCCCCAAACGTTCAGAAGTTGTGTTGGGTCCCCAAAAAATCGTGAGAATGGCATAAGGTTTTTTTTTGTTGTTGTTAAATAAATAAAAACCAACAAATTTGAGGTTCTTTACCCCAAAAATCCTTCTGGTGTTTGAGCCTTTAGGGGTCACATTTTTGAGTCTTTCACAGCAAACATAAGGGCTAGAAATTGAATTTTTTAAAATGTAACCTGAGATTCTTACACAATCCCATGTCTCCAGGAGCTGGGACTTTAAAAAAATACCAAATGCTACGAGATTAAAAAAAAACATAAGCCAAAAATAAAGTCTTGATCCCATATTCCCTGTACAAGTAGAATTCCCATCAATGTCAAAAGACATTTTATCTGCATAAGGTGTATGGGTTCAAAGCACCCTTTCTGTGTGGGTATACACACTGTAAAAAAGAGTAATACACATCAGTCATCTATAAGAGCTAAAGAACAAATTCAACCCAACCTGAATCAGCATTCATGGTGCAATCAAAAGGAGGACAGGTTTGCTGTGGCTTAGGCATGCAAGATACTAGTTAAAAAGACTGCATGTCAGAACTTGTAATTCATTCTTTGGTTAGAATTCTGGACAGCCTCCTAGTACTCTGCACTCTTTGGTTTGCATCTTAACTGCCCTGGTACAGGTACGCCTATAAACTGCATACAGGGAACAAGGGAAAGTTATGGTACCCAAAGGCATTCACTTTTCACTACTACGTAATAACTTAATGTTACCCATTGTTCAGTGTGTTTCACATTCCTTCCCCTCTATAGCTGATCCACAGAGGATAACTACCTGCTTCTGCTCCCAGCTGATGGAGTTACTCCTTTGGATCAAGTGGCCGAGATCTCTGGTTTGGTGCTGAAATTTCTCAGTTCAAACCCTGCTGATGACACCTACACGGGGAAAGTTGCTACATTTATAAATATTAACCATCACAACATAGAGGCAATTATCCCCATTGTATAGTTGGGAAACTGGGGGCTAAGTGACCAGTGCAAGGTCACAGGGAGAGCCAGCGCTGGACCAGTGATTGAAACTCAGGTATCCCTGGCTCCTAGGCTGGTCTCAGATTAAGTCTAATGGCCAGCATAGCATGTTAAGTGCCCAGAGGATGCTAAAACAGAGCAGTAAGAAGAAAAGGAGTACTTGTGGCACCTTAGAGACTAACAAATTTATTAGAGCATAAGCTTTCGTGAGCTACAGAGCAGTGAGGGTTGGATGTGACAAAGTAGGATGGATTAGCTTCCTCTCTAGTTTACTGGAGCACCCAGTACATTGACTCCCAAGGAACCAGCTCCCTGCCTTCTTCAGCAGCTGACAAAATGCAATGAGGAGAGACACACAACAGGAAGAACTAGGCAAAGTTCATCTTGCTGTTCTAGTGGACATTTCTGAAGGGCTAGATCAAGCCACATAGAAAAAGATGGGATTCCAAACACCTGCAAATTATATCATGGTGGTGGGGTCCCATTATCTGATCTTAGACCTGGGTCCAGGTTCTGTGGCTTGTGTCCATTTTGCTAGCCCAAGGTATCTAACAACATTTCAATCAACATCCAGCACTCTCCTCTCTCTCTGTCTGTGGGAAGCCTGCTGAAAAGGAGTTAGCAACAGGGCGGGGGTGGGGAGGGGGAATTAAAGAGCAGCCCCACAACCTTATCCCTAACAGGCAAGTCTAAAGCAAGAAAGCCCCATTATTGGGCATTTACATGCTGCCCCCCAACATCATTCACATCACAGGGATGGGAAACTGGCTTCTCTCCCCATGACTTTCTATTACCACTCACTGTTAGTTAGCAACAAAGCCAGCACACTAGCAAGGAAGAAAGTTAACAAAGAATATCACTTCAAAGGCGGTTCTTTCTAGGATCCTCCTATCTCTCTCCCTTCTCCCTCCCTTGTTTATATGGTCTGGGCTTGCTGCTTGTCAAAACTGCAGAGCACTCAATTGCAGCTGAAGTCCATGGGAGCTGCAAGTGCTCAGCATCTCTGGAAAAAGGCAGGCCCTGAGTGCCTTTCTAGACACCCACTTCTCCACTCAACCCCAATCTCTCAGCAGTCGGAGCTATAATTAACACATGCTATAACTAGCCAGCAACACTCCTGGCTGTTTGCAAGAACTTCATTTCCGACTGCTTTTGGGACACGGATGCATAGAGTCTCTCCCTCCCCCCGTTCTTTTCATGCTGAATGGAATTATCCTGGTAGCCAAAGCTTTACAGCGTTCATGGAAAAAGATCCCAGGGACTTTTACACCAAAATGTGACACTGAGCGGTGTGATGGCAACTTGCCAGGTGCAGGGAGGCTGCGCCTAAGGACAGAGAGTTGTGAGAATGTTTTTGTAGATGGAAAATAAACACAGTGCTAATACCTGCTGGGGCTTGTAATCGCCCGGATAAAGGAAGAGAAAGCACTCCGAGGCGGAGGGATGAAAGGCTACAGTTTATCTATCACCTTAGTCCTTGCCATGTGCTTACAGGGAGAGAGAGAGGCCAGAAGTTGCAAGAATCCATTGGCTGCATCTGACTCTCCAGCAGTACTTTGGACACCCATCTGGCTGCCCCGATTTTCACAAGGAGCAGGTGAAAAGAATACGTGAAAAGCAGCATTGAATGTGACTCTCAGATTTTAAGGGCAGAAGGGACCATAAGATCACCTAGTACAACCTCCTGCAACATGGGCCATACAACATCATCTAGTAATTCCTGCAGCTAGCCCAACAACTCATGCCTGACCTAGAGTGAGAGACAGTGTGTGGCCCAGATCCTCATGGATATATAGGCTCCTAAATCCCAATGGTTTTAATGAGAGTTAAATGCCTAAGTACCTTGGAGGAACTGGGTCTGTGCGTCTTTCACCTCTAGGTCACTGGCTCAGATCTAGCCAGGTCAGTGAACTAGGCAAAATGACTTAGGCAATTTCAGTTTGGCTCCCAGTGGATAAATTTCCACACCACATAAACCATCATCTCAACAGGTATGAATTGCTCCCCTCCCTCACCGACTTGGCACTGGCAGCACAGACGCCAAAGATCGAATGTAGATTGAATTCCCTGGATGCACCTAATGGCAGGGCAGTTTCAGGGGCCACACATACAGACCCCTCTTCTCCTGATATGTAGGACTTTACCCTCCAGGGCTGTTCACCTGACACTTTTCACCAAAACTTTTAAGGATCTCTTTTGATTTAAACAAACTATTTGTTGCTGAGAAACCTAATTAGGGGGAGAAAGGAAAAACAATCAATAAAATTACGACATGAATGACTGCTTATAAAAAACTGAAATGCCCCATTATTTACACAGCTAAGTGCTTGCTCAACATCAACACACCTACAAGCCCAGTGGATAAACTGGTAGAACAGAAATTCACTAGAAGTTTGACACTTGCATATACGAGGGGGAAGAAAAAGCTTCTCAGGAGTTTTCAAGCATTGAAAATATCACTCACACTCACACACACTAGTCCATACCAGAGTTGCTCTCAGGGAAGAAGCAGGGTAATGCCAACAAGATGCAGCTTCTCCAAACCCTGGACACTTTGAACTTCCCTGAAACACTTGCACTCCTTCCTCGCCGAGGGCAGGTACTTACCCACTTCACACATAGCGCCTGAGAGTTCAAAGCTCAGGAAGGAGAAACTAGCCAGAATCCGGAAGCCTTCCATGGGAAGAGAGGCTTGGGAGCACTCTTGAAAGGGAAGAAGCTGTTGTGAGGGAATGTAGGAATGAGAAGTGTGGTTTGGGGGTCTGAGCACTAGACTTCAACTCAGGGCTCCTGTATTCAATCCCCATGCATTTGCTCTCAATACTGAGAGGTTTTCAATCACCCAACTTCTCCAAAGAGGTGGGACCTAATTAACGCATAGGCTTCTGTGGGCCCTCTATGCAGGGGTGAATTTTACCCATGGTTTGGGAAGCACTTAGGGAGACTTAGGGATGAACAGTGCCCTGCAGCCATAAAATGACAGGATTGCTGTGTGACCCTGGGCACGGCACTCAGCTGGAAGGTGTTATGGAAGGGTGAAGTATTGAAATCAATGACCCAAAACACTGGAGGATGTCTTCAATGTTTTAAACTCTGTGGAAACATCACTGAGATAGCCTAGGTCTGATCAACAGGGAGAACATTTATAAAGGTGAAAAGTCAGGCTGAGCAAAACAAAGACAAGTGTAGCAGACATCTCAGTTTTCTATGAAACTCCTGTATCTTGATCTCAGATTGAATGGTGAAGTCACCTTCCAAAAGCACCCTGGTGATCTAGAAGCACTTCTGGGGGAGATTTTCAAAGACACAAGTGTCAGCGAGGTGCCTAACTCCCTTTTGTGCCTTTGAAAATCTACCCCATTGATTTTCAGTGAGATTTCTGCTCCTAAATTGCTTGTGTTTTGCCAATCCTACTCCTAATTCTTATGTTTCACATGCAATCTGAGCACTGGGAAATATTAAGCTTCTTTATTCATGTGGGAAAACGTGTTGTTCAAAGTAGACCCACAAAAGAATGTGCATTCTTTGAAAACTCTGCTTCTTGCCCCGCATTTCAAAGATGCTTGCATGTCTCAAAAAGATAAGTGACCTGAGGACACAAAATCCCTAACACAAAGATTACATTTGTTCAAGAACCTCCAAGACATTCATAATGCACTCAGAATATTCACTGTAAAGCATATTAAATTAGATTTTAAAATGTGCATTAAGAAAAGAACATCTAATAAAACAAAATTGTAGTTAGCAAGAAATCAAAGAGTGAATGTGAAAGGACAATAAGGCTAATAAGAACTACAAGCAGACAGAGAAATCCCAGTCTCTCACTAACCTTTTATTCAAGAAATCCCTCTTTTCTCCTGCAGGTAGCACTTTTGAAAGTGAGTTTTGGTACCTTCATCTGGCCCAACTCTGCAAGGTGCTGAACAGCCTCAACTAACAATAGAATCTTTTGGGGTTGAGGTCACTTGGCACATCACAGGAACTGAACTCCAGGTGGCTGGGGAAGGCTCTGATTCACTTTACTCTTCCTTGCAATGCAGGGAACTGGCTTTCCCCATCTATGCAGCCTTCTGATGTAGCCCTGTCCTGTTACTGCTACGTCCCTAGAGCCTTTTTATGTACAGCATACTGCTCTAATCTCTCTCTTATGCCCTGTTGTCTGGCCACACATCGTCTCTTACACCATGACAGTTATCGAAGGAAATATTCAAGTTCTCCAATGTTTGTGTTTTCCACTTACTACAGTCTGCATAGACAATTGAGGCCTGAGGCACAGTTATGGCCCAGAACCATCTACTACCCACTGTTGATTAGCCTCTAGTAAGCACAAGGCAGTTAGGATGGCTTTCAGGGCAGATGTGGTCTAGCAGACTGACCACAGGGGGCTGGCAGTAGGAAACCAGTGTTCCAGCCTTGCTTGCCACCAACTAGCTGTGTGATCTTGGGCAAATCACTTCCCCTTTCAATATGTGCTCAGCCTTATTTCCATTCAATCACCGCCCAGGACTCACAAAAGTGCTGTAAATATCACTACCTTCATTTGTGCCTTTTTTACCCATTTTCTTTGTACTGTTCGCAAAGCTCAATAAAGACCATTTCAAACAACTGCATAAAGCAAACATTAGCTCCCCACACCAGGTAGCTGGAACCCTAAAGATCATCAGCATTGCTCCCAACTGGGGGGAGAAGGGAAAACATAAGAATGGCCATACTGGGTCAGACCAAAGGTCCATCTAGCCCAGTATCCTGTCTTCCGACAGTGACCGATGCCAGGTTCCCCAGAGGGAATGAACAGACCAGGTAATCATCAAGTGATCCATCCCATCGCCCATTCCCAGCTTCTGGCAAACAGGGGCTAGAGACACCATCCCTGTCCATCCTGGCAAATAGCCACTGATGAACCTATCATCCATGAACTTATCTAGTTCTTTTTTGAACCCTGTTATAGTCTTGGCCTTCACAACATCCTCTAGCAAGGAGTTCCACAGGTTGGTTGTGCGCTGTGTGAAAAAATACTTCCTTTTGTTTGTTTTAAACCTGCTGCCTATTAATTTAGTTTGGTGACCCCTAGTTCTTGTGTTATGAGAAGGAGTAAATAACACTTCCTTATTTACTTTCTCCATACCAGTCATGATTTTATAAACCTCTATCATATCCCCCCCCAGTCGTCTTTTTTCCAAACTGGAAAGTCCCAGTCTTATTAATCTCTCCTTATATGGCAGACGTTCCATACCCCTAATCATTTTTGTTGCCCTTTTCTGAACATTTTCCAATTCCAATATCTCTTTTTTTGAGATTGGGTGACCACATCTGCGCGCAGTATTCAAGATATGGGCGTACCATGGATTTATATAGAGGCAATATGATATTTTCTGTCTTACTATCTATCCCTTTCTTAATAATTCCCAACAATCCGTTTGCTTTTTTGACTGCCGCTGCACATTGAGTGCATTTTCAGAGAACTATCCACAATGACTCCAAGATCTTTTCCTTGAGTGGTAACAGTTAATTTAGACCCCATCATTTTATATGTATAGTTGGGATTCTGCTACCATGTCAGAGCTTGTGCTCTGATCTTTGAGACCCCAAGAGCCTAATGACAAATTGCCAGGGATTTGAAGCTCTGTAGGAATTTGCAGAAATATTTACATAACCTTGGGTTTTTACAAACATCTTGTCCCTTGGGTTTTTAGGGGCATTGCATGGATATTTTCATAAACATGCATAAGATGCTCAGATACTGCAGTGAGGGGGCCATGTAAATACCTAGGAGACAAAGATGCTCATTTAACTGACAGAATTGTAGAAATTTCCAACACTAAGACCCGAATCCAGAATTCTTTTTTCTCCTTCAACATCAGAACATTTAAAGAAGAGCAGGAAATGCCGCTCCCTGTGCTGTTTTAGGGTGCATAGGATATCCGGTCTCACTCAACAAGTTAAAAGAAAATCTGTCTGTTTGCCTCAATGCTGCATGTAGAATCTCACACTGGCAAATTCCATGCCAACATATCAACAATCAGAGATCTGGGTCACCCAGAAATAATGCAGCATTATGTAAATACACAGATAAGTCACTAATAATATTCAGCCAATCGGATGGTTTGTAGCTCATTTCTAAATGTATCTTTTTCAAAACAAGATGTTATTAGAGCACTCTTTTTCCACTGACGCTATTGGCAATAGAGAAATATGTCCAAAGCAAACAAAACTATTTGTTTATTATCAGGATTCGGTTTTTAAAAGTTATAGTGTTTTGTTAAAATATTTTAAAATCCAATGCACCCAACAATATACTGATCGAGGCAACAGAGAAACAGAGCTTCTCTCCCAACAAGGACATCAGATTCTCAAATTGCCAAAGGACACATCAGTTGCATCCTTCTCACACATCCCAAATCATATCTGTATTGTCCAAGCTGCTCACTCAGTTACACTGTAGCAGGAAAAGGAACCTCATTGGGTGTATCTGTTAATGAGAAGGCAGTGCAGCCCAAATACAAGACTGGGAATCAGGAACACTCGAGTTCTCTCTTGGCTCCATCAGTGGCCTTGGCTATCTCTCTTAGCCTTCCTGTGCCTCAGTTTTCAATCTGTAAAGTGGGTATGTCATCACCTACCCACTTGTGTAAGTGACTGTTAAGAGGATTAATTAATTGCTATTTGTAAAACACTGAATATTAAAGCTGCTATGCGCAAACAGCTTTGCAATTGCATTCCTAATTTGTACATTTAGCTGCTGTGAATGTAAGTGAGAGACAGGTTATATTGCAAATGCATGCAAAAGGACAGCTATGCATCTGATCTCTGACAGAGGCAGTTACCCATTTTGCAAACACAGTCATAGCAGCTGCATGCACAAACTAGGTGAACAATTGCAGGCTTTTTTGAAAACTCAGGCCCACAAATCAGTCTCCATCCCGGTCCAATCTGCACCTGGCAAGACGAGTGTGGCCCTCTCTCTCTGACGCAGATCTGGTCATGATTTTCCACATCTTTTCCATCTCAGTATTATATTGCTGTAACGGGTTTCAGAGTAGCAGCCGTGTTAATCTGTATTCGCAAAAAGAAAAGGAGTACTTGTGGCACCTTAGAGACTAACAAATTTATTAGAGCATAAGCTTTCGTGAGCTACAGATGAAGTGAGCTGTAGCTCACGAAAGCTTATGCTCTAATAAATTTGTTAGTCTCTAAGGTGCCACAAGTACTCCTTTTCTTATTGCTGTAACACACTCCTTGTGGAGCACTGCAAGAATGACCTTTCAGAAACTGAAGCTAGTGCAAGATGCGGCTGCCTGCTTATAAAGTAGAATCTGATGTGAAGAGCACATAACTCTGGGGGTCTCTGAGCTGCACTGCCTGCTGGTACATTTCAGGTTGGAATTAAAGGTGTTGGACTTAACCATCAAGCCTTAGGTGATTTGGAATATGTTTACATGACATATTGCCCAAGTTGAGAGCAGTAGACACGCTCAAGTTATATCAGAGGAGCTCCCTTGATATAAATGAGAGGGGGGTCCATGATGAATCGTCCTTACCTTGGAATTCGCTCCACCGCTCGATCCTGTTAAGTTAGCCATCCACAGACACTGCAAAACCAAGGTTTATGGGGAGGAATGTAGTGTATAAGAATAGGTAATATCCCTTTAAATAGTTAATGAGCCTTATAGTGGTATTCACCATGTTGTATTTTAGAAGCTGCCAAAATCCAATTAGAGCAGCAGTATCTCTATGTAGCTAGTTGAGAACTTGTTTTAACAAAACGGGTTTTTTGTCAAAAAATTTTAATTCATCAAAACCAAAACTGTTCACAGGAAAGGATAGGATTAAGATTTCCTGTTTCAAAAAAATTGGCAATTTCAATTAGTTTCAAAAAAAGGTTAGCAATAGTCAACCAAGGTTAGCCAAGATAGGCAGGAATGGTGCCCCTAGCCTCTTTTTACCAGAGGCTGGGAGTGGGCAGCAGGGGTTGGATCACTTGGTGGTGATCGCTTGTTCTGTTCATTCCCTCTGGGGCACCTGGCATCGGCCGCTGTCGGAAGACAGGATACCAGGCTAGATGGACCTTTGTTCTGACCCAGTATGGCTGTTCTTATCGTCTAATGGTCAACACATCCTGTTTGGACATTTTTTAAAAGTTCCATTTCTTGGTACAAAATTAAAAGTTGTTTGAAATTTAAGGTTTCAGAGTAGCAGCTGTGTTAGTCTGTATCTGCAAAAAGGAAAAAAGAGGACTGGTGGCACCTTAGGTACTGATATAATCAATTTGTTAGTCTCTAAGGTGCCACAAGTCCTCCTTTTCTTTTTGAAATTTAAGTTGATTTCTAGTAAAAATAAAAATAAAAGTTTAAAAGATTGAATGTGAAATGCTTTAATTGACCAAATCCAAAAAAATTTCAGATTTTCTATTTGTGAAAAATTTCAGGATTGACTTTTTGTCTCAATTTGAGATGGGAAAAATTTCTAAATTTCTCAGAGAAAGGGAAAACCATTTCCCATGGTTATATTACCTAGTCCTTGCATGTTGTGTATATTCAGTAAATATGGTTATTTGGAGGCCATTGGGCTCCTGTAGTTCCTTCATATTACATTTGTAGTGTAAAGAGCAAAAGACCCAACAAGGAGGGCTGAGGGAATTAATACATTTGCCAGGTGGGAATGGAGAAGTATTATTTTATAATTATGCTTGCTGGTGGGTATTTATCTGTTCTTTCAGTTGGGATCAGCAGTCCCTGATATAATGTAACAATGTGAGTAATGGGAGTCAATACCATGGGATGGGCACCTATTGAGAAGCTCATCAATCAAAACTAAGAGACAGTATGAAATAAAGATACCTTCTAACCAATGTCCTAGAAGCTCTTAATATCAACAGCTTTCAGGAAAGTCATTTAACCTCCCAGAAAAAGATCACCTTTCCATAAATTCTATTCAAATAAATCCAAACTTAACAGAGCACTAAAACTCTGCTATAAAATAAGAGAGGGTGGTTTTTAAAAATCCTACAGAAAGGATCTCATTTTCTATTAAATTCTATGGCAGATATTTTTTATTTTAAATGGATCTGGGATTTTCAAAGGAGTTGAAGGGAGATGTCTAAGTCCTTTAGGTTATTGTTTCTGTTAAAAAAAAAAAAAAAACAGCAGCAGCAGCTTGGGCACCTAAAGTTTTGCTAAATTCATATCTAGGCACCTAAGCAAGCAGGCAGATTTTCAGAAGGACTGACTTAAGAGAAGCTGCCAAGCGTTCTGCCCTTTTGAAAATTAGGCTGTTTACTTGGATGCCTAGATAGGGACTTTATTAAATATGGAAGCCTAATGTTAGATAATCTAGGCCATATAGGGTTTTAGAGTAATTTCTACAGAACTGTAGAAGTTCTTCATAAAATTGAATTGGTTTCATCCCTATTAAGTTCTAGAGGACTTTTCTTTAAGGACCAGCCTTCAAAAATGTACAAAAACCCCTTAAACAGCAACCTACGACTTCGAAGGCCTTTAGCCAGCTAAAAGTAATAATTACCCATACGCAGTTCAAATCAACTGCGGGTTGGAGAGAGCATGCAATAGTTCACTACTAGATACAAGGCTCTAACTGCAGGTTGGAGAGAGCATGGAATAGTTCACTACTAGAGACAAGGCTCCTTTTAGTCTTAATGTTTACGCTGCTGAAGCAAAGACTAACCATGGCAACCAGCTTTGCCACAAAGCACTGCTCAGCTTGAATTACTGCAAGGAGAAATGTTGAAACATTAAATCCCTCTTCTGTAATGCATCAATATAACCTTTGATTAAAGGGAAAAGGAAAAAAAATCCATGCCAGGCCTTTGCTGCCAGTTGAAGAGTATATTTTCTAAAGTTCACCTGCTGGGGAAAAAAAAAAAGCAGCTGATTTTCCAAAGAGGATTAATGTCTCCTCAGGCACAAGCACAAAATCAAGCAACAGCCCCACAATTTTATAAGTAATTAGCAGAGCTTTCAATGGCCTTTTTTCCCCCCATGTAAAATTCTGGAATGCACTCAGGGTCCAATCCACTGTACCCACTGAAGTCAACAGGAGTTTTTCCATAGACCTCAATGGGCTTTGGATCAGGCCCTTTGATCCCATCGTAGATGATGAGCACCCTTCAGTAAGAGTTAAAGCACTAAGCTTCATATACCCCTTCCCTCCTCTGCCCCCACTCCCAAACTATGAATTGGACCAGTCATCTTTATCATAATGCCCTCCAACTTTTGAGGAACATCCGAGGATCTCTGGTGCTCAGCTATCAAAAATGCCTCTCCTCCCACTTGGCGAAAATGTTTATATAAATCTGTGAACAATACCTTTCAGAGGGAGCAAACGCATTTTTATATAGTTTTCATTACAAATTCTTAACACTTTGCTTAGAGAAAGCCTTTTAAATATAATGGGACTAGATACCAGGCTAAAGGAAGGCTGATCTAACTGCTGAGAGGATGTCCTCATAATGCTTTATCATTTTTGCTTTCCAGTTATATAGATCCATGCAGCAAAGTATAGCAGTTGGAATTTCATGATGGAATGTCTGACCGATGAGAAAAGGAGGGAGAGGGGATATCGGAACTGCATCTAGACTATATCTACACTGCCTTATAGTTGGGATTACACAGGTGTGAAAAACCAGTGCATGCTGTAACTCCCCACCTGGGACGCTGCAGGCACGAAATAAAAGGTTCCCTGTTCACATTAAAGCAGTCCTACTTTAATGCAAACTAGGAACCTTTTGGTTTACACTCACAACATCCACAGTGGGGAGTTACAACGCAACACTTTGGGAAACACTGCTAGTCACATCCCCATCATCCGAACTATGGGGCAACGTAGACACGTCTCGCTATAGCTTGGTCTGTTTTGGTGGGGAATGGCAGATGGCTTGAGACAATCAGTAATGGGACACAGAACCTTTCAACTATAGGTCAATGGTTCACATTTTCTGCAGGTCAAAAGAGGTGACAGAGGCATCTAATGGCTGGCTCCCGTGGAAGATGCAGCAAATCAGGTGAAGACAACTCAAACATAGGAGGGTTTTTTCAAAATGGGCATAGGCATTGCTGTTTTAAGCTATTTTCCCTCTGGAAAGACCTTATGGGGAGGGATCACGCTTGTGCTGCTGCTTCCACACATAACCTCTCGATAACAGCAGGAGAAGCAATGATCTGACATGACCCTGGTCAGTTACTTTCCACTCCTCCTGCAAGCCAAAGAGAACCTGCCATGCGCAAGAGCAGCACAGGGGTCAATTTTGCTACTGCAGGGGTAGAGATACACATAGGTAAGCCCCACATGGTACATAGGGTCGACCTCATCTAACAACACTGAGGTAAAAGCTATTTGTGCTTTGTCTCTACTAGGGTTTCATATCGGGATTGCTATCTCCATGTAAAAACACACCTCTCTACACAGTGAGGACACAGCCTCGGTGTTTGCAGGGTGGGGCCCTGCCTACACTGACAAGACGAAGGGTGGAAGGGGAAATAAAGGCACCTAGGTAAGAAGTGACATGCTCAAGGTCAAACAACAGGTGAATTATACAAGCTGAAATACATACATGTTGTCAGTACAAATGCTGAAATTCTTTCATAAAAGGCCCTTGCTACAATCAGGATAATTAGGGAGGTTTTGTTGTTGTTTGTTACATTATATATTTTAGGCCTGGTCTGGAGAGATTTTGTACCAGTACAGCTATTTCAGTTACTGATTATTGGTAACCGATCACAACTCTATATTGGTAACACACAGTTATGCCAGTACAATCCCTAGTGTGGACACAGTTATACCAGTATAAAGGTTCTTCATACCTTTATTTCCCTTCCCTATGGAATTAGCTTTACCAGTATAAGCTCCTGCATACACTATATCTGCCTCTATACTAGGGGTTGTTGTACCACGTTAACTATCCTGGATACTTATAGAGGTACAACTTGTGTATATAGAGAAGGCCTTAATACTGATACCATTTTTTTTTTTTAGGAGGGGGGAGGCTTGATCTTAACATTTTAACAAAATACCAAGTACGCTCCAAACTGTATAAATGAATAGCTATCTCTCATGTAGCACATTCAAACTACCTGCCACATAAAGAAGCCTTAAGTTGCTGCAGAATTCCACATGCACTGACAAGAAGACCGTCGTAGCATGCTATGACAACCTGACCACATGCTCAGCTAATTAGATCTAAATTAAACCTTGCTGAGATTTGAGCTGGCGGAACTGGTTACATTACTGCTCGATATGAGCTCAGAAGAAGGCATGAAGATAACGGTCAATCCCAGTTTTAAAAAAAATCAGGATCATTATGCTGCTACTAATGAGGAGACACCTTTAATTTATTTTGGATTTAAGACATTATTGGGCAGATCTTTATGGTAAAGAACAACCAGCAAAGGCATCTGGCTGAAAAACAGTGCAAATAGCAGCAGCCATTACAGAAGTGTTCAGAGCTGTGGACACGGAGAAATGTCAGATTTTATTGACTAAATTTTTTCTGTCTCCCTTAGGAGAGAATATAATGCATCAATTCTTTGTGCAGCTCAATCTCCCCAAATTGCCTTTGCAGAATCTTTACATCTGTCTTTGCCTTGCTCAATATTTTCACACCATGAGGCACTTAATCTGATTTAGATATTTTATCCTAAATGGAACCATATGTGAGACGTGTTACTCAGGGAACCCAAATGCAGCTGAGCTCTGGGAACTTCTGGACCATTTGAACCATTTCACCCGTACGTGAGGTCACTGTTTGAAATGCTGTTCAAGGTGGTAGCGACAGAACATTGTCATCCCTCTGATGGACGTTGGTCACCTATTTAAGACAAATGGATGGTCTCGAGTCCATCCTTAGTAGGGAGGTGTGCGTAATAAAGCCACCAAACTGGATGCAGCACGCCTGTCAAATTCAGAAGGGAGACAAAAGACTTAACAGGACACAGATGAAAATCCTCACTCACCCCTCCTCCAGACCAGGAGTGAGGCCTGCAAAAGCTCACACAGACTGTGCTCTGAATGGACAGATTGAAGGGCTAACATATTCAGCACCGTCTGCAATCGCCAAGGACGCCATCTTCACATCTGGGGGCCTGAATCAAGCTCCTAAATCCAGATTTAGACACCTCACATGGCCAGTGAGACCTGTGTGTTGTCAGCACCACTGACAACAAGGATATTCTTTAGGTGCCTAAATCTGGACATAGGAGCCTAACCTCAGGCCCCCCCATTATTCAGTACAGCAGTGATGAGCACAATATGATTCATGAGACCCTAAACAGAATACAAGAAAGTGTTCCAAAATCTCCATCTAAATCCCTGTGAAATGTTGAAAAGTGAGAGGGGTGTAGAAGTGTGATATTTACTCATATTGATGGCAAAGAAGATGGTGGGAGAATTATTTTTCTTAAATCCAATGTTTGCTGATGGAGCAGCCTCAGATATGGGAAGATGTGTGGGTGTGCAGGGAGAAGAAATACGGAAAGTCTGAGCACTGGAGAAGAAGCAGATTAACAATTATTGTATTTTAATATCCCTTTATTTACAATACTGTTTCCATTCTCTTTTTACTTCAACCCTCCCCCTCACCAAATACCCAACTTTTCTATCCCATTTAAGTTTGGTTTCAACAAAGGGCTTGAATACACTTGGAAGTTAACATAGAAACACAGGACACAGCACTGACCTCCTGGGTCATCAGGTCCATCCCTTGATATCTCAAGCTGTCCAAGTAGGATGTGAACTTAAAGCACAACAGCAGTGTCTTTATAACTCCATGTGTAGACATTCTTATTCCGGAGCAAAAGTGCCTTCTTCCTGTTTAGTTTAACTCACTTTTGTTGGCATAGCCCCAAAGTGGAGAGACAGCCTACATCAATGGAAGTGGGTTTTCCAATGGCATAGGAACACCACCATAACTAGAGGTTTCAGAGTAGCAGCCGTGTTAGTCTGTATTCGCAAAAAGAAAAGGAGGACTTGTGGCACCTTAGAGACTAACAAATTTATTAGAGCATAAGCTTTCGTGAGCTACAGCTCACTTCATCAATGCATCCGATGAAGTGAGCTGTAGCTCACGAAAGCTTATGCTCTAATAAATTTGTTAGTCTCTAAGGTGCCACAAGTACTCCTTTTCTTTTTTCACCATAACTAGGTTAGCTATGTCAACAGAAGGCCTCTTCCATCGACATAGCTGCATCTACACTGGGGATTTTGTGGCCATAACTATGTTGGTCAGGGTAGTTTTTCACACACCTGACCAACATAGTTATGCTGACATTACTTTACGTGTAGACCAAGCCTCAGTCCCACTGACTTCCACTGAGTCACAATTTTTAAGTGCCTGCAAGATAGATTTACAAAGGTATTTAACTATAGCCACCTAGTGGAATTCATAAAAGCACCTAAGCAAATTAGGCACCTAAATCCCATTGATTTCACTGGGAGTTTGCAAATCTACACCTTACACACTTTTGAAAATTTACCATAGCCATTATTTCAGTATAAACCGGCCTTTAATCACTTGTACTTAAATTGATTAGGGCAGGTTGGAGCTACAATGAAATCACAATCTCCATACAAAATTTACACCAGTTTAACAGATTTAATTTAAACTGGTGTCACTTACTGACGTAGACAAGTCCTTCGCTAACACATCCTAAGAACATCTTTTTTATCCTTGCCTAGACGAGGCCTTAGAACACGTCCGCTAACTCTAACAAGACACGTTTAAATCCTAGTGAAGACAAAGCCCTTCAAGAAGTCTCTTGCTTCCTTGAGATTATTCCTAATTCTCACTTACAGCTGTGTGTGTGTCTGATAAATTACCACAGGCCAAACACTAAACTGCCGCCTCCTACAGATTGGAGACATCCATCCCCAAGGCAAAGGCCATCTGAAACACTTGTGGCTCCTCGGGCATTTGTGCGGGGAAGAGGAGAACCGTAAAAAGGTGAAGCATCCCCGACCAGTCAGGACTCCATGCGGAAGCAAGCATCCCACAGATGACAGCAAGCCTGCTTCTCATTGCCCAGGGAGGTCACAAAGTGTGCTCATGTGATTTGGTGTCTTGTTTACCTTGGGAGCTGGAGCTGAGGATGTCAGCTGGAGACAAAGGCTGGATTCCTTTGTGAAACTACAGGAGGAGTTTTTTTGATTTGTAGATCATAGGAGTTACTGAAGGAGAAGACCTACGCCTGGTCTACACCTAAAACTTAGATCGACCTAGCTACATCCCTCAGGGCTATGAAAAATGTTGTGCCCTATGTGACATAGTTAGGTCAACCTAACCTCTGCTGTAGATGCAGCTCAGTCCATCAACTTGGCTACACCTCTTAAGAGACAGATTTACTACAGCAGTGGAAAACCCCCTTTCATTGCCATAGCAACAGTCTATACTACAGCATTACGGGGCACAGCTGTGTTGCTATTGCACTTTTAGTGTAAACTTACCTCCATTAGATTACCTAATCCATTTCCTGTGCCACCACAGGGCAAGCTAAGATTGTACCTCACAGTGGATTTCCTAGTTTTTTGTCCAATTGCATTTTTAACTGACACTAACTTCATGAAAAAAGAACGAGGAGTACTTGTGGCACCTTAGAGACTAACAAATTTATTTGAGCATAAGCTTTCGTGGGCTAAAACCCACTTCATCGGATGCATGCAGTGGAAAATACAGTAGGAAGAGATTATATACACACACACACACACACACACACACACACAGAGAGAACATGAAAAAAATGGATGTTGCCATACCAACTACTGTATAACAAGAGTAATCAGTTAAGGTGAGCTATTATCAGCAGGAGAAAAAAAAAACCTTTTGTAGTGATAATCAGGATGGCCCATTTCCAACAGTTGACAAGAAGGTGTGAACAACAGTAGGGGAAAAATAAGCATGGGGAAGTAGTTTTACTTTGTGTAATGACCCATCCACTCCCAGTCTTAATTCAAGCCTAATTTAATTTAATTTAACAGTTTGCAAATTAATTCCAATTCAGCAGTTTCTCGTTGGAGTCTGTTTTTGAAGTTTTTTTGTTGTAGTATTGCGACTTTTAGGTCTGTAATCAAGTGAACAGGGAGATTGAAGTGTTCTCCGACTGGTTTTTGAATGTTATAACTCTTGACGTCTGATTTGTGTCCATTTATTCTTTTATGTAGAGACTGTCCGGTTTACCCATTTTTTCATGTTCTCTGTGTGTATATATATCTTCTTACTGTATTTTCCACTGCATGCATCCAATGAAGTGGGTTTTAGCCCACGAAAGCTTATGCTTAAATAAATTTTAGTTTCTAAGGTGCCTCAAGTACTCCTCGTTCTTTTTGCTGATACAGACTAACATGGCTACCACTCTGAAAACTAAGTATATAGTTTCCACTACTTTTCCTGACAGATTATGCCACAATCCACTAAATTTCACTATTGGGAAATTTCTCCCGAGATTGATTCAACCTACATTTCCTTTTCTGAACTCCATCTCACTATTCCCTATTCCCATTCTAAACAATCCCCCTCCTCCGAGACACCTTTAAGAGACTTAGCATAACTCTCCATGTCCCCCTCCAAAAAACTAAGTTTTAACTAGGAAACTGATGACAATTGTCAGCAATGGATCCTGTGAAACCACTCCTAGCAGATACAAGACCAGCATAGCTGGAGAAAGCACAATGGCAGCTCCTTGAATTCTACTAATGGTTTCTGCAAAGCATTTTCAGCACTGATTCAGGGACCCTATTGTTAATAGAAAAGGAGTACTTGTGACACTTTAGAGACTAACAAATTTATTTGAGCATAAGCTTTTGTGAGCTACAGCTCACTTCATCGGACGCATTGTACTCCTTTTCTTTTTGCGTGTACAGACTAACACGGCTGCTACTCTGAAACCTATTGTTAATAGCCACTGTTAAGAGCCATCAGTACATTTCCAAACACAATGGGTGCTATAATTATCATTTGGCCAAGTAACACATTACCCTCCTGTCAAACTTTCCTCGGATCAGGCTTCTTGGCCTTAAAGATCTCTATTGCTCTTCTCTGAATTCCCTCCAGTCCAGAAGTGTAGGACTGGAAGGGACCTCAAGAGCTCCCCTGGACTAGATAACCTTGTACAACCTTCCTGAGCAGAAAGCAACCAGCAAAATATTCAGACGTCAAACTTGGGTCTTACACCATACCAGGAACACTAAAATTCTTTTTAAAACCTCCAAAACTGTACTGAGGCTTTGAACAAAACACACAAGCTGTTCAGTGAAAGGACTGGGGCTTACAGATTTGATATTGCAGAAGCGCTGGCTTCACCTTACACACACACACACACACACACACACACACACACGAGTCACCAGAAGAATTCACTTACTGGCATCACCAGGTATAGCTCACATAAGCACTGAAGGGGATTTAAGCAACAGAGCATTCCATTTAGGTCATGGAACACAGATTTTACTCTTAATTCAATATAAATTGGCTTAGTTGGGAACTGATCCATTTTATATTCTATAAGGCAGTAGTTCTCAAACTTTTGTACTGATGACCCCTTTCACATAACAAGCCTCTGAGTGTAACCCCCCTTATAAATTAAAAACACTTTTTTATATATTTAACACCCTTATAAATGCTGGATGCAAAGCAGGGTTGGGGTGGAGGCTGACAGCTTGCGACTCCCCATGTAATAACCCCCTGAGGGGTCCTGACCCCCAGTTTGAGGATCCCTGCTATAAGACATCTAACACCTTCTGGGTGTTGTCACTTTCACTGCAGTGGGTTGTGAGAAGGAATACTT
Organism: Dermochelys coriacea; assembly: GCF_009764565.3. Classification (NCBI taxonomy): domain Eukaryota; kingdom Metazoa; phylum Chordata; order Testudines; family Dermochelyidae; genus Dermochelys; species Dermochelys coriacea. The sequence continues at coordinate 8,508,233 of NC_050084.1, read as the reverse complement.
CCCGGGCACTCAAATACTATATTAATGCAGGCCATAATAGCACCTAGATAGTTTAGATTAGAGAGAAATCAGAAAGGAGTCAGGAGCCAATTTCAGGTTCTGTTAGTCACATGGATTATTTAGAGAAATTAATGCATACCACAGAAACTAAGCTTTGTTGTCATGGCTGAAAAAGCTGCATTTTTATCGCAAATGCATGATAGCTTATCCCACTGTAAAATCCCAGGGGAGATAAAGCATGATAATTTTTATCACAGGATAGCTGGATGAAGTCAACCACAGGTGGAGCTGCATCTTGTCTCCAGTAGGATTTTATAGAGAGATAGCAAATGCACATAAAAGTAACCTTTTTTCTAGCAGTAAAGACAAAGTCTTATTTTCAATGGGGGATACACTGAATAGCCACAGCTATCTTTTCAAAATAGCCATATCCTATTTTGTTAAACTAGCAATGATGGGAACAGATATGTAAGAAGGGCAGAAAACAGTTATTTGTGATCTGATCCTCTGAGATGTTGGCTATCCTCAATCCTCACTAACATTCATGGGCATTGAGCATCTTGGAGAATGTTTAGCACATCCCAGTGGCAAACCCAGGCTGTTTTAAGCATTGTACTTTTTCAGTTTACCCAGGAGCAACAGGAGCTCCCTAATCCTTATTTTATTAAAGGCATATTTACCAATTTGTCCACCTATTCTTATTCTTATTGTTAACAGCAGAATGCCGTGTTTTCATTGTTAGAAGGAGATGTAACTTTGCATGCTTTTTAAAAAAAAAAAAAAAAAAAAAGAGTGGATATTTAAAAAAAAAAAAATTAGCCATGCAATGCACGCGCCCAACGGGTCGTGGACATTTTTTGAAAGAAATGTTTATTCTCAAACATTTTCTCAGAGGTAGTTTATCAACTGGCTAATCTGCTAGTAAAAATTGTTGCTGAGAGCCAAAAATATAAATGGGGCCAGTTTAAGGGGAAATGAAGACAAACATCATTGCAATGATTTGCTGGTCAGTTTCATGTGTACATCATCTCCAAAAAATCTTTTAATTATGTTGTTCTATATCAAGTCCAAGGCCTTTTTAAATGGAAATAGTTCCAGAGCTCAAGGGTTAACCACAAATACTTTGGCATGCAAAGGATCTGTGTCACATTTTTTAAGTTAAACTCTGTGATGTTCTTAACTAAGATTTCATTGGCTTAAAATGAAATATTCCCTTAAATACCAGTAAAATAACAGAACTGTGTGTTCACAACATAAAGACTTCCCAGTAGTCCGAGAAACTACCAGAAAATAATTCTGTCCACATAACGAGGACCCTACCAAATTCATGGACATGAAAAACACATCCCGGACCATGAAATCTGGTCTCCACCCATGAAATACAGACTTTTGTATGCTTTTACCCCATACTATACAGATTTCACAGGAGAGACCAGCGTTTCTCAAATTGGGGTCCTGACCCAAAAGGGAGTTGCAGGGAGCTCATAAGGTTATTTTAGGGGGGTCGCAGTATTGCCACTCTTACTTCTGCACTACCTTCAGAGCTGGGCGGCCGGAGAGTGGCAGCTGCTGACTGAGGGCCTAGCTCTGCAGGCAGCAACGCAGAAGTAAGGGTGGCAATACCATACCATGCCATCCTTACTTCTGTGCTGCTGCTGGCAGTGGCTCTGCCTTCAGAGCTGGGCTCCTGGCCTGCAGCTGCCGCTCTCCCGCTGTCCAGCTCTAAAGGCAGCATCACCACCAGCAGCAGCACAGAAGTAAGGATAGCAGTATTGCAAACTCCCCTACAATAACCTTGCGAGCCCCACACGACTCCTTTTTGGGTCAGGACCCCTACAATTACAACACCAAGAAATTTCAGATTTAAATAGCTGAAATCATGAAATTTATGATTTTTAAAATCCTATGACTGTGAAATTGACCAAAATGGACTGTGAATTTGGTAGGGCCCTACACATAACGGTATACCGTTTGAAAATCAGTCCCTAATCCACAGAGGGGAATGGTTCAGCATGAAAAGCTTTATTTATTGATACTACAGCCCCAATTCCGCAGCCACTTCTCATGTAGCGCTTATGCTGAGCTCCATGGGTATTCCATGAACAGAGTAGGTGCAGAACTGGAAGCATTACTGGAATGTTCATTAGGAGCCTGATCTTGCAATTGGATCTCAACTCCTATTGGATCAGGCCTTAATACACTTAAGCTACATCCCTATGAGCTAGGGATATAATACCCAGCTCATGTATGCATACTCATGCTTGTGCTCACTGAGCTACTGCGCTAAAAGAAACAGTGTAGCCATGACAGCATGGGCAGTGGCAGCACGGTCTAGATGGCCCAAGTACAAACCTGCCTGAACCAACCAATACTGCGGCTACACTACTATTTGTAGCTCACTAGCTCAATGACAGCTAGCTCAGGTACAGCTATGTAAGCCAAAAATCACATTCCTAGCTCTAAGTGTAGATACAGCCTTAGCGTGAAACTGGAAACTCCTCAGTCTCTGCAGAATAGTGTCAGCCCCTATTCAACCAGGCAGGGAGTAAGGCCTGTTGAGGTTGGGCCACTTGGTTGGGGAGAAGGAGAACAGAGGCTACTTGCCTGATGCTCCCACTGTAAGCGAGTAGGCAGAGAATGGAAGGAGCCTGGCTCCGGCTCCTCCCCCACTCACTGGACAAAGGACGTGCCTGGGCACACAGTAGGGAGCAAACCGTTCCATGAAAAGGGGTGAAATTACTTCCTCCCTCCCACAGCAAGGGAACAACAAGGGTAGAACTGTGACTCTGTCACAATTTGTTCTCCCGGCTGCTCCCAGAGTGGTGCAAGGCACCCCCGATCCTGAAGATCTTCCAAGTGGGGTACTGCAAGAGTAGGTGCCCCAATCAGTGCTGGCAACTACAAAATTCTGTACTATAGACACAGCAGGAGAGACCACTAAAGTCATGGTACAGCAAAGAATCTCCATGGCACATGTTTTCAGCCATGAGACACACAATTCAAGTCTCCATCCCAACACGTTTCAAAAGCTTTGACTAAAAGAATTGCATAGACAATTTTGTGTATAATTCATCATTTACATAAACCTTCTACACAACAATGGCACAAGAAAGCAGTAATTAGAACCAATACACACTTCTTTGCAGTGCCAATTGTTGCCCCAAAGACACTTTTGTGAACTCTGATTTAAAAGCAAAGCCTGGGAGATAACTGATTGGCAACTCAACAGTACGCTTAAAATAATTATCAAGACATTGGGCCAATAAAAGCACAAATCAGGTTACAGCAAGAGGAATGAGACACTGAGCGTACTGTGTGTTCTGACAGAATGGAAATCAACAGGAAGAGTTACAAATCTTAATGAGCATGCTCAGTCCTACTGTCCCTCTCAAAGAATTTTTTTTTTTTTTTAAAACACAATGACAGGTGGTACCAACTTGGATTATTAGAGAGAAAATCCCCAAACCTGTACAATGTTTTAATTTAAACACCCCAAAAAAATAAAAATTAAAAGGATTTCCTAAGACATCATCTTATCCCTATGTAATGAATTTGGAGTTGCTCTGTAGTTTATGAATGCTTTATATTGGCCTGGTTACCGGAGCGTTTATTATATGAATCTACTGGGTTACCGCAATGCAGGACTGTGTAGGAAAACAGGCAAACGGAAGGAAAAGAATGGTTCAGGATAGCCACCTCTCAGCAAACACATAAGAGCTGTTAAGGAACAATGCCAGGACTATTAGCTTTTTGATGATTTTTGCCTCCTCTCCAGCTAACCGCCATGACTGGTTTGCGCCACAAGGTCAGAGCCAAGGAACACAAAAGAACTATAGCAGGGTTTAAAAGGAACCTTCGGGGGGAACCAGAGTGAGACATAGGACTTTGCTGGGGTGTCTGGAGAAGCTAGGCCTGCCTACTTCGCCATCAGGAGATGGTATGGCTCTAAGTAAGATACACATGCATGTAGATTGTTGTTTTAAAATCCTCTCTCTCTAACTGCTAAAATAAACAGTGCTTTGGTTTAAGGAGACTATCTGGCCACTGTATGCCACTGGTCAGAGACTCCCAAAGGGAAGAACTGCAGGTACCCAAACTCAGTTGGACCTGCAGGGTAAAAGTGATGAATACACAGAATACTGTTAGTCAGGGACCAGTCTAGGAATGAAAGAATTGCACAACTCCACCCTGAGATAGGTTAAGGCATGAAATCTGAGACCACAGAGGGCGTGTTCGGAGATACCAGAAAGGGAACAGAGGTGCAGCTAGCCTCACACAACCAATGAATTATATTCCGCAACAAGTTGGCCCAACACATTTTTAACACCCTATGCCAATCGCACGGGAAGTCAACACAAGATGGAGAGTCACGTAGAGTGCACAGCAGTTCACTCTCTCAAAACAGGAGCAAATGGTTTAGCCTGTACTGTGGCCTCCTACTCCAGCAACCATACTTATATACAAGAGAGGCAGTGGGACCCAGTAGTTAGGGCAATGGATTGGGAATCAGCTCTGGGTTCTGCCACTCACTTACTGTGTGACCATAGTTGGGCAATTCACTTCCCCACCCTGTGCCTCTGTTATCCCTCTAGCCCTTTGTCTTGCCTATTTAGATTGTTTTAGTTGTTTAAGTTGTTTATGGCAGAGCGATATGCTGCAGAAATTGACCTTTTCATTGTTATGAATGTATGCATTCCACAGAAAACTGTGTTAAGAGACTGTGGACAAAACAGTATGTGATCATGTAATTAAAGACTGTATCATAATATATACGCACAAGGGGGCAACTTAATTCTGGCATTTCCTAACTTTTGAATGCTTGACTTTGGAACCTTAATAATGTTATTTTAACATAGGTTCTTATGTGTGTCAATTACTAGATTTTTAAGAAAAGCAAACACCATCAAAATGGCATCATATTGACACCCACATGGGTCATCATCAGGGTTAGAACCTTTAGATCCACTGCACAGACATCTGCCACTTGAGCTAATGGAGTAACTGATAAAAGTAGTAGGTATCATCCTCTGTGTGGGACAGAATTAGAACGAGAAGAGACATACACTTTGCCAGTGGGTTTCTCAGATATTTGCTGACACCAGAGGTATGGTGAGATCCAGGAGTCTTAGGTTCCATTCTGGATTCTGGAAGAGAATGTAATAGAAAGCAGGTTTCAGAGTAGCAGCCGTGTTAGTCTGTATTCGCAAAAAGAAAAGGAGTACTTTTGGCACCTTAGAGACTAACAAATTTATTTGAGCATAAGCTTTCGTGAGCTACAGCTCACTTCATCGGATGCATCCGATGAAGTGAGCTGTAGCTCACGAAAGCTTATGCTCTAATAAATTAGTTAGTCTCTAAGGTGCCACAAGTACTCCTTTTCTTTTTAATAGAAAGCAGAAATTCTTCTGTCCATTCCCCCACAAGCTTGCACCCTTCTACCCAGTCCCCTCCAACCTGTCCGTTCCAGTCCTATCTCTTCCCCACCACTGGCTCCTTGCCTACCCTATCCCAGTCTTCACTCCTCATGTTTCTCATCCCAGTCTTAGTCTCCCTGCCCAGCTAATCCCAATTCCCCCCACCTCCTGTCTTCTTATCCTATTGTCTCTTATCTCCTCTCAATCCTCAAGGCTCCTAGTCTTCTGCCCTGGGTTCCTCATCTATATAGAGCTATATGCTGCAGAAATTGACCTTTTCATTGTTAACTAACTTTGTTAGTCTCTAAGGTGCCACAAGTACTTCTTTTCTTTTTGCGAATACAGACTAACACGGCTGCTACTCTGAAACCTGTCATCTAATAACAGTCTCCCCCTCAATGCCCTTTCCCCCCCCGGCTCCATGTCCCAGTCTCTCTGCCCAGCCAGTCCCAGTTCTCCCCCCGCAGCCCAACTCCTTGTCAGATTTCCCCCTGCCCATGCCCACCTTACTGGTCCCTAGTCCCTTGTCCAACCAGTCCCAGTCTCTTCCCTCCTCCGCCCCACAGCTAAATGTCTGATCTGTGTTACCACCAGCCAAGTGGCTCTCAGTCCCACATTGTTTAAAGTGTGAGTGTGGTGGGTGGGGAGGAGTCACAAAGAATCGAAGACCTGGCCAAAAAACAAAAAAAAACATTAAGAGTCAAGCTGAAGGTGGCTGAGGTCTGCACGTTAAAGACTGTTTTATCAAAGCTACTGCTCCCAGATTGTGACAGCTCCCTCACATTTTTCTCAGACTGCTGCAAGCACTGAAATCCCCTCCTCCCCATTTCCTTCACTGGATCCCAGTCCCAGTCTTCCCTCCCTAACTCCCAATTCCAGCCTCTCTTTCACCCTGCCCAGTTTCTCTCACCCCTCCTCCAGTCCCAGACTCCTTATCCCAATCAACTCCTTTCCTTCCTCACTAGTACAGCTTTTGTCCCCTTTGCATTTGGCTCACACAGCTTCCTTCTCCACATACCTAAGTGTCAGAGAGGGCACAGGAGAGAAAGGCTCTTTGCCCTTAGTTCCTTGGGCCAGCCCCACCCAGCCCCAGTGGAGCTGGGAGCAGCCATTACAGGGAAAGTCTGTCTTTCCCTGTAGGCCTTAAAGGCTGGAACACGTTCCGACATTCTCAGGGGATGATGCATGCGCAGTCACACACAGAAGCTGCAAGAGGATGAGGAGGATGGAATCTTCTCTGATTTTAGCTGCTAATATCAAAGAAGTCTCTGTGTGGGAACTTGGTCAAATTTGGGTGGATTTTCACGGAGATGGCAAAAGGCACATCCCTGATAGAAAGGTCATCCCTCTGCCAAATTTCAAGCTGCTGTTCAAAAAAAAGATCTCCAGACTTTTTTTTTTTTTTTTTTTTTAAAACGTAGGCTAAGGGAAAATATTCGGTTTGCCTCATTCTTGGAAATGGCTGTACTGTTGTGACTGAAATTTTCTAAAAACAAATGAGCCAGAGGCAGGTACCCAACATGTAAAATTTTAGCACAAACAGTTAAAGCTCGGAAAAGCTATATGCAACTGAAAACAGGGTATGGTAAAGGGAAATGTCAAGCAACCTTACCAGAAGACAGCACTATCAACTCTGCCTACAGTTAGAGGATTTTTCTAATCTCCAAACATTTGCACCCTACAAACCTGGGAAAGCGGGGGAGGACAGCACTCCCAGTGACTATTATTGGGAAGTGCTTCATTCCCACTTCCTAACATTAGAGGTGATCACTTTTAAATTCTCACCACAACTGCTAGAACGTTCTATTCAGATTAAAGATGAGCATAAAACATTCTCAGTTCAGCAGACAGAGCTCCCCTGTAGCGAGAGACACAAAGGGACCAAACTGGGGGCAATTAAAAGCAACACCCCCTACAATGACCTAGACCCTGTCCCCTAACATGCTCCTTGTCAAAGGGGAAGGAGCCAGCTATAACAGAAGACAGTGTGTGGTTGGCTGCTAAAAGACTTCCCATCTCCTAGTCTACATTTATACTGTGTTCCATCACTACAGAGTTTGAGCAACCAATGTCTGCACCACCTGCTGGAGGCTGGTAGTGGATGCTGGTGGGAGCTGGCACAAGAAGTACAGCCAAGCTAGCTGTATAAGCTATATGCAGTATGCATAGCATCTCCACCAGTGAGAATAGGTTTCTGGGAGAGGAATGGGTACCAGAAAGGTGGTACATGCTTTGCAATTGCAAACCCTGGAGGAGATGAGAAGCAGCAGCCAACCTCCAGATGCATAAAATTATTATTACCAGAAGGACCTAATCAAGATCAGGGCCCCATTGTGCCAGACTCTATCCAAATACAAAGAGGATAGAGGATACTTAGAGGAAGATACAGACCACACCTGGAGTCTGCTTACTATCACAGAAGCATTTACTTTCACCACTGCCACAGTGTTGATTTTTTCTTTTGTTTTATATTATACAAAAATAAATTAATGCAAATATGTAGGTGGTACTAACTGCTTGAAATAACAAACAGCAATGCAGTGAGTGCCAACAATAATTAGTGTGCCAGTCCCAAACACCACAGCTTACTGTAGACCACTGCAGGATATAAACATCCTAGCCATTCTTAAGCCCTTCTGAGCTGCTCATTTCACCCTATCTATTCTAATTCTCTTGTTAGACTGTTAGCTCCTTCCAGGTAGGAACTACCTCTACATTGTGTTTTGTATGGTCCTAGGTACATCATCAGCACTTTTTATATCTATAAAGAAAGGTAAATTTTGATGATCTGAGAGAATAGACTCCTGTGGCTCAGCCTGTCAAAAAGAAACCTTTCCCATAGGTGCATATTACAAATTACACCCACAAGTCTAAGATCTAGGACCCTGTCCTGCTTGCCTTAGTCATGTGAATAGTCCCCTGTCCTCAGTGTAACTACTCAAATGGGGGTGGGGGTCTGAAAACAAATCTAGAAGCTGCCTGGTAAGATACCATAGGAAAACAATCCAATGCAGGCAGTGACGGGTAGACAAATTAACATAATACGATAATTCTTTTCCATCTTTAACTTCTATCAAAGTCCCAAACAGTTTCAGTACATTGCAATGTACAAAATGCAAATTTAGCTTGAGTGAACTGGAGCTAAGAGCTAAGTCATTCTATAAAAAATTATCTTCATATATCTACTACAAGACTTCCACTGTAATTTTTTCCCCAAATACCTCACATTTTAGTTGCTGAAATTTTGGTTTTGAATCCAGATATACAGGTCAACCATCTGGTGATCTGATTGGATGAGAACAATTTCCTTGAGCTAGGTCTACGGAATACAATTACATTGCAGAAGAATGGTTTCATATCACTCAATAAACACATTGGCAAAGACGAAGTAAGGAATCAAAAGCATTTGATAGCAACTTGAGCATATATTTCTAGAGGGGCATACATTCCCCCTACAGCAATTACTTTATTGATATTCTACCCAACATATGGGTAACGGCGTGTCACTTTGTCTGACAGACAAATGCCCAACAGCACTAACATACCAATACAAAAACGCAGCATTCCGATTGGCTTAGAGCGATTCAGATCATTAGAAACTATTTGGGCCATAAAAGTACAGCTCTAAAAACAAACAAACAAAATATGAATAAGTCATTTTGCCATTGGGTGCATGTTTGAACTCCTGCATTTACTAAAGGGCAACCGTCCAGAAATCCCATTAGCAAAGACTTGGTCCCAGGTGATAGAAAATGGACATGTTTCTTCATCAGTTGGTTTTAATGGACTTAAGCCTTTAAGACATAGCGACAACGAACAACAGGACAACTTCTTCCCCTGCATAAACATGCCTCATTCCTCTTCTGTCACCAATTAAAACAAAGAGCCCGGGGTTATAAAACTCTACAGCCAGGGTGGCCAACACACCAAATCCTGCTACAGGGGTTTTGGACTTGGATTTCCAGTCCTTCAACCTTTTTTTGCATCTTTGGGAAACCATCAACAATAATACTTTGAAGCAACGCAAAGGAAGAGGGCTATGGGAACGGAGAAACACAGCTTCACAACAACCTGTAAAGAAACCCGGGCTAAGCTTAGTAAGGCTCCAAGAGGAGTGTGGAGATCTGGGGAGGGGGGGGGGGGATTCTCCTGCTTGGAAACAGAATGACCGAGACTCCTGGGGTTCACTCACCCCCCCTCCCCAAGCGTTGGCTGCTGCCTGTCCCACAAAACACCCCCCACCCCAGGGGGATCCCGGGGGCAGGAGGGGGAAACGCTCACGCATGGCTCCAGCTAATGGGGTGGGGTGGGGGGGGGACGTGGCTAGAGACGGAGCCCACGAAGCGTAGGACGGGAAAGTCCCCTCCCCCTTCCCAGCCATGCCCCTTGCCCTCACCTCATTGCAAACGCCGCCCCCCCCCCCCCGGGCCAGGCGGGGATAACCGGGAAAATCCCCCTCAGGAAAACCCGCCCGGTGAGGGCCTCTGCCCGGCCCCGCCCGCGCGCAGCCCCCGACGCGCCGCGGGAGCGTTGCCTTGGCACTGCCCTGGCCCGGGCGGCCGCGCAGGGTGAGGGTCCGGCTCCGGCCGGGGCTGCCCCGGCCGCACAAAGGCAGCTCCCAATTCCTGCCGCTTCCTTACCCGGCTGCTCCCCGGGCTGCTGGCGAGGGCGCTGGGGCAGCGGCGGGCTCCGCGCCGCCCGCAGCTGGAGAGGGGCTGAGGGGGCGGGCGCTGCCCCGGGAGCTGTGGAGGCGGGAGGCGGGAGAGAGAGAGGGACAGGCGCGCGCGCGCGCGCTCGCGAGCTCCCCGGGAGTTGGGCTCCGAGCTCCCCGCACGCCGCCGCCAGCGCAGCTCGCAGGCCCGGGGGGCGTCTCGGAAGGGGCAGGGGCTCCGCTCACGCTCCAGCCCGGGAGGGAAAGGCGAGCCCGGCGGCTTCCTAGCGGCCGGCTGCCTGAAGTGCAAACGAGCTCCTTGTGCCCGGCCCGCCGGTGGGACTGAGCTAGCAGGAGGCGCGGGGAGAGACAGGCGCAGCATCCCCTGTGATTTCCTCAGCCAGGCTCCTCTTTGTGGTACCAATGCACCGCCCAGGGCCCGGTCTCGCCATGGGCGAACCCCGGGGGGGGCAGGGAATCGACATTCCCCCCCCCCGCCCCCGCAGAGAAGGGGGAAATGAAGGAAACAGAGGTTAAGCAACTTGCACAAGGTCACAGAGTGGAGTCAGTGTCTTGATTAAAATTCAGCTGTGCCTGGCTCCCGGGACCCATTGCTAAGCAGCAGCTGTGGTCTCACCTCTGTACCTGAGAGCAAGTATTTGTGTGGCATGAGACAGCATTGTACTGTAGTTACTTAGGGAAAACACAATGAGCCAAATGCATCCGCAGAAGCAGGCCCCTGAAATTGAGGAGGGTTCTCAGCCAGGCTTCAGGACTGCACAGCCTTGTGCACTGCAAAGTGTGAGGGGTCCACCAAAGTGGTGAGGCGCCCTACGGAAAAGGGAATGGGGGACGATCCCAGTGTGAGACTAACAAATTTATTGGAGCATAAGCTTTCGTGAGCTACAGCTCACTTCATCGGATGGGATGAATGGTGCCACAAGTACTGCTTTTCTTTTTGCGAATACAGACTAACATGGCTGCTACTCTGAAATCTGATCCCAGTGTGGGAACAGTTAAGAACCACCGCAATAGAATTCCACCAGAAGAGGACTGGGCCTCATGTTGCCTTTCTTGATAGTGACCTTTACATGCCGCGGCAGGAAACAGAAGCTAAAGGGACTAGAAAGGGCCAGAGAATTTAGAATAATGTGCACAATGTACCTACTGACTAGGGCGAGAAGAGCATTTACATTTGGCCTATCCTGAATGTGGAACACACCTTTTAAGAAGCAAAGGTGTAAATATTTATATTATGGTGGCGCCCCACGGCCCAACGTTTATAATGCCCGGTTGCTGCTTGGAGTTGTGCTCCACCATGTGCTGTGGTGCTAATGCTGAAGAGATTATGGAATCCACTACAGAAGCTTCTCTAGAAGGGTCAGGTAAATTCTAGGTTGTCAGTTACCATAGCAATAAGTAGGGACTAAGGCCCTGAATAGAATTTGTCTCAACAACATTCTGGGTATGAGCTTATGTTGGCATAGCACTTTTTGTCCTGAAGGCTCCCAACACACTTTGGGATTGTCTGTAAATTACATAAGGTATTGGGGGGCGGGGGGAGGGTCCTTAATTTTGCATGTTTGTTTCAGTATTAATGAGGGGTGGGTAGGTCTTGAAAATCGCCAAAGAAGTGTTACCTAATTTATGGACATCCCCTTTACAAACAACTAGCTTTACTGAGCACCATCATGGTGTGAATATAGAATAAAGAAGAGGACAGTTCCTTCCCCTCCCCCTAAGGGCTTAATGTGAGATGCAGTCTATAATACGGGATCACTTCAACCACAGATAAAAAGGTGCCATCTCTGGAGTGTAACTTGGTAGTGTTTTTGACAGTTCCTATCAACATCACAAAACAGTTTAGGACAGGAAGTGATCTTTTCTAACAAATTACAGGGGAAGCTTAAAGTAGAATATACACAGCTTGTCCTCTTTACCAATGGACAGAATGACATTCTTAATGACAAGTAGTTAAGACCTTAGTTTCACATCTAGATATAAAGCTCCTCAATGACCTGTGCTGGAACATTTGCTTAGCACTGATTCAAGGGGCAGAGTGCCCCAGCTACGGAGTCATCAACACTACTTCCTGCAGCACCTAGTAGTTCCTTAAAGGTCTCCCATCCAACTATGACACTTCTTTGCCTCTGCTTAGCCCATGCTTATAGCATAAGGGACAATGGTTGCAGGATATAATTGCAGAATTTTACTATGTTTTTAGTATGCTTAACTTTATCAGATAATATCCTGGTCTATATTAAAAGAACTCAACTTGGAAGGGTACATCTAAAAAGTGTGTGTGTGTGTGTGTGTCTTATCCTTATAGCATCCTTGATCCTGTTGCATAGCATGGGACAGCCAAAGATTGTACATGACCCTGTGTATCAATCAAGGCTGGACATGCTGACTGGTAACTTTACAAATAAGTTGCAAAGATGCAGGTAGGAATGGTTTTGCGATAGATATTCTTGTTAAGACCCATTGTGCATTATACGTATGTGGAAAGAATAAGTGACAGAAACAATGACATACTTCTTATTTCTATTTAGTGGCAAACTCCCATTGTCATGAATGGGAGCTGGATCCGGCACTGCATCTGGGCAGGTGGCAGTGAACCAGACACTGAGCTACCAAATTAGCTATCTACCAAGATTCTTATATGGTTTCCATCAACAAAGTGTCTGAGCACCTGTTTACAACAGAAAGCCTACTATTCTGTGTTGGTACAGTGCCCAGCACAGGGCCTGGTCCTTGGTTGACCCTTAGGCAGTACTGTAATTAACCTGAAGATGAAAAATAATAATAGTTCCATACCAGTGCTGAAGGGGACCTCAAGGGGGGCTCCCAAGAGCATCTTGTCAGAATTCTACCATCAAATGAAAGGCAGTTTTGGGGTGATTTCTCTGCATTAACCCCCCTTCTGGAAGTGGGTTTGATAAGGTCTTAAGCAGTGCATTGGTCTGGTGGGTGAAATTCATCCTTGTGCAGACAGACCAACACAGAATCTATGCACTGATTAGTCCTACCTTGGGAATGTAAGGACACAAAGATCTTATATCATGGCCCTTTGCACAGAGGTCACTTTCACTCCAGTGTGATTTTTCATCTTTGTTTAGCAGCTAAGCAAACTGTAGCCTGGATAAAAATACATAATGCTCTGACTGTGAGAACTTGGGAATAGGCATCAATAACAGGAACATTAGTGAGAGTGTTTTCTATAACTTTTACAATTTTCAAGTACATATTGCCATAAATATTTAACTTCATAAAGTTAAATGCAGACCAGCTTGAGCACTATCTTTGACATTTTAATGCATTTGCAGTAAGCCATTGGCTGACCTCTTGTTTGCTGCCCTGGAACTGCCTGATGGAACTTTATGCTGGTAATATTATACTGTTGCTGTGTGCATAAGTGTCCCTGTTGCACTAGGATTAGCTGTTAATGACACTGAGCACTTACAATTATGGGAGTGAGAAATATAAAACTCTAAGGAATTCTGTGAGTGTATTTTAATCTAAACAGATCAAACTAATAGGACGATGGCTTGAAAAGGGAGCTCTTACATGGAATGTGTATGATTTTACATAACAGCTGTCAAGGATTCAGGCATGACTCTAAAATGGCTGTAACTGGGGTATTATTTTCTCTCTGAAAAAAATCACATATTCCTTACAAAACAAGATGTACTCTGAAGATTACACTGACCACATATTTTCCCCAAAATATTTTAATAAACTGGTTAAACATTTTTTACAATCTGAAGTGGCTAATATTAGGGTTAATAGAGAGTCCTACATTGACAAAGAGATTAGTGATCTTAAGTGTCCAACTTAAGACCTTACAGGGGCCTGATTTTCAGAAAGTGCTGAGCAAACCCCTCCACTCTCCCCTCTCTACAAATGCATGTCCCTTAACAAACTCAGCTCTTTAACTATTCAATTTTTACTTCTACAGACAGGGAAGTGAGGGAGTTTATGTGAGTGAGGGAAGTTTATTTTCATAATTGTTACATGCATAAGATACCATGGGGATGTAGGCCATCTAAGCACCGAGATAGACCTCAAAGAGTTCTACAAATACCAATTAATTCTTACAGTATTTCCAGGCACTGGGTAGTAGGTCGATTTTTGAGTGTCAGAGTTTTCAGAAGGGTTCAGTACCCAAAACTGAGGTCAGATTTTTCAAGAGAGCTCAGCTGCCATTTTGACATCAAAATAAGTGGCCATATTTTCAGCAGTTCTGCCTACTGGGTGCTGAGAATTTTTTAAAATCTGGCCATTTTTTAGGAACTGATATGGGAACATTTCTTTTTAAAATCTAGTTCCAATTGCGGGTGCTGACCACTTGAAAATGAGGCTCTGAGCTCTTCTGAATATCTGTCTCTAAGTGACTTGTCCCTAAAATCACAGAGCAAATCAGTAGCGAATTTGGAAACAGAAGTCAGGAGTCCTGACTCCCAATCACCTGTTCTGTTATTATCATTAGCACCATTAATGTGCGCTGATGTGCATTCCATAAAGTCCTTTTCCCAGAGAACTGAGAGTTTAGTAGGTTCCAATCACTAGGACCCAGATCTCCAAGATATTTAAATATCTAACTCCCATTGAAATCAATGGGCCAACTCCTTCATCCTGCCTTGATTCTAATGGCTAAAGTTGTTTTTATTTTTTTCGAATAAAACCCTGTTAACAAAGCACAAATATGAATGTCTCTTCTTTGCCACATTTGTAAAAATATTTATTGTAAAAGAAAAATCACTCTATTTAAAGAGCTCCTTTTTATATGTTCAGTATTGGCCAAATATTATTTGATTTGTACTGCAGAGGGAGAAAAATATCCTTTTAATCCAGGAAGAGGAAACATTCTGAAAGCTATTTTTTTGTCAGACTGATCAGGTATAAAATATTTCTCATGTCTGTACCCTTATTTCTTCTGGTCGCACCAACATATTTTATGACTTCACACCATGACATCCCAAGCAAATTAGCATTAAAATATTGATTCCCTTCATTGTTTCCTGGGCTGTTATTGGTTCAATTCATTAGTCATCATTTCAATAGTGCCTAGAAGCCCCAATTAAGATCAGACCCTCATTGTGCTAAACATAAAAGACCCAGTCTCTGTTCCTATTTTCACACCAGAATGGTTACAATCCAAGGCCCCAGTGTTGCAAACACTTAAGCACCAAAGTATCTTTACCTACATGAATAATCTCACTGAGTTTAATGGTACTACTCACATGAGTAAAGTTGTCTGTGTGTGTTTGCAGACGGAAGCCCTAATGTTTTACTGTCTAACACCATGTTCCCCACCTTCTATCTTTCAAGAACTTTAGGGAGACAAAGTGGGCGAGGAAATATTTCTTTTGATGAAAGAAATAAGCTTTTGAGCATACACAGAGCTCTTCTTCAGATCGGTGTATGCCCAAAACAATTGGAACAATTTGCCAGGGGTTCTGGTGGATTCTCCATCACTTACAATTTTTAAATTAAGCTTGGATCTTTTTCTAAAACATCTGGTCTAGGAATTGTGGGGAAGTTCTATGGCCTTTGCTATATAGGTCAGACAAGATGATTCTAAGGCCAGAAGGGACCATTGTAATCTATGAAATCTTGTCTCTCACTAACAGAAGTTGATCCAATAAAAGATTACCTCATCCACCTTGTCTCTCTAATATCCTGAGACTGACACTGCTATACAATGCAAGCACTTCAGAAGCATTCTGTTTGAGTCTCCTCTCATGTACAGCAGTGTAAACTGGGGGGATATCACTCCAGTCCCATGACATTACATTGGCTAAATGGAGAGGGAAATCAGCCCCTTTAACCAGCCTTCATAGAACTTCATGTGAGAAGGTTATAGGGCTGATCAAACAGTTTCAGTTGGTTTTTCTTAATGAAATGTGGCTTTTTGATTTATATGCAGTTTATAATAGTCAAACATTTCAGATTCTTTGATAAAATGACCCAAAATGAAAAAAAAAATCATTTTGATTCAAACTCAGTGGAATTTAAACAAATAAAAATTAACATTTTGGATTGAGGTTTCCTTCCCCGTTTTTCCCTTTAATTTCAAATAATTTCATTGAAAAAGCAAATTGTGAGAATATTAAAAATGCTACATCACTCAAAAATCAGTTTATTAAAATATATATCACAGAGCAGCATTCCCAATTTTAACCAGCCTAGAGGCTAATATTATTAGTCCCATTTTACAGATAGGGAGACAGGTGCAGGCAGATGAAGTAACTTGCCCCAAGTGTCCAGAGCCAAGATTAGAAGTGGAGTGTTCTAGGCACTGAAGTATTTAAGGATGTGTTCAGCTGTTCTTTAATGATCACACTCTCTTTGCAAACACACTAGTTGATGAAAATGCAGAAGTCAGTTCAAGTTTTCAGCAAACTGCCACCCTTCCTAGAATTGCTACACGCCTGAAATGTTGTACTTCACCATCCATCATCATCTGGCCTTACAGAGCCTAAATGCTGCACTGACAACTGAAATGCAGAGAGAGAGAGCATATTTTTGAGGAATAATATCCCCTAAATTGCAAAGTAAAAATTTGCACACAAAGCAAATCACATTATTTTCCATTAGTGGGTTTTCATGCTTTTGAGACTGTTACTTATTCAAATTCTTTTACAGCTTTGGCAGTGTGAACTTGGGCAAGTCAACTTGCTTCTCTATGCCTCCATTTCCCCATCTGTAAAAAGGGGTATTACCATGTTTGTGTGAGGCTACGGTGCTTACTTAATGAGAAAGGAGTTTTGAGATAGTGTGATGGAAGATGCTCTAGAAAAGCATAGTGTGCTTAAAGATAGATTATCACAGACAAAGATCCCAAGTATAGAAAGTGCTGTTACTAGCTGTTATTTTGCTGGGTTGCTGTCTTGTGCCAGTGGTGCCAAGGGATTTTAAGCTCTTTGGCACAGACATAATATTCTTGAGCAATATTTTATCTATTACTGAACACATATTAAACATATGGCATTATATACAAATAATGTATTTCTACAGTAAGGTGACAAGCAACTGATGAAAATTTTGTTTTGTTATTAATAGCACTACACTGAGAGTATTGTTCCTGTTCTGTCTTAGCTATCCCTTGATTGAAGAGAATACTGGTACAAGTAAATGAGTCAAAATTACACATTTTTAACAGAAATCAATGGCTAATGCTGTTCCCTTTACTTATGTGACTCAAAGTGAGCAGGATTTAACTCACTGATCTTTGCTCCACAATTACTTCAAGATGACTTTAGTATGTCTATAGAGTACAAGATTGGTTTACTTATTTGCACCTATGCAGGATGATCCACGCGCAATTAAAAAAAATGCTGATTACTCGTAGTAGCAGGTATTGTTTTACAGAAAGGCCAAATCCTAAATTATCTGCTTACCCAAAACTGCCATTGAAGTCTGTGGGAGTTCTAAATGCACAAGAAAAACAGGACCAGGTCCCAAGGCATACTGGTTTAGCCGATTCCCATGATAGCCCCTGCCATAAATATTTACTTTACTTTTACTTAACATAGCTTCTAAAATCACAGGTGAGCCTAGTAACACGTTAGCCCTTCTTGCATGCAGAGGATGATTTTTCAGGTCACTGATTAGATCTGATTTCTGGGAGAAGCCATTCTGAGAATTCCATTGAAGACAGTTTTAGTCACCAGAAGCCATTAGTTGACTGCTGAGTGCTTATGAAATCCCACCCTTTAACACATTCCCTCTGCCACCATCATCCATGTGTTATTCATTCTAAAAAATAAGACATCTGTCATAGCTGGTGATGAACTGAGGGACAGACCCTGAAAGAACTCAGGTGACACCACTTTCACTGGGTTGCATTAATAGGCATAAACTGTCAAGGTGAACAAGAGCATAGCACCAAGGACCAAAATTTAGCAAGATTCAAAGAAGGATTGGATGTTTATACAGAGAAGATTATCCACAGTTAACACAGTATTTAATGCAAATAAAGTGAAATCTTGGCCCCATTGAAGTCAATGGGAGTTTTAACATTTACTTCAGTGGAGCCTGGATTTCACCAAAAGAGTTTGCAAGAGATTAAAAAAAAAAAAAAAAACCCCTCATGCTTCAGGCTTAGTTACTTTCTCACAATCACGAGGCAGATTATCCCCCATCTGCCTACTACACGGCTCTTGCACCTTCCTCTGAGGCATTGGGAGTGCTGACTACTTTGGAAAAAAGATATTGGCTTAGATAATCCAAGGACATTATTTAGCATAACAATTCCTAACTAGTCTAAATATAAACTGTATAGAAATTTTAACTCAAGGGAACAGATCTAGATGGCTGCTCCAGATTAACAATTTCCACTGTGCCTTTGTCATTTAAAATAAAGTTAGACCAGCAGTGAAATAGCCCAAGTTGCCCCATAAGCCATCCATCGGCTTTGCCACAGTACATCACATATTTACAGTGGCTGACCTTGTTACCTTTCTATACTTTAGATGAACTGATTTGGTTAAAGGTAGGATGCAATACATGAAGTGTAATTAGTTAACTTTAATTTAGCAAAAGTAGCTTGAAATATTCTGTGAGATAGCCATACAAGTAAAATTAATGTTGGAATAGGGACAGCTGAGGAGCACACCTTAGGAGAAAAAGTTGTATTCAGTTAAAAAAAATATCCAATGTTTACCCAAAGTAAGAATGAGACCGGTTGAAGATGATTTAATGCAGCCTTTTAGATGTAAATCTGATAACTTTGAGCTGAGCCAGTTAAAATAAAAAGGGAAAGACAATACCCTTTGCCTCTTCTGTTGTACTTTCTGCTAGGAGCAGTATGGTTAGTGGTTTCAGAATTATTCAAAAAACATCCATTCTCTAGCATGATGGGGAATTTCCTTTTATGTGTTTAATGAGTTTGTTCCTCTGTAAGAACTGAAATGTGACCATCAGGGCACAGAAGCGGACTGAAAGATTCATTCTGAATATTACCTTAATTGACAACATACAATGAAGTCTCACAGTTGTTTATTATATAATTAATTCATAACCATTTCTAGTACACATTTCCATATTGTTTTTTAATGCTTTTATTTTTTAAGCTCAGGGACACCCAAACTTCACCCAACTGAGAGTCACAGTAGCAGCTTGCCAGGTGCTAGAAGGCTGTACCTACTTTGTAAAAATGGTGCAAGTGGATATCACTTTCATATGTAATACAGAGGTGTAGGGCTTGGACACTACATATCCTAGCATGCAATGCTTGATCACGGTTGGGCAGCTAAGGAAAGAAAGACAGATTTTGCTGGGCTGCATTTGATTACATGCCTCACTTTGGCCACATCAGTTTAACTCGGGTAGCTGTCTGCATGCAATGATCTACTGTGGAAAACAAAGATCTTTGTACTGTTGGAGTAAAAACAGTGGTAACAAAGTCATAGCTACATATTCTTCTCTACATTTTTGTTTATTGAGACAAACTAATTAAAAGGCACAAACATAGGGCATATGTTTACATGGACATTATAACAAACATATACATTAAAAGTGTAGGAATGTGTTTCCTTTCTGCTAAACAGAAAGTTCCTAAGCTTTTATATATACAAAAGTTGTACAATTTGATGTCCTAAAGTACAAAAGATCATTTATAAAATTATTTTACACTAAGTTCTATTTTTTGTTTTACTATGTAGTCCAAGCCCCTAGAACGATTTCGCATAATGAAACAGATACCTGTCACCTGACCTAGAAGTCTGGTATTTGCTGCTTGTACTGACAAGGCAGGGTATCAACGGAAGCAGTCCATTTTGACTAGTCAATCCAGCTAGGATTCTGTAAGATGCATACACACTAATCTCCATTGTTTTCAACTTCATTAAGATAAAAACATCTCAACTCTTCTTTAAATTTTTTGTGGGTTTTTTTTTTTTTTTTTTTTTTAAATGTAGAGAGTCTTGGTTTAGGGTGTCTTTTTTAAACAAAGTTTTAAAAATGTGAATATGTGACATGATAGTCTAAAAAGTATATCTGTTTCCCTATATTTTGCTTTCTACTTTATGTACAGATAAACAGTCTAAGAAATAAAAAGCACATGTAATTTTAACATGTGTAACCATCTGTGGAGTACTTCTGGGCTGGAAAGCGCAGACTGTCATACCACAACCACCACAAATTGATAGAAATGTGTTAACACAATAGAAGAATAAAGTAAAAATGATGATGTTTGAAAATATTTACAAAGTTGAACAGATTTGCACAACACTTGATTAAGAAATACGGGAGAAATTAAAGACGCTCTTGGCTTGTCCTGCAGGGGCATCCTACCTAGTTAGTGGTTAGAATAAAAACTGTATACAGTTTAATATAAGACAAAAACTTCTAGTGAACAACTAACACGTCTGTCCGCTGCTGCAACATCAACAGGTTCTGATGGGGAGAGAGAGGGCATATACATCACACCCCAGCGCTTCCAGAGTCTTCCAGCTTTAAGCAATATTTTATAAAAGATTCAAAGCATTCCTTTTGCTCCTAGATAAGAGTCCCATGGGGTTTTGACTGTTCAAAGACCATGTTTACTCACATTTCAACTCCTTCTGCCAGCCATGGCTGTTTCTTACCAAACATTAACAGTTTAAAAAAAAAAAAAGTTGACTAGAATGCTACCTTTCCTTAGGGTAATATGTTGGGTAATATTTACATCTCCAAATATCAGGTCACAATCCCTATTATATGTTGAAGTTAGAATGATAAGTTATCATATGCTTTGCATATCAGAGCTGGTATCACCTTTCCCATAGGGAATGCTGCCTGAAATTACCATATTCCCAAAGGTAAAATGCATATTTTCTCCAAAATGCATTAAAAAAACATTGTAATGCATTTGTTCATAAAAAAAAAAAAACATTAACACAGACAAAGATACTACACTAGCTCTGAATCAGTGGATTTAGAAATGGCAAGTTAAAATTAGCCATCCACCCTGTCAAGCATATGGAGGGGTCTTTGCTAGTGTTTGGATTAAAATCATTTCCTAGTTTATAATTTCTGGGATAAAACAGTAATGCTGATTTTTAATGACTGGTTTTTAACTGTGGCAAGTAACCACCTGTCCTATTTCAACATCATCATCGTCAGCTAACGGTAAAACTTGCTTTAAAGAAAGTGATAAATTACAAACTAGTTTGAACACGATGAGCCAAATCAACAGGGAAAGATGCTATTAGGGTTTTTAACTGGTGCACGTTAACCCAGTTATTTAGTTTGACTTTATTATTATATTATTATTAACATTATTATTAACATTATTATTACTATTATTATTAACTAAAAAAACCTGCTGGTAAGGATTCAATTTTAATCCCCTTTAATACTGTTTAGAGATCCTTTACCAAGGAGGAGACGTGGGCAAGGCTTGAGGCAGGAAAGGCATGCTCTCTACTGGTCTCATTGCTATATTTAATGGACCTGCTAACGTCATTGGTGTTGGGAGATTCATAGGAGACGTTATAGTGACTGGATGCGCTATATTCACTGGAGCAGTTACTGGGGTAGGTAAATTGACCGGTGTTGTGAGTGTTAACGGAGAGGTCATGGATAATGGACTTGTTATAGTTACAGGATGCCCTAGGTTCATCGGACTGGATATATTAACTGCACTTGATACATTTACTGGACTTCTCATGCTCATTGCAGCTGCCACTGTGACTGGGTTTGTGATAGTCCCAGAAGCCACAGAGGACGTTATATTGAATGGAGTAGTAAGAGTCACAGGCGTAGTAGCAGCAGTGGAGGTTTGGCACAAGTTAGCAGCTTCTAAAAATGAGACATAAAAAGACAAAAAAGTTTTAACACAAAAAAAACATGGACAAGATTTAAAAAAAAAAAAAACGAACAAGTTCTGGAATAATTTTCTTTAGAAAGTATTAGTAAGTTAACTGTTAACATTCTACAGCCTACAATAAATATAACTTTCATGCAGCTCATTTGAATTCAAAATTCTTTCCTGAGAAGTCAAGCGAGGTTGTCTTATAAAGAGGGTTTTGATGTTCACAAAAACAGTATTGTACAATCAGAAAAATCCTCTCAAGAGGAACATTATAAGTAGAGAAGAGAGTGTACATACCGAATGGTACGTACTCTATAGCCTTCTCAAAGGTGAATTGACATTCTGTGAAGGTTTTAAAAAGTCATTATTAGGGACTGATAAGCAAAGCTAATTTCAATGTTTACCTGCTTATTTCAGTCTTAATTATTTCTGCTAAATTATTCCACCGATTGTGGTAAGTTTATCTTAGCAATTTTCAAGTATACCCAGTCAGTAGATCTTATAACCCCCATTATCTCCTCAGCTTTTACATCAACTACAATTCCACACCAATATTTTACTTTGTTTTGCAATAGAGTCTATGGCTGAACAGGCAAGAACCAAGAGGACCCTGCACTGAGATGGAGGATCTTGGGTCTGTTCCCAGTTGGGTCTAGCAAGGGCTGGACACTTTGTGGAGAAGATACAGCCAGGTTCCATGGAAGAGGCAGATGACTCCACTAGATATCAGCACCACCTACTGGTTAGCCATATAACAACGCTCCAAAAACAGAAGCGGGTTGGTGGACGCGGATAAAAGAAAGGGATGACTGCTAAAGAAACCGAAAAAATATATTCCGTATCAATGTTATGGCATTTTTAAAAATGTGTCTTGTTTCACATTTGTAGAGTAGGACACCTAGGTCAGTCTGTATCCATATTTCAAGAGGTAAACTAAAGAGCCAAGTGTCCACCCTTGCCATGCAGGCTATTCAAATGTATTAAGAGAGTGTTTTCTTTTACAGTAGCATTAGCCCCATTTGAGAGTCACTGTTGACTGTTCAGGGTCAATAATCAGGTGTGGAGAAAAAAAAAAGAAGTGGGTGTGTGGGGGGGATTTAAAACAATTATAACAAATATCTGAAATTAAATAAACTGTTGAATTTAAAAATTCCCCTGTGATATTGCAAAACCAACACAACATGTGGTGCTAATGCACGAGAACCAGCATGAAGAGGACTATGAACAAGAATGGAACTGACTGGTCTAGTTTCATCTTCCAAACAGAGTAATTTCTTTAGCTATAACACCCTCCCATCCTCTCCCCAGATTTCAGGGGTGCTCTTCGGGCACCACAGGTTTCACTAAACAACAGTTTCAGTTTGACTCTTATTGAGAAACTTGGCACAAAACTTTCCCCACCCGCACCCTACTGGCCCTCACGCCCACCCACCCTCCCCTCGCCCCCACCTTCCCTCTTTTTAATATAATTGTTTTTGTAAAAAGGACTTCGACCGACACATATGGTAAGAAAGAAGGAAGTAGAAACAAGACATAGAAAAGAATGAGCAGAACAAGCCTCACTCTGGTTTTCCTAGGTCTTTCATCCCCATAGCATTGGTGCACTAACCAGATAAATCCTAATACTTTTCAGTTACCACTGTTTATAAGAAAAAAGGTTAGGCTGTTTCTAAACAGCCTATCGTTGAATAAGAAAAATCTTTGTGGCAGCAGGAATCAGAAAGGGAGCTAGCTGCCTTGTACAGAAAAAGAGGACTAGAATAACTAATACAATATGGAGGAATTGTGAGGAGCTTGAGGGGAAAGATGGGTGGAGAATATTTATGGTTCAAAATTAAGAGTTAATTAAAAGGAATAAATGGACAGCAGGAATTCATTATAATACATTTAATCAGAGGGAGCCACATGACAGAAATTAGAAACCAAAGGGTTGTGAAAAGAATAAACTAGAGGTAACTGGAGATTTCAAACTATGCTCCAAATGAGACGCTAAACTGAAGGAATCTATTCCGTACGCCACAGGCACATTGAACAACAGAAGGGCACTGTTCAACTTTGAATACAATAGGATAAGTAGAGGTGAGCAGTACCTTGGCAATAGTGACTGTCATCTAGTTAATTTTGTAATTAGAAAAATGACACCAAGCAATGGAAGAAAAAGTATGAATTTCACCAGACTGTGGATAAATACAGTTATGCGATGGGTACAAGTGAATGAAATAAAATGGAAAAGAACAGGGATATGAAAAGTGTTTAAACGGAAACTGATGTCTACACAGAAATCATATACGTGTGACATCTAACAACTGGTTGATGTTTTAAAGAAGGTCTGGAAATCACACAGAAATCAAAGGCCAAATTCTGCCTTCAAGCACAGGAACAGCTCCCATTAACTGCAAAAGGAGGCTTATGCGCACGCTCAAGGGCAGAATCTGACTGAAGATAAGAAGTTCATTTGAGAAGTGAATGTTATGTAAGGTTATCACAGGTTTTTTTAGCCTTTATTTTTATGACCAAGAGTTAATTTTCATGTATCAATTTTTGCCATTTCACATTCTCTCTAACACTTTCTTTTTGTAAAATAGATTAGAGTTTAAAAAACCAAGTAAATCAAGATAATAGATTATGTTATTTTGTTTTACCTTTCTTCCTTGCTTTGACCGCCTCTTCCCATAATCTCAGTGTCTCTACCTGCTTTCCAGGCCAGTTTGTTACATGTTGTTGTTGTTGTTGTTGTTGTTGCTGCTGCTGCTGCTGCTTCTGGTTGCTGGTCTCCTCACTCATGCATGCTACGCCAGTCAAGTAAAAACATACACAAATTCACCTTGGAAATGTATGCTCCTTTCTACTGAAAGGATGAAGGCTTTTGTTTAAGTTAAAAACATGTTCAGAATCTTGAAAAGAGAAAGATAGGAGTGTTTAAAAACATTTAATTAGTGCTGTATTTCAGTAAAATTACCTCTCTAAGATCTAGAGAGGTGCAAGCTATGAAGGGCCTGATTTCTCTTTCAGAGTGAGTGACATCTCAAGGATGATAAACAAAGAGAATGAAATACAGAACTGTAAAATGGAATGGCTTCTATGGTACTCAGAGATCAGATTTCCCCAGAACTCAAGGAGGCAGCTGAGTCAAGTTATGTTAAAACACAGCAATAATTACTTAAAAAAAAAAAAAAAAAACCCACAACCCACAACTCTCACCCCTTCTCGAAATCAAAATTAAAAACATTTTTAGTTCACCTTCACATCAGAAAATAGCTATTTACTCTCTGGCCACATTGCTGCTCCTGCCACTTTCATCTCTGCTTTTTGTGAGTCCCATAATACCTCCTGCGAGCTGTTTAGGGTCACTGAACTGATAATGAAAGGCAGAGTAGTTGGTACTGTGAGAACAAGGACTCCAACAACCCTTTTGCCAAAAATAATTCACATTTTAATTTTATTTTCCACATCCAATTCAGTAAATATTTGTCAAGCTTACTAGATATTCTAACTGACCTCAAACTTCTGGGAATAAAAGAACACATTAAATAGGAGCTAAAAGGCAAAACACTGTTTGAAGGTTTTAAGGATGGAATTTTCAAAAGAACCTAGAGGGAGGGGTTAGACACCCAACTCCTTTAGGCTGGGATTTTCAAAGGAGTCTACATCACCAACATGATGTGTAGACTTAAGTTTCAAATACTTTTGAGAGAGAAACCAGTCTCTCCTTCATTTACTTGCCACTCCAAAGATCAGGATTCAGCATTTCTGCTGAGGATATTCAGATTTTAATGCCAGAATTACAATTGTCTAGTCTGACCTCCTGTACAGCACAGGCCAACCACCACCAATGCCCAAAACGCATCAGGCAATGCAGGAAAATGCCTTGCTTTAAGTGCTTGTTTTGTCCAATGCTTCAAGGAAAAAACACTGACAGCCTTGATCCAAAGCTCATGGAAATCAGTGGGAGTCTTTGGCTTCACTGAGCTTTAGATCAAGCTCAAAATCCTGAATGCAAGACTTGCCAAGTTTTCAAATATTTTGCTATAAAAGGCAAATGTGTCATTTTAAAATCTACACACATTCTGTTACTAATTTAAAATCCTGGACACTATTCTCCCCTCCTCCTTTTTTTTATTTTATTTTGCAGATAAGGAAGTAGGTCAGGATGTATCCAATTGTACTCATAAGTTGAAAGACAAAGATATTAGGATCTTCATACTTAAAAGTGAAGAACTATTCTCTCTCACTTCTTCTCATTTCTCTAAGACAATACTCCTAGTTCCAGATCAGTTCCACATACCCCGATTTGTTGATCTGAAGCTTTTCATGAAGAATCCATTTTCAAAGATCTATTTTCTGATAGGTGCAAACATCTAAACTGAGTCACAGGTGTATTTTACATTTTAAGAAAGTCAAAGGCAACTTATGTTGCAAAATGTTTAGAACACACATTTACTGAAGTGTTTTTAAAATGTTCACCTACTTTTACTGATGCCTTGTTTACAGGTATTACAGTTGATACTTTGGCTCTGCCCATGTGTCTTTAAGTGGCTGGTGATATACGCTGCACTCAGAAGTTTACCACAGATATTACACGATACCTTTCCTTCATGGCGCACCATGTGTGTCCGCAGTCTGTCTTTGGTGGCAAAGGCAGCAGTGCATGTCTACGTGAAGGACAACAGCATTTTTTAAGTGTAGACCATCTTTTTCCACTGGGTACCATGTGGCCCATTTAAAAGTATATTTTGTTTTCTAGGTGTTACTATACCTTAGGCATGTTGACAAACCTTTTGATTTTACATGGATTTACAGTGAAGCCTCTCTCAAGCTACCACTTAGAGACGGAACATAATCTAATTGCTTAATGGAAATGGTCTTCTGATAAGTGTGGAACAGAAAAATACTCTATACTACTGGGCCTACTTTGGAGCAATTTCTTAAAATAGAAGATTGTCTTGCATACCTAAGTGATAGATGGTTTACAAATACCTACAGTAGACAAGGGTGGTCTCTTATACAGGCTTCACTGTATAGTTCTGGTTATGATTATTTTTTACTACTCAGTTTAGTTCCAATCCAAAATCAGGAAAGGGAAAACAAAGCATTTCTTTAGAGCTATTCTTTTAATTCAAAGCATTTACTTATTATATGATGAGTCACTAGAGACAGGTTGGAACGTGCATGGATGATTCCAAGCGAAACCATAGAATAGTTGATTGTTCAACACTAGTCAAATTCTGCCTCGTATTTAATCTTCAATTTACTTTCACCATGACAATTTGCTTTCGATTTCAAGCAAAATACTCTATTTTCATAACTGCCTTTACCTAGAAACATTGCTAAATAAATCCTACACATTGCTTCAGCAATCAATGTCAATTTGAGGATTTAGTCACACTGTTTTTAAAGGCAAACTTGACTTGAATAATGGGGTTTTGGGAATATTCTCCAAGGAGCAAATAAGCCTCTAATCTTACACATGGTAGGCACATCATCCTCTTAAGCTGCTTCTACACTGGGATCATAACAACAACACTAAGTAACTACAAGCAGTGTGGAGAGAGCCATATTCCAAACCTTGCATTCAAGGGAACCAGGTAAATCAACACAGTCCTTGGTGGAATACTCAGTTGACATTGACTAACTGTACAATTAAACTTATGCTGTTGATAAATTGTGTTAACCCTTACTTGGCATTTGAAGGGTCTCTCTGTCGAGTGCACGTGTTTGACATGACAGCTTAAGTGATCAGGCCTGTGAAAGAACAGAGGTACAGAACAGAACATGTACCATTACAAATGGACAGCAATGATTCTTAGGCTAGCAGTACTGAACATTGCATTGATTGCCATTTTCAGCCCACCACCCTTTAAAAAAAAAAAAAAAAAAAAAAGAGACTCCCCTTACCTATAAAACAACCCGCTGCTAGAATAATGTAAAATGGTTACACTAGGACCCAGCCAACAAAGTTTAAAACTCAGCCATGTGTCTATTATACACCAGGAAGTGCTACAGTTAGTGAATTTTTACTACTTGTAAAAAG
Organism: Dermochelys coriacea; assembly: GCF_009764565.3. Taxonomy (NCBI): domain Eukaryota; kingdom Metazoa; phylum Chordata; order Testudines; family Dermochelyidae; genus Dermochelys; species Dermochelys coriacea. The sequence continues at coordinate 8,480,337 of NC_050084.1, read as the reverse complement.
GAGTTGCATTAACAGTCCTAGAGATTGACGTTCGCTCTATTCACAGAGCAGATACAGCACAGCCAGCAGCAATGCAAGCTCCCCCACACTGCTCTGCCAATGAACCTCAATCTTGATCTGAAAAGGATTTACGTTAAAGGCAAGACGACAGATCAGTCTCCATGCCCCATTCAATCTTTGGCCCTTACAAAGATTGCTAACAAGGGGTCCAGCTTGCACCAACGACGATGTGGACACCTTTCCATGTGACCTGGATTGAGGCCATCAGGTCATTTCAGAACATTGAATAACCATAAAACAGTGATAGCTTTTAGTCATGATCAAATCATCTTAGATTGAGACCCACACCCTAAGTAAACAAGGCTCTTTATCCCCTCACCAATCTTCTAAGATGTCTGGTTCTCCTAGCCCCTTGCTATGATAGTTTAACCCTTCTTGATTACGAAAAGCCAATACTTGAGCTCGCCTGGGATTTTCTACATGGTACCTCGAGAAGCCTTTTCCACAAACACCACAGGTGTATGGTTTGGTGATGCCACCTTCATGAGACCTCACATGATAGGTCATGCGGTCCTTCCTCTTGAAGCGCTGATTACAAATTGGACATTCAAAAGGTTTTTCATCTGAGTGGGATAGCTTATGCCGGTTGAGGTGGTACACATCCCGGAAGGCTTTTCCGCACATCTCACAAGCATGGTTCTTCTTAACAGGCTTGCTGGGCTTCTTCACCGTCTGAGTCACAGCCATGGCTGTTGCACCAGCACTACTGCTGGGGTTGGTGGCAGAGGAAGATGTAGTGACTGTTGACAGGATGCCTGCAATAGTTGAAACCAATGAAGTTCGGCTGTTGTCGCCAGCAATAGTTGAGATTAGGGGCACCATTGTGGTGGGAGTTTTCTTTGGCCGTGACACTAACTTTATCCCTGTGTGGCAGGACTCATGGCGCCTCAAATGGTAGCTGTCCCTGAAAGCTTTGCTGCAGTAGGTGCATACAAAGGAGGTTTTAGGTTTTTCCTTTTTAATCCCAACAATAGCATCCTTTAATGTTTCTGGTGCAGGCTGAGGTTTCTGGGTTATTGGTAAGGGTAGAATCGGCTTCTGATCAGGTGGCTCAACAGCAGAGCTCAGGAGGGGCAGCAAACTGTTCTGTGCTGCCTGCTGTTGGTGATGTGAGGCTTCATGTGCCTAAAATCAAACATTCACACTTCAGAATTTCTGTTGGTGGGCGCTCACTTTGACATGCTGAAAACATTTACAGGCAAAGGAAAGCAAATCTTAGACCAAGAAGAAGTGCAAGAAATTATATAAAATCTCGCTACAATGATTTCCTGATTGGATAAACCACTTACATTTAAATCCGTGTGTTGTGCACAGACTCTGCAGTACATAGGTGTAGGAAAATGCAATCACATGAAACAATTGTTACATATCCTGAGGGCAACATTTCTTATGGCAAATAACCAGGTATTCATCCGGCCTTTTAACATATTGCTTGATTTCTATCTCAATGACACTCCCTACATAAAAGTGATCATGTGGAGAATACACCAGATCTGTGACAGCAGATTATGGATATACCTAAAGGGTTGACCAATGTGCCAGACAAGTGTTACCAGCCTGGTGGATGGTTACATTTAAAAATCCTGTAAAAATTAAACTGCAGGCACAGTGAACCAGGAAGAAACGAGGCATCTTACTTGAATCTCTCTCTTTGCACTACTTTGTCAATGCTGGAACCAGATTTAAATAACTTGTTTCAAGAACTGTTACACTCTAGATTTAGACTTATATATTTAATAGTCTCCCATGGCATTAACACAATGACTAAGATGCTCTAAGGTGCTCTTTGCTTATGGAAACTGATGAGAATAAAGACACGTTTCTTTTCTCTTTATCACCAACTCTTTCACAAAAGGGAGAGGGGGGCTAGTCAATAAGCACTGGTAGCAATCTTGTGATTTCTGGAGCACAGACTTACAACAGATATAAAAGTTATTCTTTAAAAAAATAATTTAACTGACAAATGCTGACAAACCTGGACTGCTGCATCTGTGAGGGAAGCACTAGAAAAATCTCTGCTATCATACCACAATGAACAGCCCTCTACTTATCAGTATCCTCTCCTACCTGAGGCTGGTAGCAGAGATGGTGTGGGGTGTCTATATTGAACAACAGTGCAAAGCCCTACTAAAGACACTCAAACTGGTTTAAACCATGCTTAACATTATTTAGCTTAAAGTAACATTAAGCTGAATAATTATAAACATGATTTAAACCAGTTTAAGGGTATTTGTAGTAGGGCGTTGCACCAGTATAACTAGATCAGTTATAAAATCAATTTAGTCACAGCAGTACAACAGAACAGGCCTGTGGCATGAAACTGATCTTACTGAAACTTTTATTTCTATGAATGCCACATATTTCCAAGATTACTCCTCTGTGCTTTCCTTTATTAAGTGATATTTACCTCATTTTACATGGTCTTCCCACATTTGAGACTTTGCAGGTTGAGTAAAACTAGGTAATGATTTGGAGCCTACAGGACTGTCAGCTTTCATTTTGAATCAGGATCTGTACCATTATTAAGCATATTCAAATTCAGATCCTTTCAGCTTTAGCCAATAGCCAATTGCTTAAAGCCCTTTGAAGACTTTACTATTTACAGAAACAATCTGTGACTTTCTATTTTGGTGGCATCCAAGCCTTCCTTCTTTTGCCTCTACAGCACATCAATAACCAGAAGCAATGACTACAATATTAAATACATCTAAGTAGGGGTTTTAAGACTTCCATGCAATACTCCATTCATTCAGGGTGCTCATGTACTCATTTTGTCTTCCCATATTCACAAATCCTGAAGCTTCAGACAATAATGATGTTCTTTGAAAATGGGTTGAAAGTGCGCATGTGGATGAGAATGTCCACTCTGCAACACTCCCATACTATTTGGTGGGAGACTAGTTCAGTTTAGGTCAAGCTGTTCTGTGTGAAAGTCCATGGCATTACTTGCTTTGATTACTACAAGCAGTTGGGGTGACTGGTCCACCTCTCTGTACTTTTTAGGTCTATTCAGAAACTTTGGCTGCAACAAATATGTTGAGTGTTACCAGCTAAGTGTGGACATACCAAGATGCCTCAGTTAACAAACCCTAAACACCCATTCTTGAAGATGGAAAAAAGGGCATTCTTGGCAAATGGTGCAAGTGTGGAACTCCCTCAGAGCCCGAGTTTGCTAACTTAGAGCACTGGTTCTCAACCAGGGGTACATGTACCCCAGGGGGTACACAGAGGTCTTCTAGGGATACATCAACACATCCAGATATATGCCTAGTTTTACAACAGGCTACATAAAAAGCACTAGTGAAGTCAGTTCGGACTAAAATTTCATAAAGACAATGTCTTGTTTATGCTGCTCTATATGCTATAGACTGAACTGCAAGTACAATATTTATATTCTAATTTATTTATTTTATAATTATCTGGTAAAAATGAGAAAGTCAGCAATTTTTCAGTAATAATGTGCTGTGACACTTCTGTATTTTTATGTCTGATTTTGTAAGCAAGTAGTTTTTAACCAAGGTGAAACTTGGGGGTATGCAAGACAAAATCATACTCCTGAAAGGGGTACAGTAGTCTGGAAAGGTCAACAGTCACTGACTTAGAGCACAGCATGAGGCTCATTTCTCCCATCAAGCTTTTGCATGACCTAAGTGATATTTTGTATTGTTTTGCTTTCTCCCGTTTTATAAAGTGACATTTGCTGATGTGTAATACAAACAGATGCCAAAATGGGTACAATATAAAACACGAGTTCAAGAACATTTCATGCACTTAATTGGAGCTTTCTGTTCAGAGCGTTTTACAGTCAGGCAATAGTAAATGTGGTTTCACACAGAGTACAAGTGGTTAATATCCTAAGATAGCTCAAGATATACAATTTCAAAGGGAGAGCTAGCAGATTGGATAATAGGGAGTCCAAATCCTTTGGACAAGGTTCAAACTTATGCAGTTTAAGGACATTTTTAAAGCCTTAAAGAACCATTAGCACTGCAAGGTAATACAATTATTTCTGTTGTACCAATATAAATGTCTGACATGAAACAATGTATTCATAAGGCTGTCTGCTATGAAACCATCTCTTATACAAGGCTGCTTACCTTGGTTCTCAGATACTCCGTTATTACCAATATTGCCTTTTTAACAAAACCTATCTGCAACAAGCAGCATTCCTCAGTTTCCAAGGATCCTCTATATTAGAGCTTTCTAAAGAGGGATCAGGCTGTATTTTTCCCTTGCTGTTAGAGGAGGGAATGCACAGAATGAAACAGCACCTGCTGCCTGCCTTTTGCAAATCATTTTTAAATCACTTGTAGGGCACCGTTTTACTTGACTTAGCATTAATGTCAAGTCAACATTTGTGATGTTTTGATTGCCTAGAAAAAGTCTTCCATGCAAAATACAGTATTTCTCTCACTAAGCAAACTTTCATTCCAGGAGGATAGCAAACAAAATAAAAACTGTATTTCATGACCCAGAGTGGTAGGATGTGGCATTGTGAACTTCCAGTGCCAGAGGCTAAGATTTTTGCACTAGAGCCTTCATGTCAGAACAGCAAATTAGCATCAGTGAGTCATATCTTGAATGCCCTGTTTGATGGATGATTTCTCCTAACGTTAACAGACACAACTTTCACTTTCCAGGCAGGTACAAAGTGGTTTTCAAAATATGCATGTGCTAGAACACTAATAAAAAAAATGAACAGAAGTTGCTTATTTAGTATAATCTATATTTGAAAAGGTAAAATTAATCAAGGTAACACCTAAACATGATCAATATCTTTATTAGGAAAGGAGGATAAAAATTCACTGTACACATTTAATTGCCATTAAAACTAAAATTAAGACATTTAATCATTTCCCCAGTCAATTCTCACTGGCTGAGAATTAGAGTTATCCACACAGGGTTTTAAATATTCCCTTTAATTATTTTAAAAAATTCCTCTACAGATGTCACAATTGAAAACCGTGTGAAGTAAACATTTCCTCTCTATACTATCAGCACAGTATTTTATATTTCACAGTTGCCCCCCCCAATAAATAAATAAATAAATAAATAAATAAATAAAGGTGAGGCTTTGTGAAATGGATTTTAAATTATGAGCCTGCTAATGATTTGTTCTTGTTTTGGTGGGACCGGGTGGGATGAGGCAGTAACAAGAAGATACTACTTATAACTTCCCCAATCATCACTATGTTTAGGTACATTAGGATAAACAATATTGTAAAGCATTTGTTTTATCAAAATGACTCGAAAGCTACTACATACTCATTACAAGGTTTTAAAGCTTTATTATTTGGAAGGATGGAAGGGGAGGGAATTTCCATGTTACATCTTTACAAAGATGCTTACTAGTTATGCATCATTATTTATATTTTTGAGAAGGTAAACTGCTGAATCCTTAATCAAGTGAAGAAATACCTACCCTAAAACCAAACTAAAAAGTTTGGATGCCAGTATTTGAGTACAATGCACTTTTAAAAAAAAAAAAAACCACAATGAAGCAACTGAATTACCGATGCTTAATATCTGTGAAAAGACAGAGCCATAAAATAACTATAAAAGACCCCACTCCAAGAATAGTTGTTCTTGAAAATATATTTAAAGGGGAAGCACTGTATATTGAGGGGAGACAGAGTAACTGCTAACTCAAGAAAGGGAGATGGCCCTAGAATAAGGAAACTTTACTAAAGTTTATGTTCAAATCACTGCCCACTAGAGTGAGAAAAATTATAAATCCTTATCCAAACTGTGTGTGTCATCACTGGCACTTAAAAAGGAACTATAACTTATAGTTTCATACCTGTTGTACAAATGAATACAAAAAGATTTAACACGAAATAAGAGTTTGTGCATACAGTTTGAATTTGCACTAGCTCAGACTGTTAGATTTGTTTTCTAAGAGAACATTCTTCTAAGCGTGTTTTCAGAGGCAGAGCACCCAAGTCAGTGACTCATCTAGTACTTGCAAGACTATTATTTTTCCTTTAAAAAAACATTGCATTCTCTTTACAGATTTATTCATTCCATTCAGGTTTTCAATCAAATGTCATGTTTTTGTTGTTTTCAAAAAGCCAGCCAGGACAAGGAGTAAGTAAGGGGTCCATGCTTGTAATTTTCAAGGTAAAATAATCCTCTTTGCACAAGGTGATGTGTGTGGCTTTTCTTTTTTTTCCTGGGGGGGGGGGGGGGGAAAGGGTTGCAATTACATATTTCACATTTTCAAGCTACAAAGTGGCAGAAGGTTTTAGAGAACAAGCAGGTGAGCGAAGGATCCAGGTTATAGTTCACAAACACGAGGGCAAGACAGTTTTTCGGTATTTTACAGTTTCCTTTTTAAGTATTAAACAAACTTTGTATTGTATTTTTGAGCATTAGGGCTGTCTTGAATACAGACAAAAACAGTGACTCAGTTTGCAAGTGGAGGGATTATTCTCGCCTTCTGTGGTTTTTCTTGCTATTCTTTTTAGTACTCAGTTCTCAGGGAAAAAAATCCATCTCCCGCTCCCTATTTTAAATTAAATCCTATTTTAAATTAGGACAACATCCCTCGTCAGTCACCGAGGCCGGCTGTTTCAAGAGGAATTAATTTATTCTCTCACACGCATAATGTTTGCTCCATCGAGATGGGTTTTTTTTCCCGGGGGGGGGGGGGGCGGAACCCCACAATGATTGTTATTATTTGCCATAAAAGAGTTTAAAAAAAAAAAAAAAAAAACCGGCAAAACATTTTTACCCAAAAAAAAAAAAAAAAAAAAAATGGGGAGGGCGATCATTTTTTTGACCAGAAATAAAAAGCAGCCCCCCCCCCCCGCCCGTCCCCATGAATCCCCAGCCGCTGCAAGGAGCGGAGGCAGGCGGCTTAGCCCGGCGCGCTATAGCCGGCTCAGCACAGTGCTATAACGCGGGATCCCCTGTCTCTCCCCCCCCCCCGCGGCTCCCCCCCCTCCGCGCCGGCCTGGGTGGGGGGAGGGGAGGAGGAGGCCAGGCGGCCGCGCTGACTGACAGCCCGCGGGCCTAGCTGGAAACCGCGCGCTGCGCGGCGGCCGCTGCCCGGGGACCGAGAGGCTCCGGCCGGTGAGGGAAGGGCGGGGGTCCGGCCTCCCCGCGGCCTCACCTGAAAGAGGAACGCGGTCCAGTTGGCCTCCATGGCGGGGACTCCCGGGCCTTCGCGGCCTGGTCGGCGGCGGCGGCTCCGGCTCGATCCGCCCCCCTCCCTCCCCCGGGCCCCAGCTACATGGAGCCGACAACAAAGCGGCGGCGGCGGCAGCTCAACATGGCAGCGCCGAGCGGCCGCTTCCGCTCACCCCCGGGCCGCACCACTGCGGGCGCGGGAGGGGGGGGGGTTTCGCGCGGGCAGCGCCGCCAGCCCCGGCCCTGCAGAGAGGCGCGGGCGCCCCGCCGCTCGCGGGGGTGAGTCCACCCGGCGCGGCACGCGGGCGTCTGGGGGGACGCCGCCGCCAGCCGCTTCCCGCCGCCGAAGAGCGGCCCGAGCCTGGCCCGTCCCCCCCCCCGTGGCCCTACCAATGGGACCGTCCCAGGCTGGGGAAGCTGAGCTCGGGAGAGAAGATGGAGGAGAGAGAGGAGAGTGTCCAGGGCTGGTCACCTCCTGCCCCCCTCCCCCCTCCGGGATATGGGGAGGGGGACTGGGGCGGGGGAAGGAGCATCCTCTCCTCTCCCCCCTCCAAAAGCCAACCCTGCCCCCCGCTATCAGAAATAGCTCGGAGGGAAACAATAAAAATATCCATCATTAATTAGGAAAAATGTAAAAGTTTTTTTTTTTTGGGGGGGGGGGGGGAGAGAACCTCCTCCTCCATGCCGCACCTGCATCAGCAGGTGGAGATTCTGCAGCACGCGCTTCCCATGCAGGATGTCAGCATCTTAAAAAAAAAAAAAATGTTGTAACTCTTAAGTAAAACCCCTCTGAAATAGAGAAGCGGGGAGGGGAGGGGGGATACATATAAACCGTAGGCAAAGCGGCTGCCAATTTTATCCCAAATGATGGCATCCAGGACAGCTCATGGAAATTGTGCAAGGTGAACCTGTTTCCATGTGAAATTTGCATATAATAATGAATATGTCAAAGGGGGATGACACCAAAAGTTATAGCTCACTTCATGGGATGCATCCGATGAAGTGAGCTGTAGCTCACGAAAGCTTATGCTCAAATAAATTTGTTAGTCTCTAAGGTGCCACAAGTCCTCCTTTTCTTTTTGCGAATACAGACTAACACGGCTGCTACTCTGAAATCAAAAGTTATGGGTGTTTTCCCCCCAACAACATCCAAACTGGCCTGTTGATGCAGTATAATGTCTGTTTCCATTCAAAAACTGGACATAATAATTTTTTAAAAAGTGCTACACTTTTAGTTCAGCTTCACTCCATCATCCAGTGCGCCCTCTTATCTACTGGGGCCACCTGTGGCTTATTTCAAAGGCCATCTCTTATTTTGTGTTGTTAGCATCACACAGTCCCACCTCAAACTCACAGTCTTGGGTCGGTATTTCTGCAATAATCGTTCAGTTGGTTATCGTCTGACAAACAGATGTATGCTATGGTGCCACTAATAGAACATTGTGGGTTGTGTTGCTCAAGCAAACTTCAACATGCATTTTTCATGTAGCTGCATAGGTACAGCCACTGGGGGTGGCTTGAAATCCCCCTTTAACTTTTTCCTCTGCAGCTACTGCAATCTCCATCATGACTGCAGGGGTTCTATATTTCCATTCCTAGTCCCCCCTTTTCTTCCCAGCTTCCACCCCAAGCATTTTCTTATGATGACCACACCTTTGCAAAGCTGGTCCTTTATTTCCTCAAAAGGTAGGTGGTTTAATGCTATTTAAAACAGGGTCATGCCCCATATCTGTTTTTCAGCGCAATTTCTCTGGATTATCCAAAGTGCAGCCACCTCCCATGAGATTTATATTTTCTTGATATATGTATTAAAGCACTTAGCTTACTAGGCTCATTTGTAGCCAAGGCATCTAATGCATCATCTAGATGCAAATTATTGCCACAGTCCCACAACCCCTTGAGTACGTATTCATCTTTAAATGCATGAGCAGTCACATTAAGTACATACGTAAATGTTAGTAGGTTTGGGACCTAACTGTTGCATTGACTTTACTGCTCGCTGTCATTGCTTACTTTAGTTGCTCTTATTTGTAGGCATGTTCCTTCTCTTAAACAATAGCACAGAAGGTGTACAGTAGGCACCATTACAGACATCCCAGATGGCTGTTGTACATTTACAGTGTTCCCCATTAAGTGCAGGAAATACCACAAATACAAACTTGGTAAAGTCAAATACTGAAGCACAGCAAATGGATTTTTTTAAACAATACTCACTGGACATGGCACTTTACAGAACAGGACTGTTTCCCAAGAAAGCTGGGAATTGACTTGCAAAACCCTCCTGGGTTAGCCCTAGTCAATCCTCTTTACTCAGGCCAAGGTCCCAGTGACTTGGAGTCTTGGGTGCACAATGAGTAAAAGATCCATCAGCTTATTGCATTCATGCTTTAGGAAGGGAGACCACAATGGATGTATAAGAAATGCAGGCTTGTTACCACTGATTACTTGGAAGCTTGGCCTCAGTAAGGAGGGCCTAATAGGGTCCCAGCATAGTAGGTTTTCTATGCTATTCCCCACCACCACACCCATACTGAAAACCTGGTTTTTTTCCTCATAAAAATTAAGTTACATACATTTAATCCAAAGACACACAGACTTCCCCAACAGTAATATTTCACTGCTAATGTTTCACTGTTCAGAATAGGGAGAGGAGGGTATCTAGAAAGGATAATGCATCCGATGAAGTGAGCTGTAGCTCACGAAAGCTTATGCTCTAATAAATTTGTTAGTCTCTAAAGTGCCACAAGTTCTCCTTTTCTTTTTGCGAATACAGACTAACACGGCTGCTACTCTGAAACCTAGAAAGGATAGATATCTAGTCCTTAGAATGAGGGAGACCGAGGCTCTGTTCCCATCTCCGCCATTGATTTGTGGGACCTTGGGCAAATCACCTAGTTTCTGTAGTATGCTGTTTCTCTGCCCTCTGTAAAATGGGAATATTTCCCAACTTTGTGCAAACATGGAGAGCTGTAACTAATTCTGTTGATTCTTGCAATTTTATCATAAAATCTTGTAATATGTGTGGTTATTCTTAAAGACCCAGCTCCTGGAGACAATTGATTTAATTAAAGCAGAGATTCATATGTAAGAATAGTTCCTAGACCTTGTGGTTGGGGAGAAAAGCATGAAAACATTAACCCTAAAAGGTTCAAAACTAGACGGCAAATAAAAAACCAACACTGATTATTTAGAAAAAAACATGATTTTTAAAGCCATTCTCTTGATATTTGGGAACTTGACTCACTTTTGACCACTTGGGATTGATCACTGCTGTAACACTTTATTATCCTTGGACAGAAAGTGCTAGAGATGATGCATTTTTCCATTGTTATATTTAAAAGCCTATTACGCATTTTGAAAATTCAAGGCTCTAAAGAGAGTAGCCCACTAGAGACTCTTACAGTACAGCTTTTTTGTCAAGACGTGGATGACTTGATCTTCTCTGGCTGGTCTGCGCTAAACAGCCTTGTTTACAGAACACAAAATGCCAAGCAAATGCTCATTTCCACACCTCGCCTTTTCAAGCCATTCGATGCACCACTCAGGAAAGTCAAATATGCCTGGGAGCTAGAAAGGCCTTTTTTAAAATTCATGCCCCCCCCTTTAAAAAAAAAGCCAACCTGGGCACACAAGTTCTCTTCCTGTCACCCCCTCACCTAGTAATTATCTACATGTTTACACATCATCCCTGCTGAAATAAAGCAGCAGCCTGCACATCCCTTAGATCTGCTCCCCTGCCTTTGACTGGGGAGAAGCGGGCCCTGGTCGCACTATTGCTTTGGGGAGGGGTCCTGGGGGGGGTAAGATTTCTTCCTCTCATGTCCCCCATCTGACTTGCCCCCTCCTCACTTATTTACAGGGAGGTTTCCTCGGGGCTGGAGGATTAAATTTCAGAACAAACATTAGAAGCCTCTAGTGGACCAATTTGTACCGTGGGGGGGGAAGGGGGGTGCTGAGAGCCATGAAACCGAACTGTAAACCCTGGATAGGATGGAGACCGCTTCAAGCCGGCCCCCGCACCCCTAGCTCCAGCATCTATGCTCTTGTGCCCTTGCATTATTAGTATTATTCTTTTGCAATGCGTGTTGAAGAGCGCCCTATATTTTTAACCTCCCGCAGATCCAATCTTTCCCACAAATGCTCTCCTCCCCCGTCCCCTTCAGGGTTAAACACAAGCCAGAGAATTACAGCTGGGGGGGGGGGGGGAGAAGAAGGGGGACGACAAAACAAAACACCAATCCAGGCAGCCGCAGCTTGCCAGCCCGCTGCGTTTCAATGCGCTGCTCAGGAAAGCTGATGCTCAAACAAATGTGTGAGCCTCTGAGGTGCCACAAGTCCTCCTTTTCTTTTTGTACGGATTGCACCGTGTCTTCCCCGACCCTCTGCCCGGCGGCCCCCCCCCCCCCGCTTTGCAATCCGTTGCCCCCGACAGCAGCTGGAGGGAAGGGAGAGGCTGGTGCAGCGGCTTTCCAGCGCAGGCGATGCTCCGTCCGGCGGCAGCAGCCGCTCCTCCGTGCCTGCAGCCCGCTAGGGATGTGCTGCTTTGGCTGAAGGGGGTGTGGGGGGGGAGTAAATAAATAAAAAAAATCCCGCAGCCATGCTCGGCGGGCGGTGCAGGTTACACATTGCACCCGAGCGCCCAGACGAGGAGGAGAGCCCGAGCAATGGGTGTGCACGTCTCTCTCCGCAGCCCGGTCCCCCGGAGGAGCCGGCTTTCACCCGGGAGTAGGGGCAGGGCTGTTTCCTTCCTTCGGCTTGTTTTTATTTTTTGGCGGGGGGGCTCTTGTTGTTCCTTTTTTTTGTTGGTGGAGCGGGGAAATCCAGCCCCAGACATTCAGAATGGGAGCCAGACGCTCCGAAAGCAGCCCGAGCACGCCACCGTCTACACCCAAAAAGAAAAGGAGGACTTGTGGCACCTTAGAGACTAACAAATTTATTTGAGCATAAGCTTTCCTGATGCATCTGATGAAGTGAGCCGTAGCTCACAAAAGCTTATGCTCAAATAAATGTGTTAGTCTCTAAGGTGTCACAAGTACTCCTTTTCTTTTTGCGAATACAGACTAACACGGCTGCTACTCTGAAACCCGCCTACACCCACAGAGACATCAGAAGAGATTGCGAGGCAGAAGACACCTCTGAGTCGTGAAACGTGACCACAGAGAGCATTAACTAGGATTTGCCCAGGGTTATTTTAAGCGGCATGGGGCGCCCTCGTTTCTTTTTGGTGTCTGTAGAAAGCACGGCTTTTATTTTTAATTCAGTTGTTTTTTTTTTAAAAGCTAGCAAAATACTAGCAATGGTATAGCTGGTCGCCCCTAATTTTTCTGGTGGATTATTTGGAGCTCTCAGATTTAGTTTGTAAACTCTCTCACCTTCATTGGAGGGAAAAGGGTGTTCAGTTTTTAGAATTCAGAGTAGCAGCCGTGTTAGTCTGTATTCACAAAAAAGAAAAGGAGGACTTGTGGCACCTTAGAGACTAACAAATTTATTTGAGCATAAGCTTTCCTGATGCATCTGATGAAGTGAGCCTTAGCTCACAAAAGCTTATGCTCAAATAAAGTTTTTAGAATAGCTCCCTCTTTCTAGTGCTAGATCTCAAAGACTTCCTTTCTCCAGCCTGTTCCTTAGCCAGGTGTTAAATAGGTCAAAATCTTTGAAATGGTGTGACTAAAAATGTTCCCCTCCTTTGTTCAGCTTTCAGACCGTTGTGATGTCCTAATTTCAGGTTTTGGGGTCACAATACAGCCTTTCATGACAGACAATTTACCATTTGTTTCTGGGAGGGCACACAAGGCACTGTGCAAATACAGGTTCTGCACTGGAGAGCTCAATCTCCTCTGTGCCAAGTGCTTTATCCTGTGGGCAGCAGTTCAGTACACAGAGCACGGCTAATCAGTGCCAACTTCTGCGTCGTGCCATTTTTCGCCAGTGGGGAATTTGGACACTCGTGATGGGACAGCCAGGGGGTGCAGGAGATTTAATAATTAATTCAAGAATTTCTCATTTCTTAGTTTAGTCAAAGCTCCTGTTTATAGCAGCCAAATAATAGTTTGAACGTGGTTCCTTTAACAGCGTGGAGAGGGATTTCTCCCTGCTCAAAAAAAGCTTTATAGATACTCCATGCATCTGAAGAAGTGGGTTTTTTACCTACGAAAGCTTATTCCCAAATAAATTTGTTAGTCTTTAAGGTGCCACTGGACTCCTCATTGTTTTTGTGGATACAGACTAACACAACTACCCCTCTGATAATAGATACCCCCTCCATCATCTGTAGGCTTGCAGTGCTGAATAACTCAGCAGTTCCTACTCATAGTTCAGCTCTAGGGTGCTACACAGGCCTTTCCTCTTTTGTATTACAGTGGCACTCCTGCACTCCCCACCCAGCTCCAAAGAGATTCCCCTTTTGGAAGAGTGGTATAGAGACAGATGCTGTGCAAGTTTCACAGTGATGCCAATGGACCTCAGTTCTGAATTGCAGTAGCCCTTGATTCTTGAGCCCCTTTTTAAAAGAAACTGACAATCATTCCAATTTGTGCAATGGATAGAGAGACAGACTGTGCAACAGATGCACACACTTTTGTCATTGTGGATAACTTGATAGAATCCTAAAACTGGAGATCTGAGATCAAGTTGGGCTTTAGGTGACAAGTGAAAGTGACTTTGGAGCTCTTATTCAGGTTAACCAACTATCATCTCAGCCAGGTTAATTCATAATCATACAGCTTTTTACAATAACCCATTTCTGCTTAGACAGGTCCAAGAGTGGACAAACTGGGGTCTTGCATGTCAGGATCAAAATGAGTTGGCAGGCTGTCAATACAATCTATCTGTCCCTCACTGGACCAATGTAGATATAAATAGAGGGGAAGAAGAAGCAGGAGAACTAAACAAAAAGCACTGGTAAGAAATGATAGTATCAAGCTGCATGTCCAGCAAAGTGCTGCAGGAATCAATGTTGGGCCTTGTTCTGTTTAATGTTTTCATAAGTGAACAGCAAGAGGGGGGTAAACAACATAATTCAATCTGAAAATATTGTAGATTGACATTTAAAGTAATTAGCTTGCATGAATCCATAGTTTAGTTCTTTACTACATGTTAGGCAATATGTATGCTACTTTATGGCTACATTGCAACCTTGTTCAAAATGATCAGCATCTGTGTACAGGGTGTGAATAAGGGACAAACAACATTCACTACGGGGCTGTGTCACTAATTTTTCTCCCAATGAGGAAAACTTCCTCTAACATCCCTATTTCTCTGACTGTTTTGCAGGCTGGATATTTTCCCCAGATGCTTTTTTCCTTATTTTATTACAGACAGCAAGTGTCAGAGTACATATAAAAAAGTAAAAGGCAGAAGGCAGCAGTTGAGTGACAGAGCAGTGTTAGGCCTGTATATTATTAATAGGGTGCTAATTGAATGGACATAAGTTGAAAGCAGAGAGTGTGTATTGGGTTGTGTATTAATTAAGGAACCGTGCAAATGCTCAGTTTTTGGAATAAAAACCAACTGAACTTTGTTTTCCTGTACTGTGGTGTTTGGTAACACCTCTTCATACTTGCTAAAATTCAGCTAAATTTTTTTGTTGGATGTTTCACAGACGAATGGAGGTGTAAGATTATTGTTTTATTTATAGACTGAAATAAACAGAAGTGTTGTTTGATTTAGGATTATTTATAAATGGTACAAGCCTCAAGGGGACTATCCCAATCTAGCCTTTATGTTCCCTAATTAAAACTTTCAGGTAAGATATTCAATAGATTTACACTGGTTTCCTTCAGGTTCTACTCTACAGTCAGAGGATAGACAGAGCTGTGAAGGGAAGGGAGAGATTTCACCCAGCTGGGAAGAGAATCAGCATGAGAAACCCTAAACATAGCTCTTTGTTGTCAAACGACTCACACAACACTTCTACTGGCATGCAAAATGTGAAACATTTGAGTGGTTCAGCCGGTTACAGGAATTGAAATTACAAATTGCCAACACCTTGTTAGCCCTGATTTTATTTATTTAGCATGTGCATAGTCATCTAGCCAAGCAATGGCATCTTCAGTAGCGTGATGCAGTTCTTCTAGGCCACCGCTGAACCTAGTCATCAGGCATTCCTCGACAATATGCGTCATCGGCTGTGTGGCGTCACAGCTGCACAAAGGGCTGTCACGAAGGCCCCAGTGACACTGGTCGGCTGCACAGAGACCTTGCCCTGTCCAGAACCTGTTCAACAGGGGCCATTGGTGATGGAACAGGTCAAAACCAGGCAGGCAGATTGTGGGGTTGGCAATGAGGGATTGGTTGGGGAGGGTTTCAGAGTAGCAGCCATGTTAGTCTGTATCCGGAAAAAGAAAAGGAGTACTTGTGGCACCTTAGAGACTAACAAATTTATTTGAGCATAAGCTTTCGTGAGCCACAGCTCACCGATGAAGTGGGCTGTAGCTCACGAAAGCTTATGCTCAAATAAATTTGTTAGTCTCTAAGGTGCCACAAGTCCTCCTTTTCTTTTGGTTGGGGATTATAACAGATATCCATTCCTCTCGCCAGAGTGATTCTGCACTAATATCTTGGCGTAGCGGATGATACCATAATGGACAACGTGACGGCAAATGTGCAGCTGGTGATTTTAAAAGGTCATTGTGCAGCTGCAGGCATGAGTTGGCGCATACTTTCTCCAGTAACTTGCCAGTGGCAACCTCTCGTCTGATATGAGGAGCAGCAATATTGCTCAGAACTGGGAGCCATGGGAGTGGAGTCAGACGCAGGGTGCCAGAGATGATACGCATGGCAGCACGTAACTGGGTATCCACCAGTTAGCCCTGATCACCACCTTCCTCTCTCCCATGCATAGGGATTAGGGTTACACATAATAATGAGAGACAGCAGCAGAGGGTTTGCAAAATCTCACTAGTCAAGTTTAGATTTTCATAAGGCCAAACGTGTCCATCTCTGGACTGATAGATAAGGTTACTTACTATCCCCTCCTCAAGCCCCACCTTTGCCACAGTGCCCGGAAGAAATCTATTTTGTGTATCCCATTCCCTACTCTTCATGTCAATTATCTTCTTACATTGTAGTCTCCTTGGGGCAGTGACTGTTTCTTCTTTGTACAGCACATCCATCTACCACCCAGACAAGTGAGTAATCATCCAATTAGTGCTCTTCTTCACTGCAGAATTAACTTGAGTTATAACTCCAGTCCCAACGACACGCAAACTCTTAACTCCATTATGGTGGTGCTTTTGACTGAAGCTTGCTGGTTGGTCAATAGGTACAGGCTGCAGTTTGAGTTAGCACAATTTATCAGCTGCTAACACAATCACCCTGTGCAGTTTGAGGATTATTTTTCAGCATGTCTGCTCTCAGTCGAGTTCACTTGGGCGTGGATAACTTGAATTAACTTTGTAGTGAAGAGAAGCCCTTAGTGAGGGCTAAACTAAGAGGCAGCTTAACGAAGTGTGAGCTAAACTTATTTATAATACATTTACACAATAGTCACATCTGATTTTTAAAGTACATGCAAATATTTTAAGTGTATCCCATTCCCTCCTCTTCCTGTCAATTATCTTCTTATATTGTAGTCTCCTTGGGACAGTGACTGCATCTTTCTTTGTACAGCACATCCCACAACAGGGCTTCTGGATACAAGTATAATTTAACACTGAACAGCAGCAAAGACCATTGGTGGTTCAAAATTAGACACCATTTATCCCCTTTCCCTGGGTTTAGCAGACCAGGAGAAATGGGTCTGTTTCCCCATCCCCTCTTTATTTATTTTTTTAAATGAAGTCTTCAGTTAAATAATCTAGACCTAGACCCAGCTTCCTGGACAACACCACCCTGCTTTCTTTCAGAGTGGCTCTAGAAACATATTACAAAATGTTGCCCAATTTCTCACTAGACTAAGTTACAGTAAATATCAGCACCTGGGCTCAGACAATTTGTAGACCCCTTGGGATAGGGTTGCTTCCTGACACTGTAGGGCAAAGGTGACCCCCAAAGGTGATCAAACTCATTCTGAAGGCAGAAAGGGGAAAAGGGGTTTTAGGCCCCGCTTTCTTTTAAAAGGGAGGTGGGGAGAGAACAGAAGGGAAGAGATTCCTCCTGCATTATAAATTCAGGTGTTACCTACCCTGGACTAATGAAAAACTCCTAGAATGAGGACATCAAAAATCATACGTAAATAAAATTTGATTGTTGAGAGGGGGAAGTCATTGCTATTCAGACTATTTGCAACTTTAGTAATAGGGGTTAGCAATCAGTAACAAAAACAAAAGCACCTAGAAAAGCTCTCTCTCTTAAGGGTTCAACACCTTACTTCTTCAATTAAAGGCTGAGAAAGCTACAAGTCCTGATTCATCCAAGAAATCCTGACAAACACTAAAGATCAGACTTGAGATTCGTGCTGCTATTTCCTTTGGTTACAAACAAAGAGGAAGAAACACTTAAAAAAAAAAAAGGACATGAATCATTCTTAATAAATAATAAAAGAGCAAAATAAATGAAGGCCACGAGTTATTTTTTCCCCTTGACATAGCATGTCTAGAACCTTGCAAGGCAATATGAACAGGAGCAACAAAATTCTCTCTTACTTACCTCAGACAGACCTAGAAACCTGTAGTAGCTTCAGAGATGAAGAAAGAGAAGCCTGTCTTTGGGCAAACCTGTAGGGAGAAAGGGCTTATGGGAGATCTATTTATAAAGGGTGTGTGTCTGTTGAACATATAGGAATTTCCTTTACTCAGAACATAACTAGAAGTCTAAAAAGCCATTTTTAAAAAAATATTAAAATATATGCCCCAAGGCAGACCGGACTTCAGGTAATGCACGTATATGTGCCTCAGTTTCCCCATCTATAAAATAGGGATAATGACACTGCTCTCCTTTGTTAAAATGCTTTGAAATCTACTGAAGAAGAGCTCTGTGGAGCTTGAAAGTTTATCTCTTTCACCAACAGAAGTTGGTACAATAAAAGATACCACCTGAGCCACCTTGTCTCTCATATAAAAGTGAGGTATTATTATTATATTGATTAAAGCAGTTCTGCTTCTAACAGACCTATGCCATAGGAACTTTGACTATTATGGCTTTGATCCTGTACACCTCACTTACCCTAAAATTGTGATAGTAACACCAACATTATCCTGCTATTCTTCATTACAAGAGATGTAGGGTCTCCAAGAGAATTTCTTCTTAAACCCCCTCCACCAGCAAGCACCCCCCCCAGATATCACCCTCTTCCCCATACCTCACGGGCACCTGCAATATTGGAATGAATAAAACACCATCAGTGCTCTCAGGACTATCCTGTGGCAATCAGTCTGCTCTCTCTGTAACACGTGCCAGTGTGAATCAAAGATAATATTCCAAGATGCAGCATAAGCCGGTCATCACCATTGGCCCCAGTAACTCAGTCCCCTTTTGTCATAGATCGCTGATGCTGCAGAGACAGCTGCATAGAGATCAGGATTTGCAGCCTCCCATGGGACACTCATTAGCAATGCTCCACAGGTTAGATATTGTCTAAGGTCTTTCCCCAAAACTTCCACCAGTTCAAACATTGAATCAGTTGTTAAAGCTGGGGAGAGTAGTAATGAACATAAGGCTTTGACGGACAAACCCATTTTTACTACAGTTTCATTTTGACTTACTCTCCAGCAGTTTTAACTGAAAATGGCAACCTGAGCCAGACAGGCTAGTAGTTCATCTGAACCAATGTTGGAAATGTCTGGTAAATTTCTACAGCCTAAGGACCGGATCTTGACGGTGTTGAGTGCCTTCCACTCCCATTACTGTCAATGGGAATTGCAGGTGTTTAGGATCTCACTAACAGTGCTCAGCACCCCACAGGACCAAGGCTCACAAGAGGGATGTTTTCTTCTTCTACATGCTTGTTCTCTGATGAACTTGGCCAGCCTGCCCAAAGAGCAGAAACTTAAGGATGTTTCCAAATCCCCAATGCCATTGCACTGCAAACATTCTCACAGTTATAAGTCTCACAGTTATAAGTCACTTATAAGAGACTGCAACTTTGTGCAGAAAACCAACCCACATTATTCATGCCTATTTGTCTCAATTAGTAAGCATGCACTGGGAGACACAGACAGGTCAGAGAGAGAGGAAATAAGTATTGGCAAGCTTGTCACGTTCCGCATGTAATCTAAGTAGCTGGTGTATTTAAAACGATCCCCCATGAAACAATTAACAATTGCTGTGTTTGAAGTGCCACCATTACACAGTGCTGTCTGAGCGTTAACTCAGAAGCCTACTAACTACAAAGTACATGTTAATTATTTTACTATGGTTATTTTAACAGAAACATCTATTATGTTGGGGCTGCAGGCAGGACTTGAGTGATAATTGTATTTTTATATTTATTACATTTATATAGCGCACATCTCAAAGCACTTTATGAAAGCATATAAGGATTATTATCCCCATGTCACAGCTGGGATAACTGGGATACAGAGATTATGAGCTGCCCACACCTTCTTTATAAGGTCTTGTATACATTTGTCCTCAAGGTATTTCAAGATGCAGTATTTTAACTAATCGTAAAACTGTTTGCTGAGGTGCGCAGCCATGATTTCATCTCATGAGTATGTACTTGAAATGCTAGGAAAATGTTGTCAAATATTTTACTTTAGAGGAGTCCCTTTCTGTTTATGCTCTGCTCCCAGAGAGACACAATGCGCTTTGAATTTCACAGCTTCAGGGGAGTGAAGAGCCCTTGAGTGTATAAATAAATTGAGAATACATTCCTAAGAATTTATTCTCAGTGAGCAGTTTCCTTTAGTCATGTTCTTAATTCCATGTCTTATTTATTTTCTTCTTTGCAATCTGATCTCTCCTTTTTCAAATATTCAGTGAAGTTAAAAAGAGACATATTTAATAATGGGTAAAAGGAAATACTTTTTAAAAGCAATGTGGGGACTTACTATTGCAGAAACTTATTGGGACAAGAACAGCAACTTAAGTTTTGAAGAAAGTACTAGCTATTCTAATGGATAATATCTACTGTTATGCCAGCAGTGATTCCCAACCTATTTACTACCTTGGGCTGCATATGCAGCTCTCTGTGCATTATGTGGGCCGCATCCACACAATATATATACTATCTGCATGACCCTGAGGATGTCACATGGGCTGCAGCTGTGTGCTGACCGGGCTGCAAGCGGCTGGAGAACCACTGCTGTCTAGAATATAAACATGCTAAGGGCTCTCTCTCCCTCTTCATTTTCCAGGACATCAGCTGGGATCAAGTAAAACGTCCTCTACACCAGTGGTTTTCAAACTTTTTTTCTGGTGACCCAGTTGAAGAAAATTGTTGATGCTTGCAGCCCAGCGGAGCTGGGGATGAGGGGTTTGGGGTGTGGGAGGGGCTCAGGGCTCTGGGCTGGGGGTGCAGGCTCTGGGGTGGGGCCGGGGATGAGGGGTTTGGGGTGTGGGAGGGGCTCAGGGCTGGGGTAGAGGGTTGGGGTGTGGGGGTGAGGCCTGCAGGTTGGGGCCAGGAATGAGGGGTTCAGGGTGTGGGAGGGTGCTCAGGGCTGGGGTAGAGGTTTGGGGTGTGGGAGGGGGTCAGGGCTCTGGGCTGGGGTGGAGGCTCTGGGGTGGGGCCAGGGATGAGGAGCTTGGGGTGCAGGAAGGGGTTTTGGGTTGGGGGGGCTCAGGGCTGGGGCAGGGGATTGGGATGCAGGGTTACCTCAGGCGGCTCCTGGTCAGCAGCGCATTGGGGGTGCAGTGGTAGGCTTCCTGCCTGTCCAGGCACCATGGACCGCACTGCGCCTTGGAAGTGGCCAGCAGCAGATCCAGCTCCTAGGCAGAGGTGCACAGCTCTCACCCATGGGCACCGCCCCCCCCAGCTCCCCTTGCCCAATGGGAGTGCGAAGCCAGTGCTCGGGGTGGGGGCAACATGCAGAGCCCCGTGGCCCCCCTGCCTAAAAGCCAGACCTGTGGCTGGCTGCTTCCAGGGCGCAGCGCGGTGTCAGAACAGGTAGGGACTAGTCTGCCTTAGCTGGGCAGCCCCGCCGACGAGATTTTTAAGGGCCCGGTTGATGGTGCTGACCAGAGCCGTCGTGACCCAGTGCCTTCCATTCCGCCACCCGCAGTTGGAAAACCATGGCTCAGGGCTGTCATGCCAAGCCAATTAATAAGCATATCGGACATGCTCGAAAGGGTGACCCGTTGAATTCTCCTGGGCTAGGAGAGATGATAGCTAAAAGGAAAGGTGTGCATGTCTGTAAAAGAGGATAATAAGAGGGAGGGCACCAAAAATACAAAAGATCTAGCTCCTAGAAAAAGAATCTCACAGTTGCCCACTTGTATGCACAGCAATCATTGTCTCTGCTCCCATGAAACACAATGCCTACAATCAATCAGCTAACTTGTTTCTCCCTGGAGGAAATGAGGGCATCATTTGTACACTGCATCTCTCTCATTTCCAGTGGCTCAAGGTCTCTAGGAGATCCTGCTAACAAAAAAATGCAGCCACATCATATCACAGGAAGGGCTGATGTTTCTGAAAGCTTTGTGGAGAACGTCATCTTTTCTTTATAATTAGGCTGTCTGGAACATCTTTTCAAAAGGAAAACAGGATGCAGGAAATTACCAGCAAAGTTGGTTGAATTACTCTGGTGAAGCATTATTGAACTCAACGAAGCAGCAGCAAGAAGCTACTCAGAGAAAAGAAGTTTCATTAACAAGACTCGGTAGGGATTTTTGAAAGAGCTTCTTGACTTTCTGCTTTTCTGAAGTCCTCAAAGACAAGCTTGAGGGGATGCATGTGCATTGCAGGGAGGGGAAATGGGGAAAAGGAATGTGGGAAATGCAGTATGGACACATAATGGAGACAGCAAGAGGAACTGTTGAAAAGAAAATAGGATTATTATTGTGATTAAGAGAGTAATAATCAGGATTGTATAATGAGCAGCACTGGGAAAATCAATCACCATGAGTAATTGTAGCTACGATATTACTAATTGGAACAGTAGTTTCAGCACATTTGTTGAGAATATTCTTGCTAAAAGATTGACTTTTGTTGGCAGGAAAAAGACAGTTTGTTTACTTGGTCGCTCCAAAACCTGTTACAGGGTGGCCCAACAGTAAGAACAGAGGACTGGGGGTCAGGACTTTGAAGTTCTCCTCTAACTTCGTGATCTTGGGCAAGTTACTTACCTTCTGCACACTTCCACATCTCCAGTTGTAAAACTTATCTTTTCAGTCAGCCTACAAAGTCCCCTTCTGTACATGCTGCTGCGGTCAATTTTTGTGTGTGCATGCTCAGCTTGGTCTTTCAGCACCAGGATGGGTTGCCTTCTGCACAGAGATATGATGAAAGCACTGTTTCTCATTCCCAAGGCAGTTACTGTTAGCCAAGGGGGAATATTACTAAAGGACCAGATTTATAAAGATATTTGAACACCTAAAAATGCAAATAGGTCCTTCTGAAAATCCCACTAGGCACCTATCTGCATCTTTAGACACCTAATTACCCTTGTAAATCTGATCCAAAGTCCCTAAACCAACAATAGTAGTTGGAAATGTTATGACTCCTTGAATCTGAATGAGGCTACCTTATGACAAAGTAGGGAAAAGTTATGAGGTTTCTGACCAAAACCATAGAAATCAACTGTTGTCTCTTTCTAGACCCTTAAATGCTCAGTCTGAGCAACTGCCTTCCATCACATTCTATTTACATACTACTCGTTTGAATATTTACATACTAGTGAGGCTGGTGAAGAGTGCTATCTAGAGGTTACAACGTAAGATGGGGCTTGACACCCAGGTTCTCTTCTGTATTCTGCCACAGTCAGGCTCTGGGACTTGGAGTAAGTCACATGAGTTCTCCATGCTTGTTTCCCCATATGTAAAATGGAAAAGAGATTGGTAGAATTGATTAGTTTTTAAAACTGCTTTAAGAAAAGGGCTGTATGTGCAAAGTTTTACTCAATTTACATTTAATACATATGCAGTTTTCCTAAACTTAAACATCGTAATTCCTTTCTGTATTTTTATTAATATCAGGACAATCACAAATATTTTCAGTCTAATATCTGTAAATCTCTCTCAGTGGACTATATTTTTCACTTGTAGGGAGATGGATGATTTTATATATCACAGATAGATTACATAGTTTGTTGTTCCATCACTTAACTTCTGTGGATTTTACAGTATGTATAATCCTAAGAAGGGGAATGGAAAGCTGACAAGGCTTCTAAAGGTCTTGCATGTTCAATGAAGCTGTTTGTCTGTGTCTAATGAGAGACAAGAGGTAGAAAGACTGTTTTATAGATCATGTTGTTTTTCATTCTCCCTATTTCATGGTGTAGAGCAGACTCCATAGCTGCACTGACTTCTATTGTCTGGTTTTCTCAGTTCACTTTGCCACACCTGCTACAGAAACCCTTTCCTGTTTCCAGTGGAATTCTAACCATCCTCAATAATCTTCTCTTGCCTTTGATGTCCTTGTGAATCTCAGCTTTGTCCCCTTTCACCCCATGGCCCTCCTCCTCAAAAGCCTCCCAGGACTTGTTTTTACCTCCCTTCCCCCTTTACTTTTTACTGCTTGTAACACTTGAGGGTTATTTCTTAGTCACAGGGAGAGTTCTTTCCCATAATGTCACTTTTATCCCCTCTCTTTGCAAACAAAAACATGATTGGGTTGGCTTCTTTTGTGTCAAATTTTGAATTTACAATTGGAGTGGAACATGATACAATCCTACTGTGTTTTTAACATTGTAGCCAAATGTTTAAATATTAAAAATGAATAAAAAAATAAAAATTTGATTGGAGTTTTTAACCCATTTCCTCAAACACACTCCATGCCCTTTATTTAAAAAAAACAAAACCAACAACCATGAATTGGAGGCCTAAATTAGTTGAGAAGTGCTCTTCTATTTCCTGTTGGCTGTCATACGATACATGAAGTGGGTTGTATACCTAGCTCCCTCACTGACTGTGATATGGGTAAATCACATGCGATTTCTGCACCTCCCTTTCCTATTCTGTATAAAGGGGGATAATATTGACCTTTCTACTACACTTTGAGCTATAGCTGAAATGTATAAATTGTTCATTTCTCCTTTGCAGCCTCTTCCTCTGGATGGTTTCAGAGTAGCAGCCGTGTTAGTCTGTATTCGCAAAAAGAAAAGGAGGACTTGTGGCACCTTAGAGACTAACAAATTTATTTGAGCATAAGCTTTCATAAGCTACAGCTCACTTCATCGGATGCACATAGTGCTGCTCGTGTATTGTTTGCAGGTTCTAAAAATTGCACCGTCACTTTTATCTTATTTTATTTTTCCACATGGCCACTGAGTGGATGAGATGATCTTATTTTATTCTTTTCTAATTTTTGGCAGATTGCTATTGAGTGTATTTGCTTTAGAGGAAGCAGATATACATTAGTGCTGGTAATAGCTCACTTTACCTGATCACTCTCATTACAGTGGGCAAGGTAATAGGCATTGTTTCATGTTCTCTGTGTATATAAAATCTCCCCACTTTATTTTCCACTTTGTTAGTCTCTAAGGTGCCACAAATACTCCTTTTCACATTACTTAGGCAAGTTGATATATAACAAATCATTGTCTTTCTAGTGTGTGTGCAAAATAATCAAAAACGTACAATAAACATAACAGCACTTACCTGTATCCCTGTAACATTCCCCAAAATACCTTGTTCTAGTGTTATGCTTTGCTTTTAAGTTCTTTGAATCAGGGATCGCCTGTTTTTTTGATAGGGTTTAGTGAAATGGCCTGCCATTGATAGGCACTATGGCAGTACAATACAGATCTGTATTTCTGCAACTTTGGGAAAAAAAGAAGTGCCTCTCCTTTGCTTTGTGCATCTATTCCATTCATTAAAAACTTACATTTACAGTTGTTTCATTCATAAATTCACTCAATTTGACCTATGTAACACAGGTCATAGAATTTCATGGTTATTCCTGTATTGAGCCTAGTAATTTGTGTCTGAAAAAAGTGCATCTTTCAGAAAGATATCCAGGCTTGATTTGAAGACTTCAAGGAATGGAGAATCTTCCAGCTCCCTTGCTAGTTTGTTCCACTGGTTAATAAGCATCACAAATTTATCATAATCATTGATAAAAAGACAAGGCTCTGCCTGGCACTATCTACTTCTCCTTCACCAATCTCAGGCCAACTCCTCTTCAGGGGGCGGGGAATGGTTTGTAGTATATATGAAAGGTTAATAATGTGCTGGAAAAGTGTGGTCACATCATTAGTGCACCGGCCTTAGTCAGATGTATGTTCTATTCCCTGCTCTTGCCTCCCTCTTCAATTACTTAAATCAGGCCAGCTTACCTGGGGATAGTAATACCGCTGTAAATGGATTTAGATTGGAGTACTATATTCTTATATGGGAAGAAGAGCAAGTTGCACCAGAACAAGCACATTTGCACTTGTAAAGTGCCTGCAGGATGGCTGTATTACTGAAATGGTAGGGGGGGAAAAAGCCACCCCCCCTACTTTAACCATCATTGTAGAAAAGTAAGTAAGTTTATGAGGCCTTAGAATTTTTCAAAGCTCTAATGCAAGAATGTGGTTGTCTTTTTTGAAAGTTATAATTTCCTTTTGCATTGTTTTCTTTTGCTGTTCATTTCATCCCCTATTCCAGCAGTTCTCAAGGTGTGGGTTGTGACCCCATTTTAATGGAATCACCAGGGCTGGCTTAGGCTTTCTGGAGCCCAGGGCTGAAACCCAAGCCCCACTGCCTGGGGCAAAGCCCACTGCCAGGGGCTGAAGCCCTTGGGCTCAGGCTTCAGCCCCCCCCCCCACTGGGGTCAGGCAGCAATTTTTGCTGTTAGAAAGGGGTCACGGAGCAATGAAGTTTGAGAACCCCTGGCCTATTCTGTTCTCATTTAGTAATAAGGACAGACAGCACAATGTGACCAGGCAGTAGTCTAAAAACCACAGGCAAGTATTCTACAGAAGAGTTCTGGGAACTCTGGGGTAAAAGCTATCTTTGAACACGCAGCATGTGTATTTGGAAAAAATAGCCATAGTGCATTGCTCTGCTGAAGAAAACAAATATGTATATAAATCCATCTGGTTCCTTAGTGAACACGTAGTCTCTAAAGGTCAGATAGTGTATTTTCTTAGTGAATTACAAACATGGAGTTTCTGATAACATTTTATTCAATAGCAAGGGAATTGCTATAGCTATTAGAGGCAAACTACAACACAGATGTAAAAGTATTTGCTGGATGCAGCACCTGCCCTATGGACACAGAAGCTAAACTAACATGTATGTATTATGTAGCAGTGTCATGTTTATTAAAATATTCAGCTGTTGTCCCAGTTTATTTTCTGCCTAGGGAAGTGTATAAAAAGAGACTTCTGGTCAGTTTTTCCATTTCTTTAGATTTAGAAAGCTTTTAATAAAGGAAATTTCCCCCCCACCAGACAGCAACACTTACTTTTTACATTAGTCAGTCATTTCGAGTCTACCCTGGAAAACTCAAATAGCAACTTAAGAACTAAAAACATGATATGAGAGAACGAAACCTGAGAGGCTGTGGGGAGGATTTTAGGCTGACTGTTAAAATTGGTGTTTGCTTTTGTTAACATGTTTAACTCCCAAACAAATTACACTCAGCTGACAGGCTGTATGCATTAAGATTTCAGACACACACCTTCCCATTACAGTGTGGCAACTTACCATCAACCTGAGTTTTCCCACATATTTCTATTTTAGAGAATGTAGTAAGACAAACAGAACCCTAACAAGTTCAAATTGGCTTTTTCATAGATTCATAGATACTAAGGTCAGAAGGGACCACTCTGATCATCTAGTCCGACCTCCTGCACAGCGCAGGCCACAGAATGTCACCCACCACTCCTATGAAAAACCTCACCCATGTCTGAGCTATTGAAGTCCTCAAATCATGGTTCAAAACTTCAAGGAGCAGAGAAGCCTCCCTCCAGTCAACCATGCCCCATGCTACAGAGGAAGGCGAAAAACCTCCAGGGCCTCTCCAATCTGCCCTGGAGGAAAATTCCTTCCCGACCCCAAATATGGCAATCAGCTAAACCCTGAGCATATGGGCAAGATTCACCAGCCAGATACCCAGGAAAGAATTTTCTATAGTAACTCAGATCCCATCCATCTAATATCCCATCTCAGGGGATTTGGCCTATTTACCCTGAATATTTAAAGATCAGTTACTTACCAAAATCCCATTATCCCATCATACCATCTCCTCCATAAACTTATCGAGTAGAATCTTAAAACCAGATAGATCTTTTGCCCCCACTGCTTCCCTTGGAAGGTTATTCCAAAACTTCACTCCTCTGATGGTTAAAAACCTTCATCTGATTTCAAGTCTAAACTTCCTGGTGGCCAGTTTATACCCATTTGTTCTTGTGTCCACATTGGTGCTGAGCTTAAATAATTCCTCTCCCTCTCCTATATTTATCCCTCTGATATATTTATAGAGAGCAATCATATCTCCCCTCAACCTTCTTTTAGTTAGGCTAAACAAGCCAAGCTCCTTAAGTCTCCTTTCATAAGACAAGTTTTCCATTCCTCGGATCATCCTAGTAGCCCTTCTCTGTACCTGCTCCAGTTTGAATTCATCCTTTTTAAACATGGGAGACCAGAACTGCACACAGTATTCTAGGTGAGGTCTCACCAGTGCCTTGTATAACGGTACTAAAACCTCCTTATCCCTACTGGAAATGCCTCTCCTGATGCATCCCAAAACCGCATTAGCTTTTTTCACAGCCATATCACATTGGCAGCTCATAGTCATCCTATGATCAACCAATATTCCAAGGTCCTTCTCCTCTTCCGTTACTTCTAATTGATGCGTCCCCAGCTTATAACTAAAATTCTTGTTATTAATCCCTAAATGCATAACCTTACACTTCTCACTATTAAATTTCATCCTATTACTATTACTCCAGTTTACAAGGTCATCCAGATCCTCCTGTATAATATCCCGATCCTTCTCCGAATTGGCAATACCTCCCAGCTTTGTATCATCTGCAAACTTTATTAGCACACTCCCACTTTTAAATCACACAACAGCAAAAAAACAGAAAACTCACACCTTTTAAAAAAGTTATTTGCATATCACCGATCTTGCCCACTAGATGGCTCTAGAAATGCATCCGATGAAGTGAGTTGTTAGTCTCTAAGGTGCCACAAGTCCTCCTTTTCTTTTTGCGAATATAGACTAACATGGCTGCTACTCTGAAACCTGTCTAGATGGCTCCACCGTCCAAAGAAGGATTTCATTTGTTTTTCTATCCTTCCTGAACTCTAACTGCCCTATTTTGTTTGTCCTTTTCTTTAAATTAAAAGAAAAAACCCCTCAAAAAGTAAATTATTTGTTTGGCATTTACAAAGGAATTTTCTTCAGAATAATCCATATTTGTCCATTAATGTGTCTAGCAGCCTGTATGGTTAGTCATAAGTCAGTACACAGGGATTAGCAGAAAGCACATATGATTCTAAACAACTATGCAAGGCCACACAGTGAGTCAGAAGCAGAGCTGAGATTAGAACCAAAGTGTGTAGCCCATAATGCACAACTCAGAGCCTTATAAACATTCTTCCCCACATTCTCAACGACGTACACAATTCCAACAACATGCAAAAGGGAATGAGGTCATAGTAAACGAATGTGCAAATTTACAGGGATGTGTTACGAGGCAGGAGACCTGAAGTCCTGTTTCTAAAATGTATTCCTTATTGTCCTCTTTTGCCAAGTTATTCTATTTACATTAACACTGAAGAGTCTATGTGGAATTTATTTTATATAAAATTATGCGACAATTGTCAGACCTGTGATAAAGGCTCAAAATGCACTAATTAAGATTACACAGTCCAAATTGTCCTTTAAAAAGAAATTGAGTAGACACCACATAATTTTTCAAGAGAATGTACAGACATACACAGCTATAATAGGGAAACATCAGAGAATAGTAATAAGATAAAAGGACACAGGTTAAAATCCACCCTGTGACAGTAGTATGTTTTTACTGGTGCCTGTTTAGTGATTTAATATTTGACCTAGATATCAATAACTGACAAAGTTCAATCATGTCATTTGACAAAGAAAATGCCGAGAGTTACAGAAAGCTATATTGCAGAACTGTAAATATTACAATTAAATAGAGATGAACCAAAAACCCTGGAACTCAAACCAATGAGGTCTAGCAGTTAAAGTTACTGGACTGGATGTCAGGAAACTTTCTGTTCACTTTATGATGGACCAGAAGCTTGAAGGTTTAGCTAAACCACTTGCCAATATAAAAGTAGGTTAAAGGACAAGGTAAGAGTATTAAAATGGAGAAGTAATTACTCATGCAAACTATGCCCATCTCAAATTTTTAATGACTATATGTTAGTGCCACTGCTGTGATTTTGTGTACTAAAGATGTTTCAAACATTCAACTCTGCTTAGAGTAGCGGTTGAATAGTGGATTGAGTAATGACATCATAACTCAGACTTCTTGTCTAGTTTCAAACCAATCCTGCAGTGTTGGCATAAGAAGCAAGTCACTTAACCTGTTCTGTTCCTCATCTATGAATTGGGATACCTATTTAAGAGGGAATGTTGCAAATATTAGTTGGTTCATGTGCACAGAACTTGGCCTACAACTAATTCATTCATAACGGTATGCATAGTTATTGTCAATTTTAAACAAATTATATTTTAAATAGAAGTTAATTTAGATTGTGTGTTAACTGGAATGAACATAAGTATGTTTGGTTGGAAGTGTATATTTTCTATTTTCATTGTGTTAGTTAAAAAGTAAAGCTACGAAACCAAACACTGTTTTAATTACACTACTCAATTTAGATTCATGGATACTAAGGTCAGAAGGGACCATTCTGATCTAGTCCGACCTCTTGCACAGCGCAGGCCACAGAATCTCACCCACCCACTCCTACGAAAAACCTCACCTATGTCTGAGCTATTGAAGTCCTCAAATCGTGGTTTAAAGACTTCAAGGAGCAGAGAATTCTCCCTCATATTATGACTAAGGATGTTCTTCACTGAATACAGTGGACATTACAAGTATCAAATCAATTTATGACTTATCCACAAAGTAGTTTGTGAGTGACAAGTCTAAACAAGCTATTATCAAGCAAGATTCAGGGATACATTAAAGTAATTTGGCATTTTCTCCAAAGGATTCAAAACCAGTAATCTTAATTAGCAATATTAGTGAAGAACCATTTAGTTTCAGATTTATTAGAGGGTGGATAAATTTGATCAAGACAAAAAACTTATGGAACAGGGAAATAACCAAGTTGGGGCAAATAGGGGGCATGAAATGTGTACTACCACTTAACTCTGCACTGAGATGTAAATTAAATTGTAGGAAGTCAGATAATTGAGGAATGCAGATTTGAAGGGGGTGGGGGGAATCAACGGATGAAGTATTCATGATAAAGTCTGTTATGAAACTCAAAGACTTTTATGTTCCCAATGGCAACCAACACACGCATGTTCTACTACAAGAAACGCAGTCAACCAAAATTGTATAAGTGAGCAAAAATACTACAGAATACAAACAGCATGTAAAAGGATAGGGCTCCATTCTTGGTCATGTTGCTTTTCTAGTTAAACACATTAGAAAAGAGAACCAATATTTTATTATTTTAAAATGAGGTCTAATCTTATCAGTTCATTTGGCAATTCTACCCAGATGCTTATTTGGCACAACCAGGATGAGAAACTGAAGTGTGATCTCACCATATCAGATAAAAGAGAGACATAAGTAGTTTGCATTGAACGGCATAAATGCTTTTAGATAGGGCTCACTGTGAATCACTTGCCAATTTTTGTGGATTCAACATTTTTTTCCTCCTCCGGAAGGGCTTTCCAGAGGAAATTATGATTTAGAAAAGTACTCGAAGACTCAAGAATTTTAAATGGTAAATGCTGTCATGGTGCCTCATGCCTCCATTCTCCTTTATGGGTCAGGTTCCCCACCACACAGGCTACAACTCTGTTGATGCACCTCAGGTAGGGATTCTCATGATGCACCACTGTGATTCAGCATGAGAAGCAGCCATGGTGCATCACTGGAGATGTTGTCTGGCTAGAGAGTGCCCAGCTCAGAGAAAACAGAGGACATTAGGCACCTGAACTACAAATTCATGAGGCGCTGTAGGTGAAATGTTCGGTTTCAAACTGAAATGAGGAAGTTTGTGAAAGATTTATAAAGTTCTCAGTGTTAAATTTTTCACCAAAGAAGCTGATTTTTTTCTATCTGGTATGGAGGGTGGGGGGAAGGAAAGAGGAATGACTCCACATTTCCAACCAGCCAGTGGTAGAGTCCATATTGCAGTAGTATCAAACCCAGTTTTTAAAAAAGGGCATTTTTTTTTTTTTTTTTACTTCCCCTTCCTTCCTACACAGCACAACTCTGTACATAACGTACTTCACCGTGTATTCTATTACAAACAAGCAACTGCAAAGAACAGGGATAAAACCCAGAAACTGTGCGTCTTGAGAGAAAAAAAAATTATTATCCCTCAGTAGATTCACATTGAGATTGCGATGCTGCTACTTTTGATATCTAAAAAGATTTACATGCAGGAATGTAGAAAAAGCATATTGCAAACTCTACCATGCACTGCTGGGAGAGAAAAATGCTCAAAACTCAGTGAAATTTTCCTTGCATGGCCATTAGATCATAAAAAGGGGAAGATGAGATTTATAACTGATGTTAAAAAAATGATGGCATATTTCTCCAATGGAAGCACAAGAGGAGTTGTCCTTCATGTGAAAAACAAAGCCAGGCGGGCAGTTTTAAGTTACATTTCCCTCCCCATGGAAACAGACTGTTTAAATCTTCACAATAATTTAAACTTTATCCTTCTATTATCTTTGGAGCATATGTATACCCAGGGCCTGACTGGAAACATCACTCTGAATTTTAGAAAGTGCAAGAGTCACATGGTTTAACACAAAGCATGTGATCTCAAGGAAAGCCTAAAGATGACCATACTCGGCTGCCACAACTTGTGTAACCATACTCTATTGATAGTTCAGGTGTCTATATGGCTCCTCCAGTCTAGGTAACAATAGTGTCAAAGGAAAGGAGCCAAAGAGACATGATGCAAAGACAGCATGCAAGGAGACAGATGGATACAGGAGAGGAGAGATTCACATAGACCAAGTCCATAGAACACTTTTCCTAGCTCCGTCTAAGAGTTTAAACCCTTCTCTAATTGTAGGTCAGTAAGCCACTGTAGTCCACTAGTTGTGTATTTCGGCTAAAAATTGAAAAGATTGGAAAACATCCTTTTTGAAATATTGAAAGAAAAGAGTATTTTGCATTATAACAATTTTATTTCAGGATCTCAAAGTGCTTTACAAACATCAGTGCCACAACACTGTAGTGAGGTACATATTGTCTCCATGTTACAAAGAAAATGAAAATTCAAATGGATTTGCCCACTACCACATAGGAAACTTATGGCAGACACAGGAATAGGGAACACCAGTTGCCATGTCCTGTACCCAATCCATTGAATCATCTCTCTTTAGCAGTCAGCAGGAAAGAAAGAAACATCTTCAGAATTATTCAATTTCTTTCTATTTAAGTTTATATATGAAAAAGCAGATGCTGCTGTTCTGTTTAAACTATGAGAGGTTAACCTCCTCCAACCTTTTAGAAGTATGCTGTTGAGTGATTCTTTAAGGAAAGTATTGTCTGCTTCACATGGACATAAAAAAGCCCATGGTAATATTTTTTTTAAAGAGTAGATGTTTATATTAAGCCGACAGGCCAGTAAGTCCTCCTCCTCCTCCTGGCATAGAGGGTGCCAGTACACATCTGCCCTCCATTCCATGGTGGTTGTCTTTCACCAGGGCTAAGTGTACTTTGATTGCAAACCACTTTGAGATAACCCTGGAAGCAAATGATTTTCAAGTATTTAACATCTATAGCTTAATTGTACATGAAGCAGTTTAAAATATGGGTTTCCAGTATGTACTGTAAAACTCACTGTATATTTATTCAGACATGTTGCTTACCTGTCAAATTTTCAGACTGCTGGGAGGTGCAAGTCAGGTCACTTTCAACCTCTTGGCAGATTTTTTTTTTAAATAGCCCTTTAAAAATGTCAGCTTCCCTACCAGGATTAACCTCATGCCATTCACTAGCACTATTTTCTGCAAAAGGACAATGGGCTGTATTGTCGCACATCATGACAGCATTCCTGGGCTGCCATCATTCCGTACTTCCACTAGTAAGCATCCCTGCTCCCCCAACTTCCTTTAGAAATATATGAAAATTACTTGTAACGTTGCTCTCTCTTGCACCCCAATATAGGATTATTATATAAATTGTGATATGCTTTCTACTTGAATTTATATCCCCCTCCCATATGGATGCTTTTACCCATTGTCATCTGAGAAGCTCTACAATGGTATCTCTAAGTAGAAATTCCAGTCTCATTTATGCAATATAGATTGTGCCACGTTTGTGAAGCACACACATTACACTTTACAAAGTAACGTCATTGATGCCAGTAATTTCATATTAGAACAATGCCCACAAGTCTATTTAACAGAATAAAAATCTAGATTCTCACCTTGAAATGCAATGTACTTGTCATCTTGGTCACTCCAGTCTGGATGCTAGCCCTCCTTGCCATCTGGAAACAACCTACAACCACCTCTGAAGGGAATCAAATCTTAACATATATTT
This sequence comes from Dermochelys coriacea, assembly GCF_009764565.3. Lineage (NCBI taxonomy): Eukaryota > Metazoa > Chordata > Testudines > Dermochelyidae > Dermochelys > Dermochelys coriacea. The sequence continues at coordinate 8,446,456 of NC_050084.1, read as the reverse complement.
ACACCATTAGTCTATTTAAAATTAATAGTTTGACAGCTCTCCTGTCAGTGTTGGTTATGAAAACCATCTGTGCAAGGGTTATAAATCAGACTAGGTAAATCTATTTTGGCATCTTATTTAACCGTAATCCTGTAAGCATTCTGATCTTTACTCATTGGTTACATCTTACATATTGTACCCCCGCTCTTGCTTACTCTCAGCACTCCATTTCACAATGGCTTTTATATAGTGATTTTATTGATAGTGTATGGTGTATTTATATTTAAACAACAGCAAGTTTTAAAAGGAAATAAATTTGGCTGTGAACTAGTTCTGATGATCCATGGCTATAAGTTTTATAGGCATTTAGAAAAGTTTAATGTCACATTCGGATACTCCAAAGAGTGTGTCCCACAATGACACACCATGGGAATTAAAAGGACTTAGCCTGGAGCTAAACACCAGACCCGGGCGTCGTTACTCAACAGCCTACAATACAATCATGGTTTAATTACAAGTTTAACCCTCTTGGGATTTCTTCTTGACAACCTATAATATTTAATCTTCACACATATTAATGATATATGAAGTCCAGTTGAATATTTGTAATTCCCCAATTACCTAAACTACTTTAGCATTTTATTTTTAACAGTCTGAAGCAAATTTTAGTCCTTCCTATCATATGGTTATTTACTTGCATCAGGATTACAACCAAGCTCACTCTTTATAGCATGGTCCCCTAAAAGAGTTTGTCTACATGTTTTGTCTTTACAAAGTTGTTGCTAAGAAGTTTTGCTAAAACTTGTGCTTTTTTCCTGTATACCCTCAATAACTAATCTATGTCCGTTTTGCGAAAGATTGATGCTTTAGAGGCAATAAACTATCAGATTACAATAGCAAGAACAGATAAAACAGTTTATAACATGAAAAATCTTACCATACCATTCCAACCTTGGTTGTCTTCATTTTAAAAGAAAAAAATTTCAGTGAGCTTGATCAGTTAAGAGTGACTGATCAAAACATTGTCTATAAAATATGCGTCACAGTATTCTCTTCAAATTAAGAAATCCTCTATATAATCCTAAAAATTAAAAAGAAGTGACCTGCTTAAAACCTCAACTATTAACATTAAGAGTTGGTGTGAAAAAAAATGGACCTTTATGGAACTCAAAATAAAAATCCCTTTGTCTGAATACTGTTAAGTGTAACCTTTAGTCTTATTGTAGTTCATTGTGGCAGGACTTTGATGACTATCTTAAGATTCTTACATTTGACAAATGAGAACCACCATGCAATTTTTTTTTAAAATTTTATTTGTCAAAGAAAAAAAAGGCTGTAAGCCAATTGAAAACCTACTTAATCTTTAACTCCAATTTATCTTTAAATTTAGAGAAATGACTGATTTTTTTTAAACAAACCCCCCTTTTCCCCTTTAATGTTTACCATCTACTCGTGCTGAATCCTTCCAAGGAGATTGCTCCAGCGTACCTCTCCAGGTCCTCGCTTTGCTCCTTTTACCAAAAAAAAAAAAAAAAAAAAAAAAAAAAAAAAAAAAAAAAAGAAAAAAAAAAAGAGAAAAAGAAAAAAAAATCCATCGTGCATCTTAAGGGCTCCAATCGTCAAAAATAGGAAAAAAAATTCTTTGGAATAGCCAATTGAGTTGAATAAAAAAATCCACACGAATGCGGTTTGGTTGGGGCAGGAATCCACTCCTATGTTCCTGGTAATCTGATCCCGCTCCATGAATCCTTGTAATTCAGCCTCCCTATCCTATCCACATTATGATTTGAATCCAATGATCCAGCTCCAAGGATTGGGATCCAGTGAGCCCTCTCCAATCCAAACCTTTATAACCAGCAAAACCAAAAAAGAGGAGGCAAAAAGTTAGATACTGTAATGAAAAAATAGGATTCTGGGGAATGATTAGTTATGTTTGCCATCAATTAATAAGAGATGTACATTAATAACTATCAATTCCCCAAAACAAACTTTTGAATGGTGATGCTCAGATAAATTTTAGGAATATTAATTATTTGGAGAAAACATTGTAATATTTACATATGTCAACTGATAAGGCCAACATAGTCACTGCTTGTAAGGTGTATTACAGGTTTTGTGGTTGCAAAAAATTTTTTTTATGATATTGGAAAAGTTTATCACTAAAGCCATCCACTTACTATATGTCTAAACTAAAGCTAGTATTCCCATCTGGAAGGTAACAAAATTAACTAACTGAAGTTTTCAAACATATTAGTGAGTCAACTGTGAATTAGTCTGAAGGGGAAGGGTTGAGATTTAAGGAATTATTCCCAGCTAAGTTTTCTATATTTTGTTTTCATTCTGATACTTAAAAAAAAAAATGTAATAGCAACGCTGTATCAGTCACACAGAGGACATGCAGATTTTAGCAGTATTGATATTATACTCTATCTGGTTTCAAGATTCCCTGCATCTACAAATGTACCAGCACTACGTCATATTAACGTTTGTAACTGAATGCAGCATGACAAACTGAACCAGTATACCCCACCCTCCCTGATTTTTTTTTTTAAAACTAGAATGGACTAGAGATACAAAAGCAAGTAATTTAGCCACAATTGCCAACATGGTTTTAAAGAAAAGAGCAATTGTAGTCTACAGTAACTAAAACATGCCTGTAAAAGTTACAAGATAAGGTATATGTATATACTTATTTAACCATGGTATAAGGTCAATACTGCCAATTTCATCTGTGACAATAGCACTTGGAGTCATACCATTGCCTCCATTATTGATCTGATCCTCCTCAATCCTCCTTTTGACAATCCTAAAATGATTGACATGTGCTCCACAATCCTTTAATCCAAAGCATTCTTAATCCATCTCTTCAGATATGTCTACAGAAAGACACATGAAAAGGCAAGATAAAATATAAGATCCCCCAGAAGAAACAAGTTAACCACAAACATCCCAACATCCCCAGCTCGTATAAACCATAGCTGAACACTGAGACATTTACACAGCAATACCACAGTCTGCAAAGTGTGGGTAATTAAAGTTAACTAAATTAAACAATCCTGGCTATAACATCAATTAAAATACAATTTACCAAAGACATGAGGGGAATGTTGATGGTAAGGAGCAAATACTCACTAGGGATATTACACAAGAATGCAATTCAACACTTCAGCCAATTTGAATAAAACAGTTTGAATTAAAAAATTAAAGACTGTACTGAGTAAAGGAAAACTGTGTACAACATGGGGTTCTACAAAAAGAGAGCATCACTAATCATTTATGTACGAGAACGGGATCTGCTGTGACGGGGAGAGTAGCGTGGAGATCCTCTGCTTCTTCTTGGGGAATAACTGCGGCTTCTGCTGTTGCTTCGACTACGGCTTCTGCTACGACTACGGCTGCGTGACCGAGATCTTCCATAGCTTGGACTTCTTGGGCCATCAACTTTAACACGGATGTAGGCAGTTTCTCCCTATTAAATAGACAGAACTATTGATTGAAAGGTCTAAGATTTTTAGCTATCTTTTCAGGCATGCTGATACACTGATTACACTGATATAAAAGCTCAGAGATAGATCTCAAATCTCTAAATGAGAATCTTATTGTAAAAGACTCAGCTACCTGTATGTTAGTATAGTAGAGACTTCATGTCCTTACCTTCAAATCCTATTGTTAAGCCCTGTGTATCCAATTCTGGCCCCCCCAAAAACATGAAACCTACCTCATGAGATCTAAATTTAGTGTTATCCAGTTTTCGCACTGCGTAGGTCATATCTTCTTTCCGTACAAACTCCACGACACCAGTTCCATCTCGGAAAACATCAGCATAACATACATCACCTGCTTCACGCATGTGATCCTTTAAATCCTGCCAACTTCCACTGGGAGGCAGTCCTGAACAAAAAGCAGGTTCCAGATTACTTCAAATGCCAAGTTTTATTATTTATTTTCCATTTACAATGGATCACCTCCCATTGTCGGGTAAAGGAATTGCCTACAATTGCCTGTAGTTGAAAGAATGTCTTCCATCAGGAACCCATATAATATGCACGCTATACAAAAATGTTACTATTATGCTTCTTAGAGGCTGCATAACACAACGCTAAACAAATAAATACACACAATACCAAAACACAATATGGCTAATTGACAAATGTAGCATCCTTTGCCATTAAGGAATGACTGTAAACATGCCACAACTGAACCGATAAGAACCGATCTCATTATTCTGAGCAAACCAAGAATATTAAGCAACTTACCGGAAACTATCACTCGATACTCAGACCGCCGGGACGGGGGGCCATACCTGCCCCTGGGGGCCCCACCACCTCCACCTCCGCCACCTCCTCTGCCGGTGCCTCTGCCGCTTCGGGGAAACTCCACCCTCAGGCGATATCCATCATAATCGTACCCATCCCTTCCGTACACCGCATCCTCCGCATCCCTGCGAGAGAAGGGCGAGTGAGCAGAGGCCCAGCCACACCGCAGAGCAGAGGCACAGGCCGGACAACGCACCTCCTCCCTCCCTTTGTTCCCTTGCAGCCATTTTCCCGCCCTAACGCAGCCAGCCAGCCAGCCGGCACCGCGTAGCCCCGCCCCCAACAGCTGAGGCCGAGCCCCCAGCTCAGCTCGTCCCCCTCTGCGATAAGCTGCCGCAGCATGGCCGAGGCAGACAGTAACCTGAGGGGAGAGCACGGCGAAGTGAAGGCCGGGGGGTGCCCGCCAAGGGCGCTGGAGACAGGGCTAGGCAGAGACGGGGAGGAGGATCTGTCCCCGGGCCCCCCAGCAGGAGCGCGGGCTGAACGGCGTGTCGCTGGGGCTGGGGCTGGGGCGTGGTGCCCCCAGGGCGGAACGGGGATGTAGCGGGGTTTTGGCAGGACAGTGTGTCCCCGTCGCCACCAGGAGGGGGAGGGGATGCAGCGGTGTCTCGACGGGGAGGCAGCTCTTCCCCACCCCCACCCCCACCCCCACCGGGGAGGGAGATGTAGCGATATCTCGGCAACGAAGCGGTTCCCCGACGGGAAGCCTGGAACCCAGAGCGGCCCCTTAGGGCTCCTCCATCCGCCCGCCATGTGGGATCCGAGGTAGCCCGGCTCAGGAAACGGCCCCGCTCCCGGAGGCGAGCCCCGCGGAGGTGGTGGCGAGTCTCACTGGGAGGCCTCGGGCGGGGCCTCACCTGGGGTCCTCGAACTCCACGAAGGCGAAGGGCGGCCCGCCGCGGCGGTTCTTCAGGTCGATGTCGCGGATGGCCCCGTACTTGTAGAACACGTCCTCGATGTCCTTGGTGCGGATGTCGGGCGGCAGGTTCCCCACGTAGATGCGGCAGTCGTTGTTACCGGCTGGGCCGCGGATCACGCCCCCTCCGGACATGGCAGGGTCGGCAATGGCTGCGGCGGTGACGAGCCGAAGCTGGGACAGTAAACGGGTAAGTAAGCGGCGGGAACGGGCCGGACGCTCAGGAGCAGCTACACACGCCGCCTCCCTACAACCGCTTCAAAATGGCGACTGCCGCTTCCCTCGCGCGGCCCCGCAGGCGCAAGGATTCCAGCAGGTCCCACGCGGCGCTTGCTCGTTCGCATCGCAACTCTCAGCGGTCAATGGTACACAGCACGGTATCGTTCCACCTCCAGGGCGCATGCGCCGCTGAAGAAAAGGAGTCCGCCCCTCAGCAGCCCCAGCTTGGAAGCCTCACTAATTCCGGCCGCGCAGTCCTCGGCCTCGAGAAACCACCCCGTGTAATGACTCTTATAACCTAGGAATAAACGTTCACCGCGCTCGAAAAAGTTCCCTTCAGCCGCTGCAGGCCTGGGGCCCTCAGACATCCGGTGAAGAGTCCACGCAAAGAAGATCCGGCTCGGGTAGAGAGGAGGGGTATATCCCACCATGCACCGCGCGGGGGGCGCTTGGCGCCAAGGAGAGGCGTTATATCCCACAATGCAGTGGGGTAGGCCTCCGGCGGGTGTTGGGCTGAGGCGTGGGCCTGAGGCCCAGCGGGCGCCTCCTGCGGTGTGAACGGAGCGCTCGGGCGGGTGCCGGCTTTGGCTTTGTGGGTAGTTTCCAGCCCCGGGCGAAGGGGGTAGCAGGTGTGGAGCCCAGTCAGCAGCAGGGCTTGTTGGCATCGCCTCTCTCATTGCTCCAGCAGCAGAGCTGCCCCAAAGGGGTCTCTGGGCAGGGTGAGGTGGGTCTGCCCTCTGGGCGCTCTGATTCTGGGGCTTACGAGGGGGAAGGTCAGCTGCCCCAGTGGGCCAGCGTCTCTTCAAGCTGCTTGCCAGCATGACTGTCCTTTGCTATTCGTTCTATGGTAGTGCCTTGAGATGCAAGCGCAGGGCTGCTCTGGGCTAGTCATTGCACAGGTTGGCGCATCCTAGGCCATGTCTACACTAGTGAATTTACAGTGGCACTCACTATAAACTCACATGGTGGGCTATACCCCTCCTGTCTACCTGAGCTGGATGTGTGACAGCCCCAAGCCTGAAGTGGCTGAAGAGAACTTCTTCTAGTGCTGCTGTAAGATTGCGTGTGTAGCTGTTCTGTGCTGATGGGAGAGAGCTCTCCTGTTGACATCATAAAACCACATCAGTGAGTGGCAGTAGCTATGTTGGCAGGAGCTCTCCCCCTGACAAAGCGCTATGCATGCTACCACTTGTGCTGGCGAAACTTATGTCACTCAGTGGTGTATTTTTTAACCTGGGGTTAGGGGACAGCAAGCAGGGCAACTGCCCCGGGCCCCAAGCCACAGGCGTTCCCATGAAGCAAAGTTGCTCAGGCTTCCGCATTCGCCTTTCACGGGGTGGGGCTCGGGCTTCCGCTTTTTGCCCTGGGCCCCCATGACCCCCTGAAACCTGTTTGTGGCCCCCCATGGGGCTCCGAACCCCTGGTTCAGAACCTCTGATTTAGGCCATCTCTGACAAGTGTTTGTCTAACCTGCTTTTAAAAATCTCCAATGATGGAGATTCCACAATCTGCCTAGGCAATTTATTCCAGTACTTAACTACCCTGACATTAGGAAGTTTTTCTTAATGTCCAACCTAAACTGCCCTTGCTGCAATTTAAGCCCATTGCTTCTTGTCCTATCCGCAGAGGTTAATGAGAACAGTTTACCTCCCTCCACCTTGTAACAACCTTTTATACTCTTGGTAGTGCTTGCAATTTGTCCTGTCATTTCTAATTTACGTATCACATATTCATCTTCCATCCCAGTGTAAGCACTTCATGTTCATTACACATTGCTTAGATCACAGTGGGGAAAGATGATGTATCTTTCTTACTTATTTCTAGGTTGCTCTTCTCCACTTAGGAACCAATACATAAAGTCAGTCATGGGGTTTAACATTAAGATATCTTAATGTTGTCAAAGATTTAGCTTGTCAATTAATGAAAAGTAAATTATATGTCCATATTATGCTAGTGAATTCCTATGCTTGCACTAACCCAGGAACCAACCCCTGCAACAAACCATGTTGCCAATTCTGTCTGCGTATCTATTAAAGGGACACCATCATAGGACCTAACCACATCAGCCACACCATCAGGGCTTGTTCATCTGCACATCTACCTATGTGCTGTATGTCATCATGTGCCAGCAATGCCCCTCTGCCATGTACATTGGACAAATTGGACAGTCTCTACACAAAAGAATAAATGGACACAAATCAGACGTCAAGAATTGTAACATTCAAAAAACCGTAGGAGAGCACTTCGGTCTCCCTGGACACTCAATAACAGACTTAAAAGTGGCAATTCTTCAATAAAAAAACTTCAAAAACAGACTTCAGCAAGAAACTGCAGAGCTGGAATTAATTTGCAAACTTGACACCATCAAATTAGGCCTGAATAAAGACTGAGAGTGGCTGGGTCATTACAAATTTTTTTCCCCCTCTGTTGATACTCGTACATTCTTGTCAACTGTTGTGAATAGGCCACATCCACCATGGTTGAATTGGCCTTGTTAGCATTTCAAAAAGTAATTTCCCCTCTGTTGATATTCACTCCTTCTTGTCAACTGTTGGAAATGGGTGACATAAGGCAATTCCCATTTTTTCATGTGCTGTGTATTTATACCTTCTTGCTGTATTTTCCATTCCATGCATGTGATGAAGTGGATTATAGCCCACGAAAGCTTATGCCCAAATAAATGTGTTAGTCTCTAAGGACTCCTCATTTTTTTTATGCTTGCAATGTTCGACGTGTTAAGTCAGGGCTTGATGTTCCGTTGTTAGGATCACTAGGTACTTTTCATTATGTGCCCTATTTCTGCATGGAACCTTCAAAGTGGGGCACCTAATTCAGTACCAGCAATTTCTTTTTAAAATATGCATTTAAATACAATCATCAATGCAGTGATCAGATATATTTCTCTCCTTGTGTAGTTCTTCCATTCATTTATTCAGAGTGAGCCATATGTGCTATAATATGCGTCTGTAGATTTCACTTTGTGGTACATAACAAGAGAACAACATAAGGAAGCATGGGAATAGGAAGGGGAAGATGCAATCACTGCCTTGCATGATTTGAGATACAAGCAACGTAAGACAAAAAAAGAAACATAGACAAAAGAAATGAAAATACTGAAAGGAAATAGATTGGAAAGAAGCAAGAAAAGAAAGGAATCCAGTGACTTTTAGGTTATAGGATTGTGTTTTGTGTATGCAGGTTGTTTCTTACATCTTAGTGTATTTTTCTGATACATATCACCGCCATACATGTTGGCAAGAGGGTAGAATGTTGTTATTCTGGGGACTTCAGTTAAACTGCTGTTTACTACTATAATTAGATCAATGGAACATGTAATTTTTAAAATCACATGCTGTTTTAGCAGACAATTGCCTTTCTGTTGTTTAAGCCTAGACAGGAATACATGTGTTTTCCAGAAGTAGTGGGTAAAATTTACAAAAAGGCCTGTATGACTTACAGAATCATAGGACTGGAAGGGACCTCAAGAGGTCATCTAGTTCAGTCCCCTGCACTCATGTCAGGACTAAGTATCTAGACCATCCCTGACAGATGTTAGTCTAACCTGCTCTTAAAAATCTCCAGTGGTGGAGATTCCACAACCTCCTTAGGCAATTTATTCCAGTGCTTAACCACCCTAGCAGTTAGGAAGTTTATCGTAATGTTCAGCCTAACCTCACCTTGCTACAATATAAGCTCATTGCTTCTTGTCCTATTCTCAGATGTTAAGAAGAACAATTTTTTCCCCTCCTCTTTATAACAATTTTTTATGTACTTGAAAACTATTATCCTGTCCCCTCTCAGTCTTCTCTTTTCTAGGTAAACAAACCCAATTTTTTTCAATCTTCCTTCGTAGGTCATGTTTTCTAGACCTTTAATCATTTTTGTTCCTTTTTTTTTTCCAAGAGTGTTACACTGTTGACTCATATTTAGCTTGTGGTCCACTATAATCCCCAGATCCCTTTCCGCAGTACTCCTTCCTAGGCAGTCATTTCCCATTTTGTATGTGTGCAACCGATTGTTCCTAAGTGGAGTACTTTGCACGTGTACTTATTGAATTTCATCCTATTTACTTCAGATCATTTCTCCAGTTTGTCCAGATCATTTTGAATTATAATCCTATTCTCCAAAGCACTTGCAACCCCTCCCAGGTTGGTATCGTCCACAAACTTTTAAAGTGTACTCTCTATGCCATTATCTAAATCATTGATGAAGATATGGATCAGAACCGGACCCAGAACTGATCCCTGCGGTTCCTCACTCTTTATGCCCTTCCAGCATGACTGTGAACCACTGATAACTATTCTCTTGGGATGGTTTTCCAACCACTTATGCATCCTCCTTATAGTAGTTCCATCTAGGATGAATTTCCGTAGTTTTTTTATTTATGCTCAAGTCCCATTTTCAAAAGTAAGATAGGCACATAGGCTCTAATCTACAGAAGTATTTATCTCCTTACTTGATTTCTGGGTCTCAGCACTTCTAGTCAGTGGGACATAGTCTCTGAAGTGGCAAATGGGACTTAGGCTTAGTCTACACTCTCTTTGTACTGGTATAACTATTTCAGTTAGGGATGTAATTTTTTACTGAAGTGGTTATATCAGTACAACTCCTTGTATGGATGCAGGTATATCAGTGTAAAGGTGCCTTATACTGCTATTGCTTATTCCCCTTCCCTTACCATCTATAATTATACCAGTATAACTGCCCCCATGCTGGGGAGGTGGAGGGCTGTACCTCTTTAACTATCAAGGTAGAGTTAAAGCGGTACAACTTTTGTGTATAGAGAAGCCCTTTGGCATCTCAGTCACTTAGGTGCTTTTGAAAATGTTGCCTAGCATCTTTAGCAGTGTCCTTTCTTTGCTATGCTTCATTTTTTTCATCTGTTAATTAAAAATACATGTTTCTATAAGAAAACAGCAATCATGATGATTTACCATTAGGAAAATATTTGCAGTATATTGTCATATCATGCCAATTTGACTATTCTAAATTTCTTTCATTTTTCCCTCATGTAAGTTAAAATACAGTAATATGTTTTTCTCTAATGACTTTAAGATTGATGTTACTTCTCTTTTTTGCTATTTTTTTTAAAGTTTGCTACTAATTACTGAAAGGAGTTATATGAAAACTCTTCCTACAGAAGCAGTAGTTTGTCTAAGTATATGATTATTTCCATTTTAATATTTTCATGATTTAATAATTCTAGTGACATCAAAATATAAACTAGTGAGGCAGCAAGAATAGTGTCACACTTCAGTTCTGGGAACTAGTAAAGTCTTGGGTACAAATCAAGGGCTTGTCTACTTTAGAAAGTTACACTAATTTAGCTTGAATTGATGTAAACCAATATATTTAAACTGGTGCAAAGGGCAATGTGGAAACTCTCATTTTGGTACAATAGTGCTTCATTAAAGATAGTGTGCATCATCTGAACTGGGTGGCTGTTGACTAAATGCATTTTTTAAAATGCAGGTATAATATTCACAGCTGATTAATTATGTCAGATTACAAGAAATATGTTCTATATTTTAAGTTTAAAACATAATGCTCTCTTTCCTAGCACAGGTAAGTCCCACATCATTTGCCTGGAAATCAGACTTTATTATCAAAAGCTTATTGATTTGCTCTATAAGGCATTATCAAAAATGGTGAATCTGCTTGGTTTGGTAAGACATTATCACTTAATTTTGTCCTCTTTCTTTTATGTGTTGTTAATCCTTAGAACTATGTTAAAAGACTGACTTAATTACCTTTATGAAGTGTCTCTTTATTGAAATATTTGAATGTGTGAATGTTTTCTTTCTTTTTACACTTCTAAATCTTGGTAAATGTTATCAACAGATACTTTAAATACAAATGGAAATGCTGTAGAATATTTGTTTACCAAGTGAGAATCATTTTTGAGTTTCTGGTAAAACACACATAGAAAGTCATTAAAGATAATAACTTTGTAGAAAATAAATGATCGGAAACGGAATGAAAAGCACAATGTTATCTACAGCAATCCCCTAATGGAGCAATAAGAATCACAGTTGTAGAATGAGAGGTTTTGCTTTTGAGAATGAGGGTGATATAATGCAAGGCTTTCGTATTTAAAATATTGAACAGCAAAACCAATATTAACCACACAAACTAACGTTGGAAATGTTTGAGGGTACCTCACCTGAGCAACATTGAAAGGCGTTGGAGTAAAATTTGTCCTAAATGCTCCATTGGCTGCTTCTGGCCCTCCCAAATACAGCAAGAAAAATAGGTAAGTCTTTGTTTAGCCCTTTGTTTAGCAGTTCCCTATGCCCCCAATTTCCCCCCCCCTCCAGTTTTAAATGTCTTCCCTGTTTTGCATGATGCACTCCTGACCTTTCCAAGCACTTTCTGAATTCTCTTAGCTCAGGGGTAGGCAATAATTTTTGCAGTGGGGGGCCACTCCACGAATTTTGGTAAGTTGTCACGGGCTGCACATTTCTACTATATTAATGAAATTTTTAAATTCTACCCCTCCACTGCAGTGTCACGTAATAAAATAATTTGTGCAAAAACTGAGGGTGCAGGAGGGGATGCGGAGTCTGGGAGGGATTTTGGGTGCAGGAGGGAGCTCCGGGCTGGTGCAGAATCTTGGGGTGCAGGAGAGGGTGAGGGGTGTGGGCTCTGGGAGGGAGTTTGGTGCAGGAGAGGGCTTTGGGCTGGGGCAGGAAATTGGGGTGCAGGAGGGGGTGCAGGGTCTGGGAGGGAGTTTGGGTGCAAGAGGGGGTTCTGACCTGGGGCAGGGGGTTTGGGTGCGGGAGGGGATGTGAGGTACAGGCTCTGGCCGGCAGATGCTTACTACAGCTGGCTCCCGGCTGGCGGCGCAGCAGGGCTCAGGCAGGTTGCCTGCATGCTGTGGCCCCACACCACTGCCGGAAGTGGCCGGCTGCTGGCACATCTCTGCATGCCCCTTTGGGAGGAGGGGGACAGTGGGCCTGCAAGCACTGCCTCTGCAGCTCCCATTGGCCGGTTTCTGGCCAATGGGATTTGTGAGGATGGTGGTGAGGGCGGGCACAGCATGCGGAACCGCTTCCCACCCGCCAGGGGCGTGCAGAGACATGTCAGCACCAGCCAGCCACTTCTGGGAGCAGCGTGGGGCCACGGCAGGCAGGCAGCCTGCCTGAGTGCCCCGCTGCGCTGCAGGACTTTTAGCAGCGAGGACAGAAATATTAGTCATGGCAGGCCGGACAGAAATGTTAGACGGGCCGGATCCGGCCCACGGGCTGTATTTTGCCCACCCCTGTCTTAGCTGTTCCTTGGCTGTCACTGATATGGCAAGAAAAACTGTAAATTATCTATTTTTTCTGACTTTTCTGCAACCCTCTCCTTAGTGTTGATTAGAGCTGGCTGGAAATGTTTTTCCAAAATGTTTTTCATCAGAAGTGTTGATTTGTCAAGACTGAAATTTTTTATGGGAAAGGATCAGTTTCGACTAATTTCTTGATTAAAAACAATTAGGAAAAAATTTTCAAAATTGTCTGAATATCTGACTGATAACTTTGAAATGAAAAATTCAGGTTTTTTGGTTTGAATTACTTTTTGGTTTGAAATTTTAGCTAAGTGTAGTAAAAAAAATTAACATTGAAATTTAAACAAAATATTTAGAAAATATGTAAACAAACTTTTGATTGACCCAAATTACGTTGTTGGTTTTTTGTATTGTCAGGTTATGAAAATTTGAGATTTCGACTGATTCAGAATAAGAAATATTTTTGAAATCTTGGCAATTTTCAAAGGAAGGGAAAAACATCTTTCCCCAGATCTAATATTGAAGGTGTGGTAGGCTGTGCACTAGTAATTCAAGATAAGTTCAGTTATTGTATGTGAAAATGATCAGACTTGGGTTCTGATCCTGCTTTAGTTCTTGCAATGGGATTTTAAAGAATACACGGTTGGGCCCTAAGTGTGTTTTTTGGTTCTTGCAGCTAAATACCATTACTCTTGTTGCTTCTTTCGGCCTTCTTTGAGTCACCATTAATGCTGCCCATTCAAAAAGGTCAAGAAACATAATGGTGATGATTATCCAGTGGCATGAGAGAGATTATCCACTGTCACAAAATTCAATACAGCTCAAAAACAATTTTTTCTAATGTAAATCCTCTGATTCCGGATTCAATGTTCTATGTATTATTGGACAATTTTCTTGGGGCAAACTAGTTCCCAAAATTTGTAACAAAATTGTGGTACTATCTTATTCTGATACTCTTTTACTGAGAATGAGAGGCTGAGTTGCCTTGGTCAGTGCTCTAAGCAGGAGAGTACAATTTTAAAGTATGGATAGGGAAAAATCCCTTTTTTCCCCTCCATAACTGTGGTCTTGATTTTGCTGCTTCTGTAGGAACTGGATTCTTTTGGCAATTCAGCAGTAACAATGAAATACATTGAAGATAGCCTGGGAGCATGAAATGATACTTAAAGTGACATTTTACAGAGCAGTCAATTTTAAGCCACTCTTGTTTTTTCTTCCCCTGGTAATGATTTCTACCATGTCATCTTTATTATTAATTTGCTTCTGTATGGAACATGTAAAAGTTTATTGTTTAATTTTTGAACATGACTCATCTTTAATGGATAATCACTGATTGATGTGAAATGTTACAGAATAAAAGTTGTGCTTATATTAGTTCAATGGGAATATATAAATCTGTGAAAATTATTCTATCCGCTACTCTGTGAATATACAAAATGGCACTGGGAATTGATATATTTGGAGAGAGAAATATATCTCATATATATCATTATATATATCATTTTATATCTTAAGAAATTTAATAAATAATCTCAATAATTGAAGAAAACTTATAATAGAGCATGGTCAGTAATTTGGTGGCAAAGCATGGTAGCAACTTTGTAGAAGGGACACTGGGATCTCAATTGCCTTGTGGCTTTGAAGTATATCTGAAGGGTAACATAGGTGAGGGGTTGGCAGCATTCTTAATGTCTTGCTTATTTGAGAGTAGAGATGATTTGTTTTTCACAACAATGTTGGTATGGGTGTTAGTGGAATCCAGTATTCTTCCACACTGAGATGTCTGGCGTATGCAAAGAAAGTGAAGATGGCAGTGGTGTTCTACGGAGGAATAAAATGGTAGCTCTGGAATGACAGGTTGGAAAGGAGCTTGAGGCCAGATTTCTGCCTGGGCCTGGTTTGCTTGACAAAGGGCAGCCTCCAGTTTGAAATTGGCGGAGGGAGAGATGAGGACCAATAGTAAACCTTGGATTTGAGAGAACATAGGGGGATACAAATTATGATGATGGATATGGATGTGAGTACGAGGCTGTATTTTATAACATTGACTCTTGGGAGTTGGGGAGGGTACAAAGGTAAATGAGAATTTGTGCATGAAAGCTTAAAACCACTTTCCAGAAACATTCTTCTAGTAAAACTCATTTTATTTATTTAGATTTGTACATAAGTTTAAAAAATGTATATGCACATGCTCTAGGTTCCCTTGTCATGATCTTCTAATACAACAAACTTAATATTCAAACATAACTAACGTGTAGCTTGACTGCCCAAATGTTTGCTGAAAGCAAGTGCAAAAGAGCAACTGCAGGTATAAAGAATAAGCAAGATAAGCTTCCTAAGAGAAGGAGAGTGGCAAATCCACTGAGCTATATAGTCTAAATTACTGTATTTAGTGCATTGGAACTCTATGTGCACCTGAGACAGACAAATAGAAGTGAATTCATTAAATAATTTAAATGGATATTTTTTCAGAGGAAAATTGATATTTTTCAGCTCTAATAACTACAAATGGTCAGCACCTTGAAGATCTTGTGTTTTGTTTTGTTTTTTTGCCTTATCTGAAACATATCTCTGAACAGAACTGTTTCCAGTTATGACGTATTGGATCAATATTTCTTACATTTTTGTATTGAATCATACTGCTAGTTAGGCCATCATGTTATTCCCTCATGCCTGAATCCACTGGAGGTATTAAGGAACAAACATTCCAATTTTTGGCTATGTCAGACTATGGCTGTAACCTCATCAAATATAGCAATCCTTGATGGTTTTCCAAACTTAAGTAGGAAATTCAGACCCTTTAAAATGTAGTATAAAAGCCACAAATGAGAGGCAGGATGATAATTAGAAAACAAAAAGACTCAAAAGATTTTGAAAATAATTTTTTTGAGATGTGGGATTGGAGGATTCATTTAGCGGAGTATACACTATGTGCAAAATGGGTGGCAATGCTAATTGAAGCCTTCTAGCTTGTTGTGATGTCTCAGCTCTGTTCCTTGCAAAATTCATAAACACAGCTGGCTCAATGTATAAGTGAGACTGCTTCTCTGAACAGATGCTCTTCAGAAGCTTATTTAATACTGGATGGCTTCTGATTTCATTGCTAGTAAGCATATGACATCGTTCAATTTTTAAGTCAGCATCTAGACTTGTCAAGTTAAAGGGAGAACTGCAAGAAGGATTATACGCTCTGCAAAAGTATACATGTTAAAGTTCTGAAAACAATACTACTGTAGTATATTTAGTCTACAGTGTAATCTTAGACTAAGATTTCCAAATGGGTCCGCATCGCCATTCAAAATTTTTTGGGGATCCACAAATGAAAAAAGGTTCAAAACCACTGCACTAGCAGAATGTTGTGTTCTGGGGTGGAGATGTGGGGTGGTGTGAGAGGAGGGTTGAACTTAGGAAGGAAAAGTTTTACATTTTAAAAATATTTGTTTTCACTGAACTTTATTTCCATGAAAATATTTATATTCATGAAAGATTCTGCAATCTTTCTTCCCACTCTGCATAGCTCCCCGCCTCCTGATGTGATTAAATATTGTAACAGCCTGTTTCATTTGTTTTCACTTTGATTCTGAGACTGGTATGTTCCAAGAACCTGACATTTACAAAGAGAAAACTAATGCAAATGTTAATGAAAATACAGCAGAAGCTCTCTCTTTGTGGTTTTAAGATATAAATAAATGAAAAGTAAAATTTGTATATTTGATTCACTTAGTTCTTAAAAAATAAAAACCGTCTCGTATTTGAGAGACAGATTAGCCAGAAAAGTGACCAAACAACACTGTAAACTGTTCTTTCACGGTGGAGGGGTCAGGGATCACAGAACGAGAAGAAAAAACGAGGAGTTCTGTACAGGGGCTGTCCCTCCCTGTTGTTGCTCTGGGATGCCTTTTCTCTGGTAGGCACCCTGGAGTTTTGATTTGGGATAGCTCAGTGGTTTGAGCATTGGCCTGCTAAACCTAGGGTTGTGAGTTCAATCCTTGAGGGGGCCATTTAGGGATCTGGGGCAAAAATCTTTGGGGATTGGCCCTGCTTTCAGCAGGGGGTTGGACTAGATGACTTCCTGTGGTCCCTTCCAGCCCTGATATTCTGTGATTCTATGACTTGACTTGGCTGGGGAGGTGAGTGCAGGCATGGAGGTACAGAATTCACATAGGTGCAGGCATCTGAAGCCTGGGGAACAATACCATAGATAGCAGCTTTGTCCATACTACTTCCCAAATCCCTGCAGAGCTTCAGCAGCAGGGCTTTCAGGGGGTTGAATGAGAAAAGGGATGGTGCTCTTACTTCTCCCTCCTGCATCCCCTGCCTGGCCTCTGTGCTCAATTAAGTTACAGGGTAGAGCAGGGCCTTTGATACTGTCTTTGCTTTCTGGATAGAAGAGTACACTCAGAAACATGTATTTGCTACAACTTTTAATTTAAATTAATGTTTAATTCTGTCGCTTGTCAGAATGTACTGTACTTTGGGTCTTTTGTAGGGGACAATTTGCAGGTGCAAGTTGTTGGATTGTGTGGTTTATTTGCTCTGCCTTTCCCCTTTATTTTTGCTGTGTTTCCCTTTCCTCTGATACTTTTATTTTCTGTTAATTTTCGTTAGTTGGCTTTTTGGTTTGATGTTGACAAAAACCATTTTTTTAGTTTGGCTTTTTTTATTCCAGTGCCTTAGGATGTGCAGCATATGTCCTGCTAAGCAGCCTTCATATGGATTTACCAGGGAATTGTGGGTAATCTACTCCAGCGGTCTAACTGTGGGCTCTAAGCTTTGCTGGAGCTGCTCCTTTAGTTCACTTCATTAACAGAACATTATCCCCGCCCCCAGCCTGGGAATGCTAACAACCTGGGTTCTGTTCCCAATATCAACATCTCCCTCTAAATTAATTATAATTAAACTCAGAGAAAATGATGGCATCCTGACATAAGAAAGAAGTGAGCAAGGACAAAATGCTAAGTAAGTTTTAATAGTTAATAAACACCCTAAAATTGAATCAGCAAGGGAGAAAAGCAAAGTCAAGAGAGAGCGTTTTAAATCTGTTCATGTGAACTGGCTTGGATAGCGGCTTTTATGGTATACTTTAGGATAGTGTGGTGTCCCTTGACTAGGGATATGAAAACCTCAGTGTTACTGCATAGCTTTGATATGCCATGATATTTAAAATAATAGGCCCATATTTAGCAATCATGATGACTGTGGATAGGCTCATTCAGAGTGTTAAGTAATATAGCTATATTAAGTGAAGTATTTCTATGCTTTACTAGTTTCCTTGCCCTGTGTTTGGTATGTTTCTTTGCAGGCTGTTTTTACTCCCTGTTCCTTACCTTGCATGCGTGTCTTTAAATATTAATGGGGTCCCAAGGCTGTGCATGTTTGTTCTTCACAACAGCAGCAAGGATAGAACTCAGATCTTTCTGCTCCAAAAGCCAAACAAATCCAACCAGACTCCTAGCATTTGAGCTAACAGAGAACCTCTATTAGTTGTTTGCAGAACAAGGCCAATGGCAGAAGTGAGTAGTAGTTCTGATGATCTACTGTAGAGACCAGCGGTACATATACACTAGCCAAGTTATTACAATATTCATTCTGTCCTAGTTAATTGTTCTTAAATGAGAAACTCTATTTTAGGCCTCCAATTTATGTTGTTGTTTTTTAAATAAAAGGATGTGGAGTACATGGGAGGAAATGAGTTTAAAACCCTAATCCAATCAGAAATTAAGAAAAACTTAAATTAAAACTGATTTTTGATTTAAAAAAAATTAGGTAAACATTTGACTACAGTGTTGGAAACACAAACACAATAGGATTATATGAAGTGCCTGAGAATAAAAGAAGCAAAAATGACTAGAAACAAAAATGGGTGAGAATCTTTTATTTGGACCAACTTCTGTTGGTGAAAGAGATACGATTTCAAGCTCCACAGAGCTTTTCTTGAAACAAGTGAAACTGATCAGCTTATTTTTACAACCCAAGCCAAATGAAAGGCAAAAAAGTAAAGAGTATATTTGGTGAAAAGTAGATTAAATATTTAAAAATGAAGTTGCTGTGGGAGAGATGGCTTTAATTATCCTTTGCATTTCTCCTATTCCTGGCCCAGTCCCTGGCATTTGTTATAGCAAACTCAGCATTCTCAGGTGGACCATGACTCCCAAGATGCTGGTCTTGCAGCTAACCATGCTCTGAGTGTGCCTGATACACTGGGGGTTGGCAGAGAGACTTTATGCTGATTCTACACTACCTGGGGAACTCCCCTTTCACGTTGTACCTCCTTTATAGCCTCTTTACAACGTGAAAGAGAAAATTGTGTGGATGATTTTTCTCTGGACAGTGTCTCTTTAATCTTTCTCAGTCATGATAATACTTCTTTTTGGGTTTGTCGTGCAAGGGGTTAGTGTCTCACAACATTTTAAATAAAAAACTAGAGCGATATAAAATAAACATGGTGCATGTTAAATTAATTAAAAACTGGCTAACTGATAGGTCTCAAAATGTAACTGTAAATTGGGAATTGTCATCACGTGGGTCTGTTTCCAGTGGTTTCCCGGTGTTTAACATCTTTATCAATGACCTGGAGTAAAATAAAATAATCTCTGATAAAGTTTGCCAATTAGACACAAATTGGGGGAGTGGTAAATAAGGAAGAGGACAAGTCACTGATTCAGAGCAATCTAGATCACTTGCTAAACTGGGTGCAAGCAAACAATATGCATTTTAATATGGGTAAATGTTTACATCTGGCAACAAAGAATGTAGCCCATACTTAGAAGATGGAGGACTCTGTCCTAAGAAGCCGTGACTCTGAAAAAGATTTGAGGGGAAGGGGGGAGGATAATCAGCTGAACATGATCTCCCAGTGTGATGCCATGGCCAAAAGAATTAATGCGCTCCTGTGATGTATAAACAGGGTAATTTCAAGTAGGAGTAGAGAGGTTATTTTACTTCTGTATTTGGGGTTGATGCAACTGCTGCTGGAATCCTGTGTCCAGTTTCGGTGCCTAGAGTTCAAGAAGGATGTTGATAATTTGGAGAGGATTCAGAGAAGAGCCATGAGACTGATTAAAGAATTAGAAAACTTGCCTTATAGTAATAGGAGAATGTTAAGGTGTGCTTGATTACAATCTATAAGTACCTACGTGGGGAACAAATATTTAATAATGGGCTCTTGAATCTATCAGAGAAAGGCAGAACACAATCCATTGGCTGGAAGTTGAAGTTAGACAAACTCAGATGTGAAAGAAGGCAAAAATTTTAACAGTGAAAGTAATTAACCATTGGAACAATTTACCAGCATCATCACTGATAATTTTAAAGTAGAGATTGGATATTTATTCTAAAAGATCTGCTGTAGGAATTATTTTGTGGGCATTCTCTGGCCTATGTTATACAGGAGGTCAGAGGAAATGGTCACAAAGGTTCCTTCTGTTCTTTGAATCTATGAATATGAATAATATTTGCAACTAGGCAGAAAATAGAAATCTGTCATGTACATTAAAGCTACTGGCATTTTAGATATAGATTCAAAAGATAGAGACACTGATACATCAGAAAAAATAATTATACTTACTTTTTAAGCAATTGTAAAATAGACTTAATATAGTGATACCATTGAAAGGTCTGCCACGGTTTCCATTATAAATCATGTTTCACAGGTTTTTACTACCCAGATGTTTCCAACTCCAGTTAGGCACAGATCAGTGTGCATATAAGAGGCAATTTTTAAAAATAAAAAGCAAACCATGTAGATTCAGCTGTTTTAAAATAGGTTAATAAAATATTTAATCTGAGAAATTAGGAATGAAAAAGACCAATTTTGGCATCTACAACTTCCCGCACCTAGGACTGAATAGTTCCCTATGCTACATTTTTAATGCAATAGAGTTTTCTTTATATGATGGTTCTGACTTTTTGGGTACAACAGTAGCCCCATCTCCTATAAAAATAAATAAATAGAGGGTGAAAAAAATCTAACTATTAACAAATGTAATTGTGTAGGTTGTTTTATAGGAAAAATAAATAGAATTGTGAAAGATAATCATGTTGTACAAGCAGCTGCTGAGCATGAATGCTATATATTACAGTATCTAAAACATAAAACATTCTAGTCTATGAAATACCTTACACAGAGAAAGGACAGAGGAAGTTGAGAGTATAACCTAGGAAATTCTTGGGATCAGGGGAGCTGGGAGGATGAGGATGGAAAAGAGTACCAAAGTGAAACTCCTGCTTCCTTCATGGAAACTCTTGTACTACAATAGTAAGAACTCTGGATAATCTTATACCATATTAAATGGATCATCTTGCCATCCTTAACTTGTCTTTACCGTGTCCAAGTCTTCTCCAGAAGAGGGCCACTTTGTCCTTAAAGTGGCACTCAATTCTTACAATACATATGAACATATTTATTTAGTCTCTGTTGTTTGTAATATCTTCTCCAGATCTCGAGAACAAAATTTCTTTCCTGACCAATTCTATTCTTCACTTTGGGAAATGTTTTTTGTTCTCTTTCTAGCCCTTTTTATTTTTTTAGCAAAATTGCACAGTCTCAGTTCATGGGATACAAAATCTTTACGTATGAAGCAGGCGAGCAGTATAAAAAAATGCTAAGCTTTTCCAGAGAAGGAAAATGAAACAGTAACAGGCAAGTTCATCCCTGCCCCAACCCTTGTACTCTTCCTATTCATGGGCTCCCCTAAACCTGACCCCTAGTGCAGGCTACGGTAGGTCTCTGGGCCATCTTAGCTTATGCTCCCTGCTGCCAGGCACCCATGATCATTGCAGGAGTGAGAAATTTCAGGAGTGCGGGACTTCCCCACCCATACCCCCTCCAGTCCCGATATGCCCCAGGATACCCTCTATGTTGGAGGCTTCTAAGGGGGTGGCACAGAATTGGCAGATATGGCTTTGTGTTTAGCACAGAGGCTTGCTTTGCTGGTGCTATTTATCTGTGTGTGGGAATGAGCTTGCACCTGCAGTACTGCCCCCCTATGCATGAACAGTGCTGGTGCAAAGGGGTGTAAGGCAAAGCTGTATCTGGCCCTGCCATTTGGTACTAAAAGGCCCGTCTGTAAAGCTGGTTCAAACACTACAGCGTTCCATTGCAGACACAATGGAAAAATAAACTGGAAGAGCTGCCAGCAATGCAACAGTATCCAGGGCTTTGCTGCTAGCTGGTCTCCACATGCGGCACTCCTCTCTGCTCTCGTTTTCTGCCTGTCAGGTTTGAGAGCCAAAATTTCTCTCCTAACTGTAAATGAATATGACGAATACTTATAGCAGGGCAGTTTGCAATGTTATAGTTAAAGGTCTGTCAGAGGTTCCGTTATAAAACACTTGGCTGCGGCTCGGCGTATGCCAGGCCTTAGCCTGCAAGAGGTTTTACTGTTAAATTTAAGAAAAAAAGATAAATCCATTTGGCTGTTCCTGGGTTGCAGGAGCAGAGATAAACAGCAATGTCAGTTACTTTTGTTTGCTCCTATACCACAGAAAATACCTATTTCCCCCCTCCTTTTAATTCCTTCTTTGCCTGATAGGGTGTTCAAACGTCACACCAAGGAGCAGTAAGGCTCCATCCTGCAAAGTGCTGAGTTCCCTGGCCCTGAGCCAGGGAAACAGCACCAGAAAAGCACAAGAATAGTCCTATGAATTCAACAGGATTCTTTGTGCGCTTAAAGTTGAGTGTGTGCTTAAGTGCTGTGCTGTGCTGGACTGGGGACAGAGAGCCCAGCGCCTTGCAGGGATGAGCTCTTGGTGAACCTCTAGGGAAGGAAGGAAAAATATTTCCCCTTCCTGGAAGGGGAGCATCGGAGTTGTCCGTCCTGAAGGGAGGGCTTCATGAGTGAAGCAGACTTTTAAAAGCCAGTAGTTGGGCTAGTGGAGAGGCCCTTGTTTTCTAGGAGGAATATGTCATCTCTGGAGCCAGATCGCCTCTTTCTAGGGCTGGCCTTCATGGAAGGGTTGAGACTGCAGGTACTCTGCTTTGGCACTGCTGGCCCCCTGGAAGCCAGAGGCATGGGTTGTGAGTTAACCCCTCTGTGAGGTCTGGACTAAAACTATTTCATATCTAGAACTGCATCATTCTTCACTTGGTGAATCTCAGTGATCAAGGTGGGACTTTTACACTCACTGAGCCTCAACTGAAGGCCTTCATCTCTCCAGCTGAGGAGGGCAGGAAGCATTTCTCCCAGGAGTCTATCAGTACTCATGTCTTGCATTGCTGACAGAGGGTTGCGAGAAACCAAGGCAATTTCAGCCACTACAAATCCAGGGGATGAGTCCGTTTCTCAAATTTGACCCTTCCTGCTCTCCACACATGCTGCAGCCTTGACATACAGGCCCCGCCTCCAAACAGCTTTGTACATGAAATAACTAAGCTATAAAACACTCACTGTTTTACTAGCATGGGAATCTTTCCCATAATGCATGCAGGGTGTGTCTCAGTCAAACAGAGGCTAGTTCTTGGGGAGTCGGGTGCTTGTTCTGGAGTTGCTGCTTTACTGACGCAGTATTGGCCTGGCAGATAGTTCTGCTTGCAGCTCTTGTTTTCACTGTAGTCTGTATCTAGGATGACCAGATGTCCCAATTTTATAGGGACAGTCTCGATATTTGGGGCTTTTTTTTATATGGGCTCCTATTACCCCCTACCCTGTTCCGATTTTTCACACTTGCGATCTCATCACCCTATCTGTATCATGCAGCATAAGCAGTGCCAGCTCCTTTCTTCCTCTGATGTAAATTTAAAGTACAAAACCCTAACCTGTTTAGATTTCACCTCATTCCCATAAAGCGGACTATATGTCTGTAGATTTATTGCATGGGTTGTAATATGTTCCCACCACATTCTGGTACAGGAGGAGAAGTCACGGCCTTGCAAAGCAAAACAAAGTCACCATCAGAGTGGGCTTTGAACAGATAGAGAATATCTGTTCTAAAGAAGTGCCCTGGCTGCCAGAATTCAGACCCCTTCCTTTCAGTGCAGCTGGTAAGAACTTTTAAGATAGTGCCTACGAGCAGCTGTTGTGTCAGGGCCTATCAAGTCTATAATTACTTTTTAATGCCAAAGAAATCCTTTCAACCCATTGTGCAGGTCTGGTGGTTAAAGCAGAGAATTGGGAGTCAGGACTCCTGGATTCTATTCACAGCTCTACCAATAATGTGTGATCTTGGGCATGTCAGTTAACCTCTCTGTGTCTCAGTGACAATGAGAGATGTGTCAGACATTCACATGCTACAGCATGGGGTGCAATGCAAACATTTAGGTAGACCGCAACAGACAAATGGATTTCGAGCCATTGCAATGCTGCTTTATTGGATGTATGTTGCTTATACAGGGGCAATCCAGGGTATATCTGCCTTCCTAAGACTATTTCCTTACCACATGTTCTAAGCAGGTGTTACGTGGACTTAAACTCATAAACTCTGGCAGTCTATATTTTATATACTGTAAACCTCTGCTCTTTTGCTTGCTGTGGAATGAATTCCTTACACCGCCTCACCATATTTCAGTGATTAAATAATAACTCTCAGACTGAAGAAAGTGACTGGACTTTGCCTAGTAATTCACACCTGGGTGAGTTGTTAGGCAAGAGACTGAAGATTGAGTGCCATTTATGGCATCCAGGCATAAATTATTACACAGTAACTCAAGCTCTGAAATGTTTCATTGCATGTAGGAGACAGAGTGAGAAGAAATATATTGCACAGCTGGCTGTGATCTATATGGCAATACACCTACCTCAAGGGGGTCAGACAACATCATGTAAGTCATGAGCATAGCTTGAAGGATTGTGATCTCATCAGATGAAGATGTCACTTTGAAGGTTGTGCTACTTTCTATATTGGAAGGAAATTGTAAGTCTTTATAACAAGTAACATGTTTTATTAAAATCAGGCATCAAATGTTAGTTTTTCCTCCTGCCTATTTCTTTCTTTAGTTTTTGTAAAAGTTGGCTTTGTTTAGAGAAAAATACTGGATTGATTAAAAAAGTTAATTCTGGTTTTAAAGAGATTACCGGTTCTAGAGTGATTCCCTATTCTTAAAGTGCTAGAGTTGGTAATAACTCTAGCACTGGGATGGACTTTGTAAACAGGCTGACAGTATTATGGACTCCGCTTTCAAAACATAATGAATAGATGATTGTGGCGTGAAAGGGTTGGGATTGTGACATTAGAGGGGATACAGCCAATTGCAGACTTAATTTAGCTTATGTGCACTGTGCCATCTTGTTGAAAGGGCTGTGGAAGTCAATACAAAATCCACATTTGTGCAAGCCATCTATTTACCCTAGAAGTGGGCTAGGTCAGCACAATTTTGAAGTGGCTCCAAACTTTGGTTGGACTATTCATATGAGCGAAGATACTGGCAGGGGAGCAAAATTCAGCCTGGGCAGAGGGCTAGCAGAACGTCCATGTACCAGTTAAGGCCCATTTATGCCTTATTTTGACAGCTGTTATGCTGGTGCTCTGTACAGGGGTGAATTTCATCCAGATGTGTGTGTCTGCAGGATTAGGTCCAATGCTAAGTGTAAGGGACTGTGGAAGACTTTGTTACGGCCTAGCTAGGGAACTTTCACTTTCTCGAGCTGAGAGGTTACTGTGGGACATAGATAGCTGCTTTGTTATTGTAGGAGATAGTTCTTGAAGGACATAGTTGCTGTGTTACTGCAGGATATAGAAAGTTCTTGAAGGACATAGCTGCTTTGCATGGCCCTTTGTCAGGTAGTAGAAAGCCCCCCTTTAAGAAGCACCTAATTCTATATTCATGAACTGTTTTTGTGTAGTGCTTATTAACGCTGAATGTCTGCCCCTCCGTTGGACTCCGTCTCAGGCAGAGCTCCGGTGTGCTGGGTTCCCCGCCTTCGTGACTGCAACGCTTGGAGTCCCCGATGCGGGTGGGTCACTAACCTTCAGTAAAGCCAATAACTCACAGCTGTATGTAAGCCTCATTTTTCTCAGAGTACTCCTGCCAGGCCTGTGGTGCTTCAAGCACCTTGGCCCAGAACACCAGGTAACTCACATTCAGATGCTTTGAACAGATCTCATCTTATGCAGAGTTAGCCTCAGCTCTATCACTGACAATAAAAACAGAATACGGCCAGTTTCCCAGTATCAGCTGAACAGCTGCCCTGTTTTTACATGGGAGATGAATGAATAATTTCCGTCAATTCTTTGTCTGTTTTGCCTCGAGAATGCATGTGTCACTTTTCATACTGTTGTGTCTTCAGCAAGAGATCAAGCCACGTCAAAAGGGAGGTGGGAATTAGAAGCATGCTGATCATTATATGTTTTTTCTGGCCAGTGTTAGAGATGCCAAGAGGGAAATAAATATGGTTCGAATTCTGCTCTCGGTTGCATTGCGGCAACCCGCTTCTTGACTTCAGTCAGGCCTTGGGTTTGCTGTTGGCAAAGACTAGGATCTGAACAACGCTGCAGCCTTCTTAGTGTGCGGGAGTCTCTGTATCATTGGAATTAATTTTTTTAAATTTATATTTTTAGGGCAGATTAAATGTTGGGTATGGCCACCTTAAGTATCCCTCTAATTAAAATGAAATCCCTCAAGGACTTTTAAAGCCAAAGAGGCATTACATATTTAAGGGATTTACAGAATGTATTGATCTGATCAGCTGTAGTGGCTCCTTACATTTATATATGATAGACTCTAATAGCATGCATTATTGACAAGGATAGCCATGTGAGTACTGAAGTGGCCATTTGGCTGAACATCTACTTATGTCAACTTAAATCCGTGACGTATTGAGGGCTATGCACAGCTGCTGTTACATCCATGTATTAATGATGTGCATGTAGGTTGTAGTAATAAGTTGGCATGTGTATTAGGTTGTAAAAAAGTTGCACAATCTGGCATCAGATCCTTTCACTACCTCAGTTTTCCCTTCTTGGAATTCCCAATAATGGCACCCAGCCTCTCATGGGAGACCAATAACATTGGGTTATTACAACGTCACAGCTCAAACATCAACTTAAATCAAAACAAGTCTTTCCCTGACTCCACGGTTTCTTCATCTCCTTGCTGGGCTCAAGAGCTTTTCCCAAAGCCCAGTTCCTGCTGCCTGGAGTTTCCTTAAGTCTCTTCCTCTTCAGGCTTCTGCTCCTGTCCCTCAATGGCTGGAGCAAGCTGCAGATCTGTTCATCTGGCTTGTGTGGAGAGACCCTTTGCTGGTTCTTTCTGATTCTGTGGGACCCTTTTTCTCCTCAGTGACAAAACAAGCTCCCTCCTATGGGATAATCCCTCCAACGAACAGCCACCTACATACTAGGTGATGCTGATCACCTGACTCAGCCAGTGGCCCAATCCCAAATCCATCACCCGGGGCCAGATAACTAGACACAGGTCAGGCCGAGCCCAGTTCTTTTAAAGGGCTAGCCCACCCTTTGACATAGGTGCTTTTATTATTTTTTAATGTGCTTCAAACTTGATCGTGTCCCACAGAAGCCAATTGGAGTTTTGCTGTTTGACTCCAGTGAGAACAGGCTCATGTCTGCTTTGATCTTCCCATTTTCTCCCCACACACTAGTTCACTCATACAGCTGATTCATTATTACCCATTAGTCCCTTTAAGGACCCATAAAGAAGGCAAAAAGGCCTCTCCTCTGAGTGATACCACTGATGTAAGCAGCTTCTGTACCCACCACGGGAAGCTCCTTCTAGGCTGTGGGCAAGCAGGGGATGGACTTGGACGGAGCTGGATCAGTCTTGGACCTTGGTGATTCTGTGCCACAGGGGCCATTGCAGCAAGGGTGCAATTTAAAGCAGCCCTCAACCTGGACTGGGGCATGGATTGGCCCCAGATAGTCCCAGCATAGGTGAAGCTTGAGCTTTTCCTGACAGGAATGGGGCCACTTGAGCTGCCCAAGAGTATTCAGCCCTTCTTTGCTGCAGTTGCTACCTTCTTGAAAGTGCACAAAAATGCCTTTGGGCCCAATTTGGCCAGGCTGGGTACTGGTCTAGCAGAATTTTTTTCTCCCAAAACTATTCAGGTTCCTAG
This sequence comes from Dermochelys coriacea, assembly GCF_009764565.3. Taxonomy (NCBI): domain Eukaryota; kingdom Metazoa; phylum Chordata; order Testudines; family Dermochelyidae; genus Dermochelys; species Dermochelys coriacea. Next base: position 8,418,751 of record NC_050084.1, on the reverse strand, counting down.
GGTATGCTTCTCTAGGTATGGCAGGAAATGTTCTTGCTGAGCCTGTTGAGCATCTTGCTGTTGTTCCCTTGTAATAGAGGCAACAAAAGAGCATGTGTCTGCTCCGTTGGGCTGCCAGCATGTAGGCTACATTCTCCATGTTCCCCAGAGGGGGGGAAAAAGGCTTAGTTTGTCCATCTGTCACTCAGCTTTAAGGTAGTTGGTATCTTCCCCTTTCTTCAGAGAGGGATCCTCTCAATCCCACTGCTGATACCAACATATGGTGAAGCACACTCCCCCCTGGAGCACCCCTTACTGTCCGGGTGCAGTGTCACGAGTATCTTCAGTTCCAGTGCCTCCTGATGGCTGTTTGCCTCTGGCTCCAGACCTTCTGTGGCTCAGCCCTGTGGCCAAGTCACAGAGTTCAAATCCCTTCTGGGGTATCATGAACAAGAACAAAGAAATCTGAATCATTCTTCTGCCCCCTTGGGCAACTGAGGTCTTCTCTTTCTACTTGCAAAATCCCTATTGGGGCTTCCTCTGCTGTAGCCTACCATGCCCCCTATAGCATGCTTCCCTCTTTATCCTCCTGTTAAACCCTAACCCTAGCTCTGGATTTCCCTCCGCCAGAAAGACCTACCTCTTGGGGGGTGGGGGTGGATAAGAGAGAGAGAGTGTGTGGGTATGTCAACTGTCTAAATGGGCCATCTTGATTATCACTACAAAAGTTTTTTTTCTCCTGCTGATAATAGCTCATCTTCATTAATTAGCCTCTTACTCCATCTTTTCATGTTTTCTGTATATATATCTTCTTACTAGATGTTCCAATATATACATCCGATGAAGTGGGCTGTAGCCCATGAAAACTTATGCTCAAATAAATTTGTTAGTCTCTAAGATGCCACAAGTACTCCTGTTCTTTTTGCGGATACAGATTAACATGGCTGCTTCTCTGAAACCCGAGCTCCTTCAATCTACCTATTATGCCCAGGAGGTAATTAGCTATCCACCTCCCCAGGTTTAGAGCATGATTAACTGGGTGCATTTGCTAGCCTTGCAGGTGATGAGGGTTAAGCCCCATCATAATAAATCATTCTACATTTCTTCTCCTCCTTCCTAGCTGCTGGCACACTCCATCCCAGAGGTAGTGACATTTTAGTAATGCGTGAAGTGATCTATGCACATGCTGTCTATAAAACCCTATGGGTTGAAATGTACTAACTAAATAGAAGATATCTGTGCACAGAGGCATGTTGTGATAGGCCCATTCATAAAACAAATCCAAGCATGCGTACTATGCTAGTAAAGATAGTGCAGACTCCGGTTTTGAATGATCAGCTCTCACAAGATGTTACCATCAAATCTTGTATGTTACTACTTTTGTGCCACAGCAAATAAAACAAAACATAAACTCATCAGAGTCACCTCATAGTCACTGAAAAGGTAGACCTACCCTCTGGCCACAATATATAGTATTTCAAAATTGCTCTGTTAAATGTGCTTTGGCATCACTTGATTTAAAAGACCCTCAGTAGATTAACTGAGAGACAATGCAGCAGGGTGTTGAAGATTGTGTTGTCTAATAGAGGCAAAAAGTCCTTTGGCACCTTATAGACTAACAGACGTATTGGAGCATAAGCTTTACTCACTTTGTCATATTCACCCACAAAAGCTTATGCTCCAATACGTCTGTTAGTCTATAAGGTGCCACAGGACTCTTTGCTGCTTTTACAGATCCAGACTAACACGGTTACCCCTCTGATAGTTGTCTAATAGCTAGATCAGGGGAGTTGGCTTCTCTTACCAAGGCCTCGTCTGCACTAGATCTGGTTGGAAAAATTTTAACTAAACATTTTTTGGTTGTAATTTGTTGATTTCTTGAAATTGAAATGTTTTGTGGAGAAGGTTTGATTTTGATGAAGTTCTGACAGAACCCTACCTGCCATGCAGCATTACATTGCAAACCCACCGGGTTCCTGCTGGCTTACCCACCTGGCTCACTGGCAGCCTGCATGGCAGACTGATGCGGGGGCTGAAGAACCCAGAAGCCCTGGGGACCTGAAAATATCACACCTCTAACCACAGTAGTTGTGCTTGCAAAAACTCTGGTAGATACACTTATACCAGCAAAAAAGTCCTTTATTTCATTAGGAGAACTGGTATAAGCTATACAAGCAACAGCAGTCATTTGCTATATAAGCTGCATCTGTACTAGGAGGGTTTGTCCATATAGCTATATCCTTTCTAATGTAGACAAACCCTAGCTGGGCCACTGATCTCACTGTTTGACCTTGGGTAAGCCACCTATCTGTTGGTGTCTAATTACCACACCTGTAAATCAATTATAATAATACCTACCTACCATTGTAAAGTGCTTTCTAGTCTTTCGATAAAAAATGCTACACTTTGAAAGTGCAAAGTGTTATCATTAGGCCTACAAAAACATGCTCTATACAAGGTTTTAGATCTGGTTGACCTGCGTTCAGCACAGGTTGAAGGGAAATGTGAAAAGGTGATGTAAAGCTCACTTGTGCACTCTCTGAATCTTGGGGCTGCTGCAGAACCAGACCCCTTGTGCTAAGATAGAGCAGCCACAGCTGTGTTTTAACTTTCACTAGCTGCTATGCAGCCCTGAGGGGCCAAAAGCACATCTGAGGATTGGTGCAACAAAGGGACATTGGAGCTACACCGCCTTGCCTCTGGGCACGCCCTCTCTGCCAGCCGTGGTGTGTGGGTGTTGGCATAGAAGCCTCTACATGGATAGAGGATATCCCTTACACTGGGGTGATTCTCCCAGGGCCATATGCAGCAACTTTTGGGCTAGATTGCACTGGTGATGTGGTACAAAGTAAGTGCACTACACCCCAGAATCTGGTGCTATGAATTCTCACCCTGTCATAATAGGAAATATTTCTTAAAAGAAATAGGATTAGTTTTGTTCCCTAGCTATTTAAAAAAGAGAACACCAGCTATGACTCTGCACATCAGCTGCATTGATATGCAGAGGGGCACTACAAAAGTTCTGACATATTACATGTATCTGGTATTCAACAACCTCTTCACGCATTCTGATTTGCCTATGGAAATGCTCATAATCTCTCAGCAGAACAGCCAGCAATTCAGCTCTTGTTCACACAAGCCATATCAGAGTTGTTGGAGACACAAATAAGACCCAAATTTCAAACCTCATATACCATTGCAAACCCAAACGTATTTCCCCCCACCCCCAAGGTGTTCCTAGTAACAGCATCAAAGAGCTGCCAGATCTGAGACAGAACAAAGGGGCTCTGCTGAAAGAGGAAAAGTGGGCAGCATAGACAATAGCTGGAGAAGAGATGCTAGGTTTGACTACATGAATGCACCTTCATATTTATATCACTCAGCAGCAACTTCTCCCATTTAGGGCCTGACAAAAGAAGTCAACCTCTCTGTTATCATGCCCATGATAGTAGGGACCCTGGCTGTTGACTCGCTTTATCCCAGCTGTGTGATGACATGCCAGACAGAGTGTTAAGCAGTAGCTCATCCTACAGCCACGCCATCTTGTGTTCTGATCCTGTCAGATTGCACAAACTGAACATTGTTAGGAATGCTAAGTATCTGAATGGGAGACATCCAGGGAAGGCCTGGATTGCAGTGTGAGGGGCTGTGGACACAATAGGTGGTGCTCTTTCTTCTGAACTAATAGCCCAGTGTGGTGTTAGGGGCATTGTGTTGGTGGGGATGCTGTCATTAGGATGAGATATAAAACTGAAGCCGCGACCATTTATGGTCAGTAAAGGCTCGCCTGGGAGCCTAGGGGTTGGTGTTTCTCCTTGCTCTAGTTTTTGGAAATTACATTAGGCCTCTCTAATTTCCCCCTGCACTCTTAACTGGATATGGAAGCCTTTCCAAATAGCTGGCTAGTTTCTCTGTGTGATTAAATAGCTGCAACATGCCACCCCAAAGGCATTTCAGCAGTGAATGAGGTGATCCCTGTATATGTGCGTAGGTGCTCTGACGCTTGTGAAAAGTGATATAAATTGATATATAATAATAGTTAATAGTGTGATCTAATTGATAGTATGCCGGACTGGGACTCAAGAGACATGGTTTAAGCTAATTTGGAAAAAAGCACTCTTAATCTAGAACACGTGGAGTTATTCTGGAATAGCTATTCCACTTTAAAGTCACACCCTACTTTAATCTGGAATAATTTTCACATGCCCTTAGACTGGAAGTTCTTTGGGCTGGGGACTGTATTTGTACTTGTACAGCACCTGGCATGATGGAATGCCAATCTTGCTTGGGGCTGCTAGGTGTTATCACAGTACAAACGGTAATAATAATAATAATAATAATAGTTAATAATTAATATTAGGGCTGTCTCACAGTCTTGGAAATGTAGCCTAGTGAACTGAAAACTGTTGGGAAGGAATGTGCAACATTATGGCTGTCATGTTTATAAAATACAGGGCAAGTGGTTATTGGAAAGGGCTGGTTGGAAAGCAGAGTGAAAGGGGGTGATGAATATAGTGCCACTTTTCTTAAGTGGTCATTCCAAGGGACCAAAAAAATCGCTTCTTTCACGGACGCCTTCCCCAAATAAAGTTGGGGCAGAATTGTACTCCAGTATATTTGGAGGATCCCTGGGGGTGGTCCCTTACGAGAGGAGGTTACCCATTAAGGGAGATCTTTAGTGCAGATTTCACTGGATAGAATTTAAACATGCAGGAGCAATAACATATTACATGTCACTTATGCCCTTAATGAATATTTTAGATGGCAAGATGCCACATGGCCCATATTATTCAACTGTAACTGCAATGTATATGACCTGAGATCCTAAGTAACATGATTACAAGGAGTGTTACTCCCAAATAGTCATACATAATTCAGTGAAATTGGGGAGTTGGTACTCATTAGAGGCCATGGAGCTCCCAGTGTTACCAATACCAGCCATTCATTGCTGAGGTCAGTTGAGGGGCAGTGCAAGAAAACGTACACCATAGTTACCTGCACTGTCTCAGATGAGGGCATCAATGAAAAAACCTCATGATCAGTTATAGAGACAGTGGGCCTGATTTTTATTTACACTGACTCCTTTGCACTATTCTAGCTATGTCAAGGAGCATCACTTTAAGGCATACTGCCAGAGTGGTGTAACTGGCATAACTGAGAATCAGGCCCATCTTCATGTTCCAGAGTGCAGCTATGTCACTGATCAGCTGATAGCCAGTGTAAAAAGGATCTGAAGAGCCTTGCTTTATCCCAAGCAGGCAGTAACCAGCATATATTTGTTTTGCATTTAAATCATGTTATTTTAGATTTTACAACAATACAACAGGACTCTGAACTCTCTGGGATGGCAAGGGAAAGAACAAGGTACAGAAATGTTATCATCTGACTCGGGTCAGAGTCCTAGCATTGTGTGGCACTCTGACTGGCTCCCTGTAGGGTGTTATACTGTAGTACCCTGCTGCGCTGTAGTATCCTAATCCCATGCTGTACCGTAGAACCATGCAACCTAGTACCACAGTACCCTGCTCCTCCATAGTACCCAGGCACGCCGACTGCCTTCCTGTAAGGTGTTGTACCCTAGTACCATGCTGCACTGTAGTACCCTAATACCATGCTATACCCTAGTACCACAGTACCCTGCTCCTCCATAGTATCCAGGCACTCTGACTGCCTCCTTGCAGGGCATTGTACCCTAGCACTTTAGTACCATGTTGCACCCTAGTACCGTAATACAATGCTGTAGCCTAGTACCACAGTACCCTGCTCCTCCATAGTATCCAGCCACTTCTGCACCATACTTTACTAATACCGTAGTAGTACCATATTGCACCCTAGTACCCAGGAGCTCTGACTGTCTCCTTGCAGAATGCGTCACCAAACATCTCTCTTTTAAAGAGGCCAGAGAGACAGACATTGAATATTGTTGGTGCTGTTCAAAAATATGTCTCAGGCAGATTTTTCTTTTCTTTCTGTGGGAGGGGGAGGGAAGTGGGAAATCCATTTTGGCTGAAGCAGTTTTGCCAGTTTTTGTTCCAAAAAAAGGATGATTTTGCTTGTTAAGCTACAATGTGGCACACTGGTGAGTGTGAGAATCTGTGTATTTATCCTTGTGTATCTTATACAGGCTTGGAAAGATTAATTTTTTATCTGTAAATGTCAGTAAACATCAATTTCACTGTATGCACACAAACTGATGAAAACATATTTCCATAGAAGAAAATAGAAATTTATAGATAGGCAATGTAAGGCAAATGCTGCTTGTGAACTTACTAGAGTTTGATTTAAGGATATTTACTTTGTATATTTACTTTATATATTTTGACATTTAATGTTGACAATTTGTGCATTAATGGTAGTAAAGTATTAACTTGTTGAATCTCAATTTCTACGCTCATTAAATCATTGTTGTCTGCCCCCCTCTCAAAAAAATTTTCCCCCGCAACTTTGAAAATTTAAATGGATGAAAATGCTTAAAACCCATAATTTTTAGCAACTGTGAACATTTAAATAGATAAAAAGATGCTTAAAAATAAACATCTATATTATCTGTCAAAATTATTTTAAAAAAAAATTGAATTCTGCCAAACCTGATCTTAGCTATAACCTTGTGGATAAAGGACAGATTTTTCATTGGCTCCTCTGCAGGCCCCAGAGGAACCAGGGCATCAGTCTCTGCCCTTCTCTGCTCTCAAATTGAACCTCCCTCCCCCCAGCCCCCATCTCACACCACATGCCCCTGATTGCTCTTACAGACTCGCTTCCCCACCTCCTACCTATGTGTTTCACAACGTTACCTGTTTGAGAATTAAAAAGAAAATATTAACCCCCTGCAAAAACTCCCTTCAGAGGACTCCGTTCTGCTCTGAATTATACAGGTGCAAACCCAGTGGAACTGCACTGAAATTAGGAGAGTTATTCCTTATTTACCCTGGTGTAATTCACAACAGCACTGGAGCCTGAAAGTGAATCTTTGCTTTCCCCTGGCTCTTGCTGTGAGAGTGAGCTTCAGTTTACAGCATGATGTGAGAGCAGCAATCTGGTTAGGATCACATGACACACAGTAGATCTCGCTTATCTCCCATACCCACAAAACACACAGCCTGAGGGGGTGGGGAGGAAAGAAGCTCAGTTAGGATCAATGGAGGGGTACTGGCTCATGCTTATTCTGGTGCTCTGGCTTTTCTCTAGGAACTCCCTGGTCTAGGCTGAAATGATTCTCCTTTATCTGCAAGGACAGAAATTAAAATGCTCTCCCCACATTTCCTTCCTGGATGTATTAATTTTTTTAGTGCTCTCAGGCTGGCCGGACTCTCCTGTTCTGCTCTGTCCCACAGTGAAGCTGTACAGCCTTGGCCTCTCCATGTGCAGGTACAAGGAGGCCCCTGCCATACTCTCCAGGAGGGAGAGTTGTTGGCATTCTCCTACACTGATTGCAATCATATTCCCCACCACAGGAAGGCACTTCCTTTGTCACTTGCTTTTCCTTGCCTTCCACAGCCTGAGAATGAGTCCCAAGCAAGTAGCAAATGTGCTACACCTCCCAGCTCCCACCTCCGTTGGCTGAGGGACAGAGTGCTTCACCACTTTCAGATTAAAGCGCCGCTACGGGAGCTAAGTCCCAAAGCGTTTGATTAGCTTGGAAAACGTTAATCAGCCTTGCTGGCTGCTATTAAAGGTTAAACATCCCTGGGCTGTATTATTATTCTTTGAAGGAACTGTTCGCTCGCTGACAGAGGAGCAAAAAGAAAAGGAGTACTTGTGGCACCTTAGAGACTAACAGAGGAGTGTTCTCTTTATCTATTCATGAGGCTATTGATTCTAATGCAGCTTTTTCCCACAGTATTTTTATGGAGTGGCTTCTACTCCAGAGCATGGGGCAGACTGGTGGTGGAAATCTGAGACACCCCCCTCTCCCCATTTAAACTGCAGACCTTTTGCAAGAATTGCCTGGAGTTCTATAGGGGCAGCTGCTTACCCAGCACCTGCATTTACTGCTGTCCTATAAGTGTTGTTGTTTTGCACAATGCTCACATTTCCAGCAATTTCATAAACTCTCTTGCTTGTGTGGCACCTGCGTTGCTTGTGTTCCCACAGTTGCAATCCTCAGAGCATATTAGATGGTGCAATGTGACCACTGCTCTGGTCAAAGTGTTTCCACATTTCCAAGGGCTGCAGTTTAGCTCTGAAATGAAATGGGGCATTTCTTTTGTTTACCGTCAGTCTATGAGATTTCCCTTTGAAATAATAGCACAATAGAGGCTTAGCATTCAATGAAGAATCTACTTGGAAAAAAACATTTGGAATGCATCTATCCACATATACCGCTGGACAGTCCCAGAGTGGGAGTGGGTTTTCTCCATCTCATAAGGGCAAAGAGCCTGATCCAAAGCCCAGTGAAATCAATGGAAAGACTCTCATCGGCTTTCACTGGACTTTGGATTGGGTCGTATGAGCATATCTCCTCTTTACAGAACCTCATCCTGTTGGCGGCTCCCTGCTGAAGCTGCTATCCTTCCTGCCAAGGAAGGCCAACACAAAGTCTTTCACTGCCCCTTACTCCTCTTGCGACATGTTTCATTTTGGAATGAATCATGATGCTTATAAATCAACATCAAAGTAGAAAGAAAACATCTTCCACAGCCATGTCGGAGCGTTAATAAGGATGCCAGTAATTGCTCCTTTGGAAGCAATTCATCCTGTAAATATGTCTCCATCTCTCATCCTTGTTTCATCCATCTGTTTTGTCTTGAGTGTTCAGAATGCAAGCAGTTTGGGGCAGGGGCTGTCTCCCACTCTGTGTGTGTACAGCACCTAGTGCAGCAGAGCCCTGACGTGGTTGAGGCCCCCAGGCGCTACCACAATATAATGATGATGAAACTAGAAATGGGACAGGACAGGGAGTATTTATCTGACTCTCCTCCCCGTTGGAACTTTGGATTGAGGGAGGTTTGGGTAAATGAGACCCAGATCTGAACTGTTGCTTAATTTTGTTTTCATAAAACCACATACTCCCTTCTCTAACACAGACCTGCTGTTATTCACCTAATAGACCTTAATGGAACCTATGGAGCCATTTTTGTCTATTGAGTATATTTGAATATATTGTGATAAAAACCACGGGGACTGGCTAGTAATGAACTTTGCCTCTTGGTCCCCGTGTGTGTAGGCCTCAAGGGTCCAATCCTGCAAGAGACTGGGTTCCCTCAACTGCCACTGACTTCAGCCACATAATCCATCCTCGTAGGATAGTAGCCTAGTGACTGAAAGTTGTTCCCATTTGAAATGAACTGACGAGCTGTGGTCCGGTTGAAAGGGAAAAGTGACTGTGACCACATTGCTAGAAACTACTGCTTCAGCAGAAGTGAAATAGGCCTGGAGACAGCAGTCCCTGTCCTCACTGTCCTCGCATGCTGTAATTCAATCACAGCTATTGAACTGGAAGGAGGAATTAATTCAAGTAAATCCTATGGCTTCTGTCAGGCAGGAGGTGATCACAATGGCCTTATAATCTATACATTCTTAGAGGTGGTCCCTGTGGGCCCATTTGCTGAGGCCCATTTGCCTGTTGTGTGCATAGAGGCCTTCTGTCTCCAATGCCCTTGGTGTGGGACCCATCACAAATGTTACACTCACTTTAAGAAACCATGGTGGGTTGGGAGTGAAAGAGATGAAGAAACCTGAATGAACAACAAAATGAACATCCTCCCCAAACAATTTACACCCCCAATCCTGCAATCTGATACACATAGGTGGACTCCTATACCCACATGGATCTGGCTGCAGGATAGAGGCCCTTCCGTGTGACAGGGAAGATGGTAGTTTTTTCCTTGGTTTTACACAATATGATTTTCCTTGTATTTATTGTTTTTAAAGGTGTGTTCTTTTTTAAAAGAGGGTTGGGTTTACAAAAGAGCTCAGCTCCCCAAGCACCGAAAATCTAGTCAGAGGGGCCACAATAGAAGCATCAGGGTGCTCAGCACTTTGGAATATTTGGCCCCAATTGTGGGTGCCAATTATTTAAATCTGGACTTGAGCTCTTCTGAAAGTCGGGCCCATAGAGGGAAAGATTGCATCATTTATGTCCAGGAGGGGGATGGTGTAGATGTACAGCACCCAGGTACGGTTCCAGGAAGGATTATGCCCCATCCTGTGTCTTCGAAAAAGAACCGGGACCAATCTAGCCTCTTATCGCTTACATGTAAAAAGCAGGCTGGAGGGCTCATCCTGGCATCTTTTCTCCATCTCGCCCCTCATTGCTGGTGTAGTCTGCAGAATGATGCCTGTTACTTCCCTATGCTAAGGAATATGACCCTGCCTAGATTCCGGGCACATCAGAGACAGATATTTTTATTTATGGTTCTTGAATGAAGTGCACACCGCAAGTTAAGTGCAAAAACTTGTAGAAAGCATATGACCTAAATACATATTAAGTCTGACAAGTCATTTAATATTAGAGATTTTTCTATCATATTCACAAAGATGCAGGGACCACACTAAAGTGGGAAATGAAGTTTTGTTTTTTTTTAAAAAGATCCCAGTTTCATTGATCCTGTTAATTATTTTGTTCTTGTTTTTTCATGGAGGCACCTGAAGCTGGCGCTTGTGTTCACTTTATTTAGTGTTGTTGATTTGGTTGCTGTCATGAGAAAACACTTCAAATAAAAAGATCACCAGAGGGAAGGGAATTAACTGGCAGGAAAACAAGCATGGACAAAGAGAGAAATGCTATAATACCGTAACTCAGGGATCAGGCATTGATTTGTCCCATGATGCACGTGGGACAGACAATGGGCTTGATTTCCCACTGCTTTGTGTAGTCATTTACACCTGCGTAATGCTTCCAGGCCAGAATTCTCTGCTCACTCAGACCCCATCTACACGAGAGAAATTTGCACTTGTGTAACTACATTGACATAATAGTTAAAAAATGTCCTCAAAAGAGTCTCTTGCGGATTTGTATATTGTATAGGGGACCAATCCTTTCTCCATTCCCAGTCATGTTTGGTGCCCAGGGGCCATCCAAGATGATGGAAAAAGGTAAGGTACAACCCTCTGATGTTGACATGCTTCACCAGTGCAAAATGAGGCTGATACCACTGCAACATATTTTGGTGTTTTACCAGACTAAGGGCTCATCTGCACCAGAAGGTTGCACTGTTTTAATTTATGGTTTTAATTTATGGTGTGAATTTAAACCAAGTTAGTTAGGCTGGCACAAACCTCAGTGCAACCAAAAGGGCTGTAAAGTGAGGCCTACACCAGTGCACCTTAGGTCTTGACTACGCACAAATTTGCATTGGTTTAGTTAAAGCATCTTAATTAATTCTCTTTGTCCCTCTATGGGCCAAAGGTGGAAATCCCACAGTGGACACTCATATTTTGGTTTAAAAATGGGTTATTTTTGGTTGATTAGGTGCAGGTTTTAACTTTTAAGCAAAACTGAAAAAACGCTTCATAAACCACATTAAGAGAGTATCCATAGAGGGATTTGCCCTGCTTTTATTTAATTGTGAGTTAGGTAATTGACCTGCTTGGGCCCATCTGAAAATCCCCCCGGGCATCTACCTGCATTTTTAGGCACCTAAAAACCTTTGAAAATCTCACCCTGAGTCCTTTTGAAAATCTGTCCATAAATAATGCTAAGGGAGCTGCTGTGTGCCGAGCACTTTTGAAAATCTATTGGTAGAATAGCAAAGAGATTTAAGTGCCTCCCGGGATTTTCAAACATATCTAGGTGTCTAACTCCCATTGAAATGAAATGGAAATAGGAATTAGGTGCCTAGATTTTTGAAAAACCTACTCGACACCTCTCTGCATGTTTACACAGCTAAATAGTTTTGGAAAGTAGGAGCAAAACTCTTCTGAAAATCTGGCCTCACATGAAGAGAAGTGAATAGGACTTAGACATTTCAGCTTTAATGATCCCAGATGCTTTAATATCGCAGCAGTGGAATTTTCTTCTAGCTCTTTTTTACTTCAACAGACAATGTGGCATGCATTGAGCTAAGAGGCCTGCCTCAAAGATATTCAGCTGAAAACAGATAGCAGGCAGGCAACCTATTCAGATGCACATTGTTTTTAACTTATTTATATTTAAGTGATTCATAGACCATGCTTATGGTAATACAGTGGCTTTGTGTGTCTAATAAATAAAGGGTAAGTACAAGTCCCTTGCACTAAATGGGGTTTGTTTACCCAAACTCTGAGCTCCTCACTGAGAATTAACTATCATATGCCCCATAATAAGCCTGTCCTTTGTCTCTGTGCCACATGTGTTGTATGCTCTGAGGTTACCACAATAGCAAGTCCTTGCTATGGAGCCCTGGCACTCCATGGGTAAAATGCCTTTCAGCCAGCCCTACAATAAATTCACATCGGCTGTTGGATATCAACAATCAGGCTGTGTACGGGAAATAGAAATAATGGCTGGTATAAGAATGCTACTTAGCTCTGGAGGAATTACTTCCTCAAGAGTGAGTCACAAAGACAGATTGTGTCTGGGAGGCTGCAAGAGACTTTGGGCCTGGTTCTCCCTTGCCTATGCTGGTGTAAATCCACTGAAGCAAGCGGAATGATACTACTGTGAAACTGATGTAAGCGAGTTTAGGCTCAGGCCCTGTACTCCTCTTGCTAGGAAAGTCACCTCCTCAGCAGAAGAGTTAGAATACTCCCTTTGAAAACCTCTCTGCCTCTAGTTAAAATCTGGTAGCTGCTCTGCCCCTGACAGCTGAATTTTACTTCCCAGCACAGGAACTTAGTGTTACAATGCACCTCTCTCTTTTTATTGCCAGGAAAAGCACAGACTGACTAAACATAGTGACAAGAAAATAAACAATCCTTGTCCTTTTAGAAGCTGTAACAGAACCACTAGATGGTTTCCTATTAATCCTCTGGTGTAAGGTGTTTAGAGAGGGACTGTATCTTCCTGTGAATTTGTATAACCTCTACCACAATGGGGCTCCAATCCTGGGCCTCTGGGTATTCGTGTAATATATATGTTTTTTTAGAAATATGAACTCAGGGAATTGAAATTGGGGCAAATTGGGGCAAAGAGGACATCTAATATGCTGATTGGTGATTAAACCACAGTGTCATAAATATAAAGGGAAGGGTAATCACCTTTCTGTATACAGTGCTATAAAATCCCTCCTGGCCAGAGGCAAAACCCTTTCACCTGTAAAGGGTTAAGAAGTTAAGGTAACCTCACTGGCACCTGACCAAAATGACCAATGAGGGGACAAGATACTTTCAAATCTGGAGGGGCGGGGGAACAAAGGGTCTCTCTGTCTGTGTGATGCTTTTGCCGGGAACAGATCAGAAATGCAAGCCTTCCAACTCCTGTTAAATTAGTAAGTAATCTAGCTAGAAAATGCATTAGATTTTCTTTTGTTTAATGGCTGGTAAAATAAACTGTGCTGGAGGGAATGTATATTCCTGTTTTTGTGTCTTTTTGTAACTTAAGGTTTTGCCTAGAGGGATTCTCTATGTTTTGAATCTGATTACCCTGTAAGGTATTTACCATCCTGATTTTACAGAGGTGATTCTTTTACCTTTTCTTTAATTAAAATTCTTCTTTTAAGAACCTGATTGATTTTTCATTGTTCTTAAGATCCAAGGGTTTGGGTCTGTGTTCACCTGTACCAATTGGTGAGGATTATTATCAAGCCTTCCCCAGGAAAGGGGATGTAAGGCTTGGGGGAAAATTTTGGAAAAAGACTTCTCCAAGTGGTCTCTTTCCCTATTCTTTGTTTAAAACACTTGGTGGTGGCAACATACTGTTCAAGAACAAGGCAAAGTTTGTACCTTGGGGAAGTTTTTAACCTAAGCTGGTAATAACCTAAGCTGGGGTCTTTCATGCAGGTCCCCACATCTGTACCCTAGAGTTCAGAATGGGGAAGGAACCTTGACACACAACTTTTGGGGATGGAGTCAAATTTGCTTTTCCTTTCCACACCCCCATGCCACTCCTGAATTGTTTTGCATTTGAATCTCTCATGTATCCAGGTCTGCCCTGAGACTTGGAGTGCCCTGGTCTCAGTTTCTCCCTTCTCCAAGACATGTAAGGGCTGACCTCATTACTTCGGTTTAAGTAACAATCTTATTGCATCTCTTGGAGCCAGTTCAGGCTGCAATCCGATGGCTGCCCTTTATAATCCCACCGAGCTAAAACAAAACACTCCACGTGGTCTGCTCTGGCCTCCAAGGGGTTAATGTTTTCTAATTCACCGAAGCCCTCCATGCCTTGGTGAAGCATCATTCCCATCTGTTCCAGCTGATAATGTTCTGATGCCATTGGATTCTACTCCTCTTGATCCATTTGTTCAATGGCAGTGATGTTTACGCACTGTGCACCTCCCTTGCTGAACTGTAACAGAGGGGAAGAGAGGGGAAGGATGAGATTAAAGTTGCACTGAGTGATCTTTCTCCAGTAGAAGAGCAAAGAGAGAAGGAAACTTGCTCCGGGCCCATCTTGCCATGCAGCTGTCAGCGGATAGGACATGCTTCTCTCTCTTGTCTAATTCTTCACTCCATGAAAGGAGTGCTTGAAGCATGGGGTCCAGTTCTGTGCATCCCACTGTTCTATTAAAATGAATGGGGAAGTCTGCTGCCCCCAGATGTTGGCAGGCAGCTGTGGTCTAATAGATTGAACACAAGGCTGGAGACTTGGGTTCTTGTCCACTTATTTGCAGAGTGATTTTGGCAAAGCCATGTCATGCCTCCATGCCTCAGTTTCCCCATCTATAGAATGGGGATAATGATGCTTACCGACCTTTATAAAGGGCTTTGAACTCTATGGACAAAAAGGGGTAGGTGCCAAGTATTACTATTTATATAAACTGAAAGCGCCCCTTGTTTGTGAGTTAATAGCTATACCACAAGGAGTGTGTTAGCCCCAGCACGCTGCTATTGATGAAAGCACCCTTAACTGTGGCTGTTGTTATGATGCTGGAATGTTTAGAGATTACAGGTCACATCTTCAGTTTGTGCACATCGGCGTAAATTGACTTATGCCTGTGAACTCCAGGTTTACACTTTTTTTTTTTTTAACTAGAAGAAAAAGCTGAGGTCAGCGTGTTTGTTTTGGGCATATGGACAGTGGGTTCTGAGATCAGAAGCAAATCAGAGGGCAGGGACATGCATACTGTACTGATACTGAAACCAGCATATATGGTAGCTAATAGCCAGCTGCCTAGTGTATGGTTCCTGAAAACTAGAGATGAACTCAGTATGGCATTCCAGTCCGATCTGTGGAAAACATACCTTCCATTTGGATTATTTATTATTTTCAGATCTCTTGAAACTTCCACTTTTTATCCCTTTCTTCTTGGCAATCTTCCACCTCTGGGGCTGATCAGCCGTGATATTGACATAACCATGTCCATCCTCAGTCCCTGGAGGTTGACATCTTAATGAGGAAGGGTGGTTGGGACACACGCCTGTCTGTGACTTGGGAAACCTGGGTTCAAGTCCTTGCTCTGCCACAGACTTCCTGTGTGACTTTGGGCAAGTCACTTACCATCTCTGTGCTTCAGTTCCCGATCCGTAAAATGGGGGATGACAGCACTGCCCTACCTCACAGGGGTTTTATGAAAAAAATACAGTAAAGATTGTGAGCAGCTCAGATGCTACAATCATGGAGATCATAGAGGTACTTTAGATAGAGCCACCCTCTGTGAGAGGCACTAATTACTCCAGCTCCCATTGACTGGAGGAGAAGCTGCCTTCGGATTGGGGTGTGAGAGGAAGTAAAGTGAGGTTAATGAGTCCATACCCTCCCAACAAAAGTAAAACAAATTCTGGGGTGGCAGGCCTTGCTCATTCCAAGGTTGTTCTCAGAAATACAAAGGATTTCAGGCTAGAGCATTGGTGGCTTTCTGTCTTCCCCAGTGCCGTTATGATATCAAGCTTCTGCTCTTCTCTTGAAAGCCTCCCTCTTTCTCTGGCCTGGCAGGTGTGCAGAATGCTGATGAGAACACTACATGACCCACTTGCAGGCAATAATGTCTATGAATGGTCATTTCTCCCAGTCACAGGACTACAGGGATTCATCTCTTCGTTTGAGTAATTGTTGGGTTGAGTGTTTTGGGGAATGCTCATCACAGCTCTCGTATTTCAGTCCCATACTTGAACTCTAACCCTGGAGTGGAAAGCATATTCTGAGAATGGGAGGAAGAATTGAACCTTTCTGACCTTCCTCCTGCCGGCTGGATTCATGTTGAATCCACAGTAGTGGAACACAAGATAACCTGATTCCCAGAGTCAGAGGGGTGAGAGACTAGCAAATATTTGACATAGAAATGTTTCCTGATCAGAACTGAGGAGCTTTGCAATAAACAGAAAGGTAGGTAATCAAAATGTTTTATTGCTTTAAATTCATGAACAGTAAATGCTGGACCCTGAGACTGAAATGAATGTTAATGAAATCTTTTACAGTGATCAAATTCTTGAACACTTGTTGTGACAGTTTCCCACTGGAATTTTATAAAGCATTTCACCATTTATATACCCAGAATGTGCCCAGGACTTATAAAGTGGATTCTAGGGAGATGATTTAACCTAGGCACTGAAAACTGCACCATAAACAGGAACGATCAAAGTAGCCAGAAATGTTTACCAATCCTTGCTTAATGTGGTTTGCAAAACACTTGCCAAAAGTGTTGACTCTGGGTTATAATAAATATTGTGGATATTATCTAGACCAGCAGCCTTGTTAGGCTGCAGCTGACGCATAGCCAGGTTCAACTCTTGATCAATAAAAAGAGCCATCAAGTTCGTATCCACATTCTGAGCCTGCTATCTCTTAGCAACTACTATTTCAACTGAGCAGCTGAAAGCTTTGTCTCAATTAGGAGCTCTGCCATTGGCCACCAGCAGGGATGCAGTGGAGTTTGCTGTGAGTGGGTATTCCCTCTTGCCAAGACTAGAATCTTTACTGACTCTTCTAATAGTTCTACAGGATCTGTGACTGGAGCACGTGAAGTTAAATCTGGAGATAGTTTCTCACCATCGCTCTCGCCTGGTTTGATTTAGAAGGGGGAAAAGGTCTCAACTTTTATCACAAACCTCCTATTCATTCTTAGTGGATATAAACTGATGTAATCTGGTTGCATCAGGTGACCATCCAGGAATGAACTGTAGACGAGATTCCCTGGTGTATATTTATTTGCAGTAGCCAGAGCTTCATCACAGAAATCTTGGTAAGTAGCACTGATGTTCTTCCAAATATCTGAGGTTGTCTCTCACTTTGGGTCAACCAGCAAAAACGGGCTCCTTCGATTTCAGAATGGTTGTATCCAGGATTGCAGGATTCCTAAAGTCTGGCAGACAGCAAAGGTCATAGCTGTCCCCAAGCCAGTGAAACTATTGACAGACCCAAAGAGCTACTGACTGATTTCTCTGTTGTGTGTTGCATACAGTCTGATGGAGATACTAATCCTGATGCAGATTAAAGAGGTATCTGATCCTCAGCTGCCTTGCATTCAGGCTGCTTCCCGGAGGAGATGATGTACCCAAGTCCAGGTACTTTGTCTGACCCAATGTATAGAAAATGCATTTGAGTCCAGAAAGAAAGTTGGTGAAATCCTTATTTATTTGGTGGCAGCCTACAACACTGTGTGGCATGTTGGGCTGACGCCAAGCTGCTGCAAGTGATTCCTTATAGGCCAATGGTGCTGATTCACCCAAGAAATTATTAGCATCTGAAGCTTCATCCTGCAAGTCCATTATTTATTATTTTCAGATCTCTTTAAACTTCCACTTTTATATCCCTTTCTTCTAGGCAATCTTCCACCTCTGAGGCTGATCAGTTTTGGTATTGACATAACCACGTCCATCCTCAGTCCCTGGAGGTTGGCATCTTAATGAGGAAGGATGGTTGGGGCACAAGCCTGTCTGTGATTTGGGAAACTTGGGTTCAAGTCCTTGCTCTGCCACAGACTTCCTGTGTGACTTGCCCAAAGGGGAAAAATCAGTCACCTGAAACATCTCAGTAATGGTCTTCCACAAAGGTCAGTCTTAGCTCCCCATACATACACATAAGATCTCCCTGAAATTCAGGCTGAGAAGTATGTGTCTGCTGATTGACAACTGCATTGTCAATGCTGGAAATGAGTTCCACAAGCTTGCAGGGAATCTCAGCCCCGACCTGGGCATTTTGACCACTTACTTCTAGCAATGGAGATTAATTCTCAGTGAAATCAAGACAGTGGCAACTGCTGTCCATCTAAACAGTCCTCTTACTATTTAAGCTATCTCAATCTGTGGGCAAGGAATGCTGCTTCCATTCCATTCCGTCATTTGGGAATAAACTTGGCTGTAGCCAGACTTAATGGCCTCATCTGGAATCCCTGAAAATGAAGATTTCTTCCAGTACCACCTTGATATGAAAACTATCAGGCATCTCCTGGGGACCAGACCCTTTGGTCCTTCCTGCATCTGTATTGGCCATGGTGTTTGCTCCATCTGAATACTGCTGTGCAGCCATCACACTCTGGTTGCTGACATGGAGTGGAATTTGGCCACTCGTATTATTAGTAGCTGCTTGAATGGGTTTCCAGTCTCTGTGTTCGCTAACATGCATAGCTCCTCCAGACTTTTGACAAGATGCCATTGCTGTCAAATCTGCCTGGAGAGCTGTGACCGATGAAAACAACCCAATACATCTCCAGTTGACTGATGGACCAGTCTTAGACAGGAAATAATATGCAGCTTCAACTTGACGATCTGCTTATATTCAGGGGAGTGTGTGACACCACAACTGATCTCTCGACAATTGCGATGGCAGCCAATGCACTCTTGGATGAGAGCAAAATTGGCCTTTTATCATGCACAGACAATCAGCACCCCCACAGAGCTGAAAACTACATCCTTAGAGTGGAAGCATTGGTGGAAAAGAGTCTAACGCACTAAATACATTCAGGAGTCCATTGCAGCACCTGTCTCCTTGCCCACTTGATCATAGATCATGCATCAGACTCACAGGCTACTCTCTGGCTCATCCCGAGTTGCCGCAACTATCCACCAGCGTGGTCTGGTTTCCTCTCCATACTGTGACTGTGAGGCGGAGTTGCAGACAATCACTCATTTGGTGGAAGAGTGCCCAACCCCACATCTGGAGAGTGATTTACAATGCCTGGCCTCCCTTGATATAGAGGCCATGCTTTGGTCCTGCAGCTTGGACATTAACCTCTGATGCCGGTGTACAAGAGAAGAAAAGAAATGCTTTGTCCAAATTAATGCACCATTATCAGGCAGGTGAAGTGCCCGGCTTTAGAAACCATGAAATAACCGTTTCAGCTCTCACCTAGTTAACAAAATATTAGGGGTCAGATTCAGTTCTCTGTTACACCATGGCAACCTCACTGCAGCCAACGAGACCTTGTGTGTAGATGTGAAGAAAGGCCTGACTCTCTGATTGCCCTGTTCCTAGGGCAGTCATTTCCTGTAGTGCAAAACTGCTGTTCAACTGCCATTCTGACCTGGGAGCTTTTTACACTCTGGCCTTGTCTACACTTGAACGTTCTCCTGGTATAACTATATCGGTCAGGAGTGTGTGTGTTTTTTTTTTTTTAGTGGTAGTTAAACTGGTACACTCTTGGCCAGGTCCGCAGCATGACACACTTCTGCCAGCACAGAGATGTCAGTTGCGGGGTGAAGAGGTGTGAGCCCTGACCGACATAGCTGCGCAAGCAGAAGTCCCTAGTGTAGATGCAGCTATACCAGTAAAACCACACCAACAAAACCCACAGTGTAAAGCAGACTCCTAAGCGTGCTTCTGTTGGCATAGCTAATTTCATTTGGGAAGCAGTGTTCCTACACTGGCAGAAATCTCCTTCCATTGACATACGTTGGGCCTATGATAGTGATTATGCCAGTTTACACTATGTAGTGTAGACAGCCTAAGTGCACTTTGCTGGTATAAGCTATGTCCACATTAGGAGCATTATAATATATTGGCATACATATACCAGTAAAGTGTGTCTAGTTTAAACATGGCCACAGTGTGGATGCAGTTATACTGGCATATCGGTGCCTTATACCAATACAGTTTGTTCCCCTTACCATATGGGAAAAGCCAGACCAGTATAAAGCGCCTTTATGCTTATCTAATGGCATCCATACTAGCAAGGTGATACAGCTTAGCTATACTGGAATAGTTAGAGGAGTACAACTGTCTGGTGCAGAGAGGTACTCATTTTACTTTCATGCAAATGACTCTACAAGGTGCCTGGCAATGCAATATCAGGCCCAAACGTGGAAGGCAAATGCATACATTAAAAAAAAAAAAGATAGAAAAGAAAAACATATATTTGTAAAGGTTTAGGTTTTGTAAACCTTTCCCCCTCCATAGAACCTAAATGCAGGGGTTAAACCAGCCAAGAGTGTCTCTTTTAAACAGTTATAGTTGTTTCTTTGCTGTTCATCTTTAAAAGAAGACCAAAAACTGTCAAGCTCTTCGTTCAACATATCAAACACAAAACAATGATTATCAGTGATTACAGTGTCTCTAAATGAAGAAAAATAATTGTCAGCAGCTGTGAATGTGATTGCTTAGGTTTCAGACATAGTGCTTGAGAGAGCTGGTTATGTAAAGTGAATAGACCCCCTTTTCCCCTCATATTCCAGTGGCTACACACAATCACTAAGGAGCCCAAAAGCGAAAGTTTTAGGGCTTGACCCAAGACTCCCATTGACCTCAATGCCATGTTCATGTTGTATTTAGGAAAATATGTATATATAAAGAGTCCACAGGCAAATCAGAGAAATATAAACTGCTTTTATTAATAGAAATTGATCAAGTGCAGGATGCTACTGGAAAATTCAGCCTCCTTCCAGACCACTATCCTCACATCTGCCCCTCCAGATATAGGGACATTGTTACATGGCCATTACTGAAATTAATTGTCTTCACAAAGTAACCCATTCATGGATGTCAGATGTGCTGCTATTACACAGATGTAGAGTCATGAACAAAAGATTTAGAACATCTCCTGAAATTTGTGCTGTCAAAATTACAGTGGCCTGTGGAGATTTGCCTGCCAGTGGCAGCCCGGTGTGGCAAGCCATTAACGTGGTGCATGCCTGGCATCTGTCTTCTGTGCTCTCAAACATTCTGTGGGTTAAGATATTGTGCCCCCCACTTGCTCTCCAACCAGGGAAGGGCTGAGCACACTCAAATCATGTTGGTAGGAGAGAATTGTCACCTTGCACACAAATGGCTCTCTATGGCAAGGCCAGGAAGCAGTGCTGATGGGCACCAGAAGAAGCTGCTTCCAACCCTCTGCAGACCATGGATGGGTCACTTGCAACCTGATGCCAACGAGGGAGCAAACAAGGCCAATGCTGTGCACACAGGTTTGTGTAACCCACTGGTTAGTGAGTATTGTGACCCCCTTGGTGCCCAGTCAACAGAGGATGTGAGTCTGTGCCAGTTCACAGCTACTGAGCTTGGTTCTTTCGCTTAAGCTCTAGAGACTCATGCTTCTAACTCTGGAGATCCCTAGGTCAATCCCCCACGTCAGTCAAGATGGTAGCCATCACAAATGCTCCTCAACAGTTAAAGAGAAGGAATCCTCTTTCTGAAGCTGTGGAGCATCAGCCAACCTGGATGTGGCCTAAGGGATTAACCCTTGCAGAGGCTGCATTACCTTATGCAAGAAGTGCCTGGACTGGTAGATCCATAAACTAACATGCTCCGGAGCCTCGAAGTGCTGTCCAGGAGTCCCTGTATCCCTTCTGCTCTCCCTCCACACCAGCTCCACTCCTTTGATGGCTCTCTGCTGCCTGGACCAGAGAAGGAGGAGTTAGCTCTCATTATGGCTACATGGTCAGCCATTATGACAACCAATAAGTCATGTAAAAAAGGAAATTACTTTTAGATCATATAACAGTGGAACAGGCATTACATGTCCACATATGGACATGAAAATGGAGTAGGCGCTGCCCCAGGTAGCACAGGTATAAAGAGACTCCACACTTCACTGTCCTTTTCCATCTATGTCTGCAAGCAAATGTTCAATTTTCCATGGGAACAACCTCTAAATTTCCTTTAGACAGAACAGAATTGACATGGGAATCACCTGTGGGTTTACATTTAAAATATTTACACGGGTTTATGATTGCCTGGCCTGACAGGCAGAAAAGTTAGTCACAAGAGCAAAGAGGAGGGAATAGATGAAGAACGAAGCCTAAGACAGTAAAGGTGGCTCATTACAAAGTGACACTGAAGCAAGGCTGGCCACATGGAGACTTCTTTTCAGAGAGTCTGTCATCATAGAAAGAAAAGGAGTACTTGTGGCACCTTAGAGACTAACAAATTTATTAGAGCATAAGCTTTTGTGAGCTACAGCTCACTTCATTGGATGCATACAGTGGAAAATATAGTGGGGAGATTTTATATACACAGAGAACATGAAACAATGGGTGTTACCATACACACTGTAACAAGAGTGATCAGGAAAGGTGAGCTATTACCAGCAGGAGAGTGAGGGGGGAGGGGTGGTGGTGATAATCAAGGTGGGCCATTTCCTGCAGTTTACAAGGACAGTAGGAGCGGAAATAAACAAGGGGAAATAGTTTTACTTTGTGAAATGACACATCCACTCCCAGTCTTTATTCAAGCCTAAGTTAATTGTATCCAGTTTGCAAATTAATTCCAATTCAGCAGCCTCTCATTGGAGTCTGTTTTTGAAGTTTTTTTGTTGAAGAATTGCCACTTTTAGGTCTGGAATCGAGTGACCAAAGAGATTGAAGTGTTCTCCAACTGGTTTTTGAATGTTAAAAATGTTAAGAGTGAAGTGAAGTGACATGCGAATGGTCACACAACAATTCCAGTGCTCTGTCCACTAGGCGAGTATTTCCCAACCTTTTCAGGTTGGCAACTGCTTATTTGAAGTAAAAAATAAGAGTAAAAACATGTATCAATGATAACGAGGAGCCTGTGTAATTTATCTATTGTGTGTGCTTTGAGGGGTTGACAGAATACTTCACCTGGAAGGGTCAGAGGGTGTGGGGGAACCAGATTTTCTTTGTTTGCAACTCTAATAAAATTTTCTACACCTTGAGACCCCCTTCATGGCCCCCAAGGGTCACGCCCCACCAATTGAGAAACACGGCACTAGACTGTGCTGCCTCAGTTGAAAAAGAGGTGAAACCTTGACCCCATTGAGATCAATGGGAATTTTGCCATTGACTTCCATGGATCCAGGATTTCACCCAAGGAATCTTAGGGAAGCTGATGCAATTAGAGTGACCAGGATGTTGGAATTATAAATGTTGGTAACCCAAACTAGAATCTGACCAGGGTGCAGGACTTAACACGCCTTGCAAAAAAGTGTGGTGGGATCTTTATGCACACAAATGCCGAGGAGGACCTGAGTTTCATCTCATATGAAAAACGGCACCTCCGGCAGGACAGTGTCTCCATTCTTGGGACAAGACTTCAGCTGGTTTGTATGAGTGGCACTCTTCCATCCTCCCTCAGGAACTATTTCCAGATGGCTGCTATTAATGTCAGGTGTGTGGACCAGGGAGGGTTGCTGAATCTGTGAAGAGACGTGGGAACCTGGATAGCTTCCCCCTTTTTTGAATTCGTGGCTATCCTGGAGGCAGGAGTTCGGTGTAGAATAGCTACTTTTGCGTCCACCTCATCACAAAAATGGTTGCCGGGGATTCTTCCTTGATCATTTCCCCCAGCTCTCGACATGCAGATGTAATAATGCGGTTGCGTGTGCTGAGGCAAAATTGTAATTTTCTCAGTGTGAAGAAAAGTCCTGTTTCATTAAGGGCACGAAGGTGAAGTGATTTCCCTCCCTGGTCTCTTTTTACTTGTTTCAAGATTACCAGTTCTTGGCTAAGGTCACCTCATTCCCTCTGAGAGCCGTCTAGTGGACAACTCCATTGCAGCAGAGACACTCCCATGTATTGCCTTCCGTTTGTTTGACGCTACTCCTGTTAAAATCAATTTATTTATATCGAATGGGTGCATTCTTGTGATGAGAGCAAGGAAGTGATAGCGGGGGGGGGGGGCTCCTGTGCTGTGTCCCCATCTCTGGCACTGACTTTCTGAGAGCTGTTAGGTAAGTCACAGGAACCCCTGAGTTAAATTCTGTGGGCTATGTTATGCAGGAGGTCAGACTAAATAATCATAACAATCCCTTCTGGCGTTAGACTCTATGAAACTTGTGTCATCTCTCCATGCAGGGATGGTCTCGATATACTTGGTTCCTCATCAGGAACCATGTGGGGAGGGGGAATTGAACTAAATGATCTCTTGAGGTCCCTTCCAGCCCTACATTGCTATGATTCTCTGCCTTGGTTTACCCCTTTGCAATTTTATTGTTACAAAATTATTGCTACCTAGGACTTCCTGATTGTCACTACGGTTCACATCATGATTATGTGGGACCTCCTGGTGACAGCAGGGCTAGAACTGAAATCTGATCCTTCGACTCCAAAAGCACAGGTCACTCCCTAGCAGGTAAGCTAAAGGAGACCCTCCATTAGTAGCTAATAGTAACCACTATGATATACATAATTGAACCGATCTGATTCCACTTAGTTCATGGCCATGGTACACATATAGACTAGCCAGAATACTAGTCTAATAGGTTATACTGGCTGTAGAATGACTGTGCCTAATAGGGTACAAAATGTGAGCGAGGCCAAACAGCAAAAATTAAGATGTTTGTACACCAATGCGAGGAGCCTAGGTAACAAAATGGAGGAACTAGAGCTATTGGTGCAGGAAGTGAAACCATATATTATAGGGATAACAGAAACATGGTGGAATAGTAGTCGTGACTGGACTACAGGTATTGAAGGGTATGTGCTGTTTAGGAAAGACAGAAACAAAGGTAAAGGGGGTAGAGTAGCATTGTATATCAATGATGAGGTAGAATGTAAAGAAATAAGAAGCGATGCAATGGATAAGACAGAGTCCGTCTGGGCAAAAATTACATTGGGGAAGATAACTAGTAAAGCCTCTCCTACGATAGTGCTTGGGGTGTGCTATAGACCTCCGGGATCTAATTTGGATATGGATAGAGCCCTTTTTAATGTTTTTAATAAAGTAAATACTAATGGAAACTGCGTGATCATGGGAGACTTTAACTTCCCAGATATAGACTGGAGGACCAGTGCTAGTAATAATAATAGGGCTCAGATTTTCCTAGATGCAATAGCTGATGGATTCCTTCATCAAGTAGTTGCTGAACTGACTAGAGGGGATGCCATTTTAGATTTAATTTTGGTGAGTAGCGAGGACCTCATAGAAGAAATGGTTGTAGGGGACAATCTTGGCTCAAGTGATCATGAGCTAATTCAGTTCAAACTAAATGGAAAGATTAACAAAAATAAATCTGCAACTAGAGTTTTTGATTTCAAAAGGGCTGACTTTCAAAAATTAAGGAAATTAGTTAGGGAAGTGGATTGGACTGAAGAACTTATGGATCTAAAGGTAGAGGAGGCCTGGGATTACTTTAAATCAAAGCTGCAGAAGCTATCTATCGGAAGCCTGTATCCCAAGAAAGGGGAAAAAATTCATAGGAAGGAGTTGTAGACCAAGCTGGATGAGCAAGCATCTTAGAGAGGTGATTAAGAAGAAGCAGAAAGCATACAGGGAGTGGAAGATGGGAGGGATCAGCAAGGAAAGCTACCTAATTGAGGTCAGAACATGTAGGGATAAAGTGAGACAGGCTAAAAGTCGAGTAGAGTTGGACCTTGCAAAGGGAATTAAAACCAATAGTAAAAGGTTCTATAGCTATATAAATAAGAAGAAAACTAAGAAAGAAGAAGTGGGGCCGCTAAACACTGAGGATGGAGTGGAGGTTAAAGATAATCTAGGCATGGCCCAATATCTAAACAAATACTTTGCCTCAGTCTTTAATAAGGCTAAAGAGGATCTTAGGGATAATGGTAGCATGACAAATGGGAATGAGGATATGGAGGTAGATATTACCATATCTGAGGCAGAAGCGAAACTCAAACAGCTTAATGGGACTAAATCGGGGGGCCCAGATAATCTTCATCCAAGAATATTAAAGGAATTGGCACCTGAAATTGCAAGCCCATTAGCAAGAATTTTTAATGAATTTGTAAACTCGGGAGTAGTACCGAATGATTGGAGAATTGCTAATATAGTTCCTATTTTTAAGAAAGGAAAAAAAAGTGATCCGGGTAACTACAGGCCAGTTAGTTTGACATCTGTAGTATGCAAGGTCCTGGAAAAAATTTTGAAGGAGAAATTAGTTAAGGACATTGAAGTCAATGGTAAATGGGACAAAATACAACATGGTTTTACAAAAGGTAGATCGTGCCAAACCAACCTAATCTCCTTTTTTGAAATTTTAGATAAAGGAAATGCAGTGGATCTAATTTACCTAGATTTCAGTAAGGCATTTGATACCGTGCCACCTGGGGAATTATTAGTTAAATTGGAGAAGATGGGGATCAATATGAACATCAAAAGGTGGATAAGGAATTGGTTAAAGGGGAGACTGCAACGGGTCCTACTGAAAGGAGAACTGTCAGGTTGGAGGGAGGTTACCAGTGGAGTTCCTCAGGGATCGGTTTTGGGATCAATCTTATTTAATCTTTTTATTACTGACCTTGGCACAAAAAGTGGGAGTGTGCTAATAAAGTTTGCAGATAATACAAAGCTGGGAGGTATTGCCAATTCAGAGAAGGATCGGGATATTATACAGGAGGATCTGGATGACCTTGTAAACTGGAGTAATAGTAATAGGATGAAATTTAATAGTGAGAAGTGTAAGGTTATGCATTTAGGGATTAATAACAAGAATTTTAGTTATAAGTTGGGGACGCATCAATTAGAAGTAACGGAAGAGGAGAAGGACCTTGGAGTATTGGTTGATCATAGGATGACTATGAGCTGCCAATGTGATACGGCTGTGAAAAAAGCTAATGCGGTTTTGGGATGCATCAGGAGAGGCATTTCCAGTAGGGATAAGGAGGTTTTAGTACCATTATACAAGGCACTGGTGAGACCTCACCTAGAATACTGTGTGCAGTTCTGGTCTCCCATGTTTAAAAAGGATGAATTCAAACTGGAGTAGGTACAGAGAAGGGCTACTAGGATGATCCGAGGAATGGAAAACTTGTCTTATGAAAGGAGACTTAAGGAGCTTGGCT
Source organism: Dermochelys coriacea (assembly GCF_009764565.3). NCBI lineage: Eukaryota > Metazoa > Chordata > Testudines > Dermochelyidae > Dermochelys > Dermochelys coriacea. Next base: position 8,391,622 of record NC_050084.1, on the reverse strand, counting down.
TGTTTAGCCTAACTAAACGAAGGTTGAGGGGAGATATGATTGCTCTCTATAAATATATCAGAGGGATAAAGACAGGAGAGGGAGAGGAATTATTTCAGCTCAGCACCAATGTGGACACAAGAACAAATGGGTATAAACTGGCCACCAGGAAGTTTAGACTTGAAATTAGACGAAGGTTTCTAACCATCAGAGGAGTGAAGTTTTGGAATAGCCTTCCAAGGGAAGCAGTGGGGGCAAAAGATCTATCTGGTTTTAAGATTCTACTCGATAAGTTTATGGAGGAGATGGTATGATGGGATAATGGGATTTTGGTAAGTTATTGATCTTTAAATATTCAGGGTAAATAGGACTAATCCCCTGAGATGGGATATTAGATGGATGGGATCTGAGTTACTACAGAAAATTCTTTCCTGGGTATCTGGCTGGTGAATCTTGCCCATATGCTCAGGGTTTAGCTGATTGCCATATTTGGGGTTGGGAAGGAATTTTCCTCCAGGGCAGATTGGAGAGGCCCTGGAGGTTTTTCGCCTTCCTCTGTAGCATGGGGCACTTGAGGGAGGCTTCTCTGCTCCTTGAAGTCTTTAAACCATGATTTAAGGACTTCAATAGCTCAGACATAGGTGAGGTTTTTTGTAGGAGTGGGTGGGTGAGATTCTGTGGCCTGCGCTGTGCAGGAGGTCGGACTAGATGATCAGAATGGTCCCTTCTGACCGTAGTATCTATGAATCTATCTCGCCAGAGTGTTATGAGACTAAGGTTTGTAAAATGCTTTGAGTCCCCCAGAAGCACTTGGTGTTGGCCACTGTCGGAAGACAGGATACTGGGCTAGATGGACCATTGGTCTGACCCACTCTGGCCATTCTTATGTAGGTGCTATGGTAATATAAATAATAATAATAATAAAGATGAAGCTCTTCACTACTCCACCGTTTTCTCTTTTATAACTCTGCTGCACTTGTGCCAGCCTTCCATAGGCTTAAGGGGCTTGATGTCCATTTACACCACTCTGGAAGTGTAAAGGGGCCTTATATTTGGTATAAATTATGTGCTACCTTAGTGCTAATGAGACTCAGGTCCAAAGCTTTTGCCATAGTGGTCCGCACTGATGCTGTTACACTGAAGTCCACAGCAGCTTTTACTTTTTATACGTATGGGCTGAGTACCAAGTCATGCCTCTCACTTACACCTATCTATGTCTGTAGAATTCAGCCAATGCTTCTGATGCAACCCTGACTGAATGGAGTGTGCTGAGGGAGAAGGGGGTGCCAGCATACAAGAGGCAATGTGGCCAAGGTGACAGAGCACTGGATGAGGACTCAGAAGATCTTGCTTCTGCCACTGGCCTGCTAGGTGAAATTGTGGAAGTCATTTCATTTCTCTGTCCCTCCGTTTCCCCATCTGTAAAATGGGGATAATGATATTGACCTCCTCTGTAAAGCACTTTGAGATCTATGGATGAAGAGTGCTCTATGAGAGCTAGGTATCATTATTGAGAGGCCTGATCTTCATGTCCTACAAGTCAGAGTTATCTAAGTATCTCACATGCAGTGCCCCTCCAAAGCAGCAGTGAATGAGCAGATTCCATCTAAAGCTGGCTGGGAACAGAGCCTTCCTTTGGATAATAGTACGAATACTGAGCGCTTGCATATGTAGCTCTTTACATCTTCACTGTCCCCTACTACTCACTACCTGACTCTTAGAACACACCCCTGTGAGGGAGGTCAGCAAGGATCATTAGCCTCCTTGTATGGACAGGGAAAATGAAGCACAGAGACATTAATGGTCTGATTTGTAAAGGTGCTGAACATTTGAGTTAATGGAAGCTGCGTATTCTCAGCATCCCTGAAAATCAGGCTGTAAGTGATTTGCTTGAGGCCCAACAGAAAATCATTGTCAAAACCAGGTCCCTGGCCACTAGCTCACACTGCCTCTCTACCATCCCGGGCTGTTCTGTATGTGTAGTCAAGGCTCAAACTAAGGTCTCGAAAATGGAATCAGTTAATCTTTGACTGTTTTCCATGACCTCTTCCTTACTTTCCCCATTGATTCATTGGAATAGCTGGATTTTTTTGGCTTCCTCAGTCATATTTTATTTGTTGTTTTAATTGTGAATGGCATCCCATTGCTTGCAATCGTCACTCCAGAAAATAAGACACTTAATTAGTAAAAGGGAAGCACCTGGCTGGAAGCTTCTCAGGCAAGAGCACAACTTGAGAATTGAACTCCAGTCTGTCCCCTGGGTGCCATTATCTGCCCGAGACTTGTCTTCCTAGAAGCAACTCTCCTATCATGTTCGACAGATTTCAGAACTCCAAGCGGTCTCCATAGATCTCAAGGCCCTTCATGCAATTACAATGTATCTTGTTAAGAGCCAGATGTGCCTATGAACTCCACACCGATCCATTCTTGGATATCAAAGGATGCAATGGAGCGTAAGGGGGTGTGTTGTAGCAGCAGTGTGGCAGAGAAGATGGCTGTGTTTTTATAGGCTGCTTATCTAAACCCATGACTGCTTGGCACCTGTGCTCAAATGAAATGGAGCAACCAAAATTCAAGCCGGCGTGATGCCATCCTGACAGATGGGTACACGTGTAGGCAGCCAAGAGACCAGGTATATAGAGAGAGTACATTTATTGAGGGCAGGATTCCCAGGCGGGAAAGACTAAACAGCTGTTCATGTGGCGCATATGTGCCTATAGTTAAAGGTATCTTACATGACTGATCACGGTCCAGGCTGCTCTCCTGTCCAATGTCTGCAAGTTATCCCTACCATTTCGTCTTCCGAAATCTTATTTACGGGTGCATAGGAGACAGAGAAATTAATTCCAACACAACCTCTCTCTCCTTTTCCTTCTTTGTTGGAGGCCTCCAACGTAGCCATTTAATAAGCTAGGCCCAGTCGGGCAGCAGAGTTACCCTAACATAAAACTGGAACAACACAACCCTTCACCTTGATTTAGAGACGAATGGGGAGTTTTCTTCCTAACTTGGCTTTTAAGTGTATGTGAAACATTTGGGATTTAATAGTCTTATTGCTCCCAGTTCCTTTGTATTACTCTCTCTTTTTACCTACAGACGGGATTCCTGTACCTTCTGTGAGGGTATAGGGGTATGAAAAAGTAAGTATTTCCATTTCTCCCCTATAGAGTGGCCTCACTAACCTGGGGTGCTCTCTGTCTGTCTTTTCAAGGTGTTGCCATCAGCTAGGGGATGTTCATTACATCTCTGCTTCCTTTAAATGCCCTTTAGTTCAGAAATGTCTTAGGGTTTTCATGTTTACTGCCACCACAGCCAAGTTTAAACAGTTACAAACTGGCTACAGAAGGTCCTGTAGTGACTGGAGATGAATCTGCTGTAAGCGGCATGTTGTGGTTTGGGAGAGGGACACTTGTCTGCAGCTGCACCACATAGGGTTGTGATCTTATCAGATTTCCCATGCTAAGCAGGGCTAGGTCTGCTTGGATGGGAAAACTTCAAGGTAAACCCAGGCTCCTGCAGGAGGTAGAGATGGTGCTTTAGCAAAGGGCATTATTTCCTCCTTAACAACTTTGCTGGGGTAGGAAACTGTGACCTTTCCTTTCACCATGAAAAAGGAAAAGCCTGAGAAAAGAGAGAGACTGAAATATGTATGCCCACAATGTAGAACTGATCAATGAAATTGTTTTTAATTGTTCACTTTATTAATATAACTTCATAAGCAAAGTTTTATAAATGAAACTACATTCATTCATAAAACCAGGTATCCCAATAAGTGGCTAATTGAGTTTCACTTTCAGCCCAATTGCTGCTTAAATCACTGAAACTTACACTGTTTCAACATTGTAACTTGTGTTCATTGTTTACCATTCCTTACACTTGTCCATATTGTAACTCAAACTCCATTTTAACTTGTCCCAAACTCCATTTTAAAATGCTCACTCCATTTTGTAAACCCTGCCGCAACCTTCATTTTGCAATCTTATTAGTGTAGTTTAGATGTGTGAATGAGGTATGTATGGATGATGGAATCAATCTCCAGCCCCAGCCTGTCCTGATGAAATAAACTGTATACACCAACGGCTGAAGATGCAGACAACAGCCCTGACAAAGCAAGAAGAGTCCACCCTAAAAAGAAAAGAACAAAAGTACAATTGAAGAAACATCAAAGCCAGGTCCTAGGCTGAAAGTCATGTCTGCAATTGATGGGTGATCAATCACACCGAACCCAGAGGCAGCGTGACATAGCAAGACCTATAGACAGACTCTGGATTCAAACTAAAGCCTACAAAAAGGATGGGTGAGATGGAAGACTTTGGAGGGTAACATTCTGCTGCCAACATGGAAAGGCATCCGTGCATGTCCGACAGAGACCCAGCTCTTCCTTGTGCCCGGCTTTCCTGGCCAGTTAGCCGCCACAAGCTACGAACACAAGCCACAAACTCAATCTACATTCAGGACTGGTAACTATACAGCAGAACATTTGATGTGTACGTGTGTGTGTGTATTGTGACAAAGCTCTGTCCTTGCCTCCATGGGTCCCATGTTTCCTGGCAGATTTCACTAGCTTCAGAGGCTCACTGTGACCCTGCATGTAATGCTTCTCTCTCTAGAGACAAGGGTCACAGTCTACTGAGCCATTTTCATCATAAGCCAATGAGGGAGGTGAGAAGTTATCCTTCCTTGTACAGTTTCTGTTGTCTCCCAGTCTCAATGATTAATCGGGGGGCAAAGGTGGGGGGGGAGCCCAGGCCCACCCTCTACTCCAGGTCTCAGCCCAGGGACCCTAATAGTATCAGCTATGGTACTGACCTTTTAGAAACATAACATGTACAATTCCCTGGGCTACTTCCCCCACAGCAGCCCTCACTTCCTCAAGCTCCACTTCACCCTTATCTTAGGGCCTCCTTCCTTGTGCCTGATATGGTGTGTACTACTCGGCCTCTCCAACAGCACAACTTCCTCCCACAGCTCCTGGCATGCACACCCACCTGACTAACTGGGAGGCTTTTAACTAGTTTCAGCCAGCCCCTGATTGGCTTCAGGTGTCCCAATCAACCTAGCCTTCTCCCTGCCTTCTGGAAAGTTCTTAATTGGCCCCAGGTGTCTTAATTGACCTGGAGCAACTGCCATTTCACTTATCCTTGTACCAGGGATTTGTTTAGCTTGGAGCTAATAAATCTATCTTCCACTACTTTTCTATAGCCATCTGGCCTTGCCCCATCACAGTATACATAGGTATTAGATATTAGTTATTGGTCATAAATCAAATTGTGTTATAATAAACATGACATCTTGTCTTGTCCCCTGAAACAATCCTGTGTAGTTTTGTCTGCATAATAAGGAAAGCAAACTATGGCTCTTTTAGACGGAGTTAGGGAATGAGTTCCAGAGCTGAGGACCTTGCACTGCAAACACTGCTCCCTCTAACCCATAAAGATATGCATCTGAGGACTTGTCTGCTTCCATGTCCCAACTGATCTCAGTTGATGGATTAAAGCACAAAGAGAGAGGTAGTGATGCCCAGGACCCAAACAATAGATGGCTTTATAGATCAGCACCATAACCTTGAATTGCACAGTACAATCACAGAACATATGTACTCCACATGCAAAATACTGCTAAGAAAATGAGCCAACTACATTCTGCACTAGTTGATAGTCACTGGTCACTGTTTCTAGGTCTGGGTCTCCCAGGTGCAGATCCCCTATCTGACACCCTATTTGGGCAGTGAAACCCTGCAGTCCAGCCACCCTGAACTCTGGAACAAGTGCTTTAGATCTCCTGAGCTGCTTAGACACATTCCCCCAGAATCCACCTGGCTGTGGGAGTTCTGGTTTCTCAATTAATACGGCAGTAAAGACAGGAACACAGTCTTAACAGAGAAATTTGTTAACCACAAACACATTACTCTTAACAAAGCACACTGGAGCGTTACAGATCTTTGAATAGCAAAGAGTCCTGAATGCAGCCCTCCAAATCTGATCTCACCCCTCCGTAAGTCCTGGGTTTGGACAGCAACCAGAGATGATGCAGCCTTTCCTGCCTTCCTCCTTAGCTTGATCTTCTGGCATGTGTTTCTCCTCCTGTGGCCTATGTGCTTCAGATGGAGGAATTCTGGGTTCGAGCCCCTATCCCATCAGCTTCTGTGCAGAGAATCATTCAAAGTCAATAGCCCTTCTGGTAGAAAATCCATTGTTCTAGAATGGAAGAGTTATGCAATGTTGATGGCACTACATTGTTCTGTGCCAGCTTCCAGATGCTCTAATCCACAAAAGAGGTTACAATAGAACATCAAGGTCACACTGCATAATTACAATACAAAGCAGAATCCCTGAAACAAAATGGGGTTTACCAAGCAAATTGCAGTTCACTATTAGATATGAGACACCCCCCTTCCCTCCAACCTGTCACCAGCTCCACAAGACAAGGAATGGTCAGGAGAAGTTGGAGAAGCACTCTTGGCCACCACTGATATCTAGACCTCCAGAAACAGCCAGTCCTCCTCGGTTTGGTCAAAGGCCTCACCTGGTTTTTATATGTGAGGAGTCCTTTTGTCCCATCGAGACAAATGAGTTCTGAAAGCACTTGATGAAGGAGGGTAACGTTATCCTCAGGTTATATAGGAGGAAACTAAGGTACAAGGAGATGGATGTGACTTGCCCAAGGTCACCCAGTAAGTCAGCATCAGAGCCAAAAATGGAATCCTGACACCTAGCGCAGTGCCATACCTGTTGGGCAAAGGAGAAACCTGCCTCTTCTACTGTCCTTGTGTACGGTAGGGTTTTGAATATGTGTTGTTCCTGTCCTAGAGATGTTGTGGCAGAGGCACTGCAGGATGTCAATCAATAGTACATTTCTATCCAAGGTCCTTACAAGTGGCTTTTGATATAATGTCAATGGAAGGAGGAGGGTCACATAATTGGGCATTAAGAGACACAGGGTCTATTCCTGACTGTGCTGCTAACATGCTGTGTGATCTTGGACAAATCACTCACTCTCTCCGTGCCTTAATTTCCTCTTCTGTAAATGTGAGACACTGTAATACTGCCTGCCTACCTACCTCACAGGAGCATTTTATGAGGCTTACTTAATTAATGTCTGTCATACACTCTGGTGGAAAGCACTGTAGAAGCATGCAGTATCATTACAATTAATTAACACCGGCAAAACACTTTTTACTTTTATGTAATGCCTTTCATCCCAAGAATACTTTACAAACTATGGCCCCAATCCTGCAATCAGATCCATGTGCGTGGATCCCTGAACTCTCTGAGGCTTTATATGGGTGCAGGGATCTGCCTGTGTAGATCCAGTTGCAGGATAAGATCCTACATACATTTGGCACAATGGAAATGCACCAACTTCTGGGGTGAAGAGCACAGATAACTAGTGCATGCCACCGTGAGGCAGGGAGATTTCTATGGCCAAAGATACTGCAGCAAATCCCTTCTTGTATAAAAAATGCCCGGAATCTTTCAGAGACCCAGGAATACAATACTGATCTCACTGAGCTAGTGCATAGTCTATTATTAGTGCACATCAAAGTTGACGTGCAGCACTACTGCTCCATGATAAAACCACAAAGCACGATGAATGCACCTAGATAAGCAAACACGGAGTAAAGCAATGGCCCTATATCCTTGCCAGACACAGTGATTGGACTTAAGAGGCCCAACTGATCTCAACCTGGAGTAACTCCGCTGACATCCACAGGGACGCATCAGCATGAAACCTGTTGGTGTAAATTAAATCAGAATCAGGCCTTCAGGACAAGCGCTTAGATTTTGCTCCTGTTCACAGAGGCGTAAATCCAGAGCAAACCAAAGTCCAAATACCGGGACTGTGTGTGACAAAGACCCAAAACGAGGCACTCACAAAAAAATGAGCAGTGCAGGAAACCGAAATGGATGTTGGGTCCATTACTTTAGTGCAAATAACAATGGCCATCGCCCTCACTTTCTGATGTCAATATTTGTCAGCAACCACTGTGACGGGGAGGGGGGGCATCATCCTAGCTGGCGTGTAGAACACAGGCGAGGTTGGATCTGACCTAAGCATAGGCCACTTGGCCGGTTATGATCCAGAGTGACTCCACTTCGGTCCAGGGGGGTTTACACTGCATTGGGGCCGGAGCAGCATCAGGCCCCAGGACCAGCAGGAAATCTGTTGATTGCACCACCCCCCCCCCGCCAAAAAAAAAATGCACGAGGCTCCCACGGGGAACCAGATCTGGCCGAGCCCTTTTGCAGGAGGGTCCCCAGGTGCAGGCCACCCCACTCCCCGAGTCTTATTTACTCCCCCCCCCCCCCGTGAGCGAGCCGCGCTCCGCAGCCTGCTCGCGGCATTGTGGGATGAAACAAGATGTAGGCAGAGACGGGCGAGGGGAGAACGCTGGTCGCGGTGGGCCGAGGCCGCGCCGCAGCCAATGGCGAGGGCGGCTGGCGGAGCCCCTGCAAGGGGCGGGGCGGCTATTTCAGCGCGGGGGAGGCGGCCGGGCGGAGAGCGAGCGAGCGCCGGGCTGAGCGGGGCACAGGGCGGCAGCGCAGCGGGGGGAAGCCGGTGCCAGAGCGAGTGCGCGGCGGAGGCGCTTCGGGTCCGTTTGCCGGTGACTCCCGCGGGGCAGGTGAGCCGGGCGCGCCCGGCGGGGGGGGGGGAAGGGAAGTGGGTTGTGTGTTTTTTTTTTTTTTGGCCTGGTGCATTCATGCGCGGGGGGGGGGCTGCAACTCCTCCCCCCCTCCGAGGCTGCAACTCTTCCCCCCCCCCCCCCCGGAGGCTGCAACTCCTGGCCGTGGTGGGGGTGGGAAGCGAGTGGGCTGCAATCCGGGGCGGGGGTGGCTGCACCTCCCTTCTCTCTCCAGCCCCCACACGGCTCCAGCTGGCGGCTTCACCTCCCCCTCCTCCCCAGCTTTCTGCCCCTGGGAGCTGCCCCCTTTCTTGGAGCCGGGGCGCTGCTCAGATTCCCCCCCCCCCTCCCCCCACTTGCCCTTACTCCTGCTGCAGCCTCCGCGTGACGCCTCTGCCCAGCCCCTTCCCGCAGCCCGGAGCCGGCTTTGCTGCTCCGGTGACTCCGCTGCCATCGGCGCATGGCTGGGCCTCCCGTGCAGACCCCACCCCGCGGCGTTTAGCCGGGGCTGCCGCCTCCGGCCTGCCCCTGCTCAGCCCGCGGAGCCGCGTTCTCCGAGGCAAGGTCATCTCCGTGAGCCGAGCTCTAGACACTTCCCCTGGGGGCCCGGAAAGTGAAGGTCGCTGCCCCCACCAGACCTCCGCGAGCCTTGGGCTGCATGGAAACCTCCTCCCCTGGGACAGCTTAAGAGTGGCGAGGCTGCAGAGTACATTGCGTTAGGGTGGTGTAGGGACCAGTCCTGTGCTAGCAGGAGGTGGCTCTGGTCTCTTTCAGGGGTAAAGGGGAAGGGTCCCTCCCTTCCTCCCCTTAGAGGAAAGGGCAAATGTTCTACCTATTCTGTGGCATTAATTCAGGGATCCGCTTCTCCCCGTCAGTTTAAGCGTCAGCCTCTCTTGAGGCCTGTGTTGGTGGCTTCTCCCCCTGGGAAATGCAACAGCAGCCAAGCCTCCTTGGGTCAGGAGTGAGCTGTCTCTGGCCCTTTCTAGGAGGACGAGGGGTGTCGTGGTACTGTTAAGGCCCAGCCCTGTGGCTAAGGGAGGAGCGGCTGCTCTGATCTGCAGGTGGAGTAATTGTGCTTGGCAATGCCAAGGAGCATGATGTTTGGCCTCTGGTGCTGTGGCTCTGCGTGCTGCTCCCTAACCTGTTCACACTTCCACCCTCCCCTTTCCAGACAGGGTCTGCAGCATCCTCGCTCAGCTGCTGTTGTGAAAAGGATGTTGTAGCCAGGAGAGAGGCGAGTATGGCTCAAAAGGGGGCGGGTGAGGAAAGGAGAGGAGACATCTACACACTTAGCAGAAGGGAGTTGTTGTTGCACCACTGGCAGACTAGTGCTTGGCAGGCTTTTTCCTGCTCCCAGGAATTCCTGTTTTAAGTAAGAACCAGGAAGGAAGACCCTTTCTGCAGGTCTCTCACTGACAGTCCTGTAATTACAGATGCCCTCTGAATTGACTCTTGAAGCAGCCACATGTGGCTTGTCCTGAGTGCTTGGCTGTCTCTCTAGGGCTTTCCTTTGTGGTTGTTGGCATACTTGAGGCTCCAAATCTACTGCATCCTGCTAAACAGTGATATTAAACCCCAATCATCTGGGAGGGTCTGGGGGGGAAGGCACCTGTGACTGGGTTCCTAAAAACTCTTACAAATGCACGTGCTCTTTCCTGGCATTCTAGATGAATTCCCATCCTCTTCCTTTAATGCTATTAGTGTGTGTTAATAATAGCAATGCTCAATTATACACGGTATCTGTAATCTATAAATTAGAGCACTAGGACTCTTCAACTGCAGGCAGAATAAAGAATTGAAGCATTGTTGTCATAGGGCTGTTATGTAACTGGATTCTTTCTTTCGTTCTCTCTTTGGATAGCAGGCTTCTTTAGTTGCTATAACAAAGCTACTCCTTCAGTTTTTCTGGGACTGCTCTAGGAAACGATCATTGTAGCAGACTCTCTCCTTAATGGAGTTAAACACGTATGGGTTTCCTACCTCCAAACATATAGTGCTAGTAATATAGCTCAAGATTTACGAAGCCTTGTTATGGCACTGTAAACTTAATGGGGCTTTGCAAACCTAATTTGACACATTCTCCACTGTAAAAAGGTTACATCCTTAAAACGTATAACTTTTTTTTTTTTTTGGTGATCCTATGGTAAAGCAAAATATGATAACCAGCAGCCATGGGCATCATCTAGACAGCTGCCCTTAACTTGTGTAGTCCTTCAAATGAGGGCCCTAAACTGGTCCAATATCATGCCTGATTCTCCAGTTGTTCCACCAAAATAACAATGGAGACCTGAGTTCAAAGTGGCTGTATGTTGCCCATGTGCTAGTTGAAATGGGTCGTACATCAAAAGTACTAATCAACACAGGTCCACTCTTAGGTCGGGCAAAATTCACAAGTTTGTTTTTAGTGGGCGTTTTGGCCAGGTAAGAACTGAAACATTAAATTGCATATAAAACTAGCTACAACTGGTGGCTGTGCCCTTAGCAGGGGATCGGAGAACCACATATGGGTGGCTTATCACTGGCTAGCCTAGAACTCCCTAACTAGTTTTAGCAGAGTGACAGGGTGTTTTACCTCTTTCCGGCATGCGACAGGTCAGGCTCTTAAAAGGTCCCAGGTAGGCTCTCTTGTCTTGGATGGAAGCATTGTTCCACAGCAGAACTGTCAACCCTAACATCCCAATATCGCAATGTTGTGCAGTGCATGAGACACAAGCAAAACTGTTTAGGTTTCATTGGTCAAGCTGAGCAAAGTGCAAAAGGGAATCCATGACACAGGGAGGTAAACTAGATCTGAAACTGCTACAGTTCTGGTCTGAAATAGCAAGAACAGCTGGAATGACCCTTAACCTTACATTTAAAGGGAATGTGTACACACTTGAGTGAAATACTAAAGGCTTCTGCTACTATATCCATTGAATGCATTGACCTACAATCAGTGTGGAGACAAACATAGTCTGGGGGCTGCTGTTGGTAGAGCCATATTACTGCTCCACTCCATTGGCTATACCTGTAAGGAAATCTGGCTTTAGCCATTGCTTATTGATTTGCAGGACTGCTGTTCCTCTAACTTAGGATTTATGGGTTTTTAAAGCTAAAAATGTATGTACAGATGGTGATACTTGGCTGTCTCTAGTCTAATCTCTAAGTAGCTTCATGTACTACAGCATTCCACAAACTAATAGTATATGTGAGTTGTAGCTCACGAAAGCTATGCTCAGATAAACTTGTTAGTCTCTAAGGTGCCACAAGTACTCCTTTTCTTTCTAGGATATACTGTGTAATGTGCCTAGTACCAGATGTTGGGCAAGACGGGTTTGGTGTAATGTGCAATATAAATATAGAACACTGTATCCAGAACTGTTTTACATTATGTAGACTATGTATTCTAATGCATGAAAACTGTAGAAGAATCCTATGGGCACATCTTAATACTTTATGTTCTTCCTTAGGTTCACAATGTCTGACAGAAAGGCTGTGATCAAGAATGCAGACATGTCTGAGGACATGCAGCAGGATGCTGTAGACTGTGCTACGCAGGCAATGGAGAAGTACAACATAGAGAAAGACATTGCAGCATATATAAAGAAGGTATTGTGTAGCTGCTATACAATGGCATAGGTTAGTGGGGACATGTTGACTATCAGTCATCCCCATAGTACCGGAGTGCCTCATAGCACCCCTCTGAGATAGGACAGTTGCTGTTATACCTGTTTCTTGGGTGGCAGCTGAGATTGATTCTATAATTTGGTCTCAGAGTAGCAGCCGTGTTAGTCTGTATTCGCAAAAAGAAAAGCAGTACTTGTGGCACCTTAGAGACTAACAAATTTATTAGAGCATAAGCTTTCGTGAGCTACAGCATCCGATGAAGTGAGCTGTAGCTCACGAAAGCTTATGCTCTAATAAATTTGTTAGTCTCTAAGGTGCCACAAGTACTGCTTTTCTTTTTATAATTTGGTCAGATCACACAGGCAGTCTGAGGTAGAGAGAGACTTGAACCTGGGTTTTCGAAGTTCTCGGCTAGCACCTTAACCAATGGGCCATTCTTTCTGGCTAGCCAAGCTAAAAGGACTTGGTTGCTATTTACCTTAAGTAGCGACTTAATGTATTGTTGCTAGCTGTCTGCAATCATCTGAATCTTTGGAAGGTGTGACTTGATTTAAACTCTGTGTGGCTACTGTAGTTAAAAACAAACACAAAACCCAACCCATCTAGTCAAGTGAAACTTGCTTGCTTCTGCTTAGCATTTCTAGGCTAAGTAAACTTCCACTTCCACCCTCTTTCCCCCCCCCCCCCCGCTCTGCCCCAGGCTTTTCTATCTATTGACATATTCTTAACACTATGCGTTTTTGAAAGTTCTGACCACCAGCTCTAATTGAGGTGAATGGAGCTGGCCTGCAGAGATGATGATGAAACTTAAACATCTCACGTCTGTCTGAACTCTTTACCTGGATTTATCTGAGGAATCCCTGAAGATTAGAGGAACTGACTGATCAAAGTATCTGTTTGTTCACCTTATGCATTTGATGGCATCTTGTGGCATAGTTGGTTTTCCCCTGTTTGTGTAGACCTTCCACACAGCAACAAGGGAGAGAGAGCACTTGGGGGAGGGAAACAGAGGAAAATATTATTATAAAGCCAAAAGTAGGCCAGGGGGTTTGGGACCCAATGTGGGACCTGAAATTACTTAACTCAGTTCAACTCTAATTCAATTTGAAATTCAATGATCTTAATGAGTTGAGCATATCTTTTATATTTTCTTAAAATCGGCCTTTCCAGGTCAAAAAAGTGACTAATCCAGAAGGCTCTTGGGACAGTGCAACAAGGGAATGGAATAAAACATATGACAACTAAAGCTCAGGAAAGAAAATGGCTTATTGTGTATTTGCTTCCTTTCCTGATGTAAAGGAAATGGCTTACTGCACATGAAATGGAAGAAAGGTTACTCGCAAAGGACTTCAACTGTCTTTGTTGTTGGTGCCTTGCTGCTTTCTGGTGTATAGTCTGAGGCTTTCTCACTTTTTCCTCGGCCCCCCTGCCCCCTTTTAAATCAGGACTGTTGAGTCTGATATTTCCCTAGTTTTTGCCTGAAGACTGGGTCATGGGAGATCCATCTTAACTGAAGGGATGAGAGCTCTCAATCCTTACCAGAAACCCTTCTCTCTCAATTGCTACATTTTTTAAATTGTTTATCCCAATGAAACACTACTTCACTTGTTCAGCGTTTGGCTTTGCTGAAGTCTTCCCAAGGCAGACAATACGTGAATTATTCTGCTTGTTTACATTAGAAAGTCTCCTCACAAACTCTTCTGCTGCTTTATGAAGAATGCCTGAAGCCTGACTACCCCCCCCCCCCCCCTTTTTTCAAGTGACCTTTAAGATCCAGTGCCTTACTGGAACAAGCATTCCCAAATACTTTCTCTGTGAGTCGGCTTGGAATGGTAGGGTTTAAACAGTTCTGTGGAAGAACTGGCCTATGCATGTGGCTTGAATACCACTGTACCAAGGGGACTTTTAAAATCTGCAGTTATGGCCTGGAGCTTGTGTATAAATCACTCAGATAAGTACCTGGCATGGGAACTCCTTCACACTCTATTGCGGCCCTTTTGTCGCCTGCTAATTAGCACATCAGTAATGTAGTAGTATCTTGCATCCACCTGTGTCTTCAGATTTCCATTGCATTTGTATCTAACAGTAACCAGTTAGGAATGTATATTTCAGACTGTCCTGGTGTGGGCTTTCTTGGTCTTAACTACTGTACTCTCTCTCCCTCTTAGGAATTTGACAAGAAATACAACCCTACTTGGCACTGCATTGTTGGCAGAAATTTTGGCAGCTATGTAACACATGAGACAAAGCACTTCATCTATTTTTACTTGGGTCAGGTTGCAATTCTTCTGTTCAAATCTGGATAGGAAGTCAGAGCAAGTGAAATTTTGGACTGTAATGCACTGATGGCTGAAGCCAAGATCCCCTTTAACATGGCTGTGCCGCTGCATGGACTGTATACTATATTTAATGTGTATATGTTGCAGTAAAATCTACTTCTGTTTAGTTGCCTGGGAAGAAGGCAGCATTTTTTGTTACTGCTTTTTGTTTGGGTTTTTTTTTGGTTGTATTGCACTAGGGAAAACTGTAAATGCTTAAACAATGGCCTTTCAATGGGAAGAAATAAAACTGTTCCACAAACAGCTCCCCCAGTGGTAACCTTTTCTTTGGTAAGGTGGGGAAAACACTTTTTTGTTCAGCAGACCAAAAAGCGATCTTATTGCGTTCATAGTAAATACTCTTATTAGACTGTTTAAACTTCTGTGTGTATCGATGGAGGAACATCAGCTTTCCTTTTCAGTTTTAGTCTGTGGGGAGCTGTGTCAATTTGGCTTCGCTGGTCATCTCAGCAGTTGGTGGGGAGAAAGGCCTTATAATGCCCATGTAAGTTAGCAGGAAGGCTTTTTAACAAGGTTTTCATTCAAAAAAGTATATCCTGTCTTGGGACTGCATGGCAAATATACAACTGGGCCTTGATGTATTATGTAGAAAATGCCCACACCACTGCCCTCGGATCAGCCTACATGGAGCAACCAAACTCACAGCAACTTAATCTAGTCTGAAACTTAAATGTTCCCCCTAATTTATTATTTGGTTTTTGTTTTGTTTTGTTTTTTTTGTAGGAGGAAGGATCTCCTGGCCTTGGTTACTTGATGGTGGGGTGATCCAGATCTTAGTTGCTGCCACTGAGACTAACCCTCTTAGGCCAACTGGCCTCTGTTCCAAAATGGACTAGAAAATTTTAAAATCTAGTGATTGACACTAGATCTGAAAGACTTGATTTGGCATGTCTTTATCCAGACAACACTGCTTTAACTCAGGTCTTTCCCTAAAGTAACCTAGTCATCTGGAAGACTTGGAGATGGCCACTGTCTCCATCAGCTACAGTGGAAAATCCTTCAGGAATAGCTTCTGTGTTCCAAATCTCTCTCCTCTCTTAGCAGAAGCTGTTTTGTGAGGAGAAACTTGTGAATATAGTCTCTGAAGACAGAAGGTTGTTATCTCCAGTAGGGTCAGCAGTGTTGTCTTTGTGTAGTAACTTCTAGTTCAAACTGCAAGAAGGTTCTTCTGGATCATCCTAGGGTGGTGTCAGTCTCCCCCCTCCCGCACCTGAACATCCTCCTGCCCCCCCCCCCCCCAAAAAACCCCAAACACCTGTGGTGGCTTCTGCAAAACCTGGTGCTTGCAGTAAGAGCCTATTGATTGGTGGTTAATATGGGCAAAATTTCTAGAATGGAGTGAATTCTGTTCTAGGGCAAGGTGACTCCTAACTCTTGAGATGAACCAATTTGATTGTTGAAAGTAACATGCCACTGCTTTCTGTTTGCTGTATTGGGAGAAGGGAGAAAGTGTAGCTATTTAATTGTGAAATGACTTAATGACCCAGGCTGACTTCTTCCTGAAGTAAAAGTCCTTGTGTCTGTAGACTGTACAAAATCCAAAGTATACCTAACTTTGTAATATTAATAGAACCATGTTGTAACTAGACAGGATGTGGTGTCATAATTTATTTCATGTTGACAGAAAACTTCCAATCTGGGGGTGAGATGCCTTGGACTAACCAGGGCACTCTGGTGACTTTTGTCTATACAGAACTCCACTTTTGACTTAAAAAGGAGAATTTGTTTTCCAAGCATGAGTCTGATGTGAACGTGTTCACACTCTTCTGTGGAGCAAGAGATGTTCCCTTCATAACTGCAATTGCTCAAATACCTTTTTATTTTTCAAACATTAAAGGTGAATTGACACATTTAAAAAGCTTCTAGTTTCTTTTTCATACCAGACTTGCAAAGTAAAAACAACACTTCCATACTTAGCAGATTGAACTACAGAATGCTTAGGGTGGAAGGCTCCAAAGGCATGGAAATCTAAGTTGACTATGTTATGGAGAAACAGTTAACAATAAATGTTACAAATATCTACTGAACTCTGTAGATCAGGCAACACTTAATACTGTTTGCATGGTTGAGTCTCCAGCTCACCAAATTAGCTACTGACCTTAAGATGTTGCCTCTGAAGTGAGTTTAGACCCTCTTCCAGAATGTCACTTGACTGGTCCTGAGATGACCTCATTAGGCTGAAGGTCCTAACTGGATGCTGGCTAGCATTCATATTCCAGACATGCTAGCTGTAAAATCACTTAACAATCCTAAACTGCTTTGCCACAGACTACTTTAATGTAGCAACTAAAGCTTTCATTATCTACTACAACTGATCAAGCCTTTTTGGAGCATTAACCCTTCCAAACTAGTCCTGGCTCCTTCTTGGATTTGCTCATTAGATAAATAGGGGCCTGTCCAAAAAGGTAATCCAGTAGTGAGATGTGTTAGACTTCTGAATTTAAAGACTGAATGAGCTGTCTTGTAACTTAAAATGAGTGGTTGCCTGGAGGAATTGGCTTTTAAAAAAAAAAAAAAAAATCATCCACATTATGGGGTGGAACAGGGGAAAACAGGTAAGAATATTACTTTGCTTTTAAAGTATGGCTCTTAAGCCTTACACATCTATCAGCATGATTCTATCCTGGAGCTTCTGCCCCTCTTGGGGGAATCCATCTTCAAGGTCTCGTATACAACCCCTGCCCCCATCCCATTGGAGGTCAGACATCATGCTTGTGGCACCTAACATTACTTTCTTACAGAAGAAATTACTGATCTTACACCCTGGAAATAAGGAGAAGCAGTTCTCTAGGGAGCACCAGTAGTCTACAGACTTCAGTCTGAAAAGTTTGCCCCTTCCCAAACTAGTGTGGAACAGCTCTAAATGCATAGAGAGGAATCTTGACTAATGCAAGGGTGTGACTGCTCCTTATGCTGAAGGATTTACACACCAGCAATTGGTCTTGCCTCTCATAAGGTGGGATGCTCACTTGAGGCAGGTAGAAGTGATTCCCTCTCCCTTCAACCTGTACTGCGCATCTTGGAATGGCCTCAATAACCCTTTGCAGGTGGAAGGATGGTCTTGGGCAGGGAAGTGCAGCCATGGGAATCTGGACATCTGTGTTCCAGAGCCTGCCCCCTCACAAACTTCCACCATAACTTTAAGGTAAACAGTTTACCCCTCAGTTGCAAAAGGAGGAGAATATTTAGGCTGTCAGAGCTGCTGGGAGGTTCAATAATACTGAATAGTGCAAGAAAGTGCTTTCTCTGGAGGATTTCCATGTCTTCATTTCCAAACTAACTCTGCACTGGGCTTTACTCCTGTGACTTCAGTGGAGGGGGGGATGACTAAAAGACAAAGCAGGTCCTCCCAGCCTAAGTGCTACTCTTATCTGACCTATGAATGTCACTTGAATAAGCAGTTGCATGCTGTCCAAATCTGCCAGGAAAGGAAAACCTCCAGGGTTAGACTTTAATCTACAAAACATAAAAAATGAGCAGTAATTGATTTTTTTTAAAAAATCCCAATACAGTATTTAGCTGTACAATCTTCCTATTGGAAATCAGGAGACTTTAACAGCTATATCAACTCCTTTAAAATTAATTTGGGGGAGAAAGTGGATTTATCTAAACCTACTTCACCTCAAACTCAAGGGTCCCCCACTTGCACATATTATTAAATAGCAAAGGAAAGAGTCCTATTGATTTAAAGGACTTTGTCTCAGGCCTTCATTGGAGGAGGTAATGAAAGTGATGAATAAAACCTGGTTCAACCACCCAGCCCACTTTATGTGGTTATGTGACCTCCATGACCAGTTCTGATCCTGCTCACTCTCAGCTTTCACAGTAAACAATTAACTCTAGTTCTTATGCTTTCAAAGAACTTTCAGAACCATAGGCTGCCTCTAAACTAAAGCAGTGATTTTCCCCAGGGGTATCAGACTTCCTGAAGCTATAGTTCTGTGAGGTGTGACCCCATTACCTCCCTGAGATGTCAACTTTACAGCTTCCTGATAACACTTTCAAGCTCTGACTTTGTCAGTGCTGAGTACCTGCTGCTCTCATTGATTTCAACTAGAATTTGGGTGCTCTGCACCTTTGACCCTTAATGTTAATTATTTCAGTGCTGATAGATTAATTCTCCAGATGGAGTGGGAAATAGGCACTTGCTGCAGGGAGAAGCGATATAAGGAAGGGGAAAAAGAAAGGAACAGAAGAATAGGAAAGGAAGAGAAGAAAAGGGCAGAAATACCCATGGTCAGTTATAGAGCTGAGAAGATTTTCCCACTCAGTGATGGCTAATATTGAAGTCCCTTAACGTTCAGGGTCATAAGGGACAGAGGATAATAATGAAGGGTCCGCTTACAATACCCTTACACTAAGCAGTGCTGTACTCAGGTGTCCCGTTGACTCATGGTGCAGGGTGCTATTCAATATCACAGGCTAGCCCCAAAGCATGACTGCTTCTCTTTTTCATACCAAAGTTGTTCTTTGCTGGAACATATATAATACTATCGATAAACTACTGGCACCAGTCCTGGTCAGTCTCATGTACAGTGGAAGAGAACTCATATCTGGGAGTGTCACCTTTGTAAACAAAGAATATTATGGAGGTTGATGGGGGTGGGGCGGGTTAATAACAATTTTTGGGGGAAAGCAGGGGAGTGGAAAGCATATTTCTCTATCTTTGCTTTGCAGATCTTTTTGGGAGCCTGACCTGCTGTGTACTATACCAGGTTGCATCCCTCCCTGTTCCAATTGGATGTTTACAGCTTTTGTTTTATGTATTTAGGACCAATTCTGATATCTGTACTCAAGTTGAGTAATAATGTCTAGATGGTAGAGTATAGTCCATAGATCGTCAGAGTGAGAAATATCATTATCCCATTTTCCAGAGTTGACAGAACAATCCACATTAAACAAAGTTCAGAGTGGTTCTCCCCTTCGGGCAGTGTCTAGCTGAGGATGAATAGTAAGTCACTACCAAGGAGACACTAATTGTTTATCACCAGGGGCCACTGGTTGAAGCCAGCCTAGCTCGTTAGGTGACCTTAAATGTCCTGCCATCTGATGACTGTGCCATGGTCAGTATGAAAGGGGAGGTCTCAGTCCAGTGTTAAGCAGACACTATCCATGGGGCATAGAAGCAGAGAGAGGCTAAGGATACAATAAGCAGGGCTAGCTAACGACCCACTCATCATCTGTGAGATATTCTTCCAGGTTAGGAAGCAGGCGTCTGCGCAACTCTGCCCATGCTTTGCTGTTTTGGTGTCTAGGGGCTTCAGACTCTGGGACGGTCTAGTTTGTACGTTTCACCAGCACTAATCCATGTTACCCTACAAGGGGAAAAATGTCCATTTTCATCTAAGAACAGAAATACGCCCTAGATTGTCTCTTAAAATCTGTCTCCTTTATGGCCCTTATCACCATAAGTTACCATGGATAGCATCCACAGTGCCTTTTTTTTAATGGATTTGGCTTCCTTTAGCACTCAGTTTTCATGGTAACACAGTTCTAGGCTCATGTTTACCTGCAGGAGTCACTTTCCTATTCTGTGCACACCTTGCAGCCTGTACAGCGCAGGTGGCAGCAGGTACAGTCCCATGGAAGCCAGTGGAGCAGCTCCCCGTTACACGAATGGGCTTGGATTTGGCCTGCTCTTATGCTCCATGGACAATTTTATAATCCGTTTTGGGTGACCAGATGGTCCCGATTTTATAGGGATAGTCCTGATTTTGGGTCTTTTTCTTATATAGGCTCCTATTACCCCCACCCCTGTCCTGATTTTTCACACGTGCTGTCCGGTCACCCTATATCTATCTCTCAGTGTTGCTCACCTCCCTTTTGGCTGGGATGGAGATCCTCCTTTAGTGACTTCCTAAAACTCCTCTTGCTATTTTATGTTAGCAGGGCTGTGAGTGTGGCGGGGGGGGTGGTCATCACCATGCCCAGGGAGTTATCAAATCCTAAAGGTATGCAGGCACCTAACTCCCATGGATTTACAACTGGATGTAATTTTAATGGGAATTCGGTGCCTAAATACCATTTGGGATCTGGGCCTACATGCTTAAGGGCTCACCTATGGAGCTTACAGTAATTAGACTTCAAACTTACATAGCACCTCCACACTTCAGAGCACTTTACAAACTAAACCTCATAAACTCCTGTGCAGCTGGTACTATTATTATTCCCATTTTACGGGTGGGGAAAGTGAGAGACAGGAGTAACTTGCTGAAGACTCCAGAGGAACTTGGTGACTAGGATCCAGGAGTCTCAGAGAGCCGGTCTGACTTTCAGGCTGCTAGGTCACACCTCTATCTGTAAGAATATGACCTTTTATATGATTATCTCATTTAGGCTGTTAGCTTCTTAAAGGGGCTCATCCACCAGAAATATGGTTGACATACGTGGTCGCCCAACAGGAAGCTGAGCCACTTTTGGGGTTAGGGGGAAGCTTTGCCAAAGGATGTCATGGCATGTTTTTACCATTCAGCTGGCTTCCAGCATACAGATATACTCAATGGATAGGGTCAATGTCAAGATCAGTGAAGCCCAGGATTTGAGCTACATTTTCCTCTGTGTTTTGGTTACCAGGTTCATGTAGCTCTACGGACACATCCTAGCTCTGGTTATCTTGCTGCCATGGAAACCTTGAGACAGGTGAGCATGGCCTGGACTCCTGGTTATAGAGAGTTGTGTGGCCTCTTAAAGGCTGTTAGCCATGCTGCTGCAGAGCTCAGGAGCTGTACAGAGTGCACTGAAAATACGGGCTCTGTATTGAACACAGTAACAAAGAGATTTGGTTCCCTGTGCTTTGGATAACTGAGGCTTGTGCATTTGTGCAGGCAGTGCCTGTGTTTTGCTTCCCCACCTCTGCTGTGTATTTTCAGCTAAAACAAATCAGCGCAACCTGCTGTCCCGAGCCCATGAGCACTGCAAGGGATGCCCATGGGGCACCAACACAGCTCTTGCTCAGGACATGGATTTCCGCTTCAGGCTTCCCAAGTTCACACGCTAAGCAGCTGCTTGCCTAGCAGGAGCTGAACCCTAGCATGTGTCCCAAGAGTCTCCCTTGTTGGGCAAAAAGCCTAGATCCCAGATCCAGGTGGCAAGTTTGAAGCAGTTTTGGTAACGCTCACCAAATAGGAGGAAGGTCTCAGCAGATTTGAGCATTTCCCCAGCTCCTATTTCTTGGTCCATCATAGACCCCCTTATAATATGCATTGTAACCCCACTGACCTGGTTACACATCTTCCCAGTCAGCCCCTGCTTCCCAACAGCCTCAAGAAAAACTTTATCTCTGGATGCAGCTGCTACGCTCCTTACTTCTTCCCCACACCAGCACCAGGTGCAGCAGTATCCTTCCGGTTTCCTTTATTGCTTCCAACGGAGGCAAGTCACAGTGGCAAATTTACAGCTGCTACTCAGCTATCCAGATTACAGCTCACCCTGCCTTCCTATATACCTGTTTGGCCCTGCGCCCCAGCTCACCCCCTAAGCTGCAGCATTACAAGAACGTCCCCATATTTTTCTTCCCACTTGCGTACTATTCAGAAAGGACTGAAAAGCCAAGTGCAAACTGTATAAAAAATGGCCCTGTTGTAGCATCCTTTTGGAATGTAAATGTGTGTGTGGCCTTTTGTTTTGCCTCTAACTTTCCTCCTCTCGCTTGTTTTGAATTGATGATTTCAGGAGTGGGAGGAGCTCCCTAAGAGTTGCTATGGTGTCCTGACATTTGTTTATGACCCATCAAAATATCCAGGAATTCACCATGGCAATTCCTAGCTCCCATTCTTCCTGAACTTCTTCAGCTTCATTTAAAGCCAGTTCCTGGTGCCACAGTGTATAATTACAGCAGTCAGCATTTATACCATGCTTTCAGTCCTGAAAGCACTTTGCAAGCATTAATCAAGCGGTCTATTTATTCTTATGATCTATACAAGTAAATTCCAACCCCCTCTCCCAGGTCTTGTGTAGGCAGTTACTGTTGTAGAATTGTAGGATTGGAAGGGACCTTGAGAGGTCATCTAGTCCAGTCCACTGCACTCATGGCAGGAGGACTAAGTATTATCTAGACCATCCCTGACAGATGTTTGTCTAATAGACAATAGGGAGTGTTTTCTAAACAGCTGAGCACAATGCTGGGAGATAAGAACTCCTAGAACCCAAGTCAGATATCACAATTAGCTATTAGATCTTCCTGTGCCAGATTAGCTTCTGAGCTCTAATTCTTGCATTGACACCAACGCCTCTTGTAGCCTGGGAAATGTCTCTGAACCTTTGCTATTATTGTTGTCAGTCCTACCAGCCTCAGGGCCCCTTTGTGCTAGTGCTGTATGTGGGGAGAAACAGTCCCCACTCCAAAGGATAAAAATCTGTGTAGACAAAACAGGCCCAGAGAGGCTGAGTGAGTTGTAACATCCTGTTGCAGTTCAGGAGAAGTTGGTATTAGAACCCAGGTCTCTTTGGTTCCACTCTAATGTTCAATTCACCGGACCATATTGCCTCAATTTCCCCATCTGTAAAATGGAGCTAATGGTCCTGAGGTTGTTGTGAGGTCTACACACAAAGGCTGTACTACTTTAACTATGCTGGTATATCTAACATAGTAAACTTCCTTGGTGTGCCCACAGTTATACTGGTATAAATATGCTTTATTCTGGTATAGCTATTGGTAGGAGAAGGGATAACCTATACTGCACCTTTTCCCTGCCTCTTACACTGCTGTACTGTGTCCACATTGTGTGGAGGTTGTATCAGTTTTCAGGGTTTGTATAAAAAAATCACCCCCCAATCAAAATTGTTAAACCGGTATGAAAAGCATGTATGGACCAGCCTTGGTTAGCATTTCAAATTCGGCCTCCATTTATACTAGTACAAATGAAGAGGAACTCTGTGGGCTTCAGTGAAGTGACTCTGGATTGATGCTGGTGTTAAAAAGAGCAGATATAGGCTCAACCTAGGTTAAGTACTTTGAAGGGGCAAAGTGAGAAAAAACAACTAGGTATCACCATTAATAACTACAAGGAGTAATCACTGGTCCCTGCCAGCCACCCACAAAAGTATCCTACCAATAAAAAGACTCTGCAAAGTCAAAACTAAATTAAATTGCAAACCCTGGCTCTTTACAACTAAATATCAAGGTTAAGCAGATTTATGCCAAGCCGTGATAATATAAATGGAAATAGTTTAGCTGGCAACGTTGGATGTTTCAAGATGATGTTCACTAAACAGAGATCTAACATGTTACTCTATAAACAGGAGCCGAGGAGTGGAAATCTCATGTTAAACAGATGTTTTGCACTTGGCATGATGTTAAACATTTGATTACACTTTTTAATAAACGGAATGCTTAATGTCATGCCCAGCTAGTCAGAACACCACAGGTCTGTTCTGTTACCCAGCCAGCTAGCCCTGATGCATCCAATGTGGGAGACCACACTGCTGGTGAGAAAGGAGCTGACGACCGATAAAAGTCCGACCATTTGTGATGTCCTCACTGCGGTGTTAACTCTGGTGATTGGCACCTGGGTGTGAGCAGCTATATTGCAAAGTCCTACCTGTCTTGCAATACTGGGTCTTTGCTGGTGCTGCACTCCCCCAATGTGTATCACAAGGGCTTCTGGGGGCGTATCCTGTGATTCTTTGTGCTACAGTGACCTGAATGCTCTAGGATTCCTTCCCAGTAATTTGTGGGAGAACTTGTCTCTCCCTCTGAGTGCATGGGGGGAATTGTGGGAAGACACAGGAGGATTATCAGTGATGTAGCCTGCATCCTCATTGCAAAGTGGGTGGGTTACCAGCCTGAGTGAAAGGTCCATCAATTTTAGTCTATAACACGAGGACAGACCAGCTAGCCCAGGCTGAAAACAGCACCAAACTTGGGTGAGATTTTGTGTGTGGATAGGAGAGGGGTGCGACATTCCCCAGGATACAATCTGGACTATTGAACAGCAGTACCTCTTACACTGCTTTGCTGCCAGAATAGCCACACCTGACCTGCTCACACACAGCATCCAGCAGGTAACTTGCTCCCATCAACACAGTATTGAGAGCTGTAAGATAGCCATGCCTAAATTACTTACAAGACGACATCTGTATATACGCAGTCCCAGCCTTGTTCCCCAGAAATGTGCATCTTACACTGCTCAGTATTCTCCTGGACACTGTAAACTCATAGGCAGACTGTCATTCCAACCCTGGTTAACGATTATGCACTGTCATCCAAAGTAGCGATTCCCCAACACTTCAATCCAAACACACTGATTGAGATAAAACAAGTTTATTAACTAGAGAAGGATAGATTTTAAGTGATTACAAGTGATAAGGCATAAAAATCAGAATTGGTTACAAAAGAAATAAAAAGGTAAAACCGCAAGCTAATACCTAAATAAACTAAAAAGAAAAATGTCTCTCTCACCATAAGCTTTAACAGTTTCGGCAGTGGATTTCCTTTTAGTCTGGGACCCCTCCACCAGTTCAGCATTCTTCAGGTATTCGTTGATGTCATGAGCAGAGAGAAGGGAGAAAGAGAGGGGCGATGTGAAGGTAACTGTCACTTATTTTTATATGCTCTTTCTCTCTTTGAGGATTACCTCCCCCTCACCGTGATATAGACAAACAGTGAGATTCGAACCGTCTCTGGAAGGAAATGTAAATGTCTTGTTTATACCTTCTCCCCTGCTTCTGGATGGCCAGTTAAACAGGAAATGGTCCTTTAGTACCTAGCTGGCATGCTAGTGTGTCTTTATCTCTGAGAAACTGGTTTGTGGACGTTACCCAGAACTACAACTACATATTTCAGTAGCAATCATATAGCAAAATCTCATCATTTTACATACATTTACATACATGCATTTAACAGGATAAGCATATTCAGCATATTATGAGTTTTCAAATGATACCTCACAATGCATACTTTGTACAAAATAATTCATAACCATATACAGGTGGTGAACATGGGGTACAGAGTGTCACAAGGGATACAGGGGGTCAGGGCTCAATACCTGAGTAAGAGGCTGCATTGAGTGAAGATGTACCCTGAGTGCTTGTCTTCACTGCTGAGTTTGCTCGAGTATGGCCTCTAAATTAAGTCCCATCCACGCACACCCTTAACTTGGTTTGGCTGGCCAGTCTGGAGGAATAACCTGCCACTAACACAACCGCTCCGTGCAGCTTGAGAGTTATTTCACAGCATGGCTGCTCTCACTTGAGCTAGGCTAACTCGAGCAGAGTTAACTCTAGTGTAGATAACTTGAGTTAACTTTGCAGTGAAGACATAGCCTAAGGTAGAAAATAGATTCTGAGTTCTGACTTATCTCCATTTGCACCAGTAAATCACAGGAGAATGGCAGTGGTCTCACACACACTGGAAGGGAAGAGAAGAGAAGATTGTAGCCCATAGATTTGTTTGCCCCCATTTTGGGGCAAAAGAACATAGTTGCAGCAGTTGAATTCCCTGGAGATTAAACCTCTGGTGTCTGAACTGACCATGGGCACTGCTCCCGGTTTGGGGTCTCTAGGTGCACTCTTGTCGTTCAGATCTTCTATCTAAGCAACCCCTTCTGGTAGCTGAGACCTCATGGTCCCTGGGACCAGTTGTTGACCCTTCAGGCTCTCCCGTAGCTCCAACAAGTGCTTTCCCAGAACTCCAGCCATGTGAGTGTTCTGGATCCACTGATTACCTCTTCAAAGAGGCACATGGTAGGTGTAGCACAAACTTTGCACAGCATTCTGAAACACCATTTATCTTTCTTTAATAGCACAAGAAATGCACAGAGTTTAAACAATAGGAAACTGTACTCATTCCCTGTTTCAATTTCTTCACCACTCTGGAGCATTCTTTGGGCTGTGATCTAGGTCCTCTGGTTTGTCCAGGACCCTTCTGCGCAGCTCATTCCTTGACTTCTGAATCACTGAGCCTCTCTCCCTCTAGATCAGCTTGCTTCTTAGCTGGTCTTCAGCTAAACCATCCCCACCCTGCTATGAAAACTGTCTGTCTCTTCCCCTCCTGCCCAAAGATTTTCTGTGTGGTTCTCTGAGTCTTCCCCTTGTGAGTCCTTTTAAACCCTCTGTTTTATCACCTCTGTCTTTTGTCTTGTTTGGGATTTTTCCATTCTCTGAATGCCAGCAGACAAGTAGGATAAAAATGGTTTCTTAGCTTCTGCTAACTGATGTTCCAAGATGCTTCCACCTGAGTAGATCGTCACTGAGTTCTAATGACCCCCCATTGTACCTGGTCTGGGAGGGACATGAAACAGCCCTTTGTCAGCCTATGACAGAACCACACAGAGAGCTAGTCATGATGTTGCAATTTTCATAGAATAACTTCACAATATTAACTAGAATTCATAAAGCTGTCCAGATGGAGTCCCCAAATTGGTCAATGGTTTGATGGATTTCCATCTAGAGCCACAGGTTTTCACATTGCAAAACTATCCCCAGAACTGGACATTTTAAGAGAGAGGCCAAGATAGATGCATCACAGGAACTGAAAGTTTCACTCAACCTCTAGTGATGATTCCTTCCACCGCAGGGCCACAGCACGCTGGCAGGAAGGCAGCGCAAGAGAGTTTGAAAGGCCACATGCATTTTTGTAAACAATAATTAGCATGAAAGGAGAAAATATTTTGTGACTCAGCAGATGCTCGAAGCCGAGCCATTGTATTCATGGTTCTGATTGTATTTCAGCAGAAGTGACACATATGTGAGGCAAGAACAGCCTGGGCCATCTTAAGATATTATATTACATACAATAATTTATAGAAAATCATTAAACAATTAAATCTGGCTGATCTCTCAGCAAACAAAAAGCAGCCTGCGGTTTGTATGATAAACAGGGCAATTCCATTTTTTTCTCGGCTGTCCTCTTGGAATCTAACTTGAATCCTTATTTCAGAATAACTATAATTATCTTTAATTGCCATTATTGTTTAACATTTTTTAACATTTACAAATGCAAACTGTTACAGTTTTCCATGCAGATACAGTCAGAAGCCAGGGTTCGCAATGAAAGTAATTAAAATGCTGCAATCATTACAAACATGTGTGTGTGTGACGAAGTGGGACTGTTCTTAATGTTTCCTCTGAATACTGTAGGGGTGCCTCAGTTTCCCCTATGCATTTCTTAAGTCTCTAGGTGGTGGGATAAGGCAGGGGTGTAATTGTTGCAGAGCAAAGGACCAGTGTACATAAATGACCGACACTCTGTCTACTGGCAACTGATGGCCTGGGCCCTTCCCCCCCTGCAAAGTGATAGCTAAAGGGTTGGAGAACAAAGGAATCAGGTGACCTCCTGGCCCGGGAAAGGGACAAAGCCCAGAGGAGGAGGGGCTGGAGGGTGAGTCAGTTGGGGCTGGCTGGGGACATGGAGTGAAGTGCAGACGTGGTTGTCTGCCTCACTGTCCCCCAAAATGGACCCAGCTGAGGGGTCCTGTTCTCTGTACCTACAAACTCTGTTTTAGACCATGCTTCTGTCATCTAATAAACCTCTGTTTTACTGGCTGGCTAAGAGTCACGTCTGACTGCGAAGTTGGGGTGCAGGACCCTCTGGCTTCCCCAGGACCCCGCCTGTGGGAAGCGCACGGAGGGGCAGAGGATGCTGAATGCTCGGAGGTCAGACTCAGGAAGGTGAAAGTTGTGTGAGCTGTTTGCCCTGAAGACAGTCTGCTCCCAGAGAGGAGACTTCACCAGAGTCCTTCCTGGCTTCGTAGAGAGCAGTTCCAGAGCATTGCCCGGGGACTCCGTGACAGCGTGTATGTTCAAATGCATGTGTATGTTCAATCTGTGTAACTTCCAGTATGTAGGCTAGAAATTCAGACAAGTTTAGCATTTATTTAGAAATTCAGCAAAGCTAGTATCTCTTGCCATCTCCAGTGATTTGCAGCTATGGCTCTGCAAAGGGCAAGAAGGGGAAAAAAAGCACTTTCTATCTTACATCCTTGGAGAATACATAGCAAAGATAAAATTATGGACATGAATTATGCATATGAATGATGATTTCACTTCTGCTTTTGCTAAGGATTAGATCATGTTTAGTGTTAATCCTCAGTGAATTTCTATATGTTCTGTAGCCATCTGAACATCCTCTCTGAATGCTAACAGCTCCCAGTAATTTAACTGGTAATGGCTGAAAACTGCCACATTTCACTGATAATACCTTTTGAGTGGGCAATAACCTCAGGTGGAATTTCAGATCTTGGAAATCAAAAGTATTATTAAAGGTGGCATCTTATGTTCCCTAACTGATTTCAGACCTAGAGCAAGTGATTTTGCTGCCTCAATGTGCGATGCTCCTTCCAAACAAACAAACCCACCAACAAAGATACATGCGATAGATAGAAAAGATTTAGCTATTGTAATAATAATAATAATAACACAAGTCTGATATTTTATATATATGCTTGGGAAAATATATTCAATCCTTTAGGCAGATACTTCCTACACCTGTGTAGCTTTGAAAAATCTCAGCCTTAAAGTCAGAAAGGTGGCTAGTACATAAGAAAGTCAAAAGCCAAGGAAAGTTACTGCCGCCTTTTCTGGGAAGCAAGGTAATTGGTAATGAGAAATATACCAGCATATCCTGGATTATATAAAGATAAAGCCAAGCAAAGAGGATGATAAAGGAAACCCATCAGATTAAAGCCCATGCAACAAAAATGTAAAGTATTTATGCAACGGAGTACAATTCAGGCCCAACGGCTTTTACTGACATAACTTCAGGCACACACGAGCCTAGAGCAGTGGTTCTCAGCCTATTTACCATTGCGGGCCACATATGCAGCTCTCTGTCTGTCATTTGGGCCACAGCCACACAATATATTTCCTATTTACACACAATGTATTTACAATATATTTACTGTATGGCCCTGAGGCTGTCACATGGGTCATAGCTGTCTGCTGATTGGTAGGGTGACTATATTTCCCTATGCGGAATACAGGACACCTGGTAAAATTATTCATATTCAAGCGAGTTCAAGGTCAATCAATTGTACAAACGTTCAAATTAACATCAAGTTGACTGAGTCCCTGTTAAAAAAAAATCCTGCGTAGTTGGGGACGGAGCAGCCCCGCGCTCCCTGGGGGCAGGACCCAGGGTAGTGGGGGGCACGAAGGGGATGCTAATTCCCTGCCCTGGGGACTGCTGTGGAGTCTGCAGGTTTGGGGCATGAACAGGCTGGAAATTGCTTTCCCCCCCACCACTTGAGAGCTTAGCTGAAGGGCAGAGAGCCTTCCCTGTGCCAGTGCTGTGTGGGGCTTTGGCACATGCAGGCCAGCACCCTGGGCTGTAGGGTCTTGGGCTTTCCACCGGCCCAGCCAGAGGCAATGGGGGAAGGAAGGAGCCTGCCAGCCAGGCTGTTGGTGAGCTGAGCGTGCAGACCAGAGTCTGGTTCTCCACACAGCGCTGGGACCGGGACATGCCCCCTGGGGGTATATAGAGGAGCAGCTGGGTTGGATGGGTGAAGGGGCAAAGCAGGGAGAGGGGAAGCACATAAAGGGCCTTGCACACCCGCCCTCATTGTTGGCCACTGGATCCCCCCCAGGTATCTGGCCAGCAGTACGACCCCAGTACTGATGGGGTGAGACAGAAAATATGGGACAATTTGCCCGTTTTTAAGAAATAGGTGGGACACCTGCAGGAGGGCTTAAGTATGGGACTGTCCCTTTAAAAATTAGACGTCTAGTCACCGTATTGATTGGGCTGCAGGTTGAGGACCACTGGAGCATGTACCTATAGAGATGATATTTGCTTATGTTTATACAGAAATGTGTTGAAATGTAAGTAGGCCCAAAAATCTATTTTCTAAAAATAGGCTTGACAACAGTCAAGTGAGGCCTAGTAAACTATGAGTAAAGGGAAGTGGGACAGTTCAGAGGCAAGTTGCAGGTAACTTAGGACATAACCCCAGATCATATTGTAGACATATTTTGCCTAACTGGTTTTCACAAGCATTTTAGATAAAATGTTAATGTCTTGAAAAATGCTATCTGTAGTGACAGTTATTGGTATGGCATTTACACAGATGCTAATTAATGATGAGCTTAATGTTCAATGGCCAATGAGAAAGTAGAAAATATTTAATTGTGATTAAAATGGTGGATTTAATGATAAAAGGGCATTACTATAATTTATAAAAAGGGTAGCATCCTAGTTTTAGATTGGACACACCCATCTCCCATCAGGGTACCATTAGCGAATGGGTTATACCCGTTCTCCTTATTTAGGGATGATCATGCCATAATGCATCATTTCATCTCCGAATGTGTGTATCAAGGCAGTGTATGGTAATAGTATGATGCTTGTTTGCTTATCTTACTATTTTATATTAAATAAAGTCTTTAATGACTCATTCACTGTGTCATTCACAGCCCTCTGTCAAATTCAGTTTTGATAAATGCAAAGTAATGCACATTGGAAAACATAATCCCAATGATAATATACAAAATGATGGGGGCCTAATTAGCTGTTACCACTCAAAAAAAGAGATTTTTGGAGTCATTGTGGATAGTTCTCTGAAACCTGTGCTCAATGTGCACGGCAGTCAAAAATGCGAACAGAATGTTAGGAGCCATTAGGAAAGGGATAGATAATAAGACAGTAAATATCATACTGCTTCTATATAAATCCATGTCTTGTCCACATCTTGAATACTGCGTGCAATTCTGGTTACCCAATTTAAAAAAAATATTAGAAATGGAAAAGGTACAGAGAAGGGCAACAAAAACGTTTAAGGGTCTGGAACAGCTTCCATATGAGGAGAGATTAAAACGACTTGGACCGTTCAGCTCAGAAAAAAGAGAAATAAGGGGGATATGGTAGAGGTCTATAAAATCATGACACAAAAACCAGGGGTCTCCCAATGAAATTAATAGTCAGGAGGTTTAAAACAAACAAAAGGAAGTACTTCTTCACACAATGCACAGTCAACCTGTAGAACTCATTGCCAGGGGATATTGTGAAGGCCAAATGTATAACTGGGTTCAAAAATAAATAGCTAAGTTAATGGAGCACAAGTCCATTATGGCTATTAGACAGCATGATCAGGGATGCAAGCCCATGCTCTAGGTGAACCTAAGCCTCTGAATGCCAAAAGCTGGGGCTTGCCAGCAGGGGATGGATCACTCGATAACTGCCCTGTTCTGATTCCTGTTGAAGCATCTGGCATTGGCTGCTGTTGGAAGACAGGATATTGGGCTACATGGAACATTGGTCTGTCCCAGTATGCCTGTTTTCATGTTACTATTCTAGTTCTTTCTTGCTTTTGCAAATGGAAAAACACAGCATGAAGATGTACTGAAATCTGACAACACTTTCTTCCTCGCCCTTTGCTGGCTTAGTGGGAGCCAGCAAGGCCAAAGGGACCTTTTGTGTAAAATCAAGAGCAGCGTCCATTATCCTGGAGCTAGGAACTGAGGTATGATCAGTGCCCACTGAACTCAATGGGAGTCTTTCCATTGCTTTCCATGGGTTTGGATTCGGTTTTATGTCCTCTCCGCATGGTCATGGACTGACAGATATTATAAGCCTTTTCATTGCTAATGCCTCTGAGTCCGCTACATGATTTCGGAACTGTTCATCCCCAATCAGGAGACTTTGGTGCGGGGTGAGGGGTACTGCATCAGTGTCCCTCACTCTTTATACCCTCCTGCCCCAATCCTCCACATGGGTGAAGAAAAACAACAGTGTTTCTAAGATGTTGCATTCCTTGTAAAGCTTTCTGATGATGTTGGCAATTCAATTAGAAAACCATGTTGATTGTATTGTCCATCAAACTGCAGCCAATGCTGTGGAATCCTAGTGCTTTGAAGTTGTGTTAATTTGGTACTGGCAAGAAGAGGAATTGAGATACATCAGGATAATGACCTGAAATTTCAGTGCCAATTTGTTGCTTTAACTGCCAATCAAAAGTGCCTGCTGGCAGCTCATAAATATGTTGCACTGGGAGTTCTCAGTTCAAAAGGTGCTGACGGGGGAAGACAGACAGAGAGGAGCAAAAGGAGGATGAAGAGAGATTTAGGGAGAGAAAGCAGCCAACTGCATGTTCTGTCATTCACACAAGCCCTTGGCTTCGATAGATTACACTTGTCACATTCTGTTTTCCACTTTTAACTCACAAACACATACACACATGCACTCTGTCAACATACACACTCTCACATATATACAGCCTACCATAAGTATCAGTGTATGTGCATATGATATAGTAATATTATTGATGAGGCAGGCGGTAGTAGTTCTGTTAAAATGTGAGTACGAGTAGCCTGGGACGGTGTAATTTAAACAACGCAGCACTGTAGAGTTATTAGAGAAGCTGACTAGGCATCGGGACTCCTGGGTTCTGTTCCTGGCTCTGCCTCTTGATTTGCTGTTTGACTGGGAATAAGTGACCTGAGGCCTCATCTTAAAAGGTATTCAGGTGTCTAAAGACCCGAGAGGCACCTGGGGTGTTTTCAAAGGCACCAATGCAGATTAGGCACCTTAGTCCCATCAACTAACCCATTTAGGTGGTTTTGAAAATCCACTTGGTGCCTATCTAAATCTTTAGGTACCTGAATGCCTTTGAAAATGTGACCCTGAAGGCTTGATTTTCAGAAGTGCTGAGTGCCCACAGCTCCAGTTGAAGTCAATCGGAGGGGCAGGTGTACATACGAAGCTTCACCAAACCGTTACACTGTGAACGTACACAGTATTATTACTAAGTGAGAGAATGACATGTACAGTTCAGGATGACATTGCTAGAAAACACCATTGGCAGAAGAGGGTGATGCAGTCTGTCCATTGGTTGTGAATGGAATAACTCAGAGATTCTCAAACATTTTTATTTTCTGTGGACCCTGACCTTCACATTCACAATATCACAGAGCACTAACCCTCCTGCTGAGAATTGTATGGACCACCTTCTAGCCCAGTTGCAATTGCATGACATTCCCCAGGCAGCAAGCACAATTGCTTACTTGAGGAAATAAAAGATTAGGAAAGTATTTAAAGTCTCCATGTCTGTCTTTTAATGGGATTTAGCATCTGAACACAAGTAGGAGCTGGAGCCATTTGACCATCCAGCCATGGACCACAGGTTGAGGAACACGAGAGTAACTGAAATTCCCAAAGCATTTTGAGTGACTCCCTTGAGATCTGTTAAGCTAACACTTCCTAGTTCAACTGAGTCCACAAATACCATTTGGAGAATGTCCCCTTTAATATTTACAGTAACCCACCAAGGCAAGGAAATTCACTAAATCAGTAAATAGTCTTTATCCCAGGCCCATTGCTCCCATAAACCAGGACTCTAATTCAGGTGTGTGGATTGTAACAGGAGTACATTCTGCCATATAGGGTGAAAGCAAAAGCCTTTCTTACTAATGGATTTGCTATCATGCAATGGCACCTGTGTCTGTTAGCTACACCAGTGGTTCTCAACCAGAGGTCCGGGGTCCCCTGGGGGGCTGTGAGCAGATTTCAGGAGGGCTGCCAAGCCTAGGGTCCAGGGCGGAAAGCTGAAGCCCTGCCACATGGGGCTGAAGCCCAGGGTCCTGAGTCCTGCCACTTGGGTCTGAAACTGAAGCCTGATCAATATAGCTTCACAGGGCTGCAGTCAGTAGCCCAGCTTGCTACCCCCTAATGCTGGCCGTGGCTTTTATATGCAGAAAGCCAGTTGTGACACAGGTGGGCCGTGGAGTTTTTACAGCATGTATGGTCAGAAGAAGGTTGAGAACCCCTGAGCTACACTATAACATGTGGAAGTTAGCTCCTCCTCGTATATGTTTTCTCCCTTCTCCTCTAAGCCCAGCGAGACCCAGCTTTCTCTACCTCACATGACAGTTTTTATTCAGAAAAGTGACTGCAAAAATGGCACCTTCTTACTTAACACATCGGCCTGGTCTACACTGAGCTTTGTTTCTTAAAATTCCCCGCTGGTGCAGCTCCCTCAGCGGGAGTGCTAGTGCCAACCAGTTGCTAATGGGGTGAAATCACATGAGTCTAGTGCAGCCAGGGTACGAGCAGAGTCAGACAACATGTGGTTGAAACGCTGGTTTGCATGAACATCTCCACTGTAGCCACCAGCCGTGGAGCTGCAGAATCCTTAGTTTTGGTAGGGATTAGAGATGTGCAAAACTTTGTACTGGTAGATTCTGATCAAGATGGAGCATTGCATTCTGGGACCTGCATGCTCCACCAGCATGACCATGGGCTGCACTGAAGAACTCTGTGGACAGTACATTCCCAGCATGCAGTGTTCCATTCTGATTGGAGCCTGGGCCAGCTGCCTGCCCCATTGGCCACCCCTTATACAATGTGTTCTGACTGGGAATTTAATGCTGGTTTTCCTTTGAATTTGACACATGGTGGAACATTCGGAAACTTGGAAGAGTAATAATGTGTTAATGACATTAGAACAGGAGAAGGATGGACTTCTGGCCAAAGCACAGGATTGGGAATTGAGAGATCAGGTTCTGTTTTCATCTCCGCCACTGAGTCGCCATGTGGTCTTGGGCAAATCACTTAAAATCATTGTGCCTTGTTTTTTCCCATCTGTAAACTGATGGTGATAATAGGTCATAAAGGACTAGTGAAATAAATTCACTAATGGTTGTTATACGGTGTGAACTCCTCCAATGGAAGGCACGAGGTAAGTGAAAAGTGTTATTAATATATCTACATTAACTTCTTCAGACATACAGTCATATCAGAAAGTCAGAGCTTTTCTGGGTCAGAGTATTCCATCTACTTGTCTCAAGCTAAGACTGATACAATCAGATGAGACGATAGTAAATTTGGAAAGTCTTCAGCAATAAAGAACTGAAGGACGACTTGATGAAATGGTTAAGTATGTATGGCCAGGAGATCCCTGGATAAAAAGGAGTCGGATTTGAATTTTTCCCCTTAGCAATTCTCTTTATCAAGGTCTTGCAAAGATAGATGTGATGAAGTTGAATTCTCTCCACATCCCTCTTTTATAGGGACAGACATGGCTGAAAAATATGAAATGCAAGAAGACAGATAGAAATGATCCCTGGTTGTAATTTTGTCAAAATGAACACATGGCATTGATACCCAAGAGCAGTGTATCATAGTCACATGTTAGTTTAATCCCCACTGGCAGCTGGCACCCTCCCCGTGTTATCAAATCACCTGACCGAATTTCAAGGAACTCTTCAATATATTCAACTGGAACATTCAGTCTCAAGAGACTATTTGAGTCTCTGGGATATGATGTCTCAGACTGGAATTATCCACTCTTATGTATCAGAGTTGAATTTTTCTCCAATTTGATATCTGCTAAGATTCAGGGGACTGTATCCAATTCCAGCCTGTGCATGGGGGCGCTGGCAGGCCTGGGCTCAAGTCAGAAGTATTCTGAACTTAAAGATGACATGAACAAGGATTCTTAACGTGCCATTGATGTGAAAACACCCCTCTTGTTCTGTGGTTCAGTCCCAGACATCATAATGACACATATTTATTTTGCCCCCAGGCAGTTGTAAAGCCATTGATTTGGCTGAAAATTCCTTGCCGTTAGTTATGTGTACGTTATTTGAAATAATAACAACATTAATGGATTGAATCTTACCGTCCTTCCTCAAGGGAAAACTCTCATTTGAAATCAGCTTGCCTGAGTCAGGACTGCAGGATCTGGTCCAATAATAACTTGGCATTACAGAGCACATTTCATCCTGTGTGGTGACGCTGAGAGACAAGGGCAAGTATCTGGCTGAGTGTGTGATCTGTGCTGAAGTCGTTTCCCTGGCCTTTGCCATTATTGGTCTGCATCTTTCTTGGGAGTGGTGTTGGACCCATGGCTGCTTCTAGATATGTGGGTGACAGCTATGGCATGTACTCATTGTGGGTCTACACACTAGAAGAGGACAAAGAGCCACACTGTGTTAACATGGGTTAATCAGAGAGAATGAACCTTCCTCTCTAATGAAGACCTCATCATGCTGAACCACAGCAACGATGGCTTTTGTGTGAGTTCAAACTTCAGGGGTTCAATGGCACCCACAGAAATCATGAAACCACGGGTACAAAACCAGACAAACATACACTTCTCCTGGCCTGCTATGGAGAGGACCCTGGTGCTGGGAGCGTTGGAGAGCCAGCCATCAGCCCTGCACTCATCTTGCAGCAGCAGCCCTTGTCCCACAGGGCTGGCTCCCTGCTCTGGGCATTACGACCTGGCACCCAGGGACTCAGCGCCACTCAGGTTTGGCCCGTCATGATGGATGGGTGGCTGGGCCAAACCTGAGTGGCACTGCAACCCTGTGTGCTAGGTCACAACGCCCAGAGCGGGCCAAATCTGAGTGAGTAGTATTGCAACCTGCTGCACAGGGTTGCACCACCACTCTGGTTTGGCCTGTCTGTCATACCCCTCCTCAATGGACTGGGATTAGAGTTGTGGTGCCGGGTTGGAGGGTGCTGCTGCCCCGTTAGCAGCTTGGTTTAGTACACCCACTGAATCAAGAGGCTACATCAAGGGTAGATTATTGCAGTGTACTGTACCTAGGGCTATTCTTATGAGCTGGTGAAGGAGTTTTGCAAAGAGAACACAGGGGTCTGTCTGCCAGTCAGATACTTTTTATCAAAGAGAATTTGATCTCTTTACCAAAAAACCCCACAAAAGCCAAAGTATGTGTGACAGCTCTGAAAATCTCAGCTGCTTTCAGGGAGGAACCCCCAAAATGGAGGTGCTCAAAATGAGAAGGCACTTCTGCAAATGTAAGTCTAAGTGACTTGTGCACAGTGTGTCAGTGGCAGAACCAGGAGTAGAACCTGTGTGTCTAGACTCCAAGGGCAAAATCCCAGCTCTATTGATGAGACTTTTGCCTTTGACTTCAAGGGGGCCAGGATTTGAACCCTTGTCTCCTGGCTCAGTGAAGGATTCACTATTTCCTTTGCCTGTCTTGTCTTTTCAGATTGTAAACTCTGTCTCTGAGTTCCTAGCCCAATGGGACCTTGATTTTGGATGAGGCTTATAGGTGCTATTGTTAATACAAATAATAATGAATACATCATTTTTTTCATCTAAGGTGTAATAACCCAGGTAAGAACAAATTTACATTATCATTATATATGATTGTTTCAGTCAAAAAGTGTTCCTTTATGCAGTATGGAATCAGTGCAGGAGACTCAGCTGTGGCATAAGTAATTGCCTACCTAATCTGTACTCAAATCTATGGGTGGGAGGATTTTCAAGGAAGCTGATGGGAATTAGACATCCCATTGATTTAGGCTTCTTTGAAAATCCCAAGTTAAAATGTTAATGATAGCCCAGTGTGATACATGCGCAAAGAACCCACAGGGTTTGGATTGTAAAAGCGTAGCTCTCCTGAGAAAGGAGTTTTGATGATTTATTAAGACTTTCATTTTTAACAATATTATAGCAGTTGATACTGGAAGATGTTCACACAATTAATGACAATTTCATAGATTGACTGGGGAAGAAAGAGACCATTTTATGTCCCCTACCAGATGGCTTAAACCAGCTGCTCACTTTTTTCTTTTAACTGTGAGTCTAATAACTATGAAACTTATATGTCCTTTGAAGTCTGTTTCTCTGCTACCAGATGTATTTACATGAGAGTAGCAGAGCTTATTCAACAATTGCAAACTTCTGCTATTTTCCCCCCACTACCACTATTGGATAGCGTGTAACGTTTGTTCTGTTTTTTGGTCTTGGAGGGAGAGCAAACATTGACTGATCTAGCAGACATCTGTGCAATTTCACCCCTGGTGCAACCCCACTGGCTTCAGTGGCATTACACCCACAATGAATTTGGCTCAGTGTCTTTATATGGCATGCTGTCTGGCTTTGTTTGTTTCACGAGTCCCCAGAATGTTTCAATCTTGTGCTCAAAGATTGAGTCAGGGAATCATAGAAAAGGGGTTTTCAGTCAAAAGTCATATTTTGGCTCTATAGTAGAAATAAAGAGCAGGACAATGAAAAAGGCCACAAATATAAAGTTTTAAAAATAATATATCAGAAAATAAAGCTGTGACACAATGAACTCAAAGGTAAGGGATCCCTGGTCATGAATGTTTAAATGCCCACTTTAAGCAAGAACGTTGAAAAGACAAAAGGAACTCTGTGGTTTCAAAAGCAGAGAAGCCCTTTGGCCCATTTTCAGCTGGTGCAGGTCAATGTAGCTCCTTTGGAATCAACTGATTTACATGAGCTGAAAATCTAACCCCCTTATGCAAGTAGCCCGCTGGGTTAAATGAGGCTGCTCACCTAAGTAAAGATTGCTGGACCAGGCTGTAGAGTTGAAACTAATGAGAAAGAATGCTCAGATTTGTTGATCATGAGTGTTGACTTGACTACAAACAATTCTGACTTGGTTTGAAGCTTTGCTTTCAAAAATGTGCCTGTGACAGTCTTTACCAGGGATTTGCAACCTTTGGCTCGTGGCCCCCCAGGTAAGCCCCCTGGAGGGCCGGGCCGGTTTGTTTACCTGCTGCGTCCACAGCTTCGGCCGATTGTAGCTCCCACTGGTCGCGGTTCACCGCTCCAGGCCAATGGGGGCTGTGGGAAGCAGCGGCCAGCACATCCCTCGGCCCGCGCTGCTTCCTGCAGCCCCCACTGGCCGAGAATGGCAAACTGCGGCCACTGGGAGCTGCGATCAGCCAGACCTGCAGATGCAGCAGGTAAACAAACTGGCCCGGCCCGCCAGGGGCTTTCCCTGAACAAGCGGCGCCCCTTGTTTGGGAACCACTGATCTATGGCAACCACAACACCTGAGGAACAAAGAAACAGCTTTGAACTCGGGGGAGAGGGGGAATCCTGTCTGAAAGGAGTTCAGCAAGTAACACTGCAAAAGCATGTGGTGAGAGAACTCTTTGCTTTTAATTCACTTTGGCTTGATAAATTAGGTATTAGTTTGTGTTTTACCTTTTATTTCTTTGTAACCGATTCTGACTTTTATGCCTCATTACTTGTAATCACTTAAAATCTTTCTTTCTGTACTTAATAAACTTCTTGTATTGTTTTATCTAAACCAGTGTGTGTTTGGATTGAAGTGTTTGGAAAACTCCATATGAGATAACAAGGTTTGTGCGTATCATTTTCTATTAATGAAATGACAGTCTTTTTATAGGTTTCAGAGTAGTAGCCGTGTTAGTCTGTATTCCCAAAAAGAAAAAGAGTACTTGTGGCACCTTAGAGACTAACAAATTTATCTGAGCATTAGCTTTCGTGAGCTACAGCTCACTTCGTCGGATGCATTCAGTGGAAAATACAGTGGGGAGATTTAGATACATAGAGAACATGAAACAATGGGTGTTACCATACACACTGTAACAAGAGAGTGATCACTTAAGGTGAGCTATTACCAGCAGGAGAGAGGAGGGGAAAAAACCTTTTGTAGTGATAATCAAGGTAGGCCATTTCCAGCAGTTGACAAGAACGTCTGCGGAACTGTGGGGGGTGGAGGGAGGGAATAAACACGGGGAAATAGTTTTACTTTGTGTAATGACCCATCCACTCCCAGTCTCTATTCAAGCCTAAGTTAATTGTATCCAGTTTGCAAATTAATTCCAATTCAGCAGTCTTTCGTTGGAGTCTGTTTTTGAAGTTTTTTTTGTTGAAGAATTGCAACTTTTAGGTCTGTAATTGAGTGACCAAAGAGATGGAAGTGTTCTCCAACTGGTTTTTGAATATTATAATTCTTGACGTCTGATTTGTGTCCATTTATTCTTTTATGTAGAGACTGTCCAGTTTGACTAATGTACATGGCAGAGGGGCATTGCTGGCACATGACGGCATATATCACATTGGTAGATGCGCAGGTGAACGAGCCTCTGATAGTGTGGCTGATGTGATTAGGCCCTATGATGATGTCCCCTGAATAGATATGTGGACACAGTTGGCAATGGGCTTTGTTGCAAGGATAGGTTCCTGGGTTAGTGGTTCTGTTGTGTGGTTGCTGGTGAGTATTTGCTTCAGGTTGGGGGGCTGTTAGTAAGCAAGGACTGGCCTGTCTCCCAAGATCTGTGAGAGTGATGTGTTGTCCTTCAGGATAGGTTGTAGATCCTTGATGATGCATTGGAGAGGTTTTAGTTGGGGGCTGAAGGTGATGGCTAGTGGCGTTCTGTATGAGTTTTTATATGAGCTTGTATTGTCCAGGATGGTACTAGGCAGTACAAAATGCACATGTCTGGGGACAAGTCTGCGACTGGGAATTTACTGGTGTCACTCTGCAATATAATTCAGGAATGGCTGGCTAAAAGCACTCATATTACTCAGCTGGGAGCAATTTACATGCTAGAGGCTGTGTGTGAGCAGGCCAGGAGTGGTTGCTCTCACAGTGAAGCAGTGTGAAAGGCACCCCAGAATGGAGAATTGAGGGGACACAGCTGTGCAGCAGTCCAGATTGTACCCTGGGAAATGTCACAATGCCTAGAAAATTAATTTTTCTTTTTTAAGGGGGGTGGGAGACAGGGAGAAGATGGCACTGAACATGTATTTCAAAATTAAAAATTAAGAAATGGAGAGAGTTGTCAGCTGTTGCACAAACCAGCGCATCAAAGCGTGTTTCCATTCTGAGAAATTACTCTGAACAAATAGCATTCTGAGGTCCTATATCTATGACTCCCAGGTAGAATATGCTCAACTTCCAGGTAAAAAAAGATATTTTTTTAGTAGCTGCCAGCCCTGGAAACTCAACTTGTGATCTGAAAGTTGACCTTGGTTTTTCTGGCTTATGCATCACCAACAATTTCTACAATCCGAACTTAGTTAAAAATTATGTCAAAGATGTGTGAGCTCTCTCTGTAGCTGTATCAATTTTTCAGTGCCAGCAGCAGTTGACAGTAGTCAAATCTTATTTTAGTCAGTAATGACAGAAATGACAACAGATACACACAGGGGTTGGGCAAGAGGTTGCCATTTTTGCATAGTCACTTTTTAGAAGCGAACCAGGCCACATTTTATGTCATCTTCTGTTATTATTCACGTATGTGTTCTGGAGTTTGATGAAGTTCTTCTGTGCCATTTATCTAGGGCCTAATCCAACTTCCATTGACATCAATGAATATTGAACCCTCCCCGGTCTTAAAATGAATACTTTGACTACCACTCTATAGACAAGGCACTGTTCTAAGTGTTAAATCTAAATAGGCCTTTATGTAACACCCAAAGACAATGCTCCAAGAACCACAGATCAAGATTTTAATAAGTGACTAGTGATTCTAGAGCCTTCAGTGTTAGATTGATCAACTGGAGGCACTTAAAAGGGGTCAGCTGCTTAGGACTTTTTGAGTATCAGGCTTCTTTACGTTTGTGTCAACTTGGGCACCCAAAATCTCTAGCATATTTTAAAATTTTGGCCACAGGGTTAAAAGGAACATTGTACTCAGATACCAAGCACAGACAGAAGAACCACTGCATGTCATCTTTCCAAAGTAAAGATGCCATAAGTGGCGAAAGCCATGCTTACCAAAAGATTTTCATAAAGAAGTATAAATCCATGTGCTTTTGTTATATATATTTTCCCTTTTGCTTACTTGAACATAGTTCATGATGTATAATTTTCCAGCTGGCAACATACTGATCTTGTGTCACTTGAATAAGACTTTCACTTTATAATCTTTCTTAACTACCCCAAAAGCCATGGCATAGGTGTTGAGAAAATGGGGGTCTAACTAATTTCAAAGTGACATGTGGGGAATTAAGCAACTTAACTAACTCCCTTTGGTGTTAATGGAAGTTGCATAGCTAAATTCCTGCATACATGGTATATGGGACTCATAGATATTCTGAAAAGAAGGAAAGGAATGACACATGTTTTGGGGTTTAGTATTTAAGTGTTTTACCGTAACATAAGCCCCATAGGTTTCCATTCCCAATTATTGTACTAGAAATTGTTCCTGATCTCTGTCCACAGTGAATGTAGTACTTGCAGAGTGGCATCTGGCTGAATAGAGCATTAACAACTTCCAGGATACAGACTAACACGGCTGCTACTCTGAAACTTCCAGAAACAATCCTTGAGCACTATGATATCAATAGAGCTCTCTGTCTTGCAATACATGGCTTCTGTCCGGATTTAGAGCGGTGAGGCTGCAGTCTTCCATGCACTATTTACAAATGTTACATCGCAGCTGAAGCGCGAGAGATTTTAATTGCTTCAGAATAAAAAGAACTAAGCCTGACTGTGTCTAAAATGATTAACGTGAGCCTGAGACAAAGTCTGCGCCATGGCAGAGGTGGCCATATGCTCGGCTTTCTAGTCCGCTTTCCAGCATATTTACATTACCGGGAGCAGATGCTTCCCCGAGAGCAAGAGTCTGACTGGGAAGGTAAAAAGCTCACTAAAATTGCCTTAGTATAACATATGAATAGTAAGGTAGCTCCTGCTGCAGAGGATGCTTTTTATGATGTGCTGGACAGTCCCTAGCACCCTGGGGCCCCAATCAGGACCTTTGGGTGCTACTGCAGTACAACTAATAAGTAATCATTATAATTACAAAGGTAATTAGCAAAGAAATGAAACAGCCCTCCCTCAAAATAAAAAGGCAAGAACAAATTAGAAAACAATGCAACACTTTTGGTGTTAAATCATGTGCGGTTATTGTTTGAGATGTCTGGTGAATTTAAGGCAGGTAAAAGCCACTGAATCTGCATCCATAAATCCAGGGATTGAACTGAGACGGAGGGGAAAAAAGAAATAGTGATCATCTTCCAAGCTCTGTCCAAAACCCAAGTTCCACTCACTTGTGACACCAGAGGTTGTCATACTATATATGTCCCTCTTCTTTCTTGGTTCGATCAGCAGGGAAATGGTTAATAATGTTTATCTTGTTAAGCTCCAGAGTTGACATCCCGCTGAAATGAATGGGAGCAGTTCACAGCTCTCAGAGCTGTTGTTTCAGGCTGTCTGCGGGTTCAGGAAGGCCTAGGTTCATTGCTTTATTCTCAGTTCACATTTGGAAGATTCTTTTTGCAACCATAAGGGTTGGAGACTTTTTCTTTACAAATGAAAACTTGCCATGAGCTGAAGAATGAGATAATGGCTACAACAAAACAAAACAAAACAAAAAAAATCAGCTCACTAAATCACTGCAAAATGTCCCGTTCTGCCTCTACTTGAATTCCTCTATGCAAAGAGCAGGTACAGCATGATTGGTGGCAAGTACAAGCTTTGCTCTAATAGGCTTTTTAACCTAGAGGGACAACATCCCACCCCTTCAATTCCTTGGCTTCCTGCTGAAATTTCTTATTCTCTAGAGAATGGAATGAGATCACCAATTCTCGCAATGTAACCCAGCAAACAGCTATCAAAAAAGGAATGGCTTTGTTAACATCTGTCTAGGCCAAATCTAGACCGATGTCCTAGAGATGAAAGATTCTGTATCCCGATTCCGAGTTCCTCAACTCTCCAGTGCTGTGTATCTGTCACCTT
Organism: Dermochelys coriacea; assembly: GCF_009764565.3. Lineage (NCBI taxonomy): Eukaryota > Metazoa > Chordata > Testudines > Dermochelyidae > Dermochelys > Dermochelys coriacea. Next base: position 8,347,702 of record NC_050084.1, on the reverse strand, counting down.
TTATGAGTATATTCAAGTCAGTTATAAAATAAGGGTAACAGGTGGATAACATATGCAGACCTGTGAGTGATGGAGGCCAAGAGCCATGGACTGTGGCCTTATTTCCTGACATAATATGTATAACCTGTTGTACCCAGTGTTGTCAATTCTCCTTTCCCTCCAATTAAATATAACAAGGACTTTAAAAAATTCCTATCTATGATCAATAGCTACATAATCCTTTTCTAAACAGTTGATCTTAGAGTTGTGTCACCTTGTTAAGCAGAGAAAGGCAAAACCAGCCACCTCTCACTTTGTCTTTCTGACTGAAATCACACTGAAGAGTCTATTGCTTACTCACTTGGGGCTTTGTGACAATACAGATGGGAAACATAGTCAGTTAAAAGAAAAGGAGTACTTGTGGCACCTTAGAGACTAACAAATTTATTTGAGTATAAGCTTTCGTGAGCTACAGCTCACTTCATCGGATACATTCGGTGGAAAAAATACATTTCCACCGAATGCATCCGATGAAGTGAGCTGTAGCTCAAGAAAGCTTATGCTCAAATAAATTTGTTAGTCTCTAGGGTGCCACAAGTACTCCTTTTCTTTTTGCGAATACAGACTAACACGGCTGCTACTCTGAAACCTGTCATAGTCAGTTAGTGCCACCTACTGTAGATTTTTCTGCAGATGCTTGAACCTAATCCACCTATCAGCCACAACTCTTTGCTACTTTGCAAACAATGCAAAAGCCCTGCAAATAGTTCCTCGTGTCCTTTCTTCACCTCATCATTGGTCTCAGAATCCCACAGGGAAGCATCCACGTTTCAGCTGAGAAGTAAAACCAAGATCCTGATCATTCAAGCCCATTAAAAATCCCCTGGTACTTTTTGTGATAATAAGGGTGTTAGCCCTAACATCATAGCTACATTCAAGTTCAAATACTTATTCTTCTACCCTAAATTCTCCCTCCAGTTTCCAATGGATAAAGAACTCTTCTTCACACACTTTCCTAAACCGCTGCATAATATAATTGTGCACTGTTAAACAGCTGCTAGGTTTCATCCTAGATGTGACAGCCTTTCGGTGGTGTATGAAGTGATCCTTATGTAGTTTATAGAGCAACTGGTTAATTGATAGGTTTCAGAGTAGCTGCCGTGTTAGTCTGTATTCGCAAAAAGAAAAGGAGTACTTGTGGCACCTTAAATTTGTTAGTCTCTAAGGTGCCACAAGTACTCCTTTTCTTTCTGGTTAATTGATAAAGCACTTTGAGATCTATACACTTTGGGAGTGATATACATGTAGGATATTATTACATTAGCTGTAACAAGGTAGCTGTGTATAAGACCCTATATAGGAATGTAGGGCTTTTCTGTAGTATCTCCCTAGGCTTTAGGTGGTAAACCTTCATTAAGATTCATGGTACATTACTGCTGAGTCATGTTGCAGGCAGGCCCATTCGGATTTAACCAGGATATAAAGAGGGAGGGAGTGGTTCTTTGGGCTAGAGGAAACTAAGGCTGGTGAAGTCCAGTCATGAAGCTGCAGGGACAGCTGAGTTTGGGTGGGAAGGTTTACATTGTGTTATTGTTTCTGAGTTTACCAATGTCTTATCTATACGAGAAAACTGACCAGAATAGATATTCTGGAATAACTCCCTGTGTGGACACTCTTGCTCTGGAATAAGAGTCCAAATGGGGAGTTACTCCAGAATAGCTATTGCACTTTAAATTCATATTCTACATCATTCCGGAATAATCTATGGAGTTATTCCTGATTAACTATGAAAATGGATTAAGATAAACAGGAAGAAAGCATTCTTAGGGCTTGTTTGCACATGGAATTATTCATGAATATCTTTTGCATTTTAAATTCATACCCTACCCTAATCAGAATTAGTTGTCAAGTGAAGACAAATCCTTATTCCAGAATAAGAATGTCCACACATGGAGTTGATCAGGAACATCAGGAATAACTCCATGCGGAGAAAAACCCTAATAAATCCAAAAGTCAGGAAAGGGGTGATTTTGAAAAGTAACTCAGGGCTCTGTGCTCCCTTAAGGACAGAGAGGACTTAGAACGAATGGTCTCTCTATCATTACGTTTACGAAGACCCTGTTGTGCACTAACCAGCTGCCATATACCTAGAGTCACAATACCTCCTCCCACAGACAAGAGATAGACTCTCCAAACTGTCCTTTATTTAGGTGTTTTGTAGGGCAAACGTTCAGTGGGCTGATGCTGGGTCATTCCATTGCTCTGTTCTCAGATTTGGGCCTGGCTAGAGAAGAGAGTGTTGTCCCATGTTTCCTTCATATCTGTTAGCTTAGACTCAATATCTCAAAGTAGTATTTTATAATTTATGTGTCATGTTTAAAACTCACATTCCTTGGTCATATATAAACCATGTGAGTTGGATTGTGAAAGGTACATGAATAGCATCCCATGCTCTATCCGTTGTTTCCTACTCTCATCTCCAGGGCTTCCGCATGATTCGCACCTACCACCACACCCCAGTTCCAAACCTGGTCTGTTTTATTTTCATCTGTAAAACCACAGCTGTGAAACAAGGCAAACACCTGTTAAATAGTGCTGTTTAACAATGAAATAAATTAGAATTCTGTCAAGGACATCAAGATGTCACTTACGCCTCGGCTTGGCAGAATTTGATTTTAAGTTTTTTATCATTTTGACAGATATTGATGTCTTTTAGATTTGTATTGATTTAAATTTTCATAGTTGCGGGAAATTACGAGTGGGACAGACAAATATTTAATGAGAGTAGACCATTAGATTAAAAAAATTAAAACTTTATAAACCATTAATGTGAATGATCAACATCACATGCCAAAGTATAGAATGTAAAGGTCCTTAAATCCAGACCTGTTTTTACCATTTGTTCACTAGTCCATTTGTAACAAGCCTAGTTCAAAAAACTCTAAATCACTGGATTTTGACTCTAATAAGTTCTCAAGCAATATTTTTCTTACTTTGTCTAGCTGTATATTTCAATTATCAATGGGACTATTGTTTCTGCAGTTTGTGGGTGGATGGGAAAATAAATGTTTACTAACATTTAATAATAAAAATCTAATTCTTCCAAGCCTACTTATGCCTGTACAAAATGACACAGGCACTGTGCTTCTAAACCTGTCAAAGGAAATGGAGTCCTTTGCTAGCTGACTTTGAGGAACACATTTTCTGTATCATTTACTGTGAGGTCCTTCTCCTTTGCTTGTTTGTTTTCTCTGTCTCTTATCCGCTGGTAATTGATTTTTTGCTGAGGTGAGCAGATTGCCTTGTGGGCCGTTAGGCTCCTACCCAATCCCTCTGAGTGTACAGTTGGCTAGAGTTTGTTCTTTTAACCAGTATTTGATGGTCTGGCTTTATCATATGGCTCATGATAGATGGTTAGGTAAATAAATCAACACACTGACATTACAAAAATGCATAGAAACTACAAAGACAGAGCCCCAACCAGAGCCACTGTAATATCCCTTAGAAAAGGCACAACACTGCTTCTCTGATATGGAGCCAATGTTGGCCTGAAAACCATTTCATTAGGGATATTTCTAATCCAACTAGCAAATACAACCAGAAAAAAACATTAAATAAAAGGCCCTTTGTCCTCACAACATGTCATATGCTTTTTAATATCCTGGAAAATTACAACATCAAACACTCAGTTGAGAAAACCATTGTGAATGTTAGACTGTAATCTCATCATCTAGTCCACTAAACATCTGTTGGCCCTAAAAATCACTCTCAGCGAGGCTAAACACATTAATTTTTTTTTCTAAATAAAGAAACAATGTGGTATGCTATTCCCTCCAAGATGTTTCACTAAATTAGATGTGCTATACAGACATTTGTACTAGAGCTGGGCAAATGCTGTGTAAAAGTGTTTGCAAACACTTATCTGTATAACTGCAAATTTGCTAGAATAGCAAATACTGTATCTAGCATCATTGTCTACTATTGTTTGCTTTATGTGAAAAAATCTGTCACTTTGGATCTCTTTAGACAGAGCCTATGAAGCTCTGGTCATGACTGGGGACTTTGCATACTATGATAATATCAGTGTTAAATAATCATTTGTGTGAGCAAAATTTTGTTCATAAGGCATATTTCCTATGCAAATATGTACTAACACAGAGCATTCAAATGACGCATTGACAGGACCGTCCTGAAAGCTCTTTGTGTGTTTTGAAATAATCAGGAAGCAGAAACACTGCCATATGACTTAAGTGACCAAGTCACACTGTATGAAGAGAGGTTTCAGAGTAGCAGCCGTGTTAGTCTGTATTCGCAAAAAGAAAAGGAGTACTTGTGGCACCTTAGAGACTAACAAATTTATTAGAGCATAAGCTTTCGTGAGCTACAATGCATCCGATGAAGTGAGCTGTAGCTCACGAAAGCTTATGCTCTAATAAATTTGTTAGTCTCTAAGGTGCCACAAGTACTCCTTTTCTTTTTGTATGAAGAGAGAGTATTTAACGCTATAGGGCACTTTCTCCTTTTCCAAACTGGAATAGCAGTAGCATGTTTCTGCTTTCCTTTCTTGAAGGCAGATGGAAATGTTAAGACACCTTTTAAGAAAGAGGCATATGTTGCCGTGGCTTGGAAAAGAATTTTTGCTAACCTTGGGCTTACCCTTGCTTCCAAGGAAGTCAGTGTTAAAATTTATATTGATTTCAGTGAGAGCAACTGCCCTACTTAACCACTCACCTTTCCTGATCACTCTTGTTACAGTCTGTATGGTAACACCCATTGTTTCATGTTCTCTGTGTATATAAAATCTCCCCACTTTATTTTCCACTGTATGCATCCGATAAAGTGAGCTGTAGCTCACAAAAGTTTATGCTCAAATAAATTTGTTAGTCTCTAAGGTGCCACAAGTACTCCTTTTCTTTTTCATGGATACAGACTAACACAGCTGCTACTCTGAAACTGTATTTAACCATAGTGAGTAGTCAATTAGACCTGCTTAAAACATTTTTTCAGTGAGAAATAGCTTCTCTTTATTTTTTGGAAGTTTTCCAGCCCTCTTTCCCTCCCCACCCCCTGAATACTGAAAAACCCCAAATATTTGGTTTTCACCAAAAATTGAAAATGCTTCACTTTCTCAGGTTTTGTTTTTCTCTCCCCCTTTTACATTTCCCTCCTTTGTTTTAGTAATAGAGTGGAAAAGGGAAACAATGAAACACACAACAAGGGGGAAAAAACAAAACCTGAAAACTCAAAATTGGGGGTCTGTTTTTTTTCCTTTATAAAATTGAAATTATTTTGCTCCTCCCAATTTTTTTTTTCAAGAAAAGGAAAATTTTTAATTTCCGTCCTACCCAAAGGCACCATATACTCACCATTTTCAAATCACCTATGTTTGCATCCTTTCACACCCATCCCTGAATCCCTGCATCCTTTCACACACATCCCTGAATCCCTGTTGCATGTTCATTCTGACTTTGGACACTTTGGCCCAGATCCTCAAAGGTATTTAATTGCCTAACTCCTATTTAAATCAATAGGAGTTAAGGGCCTAAATACCCTTGAAGCTCTGGGCCTTTCTCCCTGCAAACAAAGGATGAGGACAGTTCTGACCAGCTGCAGAATATTGCTGGGGAATACAACCAGGAAGCAGGTTTCAGAGTAGCAGCCCTGTTAGTCTGTATTCGCAAAAAGAAAAGGAGTACTTGTGGCACCTTAGAGACTAACAAATTTATTTGAGCATAAGCTTTTGTGAGCTACATCCGATGAAGTGAGCTGTAGCTCACGAAAGCTTATGCTCAAATAAATTTGTTAGTCTCTAAGGTGCCACAAGTACGTCTTTTCTTTTTGCGAACCAGGAAGCAGCTCAGCTATCAATGATGACATGAGCACTAGAAAATATGGCTATGTGCATAGATTATTGATAACAAATGTGTATGCGAGTGCGGTGTCTGTGCTCCCAGAAAGCTGTCCACAAGTGTCAGAGTAGTTGCAAACTATAGGTGCGCCTGTGCTCACCCCTGAAGCATATAGGTTTCTTTTAGTATCCTGTGCTCTATTGCAGATCTGTCCTATAATAATAATACCTAGCTCTCATACAGCACTTTTCATCAGTAGATCTCAAAGCATTTTACAAAGGAAGTCAGGGGCAATATCCCCATTTTACAAATGAGGAAACAGGCACAGAGAGGTGAAGTGACTTGGCCAGGGTCACCAGCAGGCCAGTGGCAGAGCTGGAAATAGAATCCAGGGCTCCTGAGTCCCAGTCCAATGCTCTAGCCACTAAGCTACACTGCCTATGGAGGACTTCATCGTTTTAGATTCATTTTAAGGCAGTTTTAAAAGTCTCCGTCTATTTCCTTTCTCCCACCCTTCGTCGGTCTTATCTATTCAGATTGTAAGCTCTTTGGGGCCCTCTTACTCTGGGTAGAAACCTCCAATGATGGGGATTCCACAACATCCCTGAGAAGTCTGTTCCAGTACTTAATTATCCTTATAGGTAGAAAGTTTTTCCTAATATCTAACCTAAACCTCCCTTGCTGCAGATTAAGCCAATTTCTTCTTGTCCTACTTTTCAATGGACATGAAGACCAGTTGACCACTGCCCTCTTTATAACAGCCTGTAATATATCTGGAGACTGTTATCAGATCCTCCCTACATTTTCTTTTCTCTACGCATGCCCAGTGTTTTTAACCTTTCCTCATAGGTCAGTTTTCTAAACCTTTTGTCATTTTTTGTGGCTGTCCTCTGGACTCTCTTCAATTTGTCCATATCTTTCCTAAAGTGGGTACCCAGAACGGGACACAGTACTCCAGCAGGGGCCTTACTAGTGCCAAGGAGAGTGGGACAATGACCTCCCATGTCTTACATATAACACTCCTGTAATACACCCCCCTCTTTTTCAGCTGCACCACATTTCTAGCTCATGTTCAATTTATGATCCGCTATAACCCCCAGATCCTTTTCTGCAGTATTACTGCATAGTCAGTTACTTCCCATTTTGTATTTGTGCATTTGAGTTTTCCTTCCTATATAATAAACCAACGAATAAAATAAGAACAAATATTTTTTGCCTGTGTGTTTCAATGAGGAATATAAACTCTTCTGAGCAAAAAACTGTGAGCTGTGTAAGGGAAGGGGTTGTGTATTCATATGTGTGAGGAGCTCCTTGCAGGCTCAGGGCCTGCGTTTGTACATGGATGACTTTATTAGAGGTCTGGGATTTTATTCCTTGTTTCAGTCATTGGATTTCCAATCAAATAGAGATCTATCTGCTGTATTAGTTGGGCAGTGTGTTCTCAGCCCAGCCAGATTGGAGGGGAGTGTCCCAAAACTTTTTTCTGCACTAACATTGGGACACAGTACAGAAAAGGTTGAGAACGACTGAGTTAGGGACGAATCCCCTGCTGTGTGCCCAGAGTGGGGGGTTCTGTTGAACAAAATTATGGGTGCCCCACATTTTAATAATCACAGATGACAGGCCCCCCAAATTGCAGGCACCCTAAGTGATAGGTACACATGTAGAGCTGGGGTTGACCTCCATCAGCCATATGTCCAGTGGGGGGAGTGATGGGGGCTGCAGCCCAAGGGTAGGGTGACCATACATCCTGTTTTGGCTGGCACACTCTCTTTTTTAAGCCCCATCTCAGCCGTCCTGACTCTTTTGATCAGTTGGCAAGAGCAAATGGGACAAATGCACACTTTTTTCAAAAAAGTGGGGGGCAGAAGAACATGTGTGTGTGTGTGTGTGTGAGCAGCAATGCCAGCCTTGGGCACGGGGTTGGGGGGAAGGCAGGGTTTGGGCGAGACGGGGGCGGAAGAATGTGTGTGTGTGTGTGTGAGCAGCAATGGCAGCCTTGGGCACGGGGTTGGGGGGGAGGCAGGGTTTGGGCGAGTGGGGGGCGGAAGAATGTGTGTGTGTGTGTGTGTGTGAGCAGCAATGCCAGCCTTGGGCATGGGGGAGGAAAGGCAGGGTTTGGGTGAGTGGGGGGCGGAAGAACGTGTGTGTGTGTGTGTGTGTGTGAGTGTGTGTGAGCAGCAATGCCAGCCTTGGGCATGGGGGAGGAAAGGCAGGGTTTGGGCGAGTGGGGGGCGGAAGAACGTGTGTGTGTGTGTGTGAGCAGCAATGGCAGCCTTGGGCACGGGGTTGGGGGGGAGGCAGGGTTTGGGCGAGTGGGGGGCGGAAGAACGTGTGTGTGTGTGAGTGTGTGTGAGCAGCAATGCCAGCCTTGGGCATGGGGGAGGAAAGGCAGGGTTTGGGCGAGTGGGGGGCGGAAGAACGTGTGTGTGTGTGTGTGTGAGTGTGTTTGAGCAGCAATGGCAGCCTTGGGCATGGGGGAGGAAAGGCAGGGTTTGGGCGAGTGGGGGGCGGAAGAACGTGTGTGTGTGAGCAGCAATGCCAGCCTTGGGCATGGGGGAGGAAAGGCAGGGTTTGGGCGAGTGGGGGGCGGAAGAACGTGTGTGTGTGTGTGTGTGAGTGTGTTTGAGCAGCAATGGCAGCCTTGGGCATGGGGGAGGAAAGGCAGGGTTTGGGCGAGTGGGGGGCGGAAGAACGTGTGTGTGTGTGTGTGTGTGTGTGTGAGTGTGTGTGAGCAGCAATGCCAGCCTTGGGTATGGGGGAGGAAAGGCAGGGTTTGGGTGAGTGGGGGGGTGGAAGAACGTGTGTGTGTGTGTGTGTGTGAGCAGCAATGGCAGCCTTGGGCACGGGGTTGGGGGGGAGGCAGGGTTTGGGCAGGTGGGGGGCGGAAGAATGTGTGTGTGTGTGTGTGTGTGAGCAGCAATGCCAGCCTTGGGCATGGGGGAGGAAAGGCAGGGTTTGGGTGAGTGGGGGGCGGAAGAACGTGTGTGTGTGTGTGTGTGAGTGTGTGTGAGCAGCAATGGCAGCCTTGGGCATGGGGGAGGAAAGGCAGGGTTTGGGCGAGTGGGGGGCGGAAGAACGTGTGTGTGTGTGTGTGTGAGTGTGTTTGAGCAGCAATGGCAGCCTTGGGCATGGGGGAGGAAAGGCAGGGTTTGGGCGAGTGGGGGCGGAAGAACGTGTGTGTGTGTGTGTGTGTGTGTGTGTGAGTGTGTGTGAGCAGCAATGCCAGCCTTGGGTATGGGGGAGGAAAGGCAGGGTTTGGGTGAGTGGGGGGGGTGGAAGAACGTGTGTGTGTGTGTGTGTGTGAGCAGCAATGGCAGCCTTGGGCACTGGGTTGGGGGGGAGGCAGGGTTTGGGCAGGTGGGGGGGCGGAAGAATGTGTGTGTGTGTGTGTGTGTGAGCAGCAATGGCAGCCTTGGGCATGGGGGAGGAAAGGCAGGGTTTGGGTGAGTGGGGGGCGGAAGAACGTGTGTGTGTGTGTGTGTGTGTGAGCAGCAATGCCAGCCTTGGGCATGGGGGAGGAAAGGCAGGGTTTGGGCGAGTGGGGGGTGGAAGAACGTGTGTGTGTGTGTGTGTGTGAGCAGCAATGGCAGCCTTGGGCACGGGGTTGGGGGGGAGGCAGGGTTTGGGCGAGTGGGGGGGCGGAAGAACGTGTGTGTGAGTGTGTGTGAGCAGCAATGCCAGCCTTGGGCATGGGGGAGGAAAGGCAGGGTTTGGGCGAGTGGGGGGTGGAAGAACGTGTGTGTGTGTGTGAGCAGCAATGCCAGCCTTGGGCATGGGGGAGGAAAGGCAGGGTTTGGGCGAGTGGGGGGTGGAAGAACGTGTGTGTGTGTGTGTGTGTGAGCAGCAATGGCAGCCTTGGGCATGGGGGAGGAAAGGCAGGGTTTGGGCGAGTGGGGGGCGGAAGAACGTGTGTGTGTGTGTGTGTGTGTGTGTGTGAGCAGCAATGGCAGCCTTGGGCATGGGGGAGGAAAGGCAGGGTTTGGGCGAGTGGGGGGCGGAAGAACGTGTGTGTGTGTGTGAGTGTGTGAGCAGCAATGCCAGCCTTGGGTATGGGGGAGGAAAGGCAGGGTTTGGGTGAGTGGGGGGGTGGAAGAACGTGTGTGTGTGTGTGTGTGTGAGCAGCAATGGCAGCCTTGGGCACTGGGTTGGGGGGGAGGCAGGGTTTGGGCAGGTGGGGGGCGGAAGAATGTGTGTGTGTGTGTGTGTGTGAGCAGCAATGGCAGCCTTGGGCATGGGGGAGGAAAGGCAGGGTTTGGGTGAGTGGGGGGCGGAAGAACGTGTGTGTGTGTGTGTGTGTGAGCAGCAATGCCAGCCTTGGGCATGGGGGAGGAAAGGCAGGGTTTGGGCGAGTGGGGGGTGGAAGAACGTGTGTGTGTGTGTGTGTGTGAGCAGCAATGGCAGCCTTGGGCACTGGGTTGGGGGGGGAGGCAGGGTTTGGGCGAGTGGGGGGGCGGAAGAACGTGTGTGTGAGTGTGTGTGAGCAGCAATGCCAGCCTTGGGCATGGGGGAGGAAAGGCAGGGTTTGGGCGAGTGGGGGGTGGAAGAACGTGTGTGTGTGTGTGAGCAGCAATGCCAGCCTTGGGCATGGGGGAGGAAAGGCAGGGTTTGGGCGAGTGGGGGGCGGAAGAACGTGTGTGTGTGTGTGTGTGTGAGCAGCAATGGCAGCCTTGGGCATGGGGGAGGAAAGGCAGGGTTTGGGCGAGTGGGGGGCGGAAGAACGTGTGTGTGTGTGTGTGAGCAGCAATGGCAGCCTTGGGCACGGGGTTGGGGGGGAGGCAGGGTTTGGGCGAGTGGGGGGTGGAAGAACGTGTGTGTGTGTGTGTGAGCAGCAATGGCAGCCTTGGGCACGGGGTTGGGGGGGAGGCAGGGTTTGGGCGAGTGGGGGGCGAAAGAACGTGTGTGTGTGTGTGAGCAGCAATGCCAGCCTTGGGCATGGGGGAGGAAAGGCAGGGTTTGGGCGAGTGGGGGGCGGAAGAACGTGTGTGTGTGTGTGTGTGTGAGTGTGTGTGAGCAGCAATGCCAGCCTTGGGTATGGGGGAGGAAAGGCAGGGTTTGGGTGAGTGGGGGGGGTGGAAGAACGTGTGTGTGTGTGTGTGTGTGAGCAGCAATGGCAGCCTTGGGCACTGGGTTGGGGGGGAGGCAGGGTTTGGGCAGGTGGGGGGGCGGAAGAATGTGTGTGTGTGTGTGTGTGTGAGCAGCAATGGCAGCCTTGGGCATGGGGGAGGAAAGGCAGGGTTTGGGTGAGTGGGGGGCGGAAGAACGTGTGTGTGTGTGTGTGTGTGTGAGCAGCAATGCCAGCCTTGGGCATGGGGGAGGAAAGGCAGGGTTTGGGCGAGTGGGGGGTGGAAGAACGTGTGTGTGTGTGTGTGTGTGAGCAGCAATGGCAGCCTTGGGCACGGGGTTGGGGGGGAGGCAGGGTTTGGGCGAGTGGGGGGCGGAAGAACGTGTGTGTGAGTGTGTGTGAGCAGCAATGCCAGCCTTGGGCATGGGGAGGAAAGGCAGGGTTTGGGCGAGTGGGGGGTGGAAGAACGTGTGTGTGTGTGTGAGCAGCAATGCCAGCCTTGGGCATGGGGGAGGAAAGGCAGGGTTTGGGCGAGTGGGGGGTGGAAGAACGTGTGTGTGTGTGTGTGTGTGAGCAGCAATGGCAGCCTTGGGCATGGGGGAGGAAAGGCAGGGTTTGGGCGAGTGGGGGGCGGAAGAACGTGTGTGTGTGTGTGTGTGTGTGTGTGTGAGCAGCAATGGCAGCCTTGGGCATGGGGGAGGAAAGGCAGGGTTTGGGCGAGTGGGGGGCGGAAGAACGTGTGTGTGTGTGTGTGAGTGTGTGTGAGCAGCAATGCCAGCCTTGGGTATGGGGGAGGAAAGGCAGGGTTTGGGTGAGTGGGGGGGTGGAAGAACGTGTGTGTGTGTGTGTGTGAGCAGCAATGGCAGCCTTGGGCACTGGGTTGGGGGGGAGGCAGGGTTTGGGCAGGTGGGGGGCGGAAGAATGTGTGTGTGTGTGTGTGTGTGAGCAGCAATGGCAGCCTTGGGCATGGGGGAGGAAAGGCAGGGTTTGGGTGAGTGGGGGGCGGAAGAACGTGTGTGTGTGTGTGTGTGTGAGCAGCAATGCCAGCCTTGGGCATGGGGGAGGAAAGGCAGGGTTTGGGCGAGTGGGGGGTGGAAGAACGTGTGTGTGTGTGTGTGTGTGAGCAGCAATGGCAGCCTTGGGCACGGGGTTGGGGGGGAGGCAGGGTTTGGGCGAGTGGGGGGCGGAAGAACGTGTGTGTGAGTGTGTGTGAGCAGCAATGCCAGCCTTGGGCATGGGGGAGGAAAGGCAGGGTTTGGGCGAGTGGGGGGTGGAAGAACGTGTGTGTGTGTGTGAGCAGCAATGCCAGCCTTGGGCATGGGGGAGGAAAGGCAGGGTTTGGGTGAGTGGGGGGCGGAAGAACGTGTGTGTGTGTGTGTGTGTGAGTGTGTGTGAGCAGCAATGGCAGCCTTGGGCATGGGGGAGGAAAGGCAGGGTTTGGGCGAGTGGGGGGGTGGAAGAACGTGTGTGTGTGTGTGTGAGCAGCAATGCCAGCCTTGGGCATGGGGGAGGAAAGGCAGGGTTTGGGTGAGTGGGGGGGTGGAAGAACGTGTGTGTGTGTGTGTGTGTGAGCAGCAATGGCAGCCTTGGGCACGGGGTTGGGGGGGAGGCAGGGTTTGGGCGAGTGGGGGGCGGAAGAACGTGTGTGTGAGTGTGTGTGAGCAGCAATGCCAGCCTTGGGCATGGGGGAGGAAAGGCAGGGTTTGGGTGAGTGGGGGGGTGGAAGAACGTGTGTGTGTGTGTGTGTGTGAGCAGCAATGGCAGCCTTGGGCACTGGGTTGGGGGGGAGGCAGGGTTTGGGCAGGTGGGGGGCGGAAGAATGTGTGTGTGTGTGTGTGTGTGAGCAGCAATGGCAGCCTTGGGCATGGGGGAGGAAAGGCAGGGTTTGGGTGAGTGGGGGGCGGAAGAACGTGTGTGTGTGTGTGTGTGAGCAGCAATGCCAGCCTTGGGCATGGGGGAGGAAAGGCAGGGTTTGGGCGAGTGGGGGGTGGAAGAACGTGTGTGTGTGTGTGTGTGTGAGCAGCAATGGCAGCCTTGGGCACGGGGTTGGGGGGGAGGCAGGGTTTGGGCGAGTGGGGGGCGGAAGAACGTGTGTGTGAGTGTGTGTGAGCAGCAATGCCAGCCTTGGGCATGGGGGAGGAAAGGCAGGGTTTGGGCGAGTGGGGGGTGGAAGAACGTGTGTGTGTGTGTGAGCAGCAATGCCAGCCTTGGGCATGGGGGAGGAAAGGCAGGGTTTGGGTGAGTGGGGGGCGGAAGAACGTGTGTGTGTGTGTGTGTGTGAGTGTGTGTGAGCAGCAATGGCAGCCTTGGGCATGGGGAGGAAAGGCAGGGTTTGGGCGAGTGGGGGGGTGGAAGAACGTGTGTGTGTGTGTGTGAGCAGCAATGCCAGCCTTGGGCATGGGGGAGGAAAGGCAGGGTTTGGGTGAGTGGGGGGGTGGAAGAACGTGTGTGTGTGTGTGTGTGTGAGCAGCAATGGCAGCCTTGGGCACGGGGTTGGGGGGGAGGCAGGGTTTGGGCGAGTGGGGGGCGGAAGAACGTGTGTGTGAGTGTGTGTGAGCAGCAATGCCAGCCTTGGGCATGGGGGAGGAAAGGCAGGGTTTGGGCGAGTGGGGGGCGGAAGAACGTGTGTGTGTGAGTGTGTGTGAGCAGCAATGGCAGCCTTGGGCCGGGGTTGGGGGGAGGCAGGCTTCCGGCAGGGCTTGGGCGAGTAGCAACAACAGTCCCTGCCTCTCGGAAATGCGGTCACCCTATCTAGTATAAAGAAAAGCAGGACTTGTGGCACCTTGGAGACTAACACATTTATTAGAGCAGAAGCTTTCCCCGGAGCTACAGCTCACTTCGGCAGATGCATCCGATGCAGCGAGCTGTAGCTCACGAAAGCTTCTGCTCTAATAAATGTGTTAGTCGCCAAGGTGCCACAAGTCCTGCTTTTCTTTTTGCGGATACAGGCTAACACGGCTGCTGCTCTGGAACCTGTCTAGCATGTGCCTCGCTGCTCGCCCAAGCCCTGCCTGCCCCCCGCACGGGGAAGGGGGCTCGGGAGAGCGGCTTGGGCCACTGCTGGGGTGGGTGGCAGAGCCTGGGCCAGCCCCGCAGCGGAAGATGGCCATCCGTCCCATGGGGTGCAATTGAGCCAGGGCGCACGGCTGGGGCTGGGGCCCAGGGAGACCCGCGGGGGCGCTGGGGCTGGGGCCCCCGGGCGGAATGGAGCGGGGAGGGGATGGGGCCTGGGCGGCCAGAGAGCGGGGGGAGGGGGTGACGGGGACCGGGCCCCTGGAGCTCAAGGGAGCTGGGGGCCGATGGGGGCCCACAGGCCCCCGGACCCGGAAGTGCTCCCCGGTTGCCATGGCGCTGACGCCGGCCTGGCCGGGGAAGATGGCGGCGGCCGCGCGCCCCGAGCCCGAGCCCAGCGGCTCCATCCGGCGCTACCTGGCCCGGCTCGGCGCGCTGCGGCCCCGGCCCGGCCCGGCCCGGGAGGGCGAGAGCGGCAGCGGCCGCCGCCCCGAGCTGCACCTGCTGTTCGACCAGCTCATCTCCGAGAACTGCGGCCCGGGGGCGCCGGGGCCCGCGGCGGCGCCGAGCCCGCAGGTAACGGGGCGGATCCGAGCCCGCGGGCGCCGACCGGGCTGGGGAATGAGGCCCCCCCCGGGGGGCAGGGACCCCGAGAACGGGAGGGGGGGGTGTCTGGCTCGCGGGGACGGGGGATGGGCGGGGTGGCAGCTGTGTGTGGGGGGGGGGGGCTGCAGGGTTGGGAGCCTGCGTGTGGAGGAAGGGAAGCGGGGTGGGAGCCCTGTCTCCGAATACCCCCCCCCGCCTCACCCGCAGCCAGGCTGTACCTGAGGCAGGTGCTCCCTTGCCACCGCCATCCCCCCAGGGTTGCTCCCCACGTGTCGCCACCTGCCCCCAGAGACTGATCCTGATTTAAACCATACCATGGAGGGGGATGAGTGTTGCCCCAGTTGAGCGTAATGGCTCAGTACAGGCCTGTTCGCAGCCCACCCCTAGGATGGAAACCTTCCGAATGGCCACGTCTAGGCTAGAAAGTTGTACCTCTTTCCTACTGTACCGGTGCAGGTAGCCGTTCAGCCCCTCGTCTGGACGCACTGTCCGCATAGTCGTGCTTTACGCCAGTGTAGCTATTCCCATATGGGAAGGGGACTAACTATACTGGCATAAGTCGCCTTTATACCAGTATGGCTATGTCTCGCGCTTTTACTAACTAGCTTAACTGTTGAGGTTTAAAAAAAAAAAAAATCAACTTCCCCTCACCAACATAATTATATCGGTATCAGAGTAGCAGCCGTGTTAGTCTGTATTCGCAAAAAGAAAAGGAGGACTTGTGGCACCTTAGAGACTAACACATTTATTAGAGCATAAGCTTTATAATTATATCGGTACAACTTTCAAGTGTTAACCAGGTCATTTTGGCGATCCGCTGTGGAACGAGTTTCCTTGCTGGTGCAGCCCCATATGCTTACTGGAACACCAGTCAGGAAATTGTAACGTTAACATTAACCTTAACTCTGCTCCTGTGCTGCAATTCACATATAGGTCAGGTGCCCTTTGCTCACTTCCTGGTGTTATAACCACGTTAACTCTGCCTGCTTCCCCGCATCTACTCTCTTCATATGGCTAATAGACCTACTAGCTTATCTATAGGTCATGACGCTCTGGAGCTGGCCAAAATTTGGAATTTCCAGTTCATGGGAAATTTTATCATTTTGAAGTTTGGTTTCAGACCAAACCCAATTTTTTTCAAACTTTCCCAAGAACCAGAAGTTCCAAAATACATTGTTTCTGAAAGGAAGTAAGTTTCCTGGATCCCCAGCAGTCCCTCTGTGAAATTGACATGATTCATATCAGTTTCACAGTCTCCCCCCTCCTCCTGTCCCTTTAGCAAGCTCTGGGACAGCTTGGCCATACCCACTCCCCCAGGACTGGAGATCCCAGGGCTTCCAACCTCCTGGGCAAGTTGGCTCCCTGAGCTGCCTGAATCCTATAGCTGGGAAGGCAGCTGCCCTGAGAGTTGGGCATCCCAGGGAGCCCAGCTGAGTAGCAGGAATCCTGGAAGTCCTGAGAGCCCCAGCTTGAGTTTAGCCTCTCAAGCTCCCTACTGAAGTGTCAGAAGCATAGACCATGAGGTTCTGTCTACACAGCAGCTGGGAGGGCACTTTCAAGTGTGTGTAGACAGACAGCTAACCCAAGCCATCATGAGCATGCTGCTGTTTTTAGCATGCTAGCTCAAGTCTGTCCATCCTCCCACCTGCGACATAGACATACTCTGAGAGTCACGGCTTTTAGGAGTGCCATGCTTCCAGCTCTTGCAGCAGGGAGCCTGGAAGCCAGGCTGAGTTGTAGTAGTCATGTGCAGTGGGGTAGGGTCAGTGGTAGCAGACATCTCTGGTTTATATGCTGTGGGTAGGAGAAGATGATGAACATAATTAAGATGGTTGTTAGCACTTTCTTTGACAATTTCCTGTCTCTGCAGCATTTAGATTCTCAATTACTGCACAACATCTTAGTAATTGTTTTGTAGGGGGAATACATTAACTATGCAAAAATGAAGATAATTTATTGGGGGTACGTTGTATATAGCATACTACTTTGACATTGAAGCAGTGACAATCTTCAGTTACCCATTAGTCTTCCTATTTGTTTTTCACAGCAGTTGCCCGGCTTTTCTTTTAATTTTGGGAAGTGCTTAGGATAATCTTCTCCTTTCACCCTAATATTTTACACATTGCTCCTTTTTTCTTTCCTCTGTTCCTTGGTTTCCTACCTCCTCTTTTTTCTTTGGTCTTTATTGTATGTTATGCCTTAGTCTTTAAATATTATTTCTCTCACTGCTGGTTTCTTAAGTGGTATTTTAGAGGCAGATCCAGGACGTGGATGCCTGTGACATATGGACAGTCAGTGGGACAGTCTACTCACTAGGCGCTCTATTGACTTCAGTTGGGCTCCACACGGAATCATAAGACTGGAAGGGACCTCGAGAGGTCATCTAGTCCAGTCCCCTGCACTCATGACAGGACTAAATATTATTTAGACCATGGATCCAGGTGTTCTGCCCATGCAAATTCATTTGCACAATTGAGACCTTAGCTGATGGGATGGGCTCTACTCTGAAGCCACAATTTTGTATTGGGTCAATGATAAATAATCATTAAGGCTTCTGGCTCTTTTTTCTTTAACAATTTTTTTTTTCCAGGATGTTTGTGCTCTACTTGTTCAAGCCTGTCAACTGGTTCATCTCAATCAGGAACATCTCGTCAACAAAGTTTGTCAGCTCATTCATCATTTACTTAACAGATTCCAGGTATGGAAAATTTGATGGTTCTGTTCCTACCCTTCCAAGCACATGGATGTGGGCCAAAAGGGCTCTCGTCTCCATGAGGCAGAACTTATAGAGAGGATCTAATATGAACGTGCTTGTATTATCACCTTCCTATTCATCCTACCATTCTTCTGGTCTACAGTCCTAGCTTGGCTATGCCTGGCTAATGGGTTGCTGATGTAAGAACTGCATGTGCTGACCCTCTCACAGGAGACGGAAAAGCTTGTGTATTATGCCTTCAGTCTTGGGGGGGAAAAAAGATCCCATGGCTGTTTCCTAAATGTAGGCTGTTTCTGTAGCAGCATGAATTTCTAACAGCCAAATCAGTTGGGTCGCTACCCAGATAGAGGAATGTTACCCTGACTTGAACAATGTGCAATATAATAAGGATGCCTTTCGGAAGCTCTCTTTTAATTCTGTGTTTTTATCTGATGACAGGTAGTGGTTGATGAACAGAATTTGGATTTTCTTCTATCCTATTCCATCTCTGCTCTCAAACAGTGCAGCTCTTGGACACACACTGAAATTCTGCAAGCTTTAGCAGCTCTTCTTTACAACAATGGACCAAATTGTCGGAAGGTAGGTTGAAAGCTGTGCTGAATTTATTGCTAAGAGAAAGTGATCTCCAAAGTCTCAGATCCCTAGACTCCCTTCCTGTGTCTTTCCTCCAAAAGAAAAGAAAAATGTCATATTCCCAGACACACATACTCTCAACATTAACTCCATTTTAACATAGTATCAGTAATTGAAGGGTAAAATGCATTACAGGGATGTTGTAATAATTCTATAATCAAGCATTACAAATCCATGAAATTAAAAGTTAAGGTTACACTGAAGAAAAATCCAAACATATTAAGGTAAGAAATGCACAGTTAAGGCACCAAACAACTTTAACTTTGCCCTATAGTGAGGCTGTACAATAACCATAGCATTGTTTTACTGTTTGTTGTTCCAGATTAGATTAAACTGTTTTAATATACGTTACTTTAGATTTTTTTTCCATATTTTTTCCACTTCTAGCATCATTATAGGGCAAAGTAAGCCCAGAAATCTGCTTGTACAGCTGCTTTGCATCGGCAGATCAGCACAAAGCAGCTGCAGCACACTGGTGAATGTGGACCTTAATTGACTTATTGGTTTAAAGGGTTGTGTTGATGAGACCAGTGCTATGTGAAGACTGGCCGGCCCATGGTGTCCCCATCTCAGCCAGATGGAGAGGTGACCTAGACAGAATTGCCCTGCTGTAGCATGTGCCCCACCTCCCTGTGAGAGCCTATTTCCTGCTATAAGGGCAGATTCCATCACAGGAATGGACTTTAGATTATGCACCACTGCAGGGTGTTCAGCATGTTCCCTCAGGGCTCCGTCTCGCTCAGCGGGAATTTGAGATTCACGCAGCAGCAGGATCAAACCCTCATTGTACAATGGAGCTGAAATAGCGGTACCATGAGAGCCTTTCAAGCACAGATGCCAGAGTTAGCATGAAGCTATGGGCTCTTTAAAGAGCAGTGACAGCTGCACCAAGTGGCCTACCACTGTGAACTCCTGACACCCAGGCAGTCTCCCTGACACCACTGACTCATTACAACCAATAGAATTTTTGCTTGCAAATTACCTGTAGAAAAAAGGTATTACTGGATTGAGTTACCTGTGATGTCACAATGATACCTCTTAAGAGTTCCTGAGCTGTTGACTTGAACCTGTCTGAAGCCTGTATAACAATAGCAATTAGATACAACAATTGTTAATAACTTAGCTTAATTACAACCTAGTGTCTTGAAATATAGTCTGTGTACAAGGTATTAATTAACTTTAATTATCTGCAAAATGTGAAGTGTTTATGTTCCATTGTTAAGATCTTTTTGGGGCAGAGAAAAGACTGACACAGACAGTACATTTCTTAATACATTTTTAAATTAATTTTACTTTATAAACTAGTTAATGGATTCACTTTTAAATGCTCAGAAAATTCATTCTATACCCAAAGAGCAAGTGCTGTAAATTTGGGAAGGGTGTGCTATATTTTTCATACAAAATAAGGAGGTTGCATCTCTGCTTAAGTACAAAGTGGAACTCAGTCTTAACTATAGGGTCATGACTAATGCCTTCATAATAATGAATGACAACTTTGCAAATGAACATCATTTCTAATCAGAGGATATATAAATCCTAGTTCTGTTTGAATATCAGTCAAACCTATTCTGTAGTTGGTATATCTATAGCTAGCTATAAGATTTAAGGAGTAGCTTGATTTATATCATATTGACTGTAGATCTGTTGTTCTGAAGTAAAAAGGGAATTTGCCAATTGATTTACATTCACCAGACCTGACTGTGTATCTTGTTGGCCCATAGTAACTGTTAATGGTTTATTTTAGTATCTCCCAGATTTGCTGGGGAAGAGTGGACTCTTGGTACAGTTCAGTGATCTTGCTCAGCCTGATGTGGAACTCAGGAGGGCAGCAGTACACAGCATGGCAAATCTATGTCTCAGGTATTAAATCAAGTCTTTTCAGTGATTTTTATGAGTGCTTTAAAAGATGGGCATCTGGAAATGCTGACAGCCAGCCTGTTCAGTCCACCTGCTAAGAACAGTAAAGGTGAGATCAATGCAATCGTTTCAGGGCTATATAAATAGTCCCGTTGCCTTGAACAGTCCCATTGATGAAAGCCAAAAGGAGAAGATTTTTTTCCCCAACAGCTTTGTTTTGTGTTGCATCCTGGAAGTTATAAACATGACTTGTGTGTGAAAGTTAAAACTGCAGTGGTCCTAGCCATTTGTCATACTCATTCAGGGAAAACCAGGAATTCTCAGATTACCAAAACTAAAATTATTTCTTAAAGCATTTAATTTGGGGGGGGGGGAAGGCGAAAGGCAGGTATGTTGTGCTACCTGGTCTATGCAGGCCGTAGTCAGTCGGTTGATGTGGTGGTTGTTAATGTTTATGAAACAATTGATTACATCTTGCATTGGGATTATCTGTTACAGGGGAATGGTTGGTCTATGAATGATTTGTTATAAGATTCCAAGAATTAATAAATTGATGCCAGAGCAAGATCTCATTACTTCCTGAAAACCTTCACTAAACTATTCAAATACAGAGGGAAGCTTTTTCTTGTTTGTCTATGACAAACTTAGACTGAATAATCAATCAGTCTAAGTAAGCAGGAGTTTAGACCTGCTCTAAAGAGCTTTGCAATTATGAAGGAAGGTTTGATGTCCCACAGAATGGGACCCTTAAAAAGGAAGAGTCTACTGAGGTCCTGGATGAGGTCACTTAAATATGAGCAAAGTGCAGTGTCTGGCGCTTTTGAATGTGATTTTCTAATTGGATTCTATTGTCAGGAAAATCACTCGCAGTTTTTGAGCCTTATTGTGGACATTATCAAACTTGCACACTGGTGACTTGAGGTAATTAAACATATGGACACCAGCTGCTTAGGGATCTAGCACAAAGAAAGTTGTTTAATGAGTCTAGAGCCACTGCAGTAATGCTCATGTTATGATAAGATGATATGCAGGTAGCACAGATTGAAGTGGTGTAGTGATTGCCTTCTTTATATTCATTAGTAAAGAAAGATAGGTGGCTATTTAAATTAAAAAAAGGTAAACTTGTCACTGAATTAAGGCAGTCTGTTTTTGTGAAAACGAAGGAAAATGTAAAAGCCTTTCAAGGTCCTATTAAGGGCTAAATTGTATCCCAAGATATATGCACGCAGCTTCATTAATTCACCTGTGTATGAGGACATTCCCAGCAGAATAGTGACACTGCTCCCATTAGTGTCATTCTGCACCTACTCACAGCCTGGAATACCAAACATAGGAATCCACTTTAATCAGGCAGGAGAAGCCAGAAGCTAGAGTAAATTTTTGGCGTACTGAAATTTTACTAACCAGTGTTTCCAGATAGTGTTTACGGTGCTAGAGTTTCATCCTTTGTAGGTGCCAAAGTGCAGTCCCACTCCATGTCTCTGCTATGCTGGGGAAAGAGAGATCTGAGCTTGTGTAACGTTATCTGTAAGAACAATTTGTATAGCTTTATATTGAGAGCCACAGCTCGACTAGCTCCATCTGCTTTCATTTTAGTGTGCCTGGACAGCCATACTTAGATGAGTCTTACAGAAGTCTGTGCTTTCAAACTTTCCTAAATGTGTTACAGTCTTCAAAAACCTCTGATGTAGATGACATCACTTTTTGTATGGTACGTATGAGGCTAATATGCTGAAATACACTAATTTTAAAGTTATACTACATCTTGCAGTGGAACATCTAGACAACTTTTAAAATTTGATTTGAAATAAGTAAGTCTGTTATAATCAAAGGCTTCCTGTTTGCCAGAGGCTGTACACGTATTGGGAGTTGGAATATTGCCAGCTCAGACTTGGCTAATATCTCTAACGTCATTTTACTTGAGTAACATGAAAATAGTTCCAAGTATCTCAGTGGTGCTAAGCAGTCATGTTGTTTTGCACTATTAAGGTATGAAGTTCATAAATTGACAGATGCTGTCAATTTGTGTGTGTTGGCTAATTTGAAGTTATTTTTAGCTGTTACAGAATGCTCTGAAAGGTATCCAGTCGCTCTTAAACGGTGGGAAGATGAAGCTAATGCAGACTGATCAGCTTGGGTCCCTTCTTGCTGTGTTAAAGGTGAATAGTTTCTTGGTTTAAATCCACTTTTAGAGAGAGAGAGACTGTGTAGTGTGTGCTCCCGTTTCACTTTAAGTGGGAAAAGGTAGAGAAGACAGAAGAATCAATCAGATGGAGAGCTGATGTGTGGGGAAGGAGGATAAGATTGAAAAATGGAATGAAAGACATGGAAGAAGGGGAAAAGTTCTCTCTAGAATATGATAAAGCCTTCAGTTCTCTCACTTGGACTTCCTCTCACAAAGAAAGTGGTCGCAACGCCTTGATGGTTAAGAGGCAAGTCTCTCATTAGCTTCAGTGCTGGACCCTTGCTAAAATCCTTCTAGAAATAGTTGAATTTGGTTGCCAAAATTTGTTTGATTAGAGCATCAGAATTACTATACAGGCATTTTGTTGTGCTAGTTGAGTCTCCTCGTGCTGACTTATGTGCCATTGGCAGCTTGGGTGTGAGTGTAGGGAGACAAGACCCAGAGAAGAAAGTCATAAGGAAAACTGAAAACAATTGGTGAGCACCTGAATATACGACGATTCTTTGCATATCCAAATGGACCAGAATGCTGATGTTCTTGTTACTGTTTTAGAAATGCATGTTCTATGGGCTTCCTGGACTGAACGTGGAAATGCCTGCAGTCTTGTACCCAGCTCCACTTCCTCAGTATGATGGACGATCACCTGTCAAACAGGAACAGTCGGAATTGAACACCATTAAACAAACAGGGGTAAACTTAAATTATACCACATGTTGATTTTTGTGTGGGTTTATTTGTTTTGACTGTATATTTCCTATTATGGTGTGAATGGTTGAAAGTTCCTTCACGTTCTCGGCATTTGGTGTATTTCACATTGCTTGCCTTAATGGCGTTGATTATAAATTTTTGCATTGAATAACAAATTGCTCTGTAAAGTCAGATGACTAAAACAGAGGGTTCTGCAGAGATTGATTTGATTGACTCTAGCTGTGTGCATCAGTTATTCATTTGTAGTCAAGAACTTGTGGCCTGAAGATGTGGGACTGATGGTGGCATTTTCCATCACAAGTTACATTACTTCTCTTCTAACACACAATCACTTTTACTTTTTCCTAGGGAAGTCAGGCTCATCTAAAAATGAGTTTTCTCCCTTGTTTGTGTATCTCTGTTTCTCTCTCCCTTTGCTGTTTATTATTTAACCCTGTAAAATATTTTGAGTTACAGATTACATGAAAGTTGTTAAACAAAATAAAGCTGTAGGGTCATTTTGTTGGCTTGTAATCTTCTTTTAAAGTTAATGAGTATCTCCTATAAATTCAAAAGAGTTACAGGAACACTTACATAAAACACCTGAAAAGATATCCTACTGTTAAGTGTCTCAGTGTAAAAATACTTTTTTCTACAGAAAAATAAAGGAGAATTGTGGAAACTCTTGTAGTTACACTGATAGTTGGAGGTTAGTGTTTATGTATATCTAGAGGTTTGCATCCAAAATGTCCAAGCAAACCAGTCTTGTAACATGTACCTATGGGACATTAAGGTGTTAATATTAAGTTTATTTTGTCTTATTAAAAAATGGAGTATGCAAGTTGAAATCAATTAAGATCTGATTGTGTCAGTGTATGTATAATTAATTTATGTAACACTATTTCATAATAATAACTAATGATGAAAACTTTTTCTTTGACTAGCTAAAATCAATCTGTCTCTCTAAAATAAGCCATTGATGTGCTTATAAAATGTGCAGCTCCATGTTGGTGAACTTAAGTACTGAACACGCTAGAGTTTATTCTACTTTTTGGGATTTTAGAGTCTCTCCTTTTCTCGGAAGTGACCATATTGTCATTCAAAGAGATTTGCAGAATAATAAAATGTTTTCTGGGTGCAAAATTCTTTCTTTCGTCTCAGCCTTTTGTGTTGTTTTTTTCTTGTTCACACAGACCCGAAGAAAAAAGTCCAAGGGGAAACAAAAGAAAGGACAGTTGGGGGAAGAAGTGAAAGAAGAATTAAAAAGTGATGTAGGAGATGGAGCAATCCATGCAGTGGATATATTTCAGTTACGTTCAGGCGATGCACAAAATAATCCTTGTCTAAATCCCTGGAATCGCACATTAGATGCTGCATACATGCCTGCTGGAAAGGATCACTTATCATCATGCTGTCCCAGCTGGAAAAGGATCAGCAGCAGTGAGTCGGAGTATTCTGATGCTGAAGGTGGAATACAAAGCAAAATGAGGTTATTGTTGTTCATGTAAATGTAAAGCATGGAAGCAAATAATACTGTGGTTCATAACAATAATGCTTGCATGGCATGTTAAATTATGCTTTTTGTCCTTTTTATAGATCTGGCACCAGTTTTGCCCATGTGCAGCGTTTTACTCACTCTCCCACTCACACAATCCCAGTACTGAATTCTTAAATGAAACTCTTAGAGAAATCATTTAATGTGATTTATATAATTTATTAACTAAGAAAGCTGAAAGGTGGTAATTAGTAGTAGTTTGAAAGTAAACTGATGCTTTTTCTTTTTTTTCCTTTTGGCCTTAGCTATTCTACTTGAAGTTCTTATAGCTAGTCAGTAACCTGAATAAATGAGGTCAAATCAATTATTTTTTCAGAGCTGCTATTAATTCATCTTTTTGTTTAATTAAAGATTTTATCAAGCCAAAGTTCGTCAAGGGGCTTTAGCCTGTTTCCTTTCCACTATCAAATCAATAGAAAAAAAAGTTCTTTATGGCTACTGGTCAGCATTTGTTCCTGATACACCTGGAATAGGCAGCCCACAGTCTGTGTCCTTGATGACTATTGCATTGAAGGATCCTTCTCCAAAGGTAAGTGAAATTGCTGTCCTAAAAGCCTTGCTTTTCAGGAACTAGTCTTCAGATTTTCCTTCCTTGATCTTTAGTATAATAGAGCCGTCTTGCTGGGGTCTTTGTGGCCTGTATCACTGTACTGGACAAAGAGCGGGTGCATTATTAGGATAACAAAAGATCTGTTATGTATGTAGACGCTAAAATTATGAGACCAGGTTATTGGAGCTGAACATATTTTTCTTGGAGAAAATTTTGAGGTGACCAAAGAGTTTCCAAAATGTATGAAAGGGGTTGGTCAAATTAGAAGAGATAAAAGAAAACTTTTCACACTATGTTAAGGATTTGTCTGCACAGGAAAGTTAGTGCGCAGCAAGCTACTGTGTGAATTTAAACCACAGTAGCTACTCTGCACTAATTCCGCCTGTGGACACACTCTTCTTGTGCACTAACAGTGCCCTCGGGAGGTTTAGTGTAGCACACTTCCAAAGTGTATTAAGATAATGTGCACAAAGGTACTCTTACTGCGCACTCAGTGTGTCCACATGGGGAATTAGTGTGGAGTAGCTAGTTCTCACCAGTTATTGTGGGCATTTTCTCTATGTAGACAAGCCCTACGAGGTTCAAAAAGTGGGGGTGGTCCCTTCAAATTGAGAAATGGTGGCGCTTCACACACACAGGATAAATATATGGACTGTTGTACCAGGGAAGGCAATTGAAACAGAATGTGAATTTGAGATATCTGTTTGTTTCTAGAGGAGGCGTCCAGTAAGATGAGTGGTGAAAAAAGCTGGAAAGTTTTAATTAAATCAACCCCCAAAAAGGATATGTGTTTTGAACTGGATGGGTACTTTCCCATAGCATTTACAAACCGCTAGTTGATGCATGGTAAAGATCTGCAAGGTCCAGAATTGTACATTTTAGAATGCTCTGAATTCCAGATGTGGAGATCTCTTTGGTGACGCCTGAATGGTAAAGGGCAGATCATTTATAAACTTTTGCTAGGAGAATCCAAGGAAAACTGGGGGACGAGGTGTTGAATTCCAATACCCCAATAATGAAAAGAAATGGACACTTGATAATAAGTGAGTTTCAAAGCCAGGCCTGTCAATATCTGCTATTGACCTGCAGTCATAACATTTGTGCAGTTATAGAGTACATACTCTGCATATTAACATGTTTTTTGGAGGCCAACAACATTCTGTCTTAAGTGTGTTGCAAAATGCTGTCGTGCTTCAGCAGAGCTGGGTTCCATGATGTTAGCATATCCTGCAGCCGGGACACACACACACTAACTTTTTTTTCCCAGCGAGGAGAAAGGTGCTGTGTAACAGGCACACACAGAATGTGAAGAAGCAGAATAAGGAAGGTTTGACATTTTCCCTCAGTTTCTATGATTGAAACAGAATTGAAATCTTGTATCATTTCAGACTCGGGCCTGCGCTCTTCAAGTTCTCTCCGCCACCTTGGAAGGTTCTAAGCAGTTTCTTTCCGTTGCTGAAGACGCACATGACCATAAAAGAGCTTTCACTCCTTTCTCGGTAACGATTGCTTCCAGCATCAGAGAGTTGCATCGCTGTCTGCTGCTAGCCCTAGTGGCAGAATCCTCCTCACAAACCCTTACTCAAATTATCAAGGTATGTACGCTTACTTTGAACGTGCTTACGCTTTGTAAGTGTCTCCGATTCAGCCTCAAAGCAATTTTCTAATAACCTTCACAGCAGACCTCATGCTTTCCAGACATGACTGAGACAGGGTGATTATGCAAAAATCCTGAGAGCTGCCTGGGTCACAACAGCAGGGTTTTTTTTCTTTCTTACAAGGCTTGGCAAATTGAGTCTGCCTGGAAATTTCCATTGTTTCTCTTGAACACAGTTTTATTGTTTCCATATTTCTCTTGTGGCTTCTGTGCTGAGCAGATGTACAAAATAGTGCTGTAGTTGTAAAGAGTTTTGGTTTTTTTAATGGCAATTTTTATTTGAGTTTTTAATCTAAAATATTCCTTCCCTAGCTCGATTTTTATGATTTGTCATGTTTGATCACAGTAATTGTTCTAGAATCAAAGCTTTTGGGCCCAATTTTCAAATACTGACCAACTCTTTTCAGTTGTTTGCAAATTTAATCAATGTAGTTGCCTAACTCACAGTACAAAACAAGAGAGCCACATTTTCAGTTTGGCCTCTGTCACCTCTCATGCGGTTATCTCTTGTATGTTTTAGTGCCTGGCAAATTTGGTATCGAATGCACCGTACAGCCGCTTAAAACCTGGTCTATTGACAAGAGTTTGGAACCAGATAAAGCCATACATTCGTCATAAAGGTTTGCATTGCACTGGGCTGGATTCTTTTCTCGCTGTATATGTCGATTCTTAACTCGGCATGAATTCTTGATTGCTAGTATTTTTTTATTTTATTTATTTGTTTGTTATTTATTTATTTAGAAACATTTCCCATGATTGGTAACTATGTAAATAACTCCACTGCTTAGTGGTGTTTACCTTTTATTTTATTTTTCTTTATTCTCTTTAACAGATGTTAATGTTCGGGTTTCTAGCCTCACGTTCTTAGGCGCTGTAGTATCTGCTCAAGCTCCTTCATCAGAAGTACAGTTACTTCTGCAACAGCCTAGTTCTTCCGGACTAAGTAGCAGCGGTACCGCAACCCCTCATCACTTCAGTTCCTCTGAGTGGTGTAGAAGAGCACCACCTTCGCAAGGGGAACCCATGGACAATTGGGAGAGTTCATCTTCAGAGCCTTGCTGGCTCATACGTCTTTGTATCTCCACTGTTGTTCTGCCCAGAGAAGATTCCTATTCTGATAGCGATACTAGCTTCACAGCTGGTACTGTCTATGAACCATCTCCTGTTCGACTGGAATCTTTACAGGTAGGAATGGAAAACTATGAGATGAGCCAACTAAATGTATGAAACTAAGAATAAATATCCAATTTCTCCAGTACCAGCCGGTTCTTCTGCCCTTATGATTTTGGTAACCTTGTTTGATGATGGGGCGTGTATGCATCTGGTAAGAATTCTGTGTTCTCGCTTTCCAGTATTGCATATAAGTTAAATCTTGACTAGAAAGATCTGCTATCAGTGAAATACTAACAATAGATGACTTTGGCCTGCGTGAAGCACGGTATAGGAAGGTTGAGACTCATAAACTCACCTCTGTTTTTCTTTATGCAACAATGTAGAAAAGTATAATTTTGTTGCTTCCATCCCAAGAAAATTAAGCAACCTCATTCCCATGCCGGAGTAGTGAATGCTTGTTACAGCTGGTTTCGTTAACCAGGACAACCAAACTACAGGAGATTCAAGGCTTGTCACTTTTGCAGATTCTCTTTTGCCAGGTAGTAGTTAGCTACAGGAGAGCTCACTTAAATTAGATAAATGAATTTATTGCAAGTTCCTGCTTGATAGTGCTTTCAACATGTTCTGTTAAACAAGACAATAGACTCTACAGAGTCCAAATATCTTTTGTGTTCGCTAGTGTGTGTTGTACTTTCTAGCTCTCATGTTAGAGTTTAGTGTATGGTTACTGCATTGACTAAAATGTTCTCTCTCTCTTTTCATTTTGGTAAATTCCATTCAGTATTTATTTTTTTTCCTTTTCTGCAGGTCTTGGCACTTCTTGTGAAGGGCTATTTCTCTGTGGCTCAGAGCTATTTATTAGAGCTTGGAGAGGTGGCTTCCAAATGCATGGAGGAAACAGATCCGTCCATTCAGCTCCACGGTGCCAAAGTAAGAACTTGGAGAAATGCAGATAGCTTTTTACCGAGTGTTGTGCTGCACATATGCTCTAAAAGTATTTGTAGCTAAACTTGATGTGACAATACCTTTATTATAATTCAAGACAATTGTATGGAAGGAGAGCTCTGAATGTGCTTCTATGTGTCTATTTCATGCAGTACACTACAAAAGAAGACCTATACCTTCTCCATACTGTAGCTAATTGTGCAATACTGTACTCTAGGACATCAAGAAATACAAGTTTGGGCCCCAATCTTGCACTCTTTTCACCCTCATAATTCCATTGAATGTTATGGAAGCATTCCAGAATTGGACCCTTATTTATTACTCTAACAACAGTTGATTTGGGAGTTTTCATTTTGTTCTGGATACCATAAGACATTTCTATCCATTTTGGCACAGAAGTTTACTATGTTGCCCTACTTGGAGACTTTATTTAGGGAGAGCTTTTCCACTAACTCTGAGCTAGCAGTCAGAGAGTGTAATATAAAATAATGTAAAATAACAACAGATTTCATTCATTCTGTAAATGACTGTGGTTTGTGCTAAATATTTCCATAGTCAAATAATACTTGAGTTTGCTTTGATAAGGAGCCAGTTCATTTTCTTTTTCTTGGCAGCTTCTGGAGGAGCTCGGCATAGGCATAGTACAACAGCATAAACCAGATTCAACCATTGCTGTCAGTGAGAAAGTACCTGTCAACTTGGTAAGTATATGGACTTTAGAGGTGGGATTCCACCTAATTAAGCCTCATGTTGTGAAAGCTGCTACAAAGTGATTGACTCTGAATGTGGTTTAACAATCTGATGTAAAGTGGAGGGATAGTACAAAGTATCTTTAAAAAGAAAAGGAGTAATTGTGGCACCTTAGAGACTAACAAATTTATTTGAGCATAAGCTTTCGTGAGCTACAGCTTACTTCATCGGATGCATTCGGTGGAAAATACAGTGGGGAGATTTATATACACGCACAGAGTGATCACTCTCCTTACAGTGTGTATGATAAAACCCATTGTTTCATGTTCTCTGTGTGTGTGTATATAAATCTTCCCACTGTATTTTCCACCGAATGCATCCGATGAAGTGAGCTGTAGCTCACGAAAGCTTATGCTCAAATAAATTTGTTAGTCTCTAAGGTGCCACAAGTACTCCTTTTCTTTTTGCGAATACAGACTAACACGGCTGCTACTCTGAAAAGTATCTTTAAATGCTGGTATGGTATACACCGAGGTCAGCAAACTATGGTAGTGTAAAGATCTACAAATAAGCATGGATATAGGATTTTATTGTGATAGGCTGTTTCCTGCTATTAAAATGAACTGACAGGAACTGCTGTTGTCGATACTCATCATTTTAACACAGTATATTTGTGTGTGTGTGCGCATGTTCTATCCTAGGATAGATACAGCAACCTTTGTCAAAGCTGAATAAACCTCCTGGTAAATATCAAGCTAATTTAAGAAAGTGACAGCAAGGAATGGTGGGCATCTCTTGTCTGACTACTTGAGACAGAAATTTTATACATAAAGGGGCTCTGTCACATTTGGTTAGGCCTAAAATTAGACCTACTAGCGTCGTTTAGATTTGTGGACAAGTGCTTTTTATGAGGCACAAGTATTCACTGTACACTTTTCCTTTGCTCCCGCTTTCTGCTGTAACTTTGGGATCAGGAAGAATATCAAGGAGCTCAGATACTACATATGATAGGGATGCTATATAAAACCCTAGATAGAGACACGCTACAGCCTCAGTGACATTTCATAGGAAAGTGGTCCAAGAGCCCACATCAGTATTCTGCCTGCTACAAGAACTGAGTAGGTGGCTGATATGCTAGTGCTTGTGATCACAGATAAATCCATTGCTTGGGGCTGTTTTTGACAAGCTTGCTGAAGCTGAGAAATTGGGATTCTGGCAATAATGTAGGTCTGTTAGCCTTCAGTTCACAGAAAGAATATTCTATTTTAAAAATGATTTTAGGGAATGTTAATAAATGAAACAGAAATGAAACAAGCAGCTCAAGCCAAAACATTATTTGTACAACTAACTATTTTAAGATTTCCAATAGTTGGAATAGTCAATTTCCTGCTCATTTATACCCACTGATGTGATACTAGGTATGTTTTAAAGATGATCTTAGAAAAGACCATCCATTTCAGAGATCAGAGATGTGGGCAATATTGTCAAGATGTCACCTGACATCAGCATCAATTGTTTAATGGTTTCAGTTGGTAAACATAGTTTCTCCACTACAGGTTGTATCTTTTTGGACTATGATGCTAAATGGCCCTTTACCTGGTGCCCTTCAGAATGCTCAGCATCCTACCCTTCAGACAAGTGCCTGTGATGCTCTTTCTTCTATCTTACCGGAAGCTTTTAGCAGTCTGCGGGTAAAATACCACATCTTTTGGTTGTCTCTTTTTAAGTACTAGAATCTTCTGGTTTTATCCCGCTAACTATATTAATACGGAATCCGTGTTAAATTCATACGAAGGATGGTCACTGCTTTTTTTTTTACATCCAATCTTCACATTAAAAAACCCTGTGTAAACCATGACCAATTAAGATTAGAAAAGGCATGCTTGGGAATATTCAAAAAGTTTGATTGTAGAGGCATTTTAGGAGATGGCTACTAAAGGAATCAATAGACTGTTTCAAAGCCTTGAATATTAATGGCCTGGTTGAATAGCCTGGTTGTGTTGCATGGCAAACAAAGGCCTTTAGAATCTCATTCTGTGTGTGAGATGTGGAAGATATTGCTATTTTGCTGATAAAGTTCAGCGAAGCATGCAGACAGCTGAACTGAAGGCAGTGGACTGATGTTGTTCACACACTTGGTTTTTTTTTTTTTTAATTTGGCTGGCTAGCAAAATGTAGCTGAAACTGTAATGTTTGCTTTCTCTCAATTGCAACTGAATCTGATGGCATTACTCTCGTTTTACACAATGAAATATGCTTCTGTGCTTTAAAGCCTTGGCAGCATATAGCCACTGTATTGTGCAGCTCCATTCATGTCACTGTGCCCTGCTTGCCTCAGAGAACCCTGCCAGGTCTCATTTACAGAGGAACTGCTAATGCAGCAATATCCCTGGAATTCTGTTGGTCCGGCTTCTCCAAGCACAGTGTGTACTTCATCTCTGTACTTTGATCCCACTTCCCTTTCAGCCTTTGGTGTCAGTCATTGCCCACTTTGACCTAGGGCTCTGATGCAGCACAGTTGACTTGGCTGCAGGCTTGTATACTCACAAACCGTACAAATGTGAACTTTAACGTGCTTTATGATCCCTCTTTAATGCTTTCACACTGATGAGTGACTCTCTCTCATGGCATGTTGGCTCCCCTACAGTTACAATCGTTCCTGTTCTATCCAGGTGGGTAGTGAACCTATTGTCTGCCCCAATCCTTTTTGTTGTTCCTTTTCCCCCAGCACACATGCCCTAGCTGGTTGCCATTGTATCACAAAGATACAGCTTGGTGAAATCAACAATGCCCTGTTTACCAGCCTTGGGGTAATTTATGTTAAAAGTGTGGAGTACTCCTTTCTCCTGGGTGGCATCCCAAATGCCAGCCAGCTCTTCCACTTATTTGCTGTATAGGAATATGGGACATTCTCATTGCTTCTGCAGACTCCTGGTGTTAATTGTTTAAAACACACATCAGTTCTTAGCTTTTTCTTTTTCCCCCAAAGAGGGTGCTCTGCAGTACAATATTGTCACCGCTGTTCTCTTTTAAGAAATGCTTCTCTCTGTTCCCATTGCTAATTACAGGATGACCAGCAGATACTGTGCATCACGCTACTGCTGGGGCTGAATCACAGTGAGAATCCACTGGTGAAAGCTGCTGCTGCCCGAGCCCTTGGAGTCTACGTCCTTTTCTCATGTCTTAGGCAGGTTAGCAGTGGGCCATTATTATCTTACTCGGAGCTCTTTACAATGCATTTGTTGAGCAGCAAGCTGTAGAACATGAGGTTTCTTTGTGGGAAGCAGGTCTCCCTCTTAGGCCAATGGTTATACAACACGCTGAGATATTAGCTTGAAATATTTTTGGAGGTTTGCTGGTACTTCTTCCAACCCTGCCCACTCTGTTCTGTGGGCACTATGGGCAATGGAATCCGTGCAGTTTTTGCTGTGTGAAATGTGGTAGGAGGTGGAGTATCAGTTGGTGCAGTGCAAGGTCCTCACTTTGTCAGGTGAAAGGGCCAGCTAGGTATGAGGAAGCTCTAAAAGCCCTGGATCTGGCTGGGAGAGGATTGCGTTGATGCAGGAACTGCAGAAGGCAGCTGTAGGGCTGAAGACTCCTCCACAAGCCCTCGCTTAGGGGGCATGGTGAAGGTGGGGCTGGAGGAGGAGGGGCATGTTAAGAATAGGGTCAGAGTACGTAGTGTTGCAGAGTTTCCAGGCAGGGTTGTGGCCCATGAGCAGCTGGGACAGGTTGCCGTAACTTAGACAGGCCTAGAACTGTCTGTTATGGCAGGGGCTGTGAAGCAGCCCAAAACGGGGAGGGTACAAAGTTAGCTAAGAGCGAGGATAGCCCCTGTCAGGACTGCGAGTTCTGTGCTGTGTCTCTAGGAGGTGCAGCACAACATTTTATTCCAAGTCTGTCCCTGTGTACTGTAAAGCTCCCTTCAGCGCAGCATGCAACAGGGCCCGGGGGAAGTGTGAGCGTATAGCAGGTGGATTTGCAACTGTGCAGGTGGACCAAACTGCCCTTTGGAGTCATGTTAACCCACTTGGTTGCAAGAGAGGATTCCATTGTTTTTGCCACATGGTTGTGAAATCTTACATGGGTGACTATTTTGATAAACTTGAATCGTAGCTGAAGTTGAAATTTTAGTCTAAAATATTGTGAAAGAAAAGCTTTAATCATAGACAAGGAAATGGAAACAAAATATAACATACCACGAAAGAGAAGATTAGAGAGACAGCTCAACAGGGAGTTTGGAGAAGCAATTACTTATTCAACAGTGACATTTGATGAGTATGAGATTGTCAGTCCAGGTAATTATGTTTAAATCAAAGTAGCTTAAAGTACCAATGAAATTAAAATATGCAGTGAAATCATGTAGAAGCAGTCACCCAAGAGAGGAGCAAATTTGGACACTTTAGAGTTAGATTGTTAACTAGAGATCAAACGAAGCTGTACTGGGAACATCAGAGATACTTTAAAGTTGTTACTTAGCACAGAAGGTTGCTTTAATAGTGCTGGTGTTTGTGCAGATTTCACTGTGACGATAAAGACAGTGAAGCGTACAGAGCTAAGGAAAGCCATCTACTTTTAAAAAAAGAACTTCCATGCATTTTTAAAAAATGACAAAACTTTTAATTTTCTAGGATGTGATGTTTGTTGCCGACACAGCAAATGCTATCCTGAATTCCCTCCAGGACAAGTCTCCAAACGTCCGTGCCAAAGCAGCCTGGTCCTTGGGCAACCTTACAGACACGCTGATTGTCAACATGTAGGTAGCAACATTTTGGCTAATAGAACTTTATAAATGGCTTGAGATCTTTATTATTAGTCCCCCCAGTAATATATGAATTGCCATACCTGGGCAGACCAATGGTCCGAATGCAGGAGTGGCCAGCCTGTGGCTCCGGAGCCACATGCGGCTCTTCAGAAGTTAATCTGTGGCTCCATGTATAGGCACCGACTTCGGGGCTGGAGCTACAGGCACCAACTTTCCAATGTGCAGGGGGGTTCTCACTGCTCAACCCCGGCTCTGCCACAGGCCCTGCCCCCACTCCACCCCTTCCCTTGAGCCTGCCATGCCCTCACTTCCCTCTCGCCAGCCTCCTTCATGCCATGAAACAGCTGATTGGGAGGTGCGGGGAGGGAGGGTGAGGCGCTGATCAGCCAGGCAGCCAGTGGGTGGGAGGCTCTGGGAGGGGGAGGAGCTGATGTGGGGGCTGCTGACATATTACTGTGGCTCTCTGGCAATGTACATTGGTAAATTCTGGTTCCTTCTCAGGCTCAGGTTGGCCACCCCTGTCCAAATAGATCAATATCCTGTATTTGACAGTGTTCATTACCATAAATGTCAGAAAAAGGTGCAAGAACCCTTGTAGAGGACAGTTATAGATTAATGTGCCTGTACCAGAAGCTTCTTCCTAGCCACTCTTAATTAGAGTTTTCCTTATGCCTCAAAGTGTGAGGATTTGTATTCTTACCTTCTGTAGCTTGTGGATGTTTTCATTATCCACATCTAATCAATTTTTGAATTCCATTAAACTCTTGCATCCGATGAGGTGAACTGTAGCTCACAAAAGCTTATGCTCAAATAAATTTGTTAGTCTCTAAGGTGGCACAAGTTCTTTTTATTAAACTCTTAGTTTCATATCTTAGAGCACTTAGTTCCACAGGTTATGTACTGCATAAGAAAGAGATTTCCTTTTATCCTTTTTGTATCTGCTACATTTTGATTTCATTGAATATTCCTTTATTCTTGTGTTACATGAAAGGGAAAATAGGATCGTGAATGTATTTATTAATCAACCCAAGTCTTAGTACAGAACGATGGACCAGCCTGCTATTAACTTTTTGCCATATTGAAAATTTACCGTTGATTCCTACGCCGTTTTCTGTCTCTCAGATAGCAGTTTATTAACTTTTGCATTTCATTAGTCTTATTGCGCTACCAGCAGGCTTTCCTGTAAAATGTAAATCATCATTGCGTTAGGTGTAATATTATATGCTTTTACTATGCTCAGTGTTTCATAGTAGCAGCCGTGTTAGTCTGTATTCGCAAAAAGAAAAGGAGTACTTGTGGCACCTTAGAGACTAACAAATTTATTAGCGCATAAGCTTTCGTGAGCTACAGCTCACTTCATCGGATGCATTACATGCTCAGTGTGTTTGTCTTACATCTCCGCATTTTAGTTGAAATCAAGAGTATTGTCAACTTAGTCAATTATGTAAAGGAGTACTTGTGGCACCTTAGAA
Source organism: Dermochelys coriacea (assembly GCF_009764565.3). Lineage (NCBI taxonomy): Eukaryota > Metazoa > Chordata > Testudines > Dermochelyidae > Dermochelys > Dermochelys coriacea. Next base: position 8,312,366 of record NC_050084.1, on the reverse strand, counting down.
ACTAACAAATTTATTTGAGCATAAGCTTTTGTGAGCTACAGCTCACCTCGAAAGCTTATGCTCAAATAAATTTGTTAGTCTCTAAGGTGCCACAAGTACTCCTTTTCTTTTTGCGAATACAGACTAACACGTCTGCTACTCTGAGACTTAGTCAATTATGTATCCTATCCCAGTCACCCTAGGGGGACTGTATCTTATCTTCACAGGCAGCTTGACTCTGATCTCTTCTTTTTAATTTCTAACTGCTCTGATCCTGGATGGTGTGTGCTTTTATTTTGTTAGGGAAATGATGGGGCAGAGCTTCCAGGAGGAATTCTCAGATCTCCTACTATTGAAAATGTTGCGGTCAGCAACTGAAGCATCGAAGGACAAAGACAAGGTACGCTGGAGTGGGGCAGGGAAAGGAATAAATCCAAGCATAAAGCCAAAAGCAAAATTAAAATGACTTTTTATTACAACATGTTTCATTTGAATAATCCATAAGAATGGCATAACCGGGGAAGTTAACAGTAGTACTTGCATACAAACAAATCCTATGTGCTGTACTGCAAAATATGTCGAGACTCCACCAATTGGAATTACCATAATCCACATCTACCATTAGATCAGTGGAGAATAAAATAATGCTGTCTCATTTGGAGATATGGACTGCTGGCACCTAGATGTTTACACTGAGTGAAGTGCAAAGTGTAGCTTTTTCTTGTCAGTTGGACACAGCCTAAGTTGGTTGAAGTTCCGGGCATTTTGTAAAGCCTGTCTTATTTTCCCAGGAACTTTTTGAACAGGCAGTTTGAGGGGTTGTTTTTCTGACAGGGTATGGGAAGGTTTTTAAAAAAAACAAAAAAACTAACAAACCCCCCCCCCCCCGAAATTACTTTATTTCAGCACTATATGCATTTCATTACTTCTGTATATGCACCAAGAGGCCTTGCCAGATGCATGTGTATAAATTGGAAAAAAAAAAATGTTGCTTTGTGTTTTAGGTAAAGAGCAATGCAGTTCGGGCCCTAGGAAATCTGCTTCATTTCCTTCAACCATATCACATAGTAAAACCCAGATTCAGTGAAACCATTAAGGAATCCATTCAGGCCCTTATTTCTACTGTCCAGAGTGAGGCCACCATGAAAGTACGGTGGAATGCATGTTATGCACTGGGAAATGTATTTAAAAACCCCGCCTTGCCACTTGGTAAGTAAAATCTTCCTTTTAAAAAATTTTTCACTGTCCTCTTTGGGGAATGCACAACAAGATGTGCAAAAAAACCCAAAACTTAAGGTTGTGTTTTTACTAAGAATTGATCTGGCATATGCATGTGTTTAGAATTAAAAAAAAGAAAGAAAGAAACCCTCAAAGGGCTGAATGTTTCTCTCACATCCAAGGACAGAATCTGGCCCAAAATGTACATTTGAAATTAAATAGACCTCATTCCTGCAAACACTTATGTACATGCTTAACTTGACTACATTGATTTCAATGCGGCTACTCATGGTAGTAAAGTATGTGCATGTTTGAAGAATCAGGGCAATAGCAGGTGCTAGATTTGAGCGTTAGTGACTCAGGATAATGTAAAAATATTGGACTCACTAATAAATTTCATCCTTCAGTGAAACCAAAATAAAATAAATTGAGGCCTCTGCCTTGTAATAAATGGCATCTACTCAATCACTGAGCTTCCAAAAAGTATCATTCTAATTATTTGAAAGAATTGTTATATAAGCTACACAGGTGGAGTCTAAATGTAGCGTCACTTGAGTATATTTTTTTTCAGATACAGAGGAAAAGGCTAGAATATTATTATTTTTTATTTCAATAAATCAAAACGCAGTTGATAATTTTCTGTTTATGGCAAAAATCCTGAGTCTTCAAATGAAGACAAGGTTGATCAGTGTAATAAATCTCTATGAACAGCTGCTTTTGTAACGTTGATTTTGCATGTTTTATTGACTGCAAACCTGTGCGCTTCCTAGGAGAAGCTCCTTGGACTGCACAAGCCTATAATGCTCTTACATCAGTGGTGAAATCATGCAAGAATTTCAAAGTCCGAATCAAATCTGCCATGGCCCTCTCCATCCCTACCCAAAGGGAGCATTACGGAACCACTGAACAGGTTTCCCAGATCTGGAGTGCCTTGGTTATTGCTTTGCAGAAGAGTGAAGACACGGAGGACTTTCTGGAGTTCAAATACAGTGCCAGCCTGAGAACGCAGATCTGCCAGGCTCTGATTCATTTGTTAAGCTTGGCAAATAGTACAGACCTGCCATTCATTAGGAAAACTATAGCAGAAAATGGGGATGTGATCAGATCCTATGTCTTGCAATATATGAAATCAGGGGTTGAAGAAGATGAAGCAGGAATACACACAAACTCTCACGGAAGAGACATATTGTTGAAAAGAGCTATTGAGCATATTTGTGGTATTGAGGAACTGTCAGAAGGCAAAGCTAAAGTAGTAGTAGCTGCTTATCTAGAAGATATCTTGACAAACCACATCAATTCCACTGAATTGACGGAGGCTTAGAAAGAGAAATCCATTGCTTTAATGACCAGTAAATTGTGCCTTCTGATTATATGCAGAGGGAAGTACACCGCTTCCATGTATGCAAGATGTCCAGGAGAGAGATTTCCTATTGGCAACATTAAAACATTTATTTCAAACTTATTTGAATCAGTTGAAACTCTTGAGAAAAGTTCTACAATGCTGAGAAAAAAACATTTAATCTCATTTACTTTCCTACTATTTAGTTTGCTGTAAATTGTCTCCATTTGGTTTGGCTGGTAATTGATCTGATATAGAGTTATCACTCTGAAAACAAATGTCTTTTTATTCTTTGTATATTTTATAAGAACAGAGCCTTTTATGAGCTTGTTTTCAAAGCCTTTTATCACGGTTAGCTGCTATCTTCAAAATCTTGCCCACAAAGGACACGGGCAGAATTGGTATTTTCTGCCTTAACTTTTCTGGAAATCAGATTGATCATAAATATGGAGAGTTGGTATACTCTTCTCAGCATGCCATTTTGTCACATTTATTGCATTTGTACAATAAATATCAAATATCAGTTGGAATGTTTGAACAACAGCTTGATGCAAATCAATTCACACACACTACTCTAGCCCACCTCCTGCACAGGTGGACTGCTTCACCAGTGCAGGGCCACTGACTTCACCGCTCTCCAAAAATAAACTCCTGCCCGAGTCGTGGACGTTTAATCCCAAGTTTGATAGTGCAATATAGCAGCCACGATGCTATCCGACCAGCCCAAGAGCTGCAGCTGGTTTCTTGGGGGTAACCATGTTCATAGAAAGAAAAGGAGTACTTGTGGCACCTTAGAGACTAACAAATTTATTTGAGCATAAGCTTTTGTGAGCTACAGCTCACTTCATCGGAAGTGAGTATTTCTTTTTGCGAATACAGACTAACACGGCTGCTACTCTGAAACACGTTCATAGAATATGGGCTGAGATTTTGGCATAGAGGATTTGGGAGCCTAACTCCTTTAGGCTGTATTGAAAATCCCAGGCATGGTTTCTGTTCATTTGATCTCTGCATAGATCTAGTGCTTAAGCACTACGTGGTTTTGTCTTTCAGATTTTGTTCCCATTCTGCGATGTAGCTGGACACGTCACCTCTTGAGTATAAACTATTATTTTAGTTTACTTTTATTATGGAGTATGTTTACAAGTACTAAGCTCCCACCTTGCAGTTGATAACTTGCAGCAGGACTGCTGCCCGGCTTGACTTCCCCATTGAGCGATCTGTGTTTTAGATAGGCACAGCTGTGGGTGATGCTTCCGAGGAGGGAAGAGGTACCCAGGGTTGTGAGGCACCTCCCCCCCCTACCTGCCCTTCCCATGAGGAAGTCGTGTCTGTGCCTGCTGTGGATCAGCTCCCTGAAACCATGAGCTTCTGGCAACATAAGCACTGCCTCACAGACCTCGCTCCCTGTCCCAGGTTAGCGGTAGCGTACATCAACCCATGTTTCACTGAGCACTCAGGAACTCTTAGATCCACGGTTCCCAAAGGAATAGTACACACCAGCTGGTAAGATTCAACTCAGCATCATCACATTACTTAACGTACCACACACACAGAGATAGTGAAAACAAGAATACGCTTATTTTCAAAGACCAGATATTCAAATGATAGTGAGACTATTGGAAACAAATGGCTTCATATAAAACAAAATCATAACACTATTTCTGGAGCTGAAACTTAACTAACGACATTCCTCTGTCTCTATAAGATTGCTTAACTCATGTCCCTTTCCCCAGTGTTTTCAGCTAGTTTTGCCGAGATCCCTTCTCATAAGATCAGGCCTGCTGCTGGCTTTTTCTCACAGATTGAAGGAATACAAGGATGTGTCCCCTCTTTCCCCCCCCCCCGTTTACCTCTTCCTGTTAATTTCCTTCTGAAGTCTGCATCGGTTCTTCATTAGCATTTGACCATAGATTCCTATTGTATAATATGCAATCCACAATGGTCCATCATACAGATAAGTGTCTTCCAGTTCCTGGCTGGAGAAGTTTGTTCGACACAAGATACTTTTGAGTGACTTGCTTTTTAACTACAGACTAGAGAACGTAGTTTTTAGTATATATACACAACTCCTCATATTTTCTGTACATTCATCTTCACAATGAATTCAAACTGGAACAGGTGCAGAGAAAGGCTATTAGGATGATCTGAGGCATGGAAAATCTACCTTATGAGAGGATACTCAAAGAGCTTGGCTTGCTTAGCCTAATCAAAAGAAGTCTAAAGGGAGATATTGCTCTCTATAAATACATCAGAGGGGTAAATAGCAGGGAGGGAGAGGAATTATTTAAGTTAAATGCCAATGTGGACACAAGAACAAATGGATATAAACTGGCCACCAACAAGTTTAGGCTTGAAATTAGATGAAATTAAGCATCAGAGGAGTGAAGTTCTAGAATAGCCTTCCTAGGGGAGCGGTGAGGGAAAAACTCAAGATTGAGCTTGATAAGTTTATGGAGGGAATGGTCTGATGAGACTGCCTATAATGGTATGTAGCCAATCTGCAACTGCTAGCAGCAAATATTTCCAATGGCCAGTGATGGGACTCTGAGCTCCTGTATTACACAGGCCATAAAACTTCTCCAAAATAATTCCTCCCTTTCTCACCTCAGAGTACCAAATAGCTTGGGGGCTACACATTTACCTATGCCTATGTTATGGTACCTTGGGGTAAGCAGGCATGTTAGATATTTCGAGAGCTAAGACCCCTATCCTACCATGAGCTCCAGGTGGCCACAGGAGTCTCTCTACGTAGTGGTCGTTGCATTACTGGGCCTAAATTAACAAAAAGAACAGAAGTGCCCTATCTTAATTTTGCAAAAAGAAAATGAGTTGTTACAGAAGCTCATTCATATAGAGCTTTTGTACATTTATTTATACGTTCCATCCTCGTTACAGCCTTGAAAACATTTTTCCCTCCTAGAATCTACGTCTGCAGTTTTCAAAGCTGCCTAAAGCAATTTGAATGCCCAGTTCCTGTTCAAATTAATGGAACTGGATCGCCAGATCCCCTAGGCAGATTTGAAAAGCTCATTTTATTTTCAATTCGCACCCATCGTTGAACTGTCTCCCTCTGACTGTGCCAGAGCAGAAACAAACATAGCAGTGGCTGGTTTACATCCGAGGCTGGCTAAAAAGCATTGATACACTCAGCAACTGTCAGGGGAAGAGTACGTTAAACTGCACTGCTGCAGACCAAAAATTATTGCTGTCAAGCATAACCATCAGTCTTGTTTTCAAGAGCTGCAGCCAGGATCTTTTATGGAAATCACAATTTGATGCTATACTTCCACCCACCTTAAAGCTCTTACACTGCCCGAGAAGTGTAAAGGGCTTAAGTGTTAATGCAACGGAGCTTGTTTGTCAGCCTACTTTCTAGTTTATCCCTGCTCTCTAGGCTGAGAAGGGAAACGCATGAAACTTTATTAATTCTTGCTTTTTCCATAGCTTTCCTTTGAGTGGCAAGCCTCGGAAACTATCCTGCAGTCTCATATCGCTTGTAGAAACAAACCTGTTCTCTCTCTTCGTTTGTTTATAAAACTGTGATTAGACAGAAGGGGACAGTACTGAGGCACACCCAGGATTTGTGAAGGTTTCAAAGCTGAAAATGCAATGCATCTAATGCGTGGGTTGAAATGTACAGAGTGTCTTGCTCACGGGCAGAAGATGGAGACACAGAACATAACTTGAGATTAGTCCCTCCTTTTTTTTTTTTTACACCGAGTGTTTAATCAAAGATCGTATTTCAAAGGAGCCATTGGCTTAAAAAAAACCCCCAAACAGCTGCACAAACATTTCAACTATTTAATTAGTGATAGGGTTACAGGTGGACCCACAGAGGCTCAACACCCTGTTTCTGTACAGATAACTTGAGGTGCACATCCCAAGTACTTGCATGTGGCCAAAGCCACTCAGCCCCCAATCAAGGTTTCTCAGTGTTTGAGTGCTGAGTGTGTGGCAGGGCCTGTACAGAACGTAGAATAAGATGTGATCCCCACTCCAAGGATCTCTCCTTTGACTTGTTCTCCCTACTCCCCCATATTTTAGCAGTGATGCAGGCAGAAAAATAGGCGGAGCTGTTCTGATGGTTCAAGAGTGATCAGGGCTTAAACACCCAGTGATAGGCAGAATGGCCAAAATTGCATGCCGAGTTTCAGACCTGAGGAATACCCACAGTTGACTTAAAAGCCCATTAATAGATTCCTTTAGAAAAGGAGCTGTTACTTTATTGCTAAGAAGCTACACGGGTTGCAATCTAGAAATGTGTGGCCCTTTTTAGGCTGTCCCCTGTTTGTAAAATAAGGCGACAAGACAGGGCTTCCGTTCCCTTTAAGGTTGGTAAAAGCAAATCCCAGAGGAACAATGGAAAGCTGCATATTTCTGTTCAGCTCCCTGAAAACTGATCAAGGAGTCCCCTCTGGAATGTGCCTACGGGTGTTTATTTTTCTTCCTTGTTGTATCACCTTTGGAAGCATTATTTCTTTACCACTACATTGCACAGAATGGGTTCACAAACCTACAGAAAATGACAGCCCCTGCCCCGTAGAGCTTCAGGCCAGATTTTCAAAGGTAGTTAGGCACCTAAAAATGCAGCTGGTTGCCTAGTGGCATTTTCAAAAGCACGTAGGAGCTAACTGCATCTTTAGGGGCCTACATACTTATACAAATCTGGCCCTTGTCCTCTAAGGCTAGGTCTACACTTGGAGTGGGCAGGTTGAGTACAGATGCTGCACACCCACCTAGAATGGATAGAAATGGCAGTGTAGACGGCGAGGTGCTGGTTAGGTGAGTAGGGTAAGGCCATGTGTGATCTTTAGGGTACACACCCTACACAGCTCTCTCCATGCCCAAAATCCAGTGTCCTGCTGCCTCCCCAGGAATGGAGCCTTTCCCCACTGCAGGGAAAGACTCTTAACAGAAGGTGGGCAGCTGCCAAACCGCTGCCATAGACTTTCTCCTCTTCCCACCACCAGAGCCTTTCGCTGCCACATATAGCTACACACCGCAGTGTGGATGCGGATTGCTTTTCTCTGCGGTGTGTAGCTACACCTGTCTTACGTGCCGTCACCAGCACGCACGAGACATAACAAGTGGCTGAGCCGAACAAGCGAGCCAGGGTGAAAGATGAGAGTAACAAACATAAAAGAACATTTGCAATCCTTAGCTAATCATCTGTGTCAGTACAGCAGATGCCCCTATGGCAGAAAACTTGGCTGTAGTGTTTTTATGCTCAGCATATCTCACTTTATCTATTTCCACAATACACACTGTGGTTAACCTGTGGTTATGGATCTGCTAATATTCCTCAGCGGGTACGATAAGAATATTTTTATCTTTGAAAGATTACTCAAGGTAGCTTTTCTAAAATACCACCTTCAGTAGAGCTGCTATAAGCCATCTTTCCCCTTATCAGCCATCCTTTTAATGAGGAAACTAACTTATTAGCTATTGATTAAAGCAAATTGGTTTATTCAACACCTTCCCCAGCAGGGATTTGCCAGATGTTTTGCAAAGCACTGAGAATGTGTACCTCAAAATTTGATGCTGGCTTATGCCTTTAATATGGGAACAGAGGAGGGTGGGTCAGCACAGAGTGGTGGTGTATTAAGTCCAGGGTAGGGCTTTTCTGTTTGGTTTTGAAAGGAATTAAACTTGCATCTCTCTTCCTGATTATACTGGAAAAGCGTGCGTGCCACTGAATTTTCCAACACAGAATGATACATAGTGATGGTCCAGGACAGGAGAACCTATGGTGCAAGGCAGAAAGAACCCCTTATTATTAAGTATTGTGGGGATGCATTATAAAGCAGCAGATACTCTGCTGCTAGTCACATGCCAGTTCTATCTGCTGGTCATTTTACATGGACTTACAGGCTATTTCCAATACATCAGAGCTTGGCCTGAGCCGAAGAGCTTGCTTGCGTAGCTGAACATCCCCAACAGTGGGAGTGCTTGAAGCTGTGGGCTTGTCCCATCTTTAAAACAAATAATGTAGATTTGAAAATGTCTTGTATTTTGATTTATAGCCTAAAGAAGTTTAATTGGGTTGGGCCAATCGTTCTGAAGAGAAGATGTCAGCATAGGGCCTGAATCGGAGCAGCAGCAAACCACATGAGAGTGTCTTTGATCCTAAATGAGCTAAAAGCCATTTACCAGCAAGGATGCAGACGCAGCACAGGGTTCCCTCCACAGAGCTCCTTGCTTATATACATACAGCACTACTCACCTACGCCCATCTAAAGCTATGTTGGTGTAGATGTGCTGGGCCTCATGCCAAACGCGAGACAGCAAATACTTGGTTCAAGGCATCTTCACCTTGTGCAGAGAGGCTCAAACATGTCAGAAGAGGCAGACAAGTAGAGTCAATTACTGGTGTTCCAAGTTGCCTAGAGGGCTCCTGGAAGCTGTTTGCATCAGCTCTCTTCTTACTAAGTTATTGTGAAGCCACCCAAGGTTCAGCTCCACCACTAACAAAGTCCTGTTGAGACATTCAGGCCATATTAGCCCCTGGGGAAACCCACAAGGATGCTTTTATAGCCAGCTTTTAATCTGGAGCCAATCGAAAGGCAGCTCAGAGGAGGAGCCAGACCTGAAACCGCCCCCTAGTTGGGATTAATAATCTCCAACAGTGAATGTGTTTGTAAAGCAATCTAGAGGGCAGAATAACCCTCCCAGAGCCTCCACAGTAATCATGCGCTTCCCTTCTGCAAAGAGAGAACCTGCAACATCAACTACCTGTCCCTAGGCTACCAGGTAAAGGAGAGGCTAATTTGTTATCATTAGCAATCTCTGTTGTATCTCTTATCAGTGGGGTCTAGGGCAAACCTCTCCTCTTGTAAAAAGAGCTATAGCATCTTTAATGGCCATATGGGTGTTCTGTTTTTAAGATTAGCTGTGAAGAAATCCACCACCCCTGTAAACGATATGCTTCACAATGTATCTATCTGGAAAAGAAAGCGAGTGCTATGTTGGCAAGGGCCAGGGAGGAACCAGGGCTGGCCTTACCATGAGGTGAACTGAGGCGGCCACCTCAGGTGCCAGACTGTGCGGGGGGACACCACTAGTACACAGAGTTTCAAAGTTTTGTCCCAAGTGAGGAGACATGGGGGCATCATTTGAGCGCCCCGCCTCAGGTGCCAAAATGTTGTGGACTGGCCCTGGGAGGAATCCATGGTGTTGCTTCATAAAACATTCTAGCAACTCCCTTCTGGATGATCTAACCATGGCTACCAGCACTGACTGGCTCTGGAAAGAGCTACAGCTGATTTCCATCAGCCAGAAGGTCAGGGAAGGGGAACAAGGAAAACCAAGAAGCTCCTCTGAGCATGGAGGCATCGGCCTGCAAGGGGTGGGTAGACTACAGTGGTGTAACTGGGTGGCAAATGTAAGCTTTGTTGACAAGACTGGTGAATTGTGATGGGCTGACCATGCCCATCAGCCCTCCCTGGCCTGAGAGCAAGCCCCATGCTGGGCAGCTGGCCGGGCTGTCCTGGCTGCAGACGCTCCATTGTTGACGCTTGTGGTGTTATCCTCTGCCGTCTCTTTGTTTTATAGCGGGTACATTGTCCCTGTGCAAGGAATGTAGGAGCTCCCAGGGAGCTGATGGCAAAGGCCTCTGTAAAGCATCTCCAGGTTCCAGGGCGCACGCACATACCCCTTGCCCCATGGTCTGGAAAAACAAGAGGCATTTAATGGCCAGCAGAAATGTAGTACCCTCCCCACCCTGAATGAGGTTTTATTGCACTGCCTCTTTATTGTTCTGTTTACAAGCCAGGCTTTTTATAGCTTTTTCTATGAATTGTTTCAAGGAGAGGGTAATTACCTTATCACATGCAGCATGATTTATAGCCAAAGAAGTGGCAAGGGACATTCAAGCTACACATCGGCTCTTTGAAAGGCAATCTACATGTTTTAGCACAGAGCTTGTTTTCTTCTAAGTTCACTAAGTAGATGGAATATAAAAGGGCCTCAGTGTCAATACCTTCTTCCATCCAGCTCTGTGATTAGTTACAGGGCTGGGACTCTTCTATCAAACCTACTGTACCTGTCGGTAATTGGACCAGATACAAGATGGGAATTAGGGCATGTCTATACTGGGAAATTGACCTGAATATTTATTGCAAAATAGCACCGCGTGTGGACGCTATCATAGCTTATTGCCCAGGAACTATTGTGGTCAGTTTCCCTTTTGTAGAGAAGCCCTTTTTGACTTTAATATCCAAACCTTGTAAATGATAATGAAATGGAGCATGTGGCTAGATAATTGGATTTTTCTACTTGAAGAATCATTTGAGGGTAGTTCACCCCAAAGTACAGTATCTAGATGGATACTGCTCATGGGCAAAAGACACTCCAGTGCAACGGGCCATGCACAAGTCCTTGTGTATCACCTAAGGACCAAATGCTGCCCTCATGTATATCCATGCAACCCTCATTGTCACGCGTGGGCAGAACTTGCAAGTGTTCTTTAAGAGCAGGCTCTTGAGACATACTCACCCCACGTTAATTGGCGGTGGACGTCTTTATATGCACTTACCTGTGTTGTACTGAATGAGGGATTCATTGTGGCTGTACTGGAGATGCCAGCATAGCCAATTTTCTCCCGATTCTGTGCAGATCCATTTCCACTGTAAATTAATCTCCTTCTACTTAATGGTGTCATTGCGTCTGCTGAATCCCTTGGCAATTTTATTATATTTTAAAAATCATGATGTGCCAATGATTTGTGACGTAGGCACCGGGGTTCGTAAAGCAATAAAACTGCCCCATACAACTCCACCCACGGTGCTGGAACCAAGAACTGACCAAGTAAGAGCAAGATGCAGAAACCACCTTCAGTGGATGATGATCCTGAGCTCTTAGATCAGGAGTTACTCTCTTTTCCTTCCTGGCCTTCAAAATGGCTCTGCCTGCATTGTTACTTGTGTGTTCCTAGTGGCACTAGTATGCAGAGGTGGGGCATGCACGGCATGAATCTGAGAGTTATTTTTAGAGCTGTGCAAAACTCGTTGGGCGAAATGTTCCTCATAAAAACTCACCTGGTTTCAAGTTTTGTTCCAGTCTTGAAACTCAGCCTAGATTTGTTGAATGTTAATGATATCTCCAGGAGAACCTGGGCCCAGTTTTGAGCCAATCTGGGGAGATCCAGCTATGGTTTTGCAATGGAAACCATGCAAAATTTGGAAAGGGGTGAACAGAAAGCCCACTGAAACTACCACCTGGGTTTGGCTTTAAGTTTTAGAGAGTGTTTGAACCCAAAATTCATGCAGGCTGACTCTCTTCTTGGGGCCTAGTCCATAGATAATTGTTTCTTAAAATCAGTGGGAGTCTTTCCATTAGCTTCAGTGAGTTTTGGATCAGGCCCTAGTAGAGCACCATCGATTTCACTGGAGTTACTCCCAATGTACACAAGCGTGGAAGGAAGAACTACTACAGAGGAAGTGTAGATCTGCTGGGATTGACACCAATGAAAAGGTCTGCGACAGCCTCTGTGAAGTAAATCAATGGGTAAATATCACTCCCATTTGAGAGCTGGAAAGGCCACATGTCTTGATTGTACTAACATGAGCTTGAGCCAAAATCCCAGATCTGAACATTCCCAAACTCCAGGGCCAGCTTTGCAGTGAATGGGACACCAAAGGACTGACTGGGCCTTTTGGAAGATGTCTCTTAATCCAGTGGATTAGTTTCCCAGCTGACCTTGTGTCACCTGCATTCACATGTAGTTGTGACTCAGTAAATCTCTCCTTTATAGGACATGCACTCACTTGGCTGAGAAGGAATCCCAAGAGGTTCCAATCCTGACTTGCTACAATCTGCAGCCCTGGATTCGAAGCATTTTTCCTTGGGAGGGAGGCACTTTTTTTACCTTTTTTTTTTTTTTTTGTTCCAAGTCAAGCAATGGAGTGAGTTCAAAGATCAGGTTGCAGCTCAAGTTATAAAGCCGCCTTTATTGCATTACCTAGATAAGTAAATATGCGGTTTCCTGTCTGAAAGGCCGCAGGAGTGCTCTCAAGGCATCTATGCGCTTTCCTAGGAGATTGGGCCAGAACATACCGCACGCATCCATAAGCCAAGCAATGGCAAAAGTATCTAGTGAAACAATTTAGAAATGGCCCCAAGCTGTGTTAATAACACATAAAATGACTGTGATAAACTTCAGTTCACTTTGCACAGAAATCCTCTTTGCAAGACAGTAACAAACTTTATTTCTGCACTCAGCACTCTAGAGAATGAATAATGAGGATGAGAGGGAAGGGAACAAGGAGAGATAGAGAGAGAGAAAGGTCTTGCATTTATACAGTGTCTATCAACACAAAGGTTCCCATACCATAGTATAGAGATCATTTTGCCTACCAGTGAAATGCAGCTGCCTCTGGGATGTAAGGTGACAGTTGTTTAACACGACAAAGTAACACTGGAGAGTGCGGGGGAAAACCTGCATGCAACTGAAATTGCAGGGGCAATTTAGGTAGGTACAGTGCAGCCACTCAAAGTAGAATTGGATTAGGATGTTGGGACTTGATTCACAATCATAACTATTGCAACTACTAAAAATCTGACTGGCTCTGAGACTGTGAAATCACTGCATGGCAAAAATAACAATAAAACAAGACAGGAATTCTTTGTTCTACTCCCTTCTCCCCCTGCTTCCCAATCCTAGCCAAAGAGAAAAAAAATGGAAAATCCAGGAAATTCCATGGGGGCTCCTTTCCCAGATAAGTTGCCAAATGAAAGAAGATTCAGCTTTGCATAGCTAGAGCTCTAATTGCCGAACAAACACAGGGTTAATCTTAGGACAACCAAACCCAATTACACAGATGAATTCATTGTGCGAAATGATCACTGAGCATAGGGAATTTTAGTACCAGTGCAGAGTCCAAGCTCTGTAGGGGTCATAGCAAAATCTGCTGAGCTGAACACATGCAAACCTCTCTGTGCTTTCATCCTTGACTATACTTAAACCATGCTCACCATGGGCAGCTTCCTGGAGTGAGACTCTTCGTTTCCAAGAAGGCTCAAGGGGCCAGAAATCATTTATGGCTATTGGGTTAGAAAGACCACACTTTTACCCATCATACCCCTCCTTAGTTAGTTAGTATAGCAGGTCTAATATCCGAAAGCAAATCAATAACAACTAATAGACTGTCAGCTAGGGTAGTAAAAGTAAGAGGGTAGTAAATTAAATGTAACTAAACAAATGCACAAGTGACTTCTGCAGTCTCTATAGCTATAGGAGCTGCTATTAGCATTCTGCACTGGAATTGAGATTGCAATAGCCTCTAACTGAGCAGGGAATGAAGATGATGACTTATTTTATGAAAGATAGTTTGTTTCCCTGGTCATGATGGTTGTATGCTCTTGAGATCTTTCATGGCACCGGCTCCAAAACTCATGTAGCTGGTATTCTGCCAGCAAATTTCTAAACCAAACAGCCCTCTTAGAGTGGAGAAGATTTGTATAGGGCTATAATTCAGGATTTCCAGCTATCAAAGGGAACATCCACACAGCAGATAGGTCACAGCATGGATAAATGTACGTGCGCTAGCTCTGTTTGAGCTGTATGGCATGGGCAGCAGGACTATACAGGGGCAGCTAGCCCAAGCTGCTCCCCGTGCCATTGCAGTCCCATTGCTATTTGTCACAGGTTAGCCCAATCAGAGCTAGAGCGTGTACATCTGCCCACTTTGCGAGTCACAGTCCCGCTGCTCTGTAGACATACCAGCAATATAAGGCCTTTACATTGCTGCCCATCACCATAGTATCTGAGCAGAAATCAGTAGCAACAGTGAAGTCCCTAGTGGACCTTGTGGAGTCTCTGGCCCTTCAGGGTAAAAACTCCGCTTGGGCGTGGGGATTTTTGCTTCTGGGTTTTCAGGTTTCATTGACTTCCACGTTTTGGGGAATGTGATGGGGTGTTCACCTTGGCTCAGAAGGGGCTGCTTGACAGGATAGGTTGCACCTGGGTAAGGTGTAGGCTAGACGGACAGCGGTTTTGGGATGCATCAGGAGAGGCATTTCCAGTAGGGATAAGGAGGTTTTAGTACCGTTATACAAGGCACTGGTGAGACCTCATCTGGAATACTGTGTGCAGTTCTGGTCTCCCATGTTTAAAAAGGATGAATTCAAACTGGAGCAGGTACAGAGAAGGGCTACTAGGATGATCCGAGGAATGGAAAACTTGTCTTATGAAAGGAGACTTAAGAAGCTTGGCTTGTTTAGCCTAACCAAAAGAAGGTTGAGGGGAGATATGATTGCTCTCTAAATATATCAGAGGGATAAATACAGGAGAGGGAGAGGAATTATTTAAGCTCAGCACCAATGTGGACACAAGAACAAATGGGTATAAACTGGCCACCAGGAAGTTTAGACTTGAAATCAGACGAAGGTTTTTAACCATCAGAGGAGTGAAGTTTTGGAATAGCCTTCCAAGGGAAGCAGTGGGGGCAAAAGATCTATCTGGCTTTAAGATTCTACTCGATAAGCTTATGGAGGAGATGGTATGATGGGATAATGGGATTTTGGTAAGTAATTGATCTTTAAATATTCAGGGTAAATAGGCCAAATCCCCTGAGATGGGATATTAGATGGATGGGATCTGTGTTACCCAGGAAAGAATTTTCTGTAGTATCTGGCTGGTGAATCTTGCCCATATGCTCAGGGTTTAGCTGATTGCCATATTTGGGGTCGGGAAGGAATTTTCCTCCAGGGCAGATTGGAGAGGCCCTGGAGGTTTTTCGCCTTCCTCTGTAGCATGGGGCATGGTTGACTTGAGGGAGGCTTCTCTGCTCCTTGAAGTCTTTGAACCATGATTTAAGGACTTCAATAGCTCAGACATGGGTGAGGTTTTTCATAGGAGTGGGTGGGTGAGATTCTGTGGCCTGCGCTGTGCAGGAGGTCGGACTAGATGATCAGAATGGTCCCTTCTGACCTTAGTATCTATGAATCTATGCATCTAAGTGAACCTGAAGCCCAGCAGGAAGAGAGGGGACTTGTACACAGTCACCAGGAGGAAGCTCTGCAGCTTGTGGAGTGTGAGCAGGGCTGCGGAGTGAGAGGCTGGGACAAGGGGTCGGAGAAATTGCAAGAGGAAGCATCAAACCGGTGCTGAACTAATCCCCAGATGACCCACAAGGAGATGCCATAGCAGTGAGTCGAGCAAACCTATAATAGGAAGGGCTGGTTGGAGAGGAGTTACAGAGGTGTTAGTGTTGTGAGTTTTACGCTTACAATGGAAAGGCTTTTGGAAGAGGAAGGTTTTGCAACATTTCCTTAAGAGGCTCAGACTGGGTAAACCTGATCTCCTCCGGGAGTTTGTCCCATGGCTGGATCCCCTAGACTGAGAGTGCTTTGTCCCTAGCTCTCACAGCCTTCATCCTGGGCTTTGTGACCTGCATGGTCCCAGAGCAGCCCAGCTGTCATGGGGATTCATAGATGGAAACTCAGTCTTTAATGTAGCTGGGGCTTGATCCATTAACTGCTTTGGAAAATCAAGACCAAACCCTTAAACTGGCATTCTAATTGCTGTAATGTTCAGTGTGCTCCAAGTAAGGAGAAAAGAGTGGGAAAACTTCTGAAGTGTTGGTCAGTGGAACTGCTTGGAGGCAGGCAAGGCGAATGTACTGTGCCAACAAGGCATGGCAAAGCAACAAAACAGGTAGGAGAGAACCTCCCATCTCTCCGTCTGGCTCTTTACTTTGATCTTTTATTTCATTCTTCCAGCCTTTCTCATGCAATGAAATTGATTCCTGTAGGCCACTCACTCTGATGCTGCTCATGAGTGCTAAAATTGCACGCACACATACAAAATCTAGTTGTAACAGCAGCTATTGGAATCAGTGGATATTGACACTCAGCCATGTGACAGAGGTCTTAACCTTTTGTAACCCTGACCTGTGACAGGGGCCAGGAAATAAAGTGCAGGCTCGTCACAGCATTCCTCTGGGTCACACTTTTATTACACCTGTAGCAGCTGAAGTGACACTGGAAATGCCTCTGTGAGTCTCCCATTATGATTAGTAATGACAGCCACTGCTACACAGAGATTTAATCTTCTTTCAGACTGATCTGAATGCCAGCAATGGAGGCCGGAGTCCTAAATGAAAGGTCTGTTCTCTGGAGCCACATCTTACTCTCAGCACTGAGATGGGCTTAGGGTCACAATAACTCTTAAAAGCACTGGAGCATGGCATTCCAGGTTTCAAGGATGTCAAACTTTGCATCTCTTTCCATGTCTGTTTTCTCAGAGCAGAGAGTGGGGCTCCAGGCCTGGGGCTCAGACTGTCAGCATCAGGGCTGGTCAGCCACACACTTGGAGGGCAGCTGTAACAAGGTGTGGCCCTCCCAAGGCTAACTTGAAAAACCTACACAGCCAAAGGTTGCCTTTGCTTCTAACCCGTATAACCCACCTTAATTCCATGGGATTGCGTGGCGTGTGAGTGAGAGCACAACCTGGGCCCAGATCACTTGTGTGCAGCGACTCTTGGGTAGTTGCCACCTTAGCCAATGACAAGTGCGCTGGAATTGTTCCCGAGATATTGCCCGATACAGGTCTTCCTCCATTGTCAACCCAGCCACATGAATGGAATCCCTCCTGAGCTTAAGCGAGCAGAGAACCAGACCTGGTGCTGCTGGGGGAAGAAGGCATCCTGGGAAATTCCCAGCATCCTCAACTCCCACCTCTCAGAAGGGCTTAGCACCTCACAGGTTCAGACCCTTAGTCTGTCAGGAAATGAGTCAAGCCGATGGGGCTGATTATTTTTCTGGAGCCAGTTTCTGCAGCATTTGCTCCTGCTGAAGCCAATGTCATTCCACCTGAGTGGGGTCTCCGTAAGGATTTGGTCGAAGATAAGAGGTCCTGCGATTGCAACCCTGTCTTGAGAGTAGATGGAGATTCAACTGGACCCCAGTGAGTCAGTGGGTGCGATGGTTTCGGCTTCTGAAGTTGTGCTAGCTTCTCCACAGCTTATTGGGTAGCTAGCAGCCTGGGTTGGCTGTGGCTTACGGTACCATATGAAAGAGCTCCCTTCGCTCATTAAGGAGGGATCTGAAAAATACGATCTAATCCAGTATTCCAATTTAAATAAGATAAAGATCCACCCCACCTGTCTAACCAATCACTGTGCTGTGATAGGCTCCTCGAGTGAAGTAGATACATTTCTCCCCCCCCCGCCCACCCTAGTCATTCTGTCTTTTGATGGGTTTTCTCCCAGAACTTGACATTCAGAAGGGATCGCTAGGTATGGAAGGGTAGAAGATGGAGTTGAACTAACAGCATTGGATGGGAATGGTCCTTCTTCGCAGGTGCTGTCCTAAACTTGAGCACACGGGGGACTATCCCTTTTACGGCCACAATTAAGCAAAATTCTTGAGGGCATTGTTGAATAGGGATGGGCTTTGGCATGCGGGCCCAGTGTTCGAACTGAATTTAAGACTGCATTTTGGGGCTCAGACTGGCATTTAGGAGCTTGAAGTAGACCGCTGGGCAGTAAAATCCCTATAGGAGTGCCCACATGCACACCTCAGTGCTCTTGGTTAAGTGCCCAAGTCTGAAAACTGGACTTTGTCACCTAGGGCACTGCACCGATTTATGAGACTTTTAAGCCCATCTTTACTTTCCATATTCTACATTTGCTAGGACAAGGTAAGAATTTGATTCACCGCTCAGCACTTTTTTGTGCTGAAAGAACAGAATTATGATGCTATGCGCCATCACTAAGCTCTCTTGTCTGTTGGCTAGTAGTATGTTAATCATCTGACAGTCAGTGATTAACTTATTCAGGCTGCAAAAGCTGCTGACCCAAAGTAGCACTGGGGTCAAACAGTGTGTGCGTGGGGGGCAGGGAGAGAAGGTTCTGAACTTTCAAGGTGTCACCTGGATCTCAGCGGGAGCAGATACCATGTGGGGATCTATAGACCCCACTGCCAACCAGTGTCGTCACCCTGAGAGCATTAATGGGAATGACGTGGTTTCATAATGCTTAGCATATGGAAAATCCAGGCTCCAAAGTGTTGGGATTGAGATCTTTCATTCCATTTCTTTGGTACTGCTTTAAAACACAGTCAAGTCACTTGAACCCTTAGGGCTTTTTTTGTTTGTTTGTTTGTTTTTTGTTTTAAGATTTACAGCATTTGTTAACAAAGTTTTCTCAAACATTTACAACATTTGAATGAAAACTTTTTTTTCCCCCTGAGGGGATGGGGAAGGGAGAAGTGGACAGAGCTCATTTCCAGACATGCCAGTGCTGAGATAGTTCGAAAGAACCTGTAAATAAAGTGACACTGATTAGAGACAGAAAGCAAAACTGACCAATTTAGTTTCATTGTCCCAGCTGACTGAAGTGCAAAAAGTAAATAAACTGCATAGCCAGGATAAGGGACATCAGCACAACTCCAGCATATACAGGGAAAGAGTCATTCCACTGGCCAGCCTGGTCCTTGTAATTGTCAGACTCCTTTTCTGGGCTAGGGGTTGTGAAGTGTACTCACCGTGTTCTGGTTTCCTGCCATAGGAAGTCAGTAGTTACTTGTATCCCATAAGGGAAGGCCCATCTATGAGAAAGGTAATCTTACAAGACCCCTGGAGTGTCTTTAGCCATTCATTCTTAGTCTCTGTGCCATAAAAGGCCATTTCACCCAGCTGTTGCATAGTGCCAGCAGACCTCAAAGCACTTTAGAAAGGCAGCAAGTATGATTATCCCCATTTTACAGAGGGAGAAACTGAGGCACACAGGGGGAATGTTGCCCAGCAGCTCAGTGGTGGAGCTAGGAAGAGAATGCAAGTCTCCTGAGCTCCAGTACAGCCCCTCTATGCTGGCCCATACAATCTAATAGGCACTTAAACCTAGGGTATAGTAAAATGTGTTTTGCCACTGACTTCAATGGGGCCAGGATTTCACCTTTTAGAAAGTCTCCTTCTCTCTCAGAGTAAGTGCTACCATGGCTCATGGGGTGAGCCCAAGCTCCACCTCCCATGTGTGCGTGAGACCCAATAGGTAAAACTGTGGCTCTGAAAAGTTGATTTGATCATCCCTTAGTACTTTATCCTGTTTGCTGCACCATACGGGAGCAGCCTGGGGAGAGAGCTTTCTTATTGTGAACTATCGCTGTATTCCCATCAACGCGAACACTCAGCTTTACAGGCCCCCCTGTTGCTGGTTGGCTCTTCAAGGGGAATTTAGTAGGTGAATATTCTGGGCCTGAGTCTCCAGTTGCTTAACCCAGTTTTACCATGGTGTAATTCTATTAACTTCACTGGATTGATTCCTGATTCTCACCAGCTCAAGAGGAGCATCAGGCCCTCTCTCTCTCTGACCCCTCAAACATTCTTGTGTTCCCTATTGGGACAGGTCATTCCCTCCCACCGTTCAAAACCAGAAAGCCATCTAATCCCACCAGGGAAGGAGCGGGATGGAAACACCAAAGACCTATGATCATAAGTACATATAATCCGATACAGCCTCGGTAAATTACCCTAAAGAATTTCAATGGCCCAAACATAAAACCTTTAAACTAACTTAGCTGGCCTAAATGTGATCCCAGAGAAGAAAAGCACATTTGGTTTGATAAGTAAAGTATGCAACCAATTAAATATCATTGAAAGCCAAGCTCCCTGCGAAGCTACAGCCACCACTGCTTTCGTCTTCCCGTGATTTACAACAGCACCTTGCTATTACAAAAAAACAAAAAGATGCTCATAAACCACAGTCCCCGTGTGTCCAATGGACACAGCAGAGAACTGTCCAACTTCTAAATCAAATTATATAGCTGGCGGTGGAAGACTTCATGAGCGGGGAGTTGAGGAGCTGTGGAATTTGGCATGTGCACAAAGACTTGTCTTGGAGGTTTGTCTTGACTAGGAACAATAGCTGAGTTTAGGTCAGGTTTAGCTAATGCCTATTTGCTAAGCCCAACCTAAACTCAGCCTTTTCCCTAGTCAAGACAAGGACTTAAACTTTTGCCGGTCTGGAAAAAAGAAAATGCCATGACCAAACTGGAATGCCTCCTTGTAATCTCTTATTTAGACTGTGCGCTCTCTGAGCCAGGGGCTGTCTGTTAGTACAGCGCCTACAACAATGGGGTTCTGACCCAGGGGCTCCCCGATGCCATTGCAGCACAAATAATAAATAAACTGGTGACATTTTCATCCTAATCCCCTACGAAACCAGCGCATTGTCTGACATAATTGAATAAACCTGATCCCTTGGGAGAGCCCTAAGCCTGGAAGAATAGCTGGTGCAGCGGATTAAGACTGAGGTACGTTAGCAGAGTAGTGCAAGAGTCTAGCTGCAGACTACTTGGGGTGTGTGGCAGGGTCAGGATGGAGGTGCGTATGTAGAGCTCTGTGAAGGGACCAGGGTTTGGCTCAGCAGGGAGTGCTGCACTTCAGGTCTGAAATGCATTTATGAAGATGAGTCAGAGAAGTTTGTGGCTCCCCTTTGCACTTCACTAGCCTTGCTGCTGTTTTATCGCATTCACAACAGCTGTCTAGGAGAGTGTTAGTCTTTGTGCCCCCTCTAGTGGCCAATCCATATAGGAGGATAAAAGTCTACTATACCTGCTAGCTAATGAAGTTTCTCCATTAACTCAAATAGTAGAAGCTGTGCCTTTAGCTCAGAATATAATTTCCCAGGTGGAGTTGGTTTTGCCTGTGTTAGTTTTCTCCCATTTGCATGAATGCTAAATTCACCCACAAAGTGAAGACATGCACACAAAAATCTCAGGTAACTCAATGTTCCCAGACATTTTTAAGCCTAACTGTAACAAATAATAATTAATAAACATACCTAATGACACATTTAATAAAAAATTGCCCTGGGTAAAAAGGGAGATGGGCACAGTTAATTACTTCAAAGAACTTTCTGTAACAGTCCAAATATTATCACCCCTGAGTAACTCAGCCAAGGGAGGGAGGGGAATTTATGTAGGTGCAGCAGGAAGTGGCCAGATGGAAGACAATGGTTACCCCAGTTGCATTTCTGGGTCCATTTCTTTACAGAACAGTCTCTTCCATTGTTTTGACTGTTACAGGTAGCTCACTGCACCTTGCTGATACTGACTTCACTTGCTATTCTGATCATGTAACCCCTGCAGACTGTGCAACAAGCTCTGAATGGAGCATCCACAGTGCAGGTCAGAGAGGAGCTTTTTTTTTTTTTTTTGCCCATCGTCTTTACAGATAATCTTGCAAAACAAAAATGGAAAAGTGAACAAGCCATAGAAAAATGTACTGAATTCAGTTTTCCCCTTCGCCCCCTCCACATAGGTCTACAGTACAAGTATCAGCTAGATTCAATTCAGTGCATGAATACATACAAACTAACCTTCAAACAATACCTCTTTATAGCATCTGGTAAATCCACTGGCACCATCCAGGTTCATAGCTGACACCCAGAATCTGTGACATCAAAAAACTCTGCAGCTGAACAGAGCCAGCCCAGGCAGCCCTCACAATGGCATGTTATTACATTCTGTAATTCATAAACCTTTGCACCAGAATAACTGAAAGGAGATTTCAGAGTAGCAGCCGTGTCTGTCTGTATCCGCAAAAAGAAAAGGAGGACTTGTGGCACCTTAGAGACTAACAAATTTATTAGAGCATAAGCTTTCGTGAGCTACAGCTCACTTCATTGGATGCATTTTTTACACGGCTGCTACTCTGAAATTTATTCGAGTTTTCGTAAGCTACAGCTCAATTGAGTTCTCACTTAGCCACTAGGTGGCACAACTGCCAAATCATCTGCCTCAAAATGTGTGTTTCTTTATTCCACATGATTGTTCCACTAGTAGAAATGGCATATTTAGCAGCAAATGTCAGAGTGGCAGATAAGACGAGTCTAAATCAGTGTGTCTTGTCCAATCTTGTAGCGAAATAGGCCAGGAACAGGGTAAAAATGTAACCTGCCCACCCAGGGTGTATGTTGTCAAGAACTTGATATTACTGCCTACAAACAACATGGGCTCTGAATGGTGCTTGCAGATCTAGAATGCCATAAATTAAAACAGTCTCCAACAGTCATGGTCCAAACCAGCTTTAAGGCCGCTGCAGCATTTGGGAAGCCTTTCTTGTGCAATAGTACAGTTGTTTAAATAAGGATCTGTATGTCAAGGCATGAACATGATGGGCATTTTGGTGAATATAATAAACTCAACTTCTCTTTTCCCGTCGTACCGGTGGGAAGTTATGGTCAAGGAATATATCATCTAATCAGCCTCCTATGGGTCTTGAGAATTTGCTATGATCAAAATGGTAGAAACTCCAGGCCAGATTCACACCTGCGGTGAATCAACGCAGATCCATTGACTTCAGTGGACCTATGCCTTCTGAGAATCCAATCCTTCGTTTCAAACCATTATTGTTTGTGGGAAGCTTCCCCCGCTTTTTTTTCATGGTCCTGCACAAAACTCCTGACAGTGAGTTGTCCCTGGGAAGTGCAGATACAGCCTTTCTTCTCTAGGCCATGAGTCTGACTCCTGCCCACCCTGGTAGTAACTGCCCATGGGACCTAATTCAAAGCCACTGAAGTCAATAGAAAGACTTAATCAGCTTTGGCTCATGCTCTTAGGTACCAAGGTAATGCTGTCAGATACCATGAGGGAGTGGATATCGAAATGGAGGCAGCTGTCATCTGATGGCTGTCAGGTGGCCCCTGGTGAAAGGAGTTGGTGGCCTCCATCCAGCTCCCAGTGGACATGTATTTGTAGCACAAAACAAATCAAATACAAATCGCCCCCTTGGCCATCTATCTGGAGAGGCAGAGGATTAATGAGCTGCGAAAAATGAAATCCCCTTTCATGCTAGAGGGGATCCCTGCAGGTGAGGCCCACTGGCAGGACAGTGTGTGCGCAGGGGTACCTTGGCACAGCTTCCTCCCTTGCTGTTTCTGTTCTGCTGCTAAAGAGGCCTCCAGGGCTTTCAGTCCCGCACTCTCTGTGAGAACTATCTTGACTGAATACTGCCTCAGCCTGAGCCAACAGCTGTTAGCTTTGTTCAGCGCAAACTCTCTGGCGTAGGGCCCTTCTCTTTGCATTGTCTGTAAAGAAAGCACCTGACACAATAATAATGGAACGTGGGCCGTGTCCAGGGAGATCAGTAAAAGGAGCAGCAGGTTCAGCATCCCCCTGCATAGGCACAGTGTCTGGAATGTGACATGCTCCTGGTGCTAGCTAGCGCATATTGGGAGAGCGAAATCTCTTGAACTTGACATCTAACGAGCATGACCAAGAGGGAAATGCACCTTCATATCTCCCCTCCTCCCCCTTTACCCTCCCACTAGCGTGGAATTGTGCCAGAGCTGAACCAGGCTCGATCGACAAGGAACCCCGGCTTCTCTTCAGGGAAGGAGGGAATGAATAGGAATGAGACCCCACCCATGAACAGACAGCCAAATTCTAACCCCTATGCCGCAACAGAATGACATGAAGCAAACAGTAAAGACTGGTCTATCTGGGACCTAGAGAAGGATCAAGATTGCATTGTATTGTAAAGACCTAGAGGGAGACCAGTGCTGAGAGCTGCAATAGATTTGCTGATGCTTTCCCTGTCTGCTCCCCCACCTCTTTGGTCTAGTGACAGTGTTGAATTTCTTTTACAAAGTGTGATTAGAAAGAAATCAAAGGAAAAACAATATACTGCGGCATTTAGGCTTGAATTCAATCTAACGCAGGGGGTTCTCACAACAAATGTTTTAGTGGCCTCAGAGTGCAGCCATCAACTTTTGCTGGTGACAATTTTCCCTAAAATACTTAATTAACTTTAGGAAAAACAAATAAATATGCACATAGACATGTCCAAATCATTGTAATTTATGTAGGGTTTTTTTTAGACTCAGTAATAAAAATAATGTACAGTGGTTTCTATTCTTTACTGGACCTAAACAGAATAGAAACACAAATAAGATGCTTTGCATGTTCTTGTCTTTTTGTTGTTGTTTCCTTTGCTTTTTCGGTTGCTTTTTAAAAAAACTTGCTAGATAGTAAGTCTGCTGCTGTGAAAAGTAATATTTGTATGTTTCTTAATATCACTTTTTACAGCAGACCTACTCAGCCCCGGCAAGCCCTGGAAAAATTAAGCCCTGCATGGGGGGTGGGGGTGGGCAGGGAGGCCATGGGACCCAGAGACGATGACATGGATGGTGAGCCTGGGACCAGAGCCTGCTACCGTGTGGTTGGAGCCCCAAACCCCGCAGCTGAAGCCTGCCCCTCTCCCCCCCTCCCCGCTACCCTTGGGAAAGTGGGGAATTTACCAACTGCCTGCATCTCCAGGGTTTGTCTCCCTGGAGGGGGGCAGGGCCCAACTCCCGCTGGTAGAGAGGCCACTGCTCCCCGCCCCCATCACAGCCAGGAAGCTGTGGCCACAAGAAAAGCCCCTGGTAGCCACATGTGGCCACAGTGGTAGCATTTGAGAAATGCTGATTTAACAGCACTGGTAACTATGTAGGCAAGTAGAAGCCCATTATCTGAGCACCTCAATGTTTGATATGTAATTATCATCACGACTCTCCTGTGAAGTAGGGCAATGCTATTGGCACCCTTTTACACATGGGGAATTGAGGCACAGAGAGACGAAGGGCAATTTTTTTAAAGGCATGTATTGCCCAAGGTCATACAGTATCTTAATGGTAAAGAAGGGAATTAAATCTGAGACTTCTATGTCTAACCAGTAGGCCATCCTTCTTTTCTAACAATGGGTAGATTACACCTCGACGAGGTAAATCATTTTCATAGTAGTGGACGCTTGATTGAGATTTTAAAAAAATTGGGGTGTAAGTGTAAAAGAGAGAACCAAAGGGAATAAGTCTGAGATTTTTACCATACATTATTTGTCCTGGTGTTTCACGATCAACTCTGCTTATTGATATTCTGAGGATTAGTCCTTCAGCATTAAATAAAAAGATGCAAATCCTTCCCAAAAAACATGGGATAGATGTTCAAGTAAAAGGTGACCAGCAAAACATGAAAAAATAGGCTGCTGATTTGTTCTGCTGATTTGTAATGTACCAAGAGGACCACCAATGATTTTTTTTAAAGGGATTTTCCCATTTCACCCCTTTGCTTATTTTTCCTGTTAGTTTTCCCTATTTTGCTGGAGGACTCCTTGAAGGAATTGGTAGCCTTCTGACATCACAAGAAGGCAATGCATAAGCTGTTGAGAGAAGGAAGAATTTTTAAGGCAGGCTGTTTAAATCTCTTTAATTTCCCCTTCTCCTCTCCAAACACCTATTTAACTCAAACTGGGGAGAAGCACCTGGAGAGAAGCTTTTTTTTTCACAAGAGAGTCAAACAGCTTTGTCCCCATGTCTGAGCAATTCTCTCATCCTTCAGAGATGAGAGCAAATGGAATACAAATGGAATACAAATCTTGATCTCCCTGATATACTCTTAAGTCAAACAGGGAGGGGGAAAAATTCCTCATGGTACCTCATAAAGAAGCAAAAAAGGTGCAAACTCAATTCTTACCTGCTCTTTGCACCTTAAAGAGAGGTAATGTACAAGCGACAATGGCTTTAGTCTGGATGCCAGCATATGATTAGTGAGATCTCAGCTTCTGAATTAGCGTGAAACTTGATTTTGAATTTCTCACAAGAAGTTCTTAATAATAAAGAAATAGGGTTGGGGGTGGAAATCACCTTGTTTCTGTCTTAGTACAGGAGCTCCAGTCATGGACCAGGACCCCAATGTGCTAGGCATTGTACAAACACAGAACAAAAAAGATGGTCCCGGCAAAAAGCTCACAACCTAAGAATAAGACCAGAGACAACAGCTGGATACAGACAGATGGGGGCGTGCCCGTAAACAATGAGCCAACATTGGCCAGCATGGTAAGCTGTGGTCTTGACATAGCAGCAGCCCTGTAAATACAGTCTTGTAAAATGGCCATGAAAATTAACCACACAGTAGATGATGGAGGCAGGTAGAATTACCATATTACATTTACCTATCAAAACAAATGAATTGCTGTGGGCGAGTAGAATTTTGTAGTGTTGAATTAGCAGAGGCAAGGGAAATACCGGTTAGTAGTAACACTTCCTTTCTCAGTCTTGTCTGTTGAGATTGTAAGCTCTTGGGGGCAAGGACCCCCAAATCTTTTTCATGATATAGTTCCCCATCCTATACATATGGCCTACATTCTTTGTTCCTAGCTGTATATATTTACATTTAGTCCTATTAAAACACATATCATTTGCTTTTTCCCATTTTACAAACTGACCTAGATTATTCTATATCAGTGATCTGTCCTCTTCATTATTTACCACTCCACCAGTTTTTGTGTCATCTGCAAACTTTATCAGTGATGAGTTTATGTTTTCCTCCAGGTCACTGATAAAAATGTTAAAGAGATAGGGGGTAAGAACCAATCCCTGTGGCATCCCACTAGAAACACACCTGCTCAATGACGGTTCCCCATTTATAATTACATGCTGAGACCTATCATGTAGCCAGTTTTTAATCCATTTAATGTGTATCATGTTAATTTTATGTCAGTCTAATTTTTAATCAAAATGTTGTGCAGTATCAAGTCAAACATCTCACAGAAGGCTATTGTCATAAATATAAAGGGAAGGGTAAACATTTTTAAATCCCTGCTGGCCAGAGAAAAAACCCTTTCACCTGTAAAGGGTGAAGAAGCTAAGACAACCTCGCTAGCACCTGACCAAAATGACCAATGAGGAGGCAAGAGACTTTCAAAGCTGGAGGGAGGCGGGGGAACAAAGGGTTCTCTCTATCTGTGTTGTCTTTTGCTGAGACCAGAGCAGGAATACAGGTCAGAACTCCTATAAAGGGTTAATAAGCAATCTAGTTAGATATGCGTTAGATTCTGTTTTGTTTAAATGGCTGATAAAATAAGTTGTGCTGAATGGAATGTATATGTTTTTGTGTCTTTTTGTAACTTAAGGTTTTGCCTAGAGGGATTCTCTATGTTTTGAATGTGATTACCCTGTAAGGTATTTACCAACCTGATTTTACAGAGGTGATTCTTTTACTTTTTCTTTAATTAAAATTCTTCTTTTAAGAACCTCATTGCTTTTTCATTGTTCTTAAGATCCAAGGGTTTGGGTCTGTGTTCACCTATGCAAATTGGTGAGGATTTTTATCAAGCCTTCCCCAGGAAAGGGGGTGTAGGACTTGGGGGGATTTTTGGGGGAAAGACATTTCTAAGTGGGCTCTTTCTCTGTTATATTTGTTAGACGCTTGGTGGTGGCAGCAATAAAGTCCAGGGACAAAAGGTAAAATAGTTTGTACCTTGGGGAAGTTTTAACCTACGCTGGTAAAAATAAGCTTAGGGGGGTTTTCATGCAGGTCCCCACATCTGTACCCTAGAGTTCAGAGTGGGGAAGGAAACTTGACAGCTATTATGTCAACACTTTTACCTTTATTAACCAAACTTGTAATCTCATCAAAAAAAGAGATCATTAATTTGACAAGATCTCTTTTTAACTGTATTAATCAAGTCCCATATCAGCTGCTCCATTATCTTGCCCAGGATTGACAGGCCTATAATTACCTGGATAATCCCATTTACAATTTTTAAATTGGCACAACATTAGCTTTCTTCCATTCTTCTGGAACAGTCTTCCAAGCCTTTTATTGAAAATCAATATTAACAGTCCAGCCAGAACCTAGGCCAGCTCTTTTAAAATTCTTGGATACAAGTTATCTGGACCCACTGATTTAAAAATGTCTAACTTTAGTAGCTTCTGTTAAAGCTCCATAAATACTAGAAGAATACAGGAACAAGTAATATGGATCAAATCCAAAGCCCACTGTAGTCTCTCCACTGACTTCAATGGAATTTGAACTAGGCCATAAGTAAGGAAAATGAAAGCAAATCAGTATCAAGTGATCCAATGGCTGGTAACAGATAAAGTACTACTCCACAACCACATCCACACACACACAAAAAAGACAGTTCTTCACCTTTAGTTTCCTTCAACTGTTTGGCTGACATAGATGAGTAAAAGAAGCAAAGAATAATCCCTAAAGGATACATTTTACACTGCAGCAGTCACTTGTGATGCTTCCTTCTGCAGTAGACTGATTAGGCCTGGCCTACGAGAGAGTTTTCATCCTGTATGCAATGAGAGAGAGTCATCGTGGTTACTATGCTATTGAGCAGCCAACTCACTGCAACTTGGATTCCATCTGAGATGACTCATTAAGCTGTTTTTCTTGCTAATGCCAGTAAGGAGGAGAGATGAGGGCCTTTAAACAGCTACCAATGGGGCTGAGTTACGATAATATCATGGTGAGATGCACAGTAATGAGACAGCTTATTCTCCATTATTAGAAAGCGTATGGGCATATTGTACAGTAAAAGCCTGAAGTACTGTAGTATCACTAGTGTAAACAGAAGGGCTTGGACCTGTTACTTCAGATTACTGTAGAACTTCTTTCAGGAGTGCAGTGTTGCTCAGTGTACTAGACTAAGGCTCAGGAGACCCAGGTTCTGTTGGATGACTTGGGCAAGTCACTTAACCTTTCTGTGCCTCACATCTCTAAAATCACCATGATAATAGTTGCATTCAGATCAACAGCTCCCATCTCCTGCATTAGAGTTAGCCCTTGTTATAAGGGCTCAGAAGTCATCCTGATCCTCAGGACTTGGCCCGGAAAGCACAGCTGTCTGGAATGAAAGCTGAGGGCCATATTCTTCCTTCGACACCATCACCACCACTGAGAGGACAAATGAGACTCTCAAAAATGAAAATTTTCAATGGAAAATGGTTCTGGTCTGGAATCTGCCAAATGAGAAGTACGTGGAAAATCTCAAAACATCTCATGAAAACATGTTTTGACCTGCTCAGCTCCAGGGCTCCAATATCAAGCCCCTGCTGCCTTCCACCTTATGTCATCACTTACACTCTGTTAGGGGTAGCAAAGGCCATGCTACTGTCTTCTCCTTCACATCCCTCCAGCATAGATCCACTCCTGCTTGGACATCTGCAAGAAACCAGCCAGCCAGTGATGGTTCATTTGAACAAAGGGCCCAATTAGTTGGGTTTACGGATTATGCTTAGTTACAACCCTCAAAACTTTCAGGTGATGATTTCAAACCATCCAGCCGTGCAATAGCTACCAATGTAGCTGCAGCTTCTTACAGTCTCACATACACACATTCCCTTCTATTGTTTGTTCTATCCCTTTTATTGATCCTGGTCTTAAATTAGATTGTCCCCAAAGTGGAGAGATTACCATGTCTGCCTATGAATTAGTTCAGCACTTAACTGGGGCCTGTGGGTGCTATGGCACCACAAGTACTAATAAATAATTATGTACTTAGCACTGGTGCATATGATACACAAGGTGAAAATCCTGGTACAGAGCTATACAAACACTATGGACTCAGTGGTCAGTTTGATATGTAATTATCATCACGACTCTCCTGTGAAGTAGGGCAATGCTATTGGCACCCTTTTACACATGGGGAATTGAGGCACAGAGAGACGAAGGGCAATTTTTTTAAAGGCATGTATTGCCCAAGGTCATACAGTATCTTAATGGTAAAGAAGGGAATTAAATCTGAGACTTCTATGTCTAACCAGTAGGCCATCCTTCTTTTCTAACAATGGGTAGATTACACCTCGATGAGGTAAATCATTTTCATAGTAGTGGACGCTTGATTGAGATTTTAAAAAAATTGGGGTGTAAGTGTAAAAGAGAGAACCAAAGGGAATAAGTCTGAGATTTTTACCATACATTATTTGTCCTGGTGTTTCACGATCAACTCTGCTTATTGATATTCTGAGGATTAGTCAGAATTAGCAACATTCCCATTGTATATGGTGGGGCTGGAATTTGGCCCAGGTTCACCAGTGCAATCCTTCAGCCTTCACAGGTGTTTCACTAGGGTAAAAGAGAATGACATTTGGGCCACAGCTGCTATTTTACAATGGCCTAATATGTGGTTTCAGAGTAGCAGCCTGTTGGTAGCCAGAGTAGCAGCAGTGTTAGTCTGTATTCGCAAAAAGAAAAGGAGTACTTTTGGCACCTTAGAGACTAACAAATTTATTTGAGCATAAGCTTTCGTGAGCTACAGCTCACTTCATCGGATGCATTAATATGTGGTGTAGAGCCTGTGTACCAGAGGATATCTTGTCTTATACTTAAATTGTAAACTCTTGGAGGCAGGGACTGTCTGCGTTTGCACGGTGCATAGCGCAATGGGGTCCAGGTCCATGACTGGGACTCCTAGGAGACAAATAATAACAATCCTGTGAAGTCAGGTGATTTTCAATGGCTAGATTGGGCGGAAAGGGCTGAGGTTGGTACAGAACTAGATTTTTAAGGAAAATCAGTAACTGAGTCTGTAGGATTGTCCCTCCTGTGGACTCACTAATCCAGTGATTCCTCCTGTCTGTTCCGCCCCCAGTCCCCACAACCTCCTGTCATTCTTGCTTTCAACAGCATTCTGAGCCAGCCCATTGATTTATTGGATACCAACAGAACCCCAGCTCGCCTGCATGGAGGAGGCAATTACAAGTGAATGTACTTCTGGGATGAGACAGACTCCCTCATCCTGGCAGCAGTTCAAAGCTTTCTTGAGCTCTTCCAAGTATAACAGCCAAGGCAGGGCCTGCCAGCCCGTAAATGGCTGGTGAGTTTAGTGTCCAGTGGTGCCATCTTCCTCATGAAAAGGACAGGCAGGAGCTTTGCTGCAAAAGTTTGGTGAACTGAGATAATTCTGAATTTTGCTGGCTCTGCATCTGACTTGCTCTGTGGCTCTGTGCCACAGTTTCCCCCATTGATAAACTAGAGGTAGTAGTACTCACTGTGTTATGTCCAGCTCAGGGGTGGCTTCACATATTCTTCTCTGACCACTCGAGGCATCATGCTTAGCTCTCATGGAGGGAAATGTCTGGTCCATAAAGACTTGCCTGGGCAATAAAAGAGCAGCGTGGTGGGGGGGCTCTGAAGGAAGTAGTCCTCATTGGTTATAGGGATGGTGGCTGTGATGTGAGGCCTTGTATGGGGTGGGAAGGACAAGGCTGAGTTCCTGAGGTTCTGACAGGGCCGCAGAAGACACCTCCTTCCCCCAAATGCCATTCTTATAATTAATAATCCAGAATGCTATTCAGGGTCAAAGTGCTGTAAAAACTATTCCCTAGCTAATCCCCACAGCACCCCCAATGAGGTAGGTCACTATCCTCTCTGTTTTACAGACAGGGAAACTGAGGCAGGGAGGAAGTGATTGGGTGAGACCACACCAGTCAGTGGCAGAGCTGGGATTAGGATTTGGGGTTTCTTGACTCCTCACACAGGAGCATTCTTCTGGGCCAACACATCTCTATTTAAAGGGGGGAGTGATGAAGATCTAGTAAAGGAGGTTCAGTTTAGCAACATGCAGTTATGAAGCCCCCTTCCCCCCCCCAAAGGGTTTCCAGGGACAAGGGTCAGTGAGTGAGTCCGTATGGCTGGCCATAGCCTAAGCACTAAGGCGCTATGAGGAATTCAAATAGGGACCTAGAAAATGAATGCTGAAGTCCTGCAGGCTAGGTGTCTAACAGGCATTTCTAAGCACAATCTTTTTTCTCTCCTAAGAATGGCCAGACTGGGTCAGACTGAAGCAAGACGGATCCAATTCAGGATGGTCTGTGGTCAAGGCACCAGATTGAGAGTTAGAGATCTGGTTCAGCTCCTGGCTCTGCCCCAGACTCCCTCTGTGACTTTGAACCTTTCAGTTCCCTAGCTGTGAAATGGGATAAGACTATTTCCCTACCTCCCAAGCGTCTGGAGAAGATAAATGTATACGTGCTTGTGAGCTGCTTGACTCCAAAGCTGAAGAGGGCCGTAAAGGTACCAAGGTACTTCCATGGCTGGCACACGTCTGTTGACTTCTGTGTCTGCTTGCACCCCTTCTGAATTTGGCCAATAGCCTTTAACCTAACACTGCTTGCCATCAGAAGGTGAAGAAAGCAATAATCAGATGATTAGACAACAGACTGGGGTCAGTTCCTTTTTCTTCTGGGTTAAAGCACAGTAAGAAAGTCCAGTCATTTAAAAGAAAAGTGGGAAATCGCATTTTGGGGCACATTTTCTAACCATGACTGAGCCCCTCATACAAAGGCTTCTAATAAGTGAAGCCTTGTTAAATGATACCATGACTCCAGTGACATTCTACAGTAGGTTATGTTAACCTCACCATTGTATGAACCCTCCAGTCTGGGGCTTAGAAGTGAGCCATAAAAGTCTGCCTGGGGCTAAAAGCCGATGTAGAAAGTCTCAGGCGAGGAGCAGTTAAACGTTTTATTTTTATGTTTGAGAAAGCCATTCCAGGCTGCCATAACCCCGCTGGAATCAAGTTACGCCAGGGATGGCTTGAGCCCAACCTGAGTAATAAAAGTGTCAAGTCAAAAATTAGGGCAGGGTGCTCCAATGGGATGTTAGAGACTGCAACATTGTCGCTCTAGGGTCTATTTGCAGGTCTGCCAGTGGCCAGCTGTGTGACTTTGGGCCACCATTTCCTCTCCTACCCTGTATTGGGTTAGACAATGAGATCTTCTGGGCAGGAACTGTCTCTCACACATGTTGGTACAGCACCTTGCACCCTGGGGCTCTGAGTTGCCACTGTAATAAAGCTGGATATTTTTAAAAGTGGGTTTTTAAAATTATAAGTAAGGCTGCGATTTGGTCACGGATTCCTTGACTTCCAAAGACCTCCATGACTTCAGCCAGCACTGGCTGGGAGCTGCAGGGTCCTATGCTGCTTGTGGAGGCAGGGAGCTTCTGGGTACCCCGCTGCCCTGGGTGGCAGGGGGGACCCCAGCAGCTCCCTACTGCCATGGGCAGCAGGGGAGACTCCCGGAGCACCCAGCTACCCCGGGCAGCATGGGGACCCCCACAGATCTCTTCCTCCGTGGGCAGTGGGGGAAACCCCTGAGCTCCCAGCAGCCATGGGAGGCCAGGAGGACACCCGCAGCTTGGAGGCACCAGCACAGGGGGACCCTGGAGCTCTGAGCCCCCACAGGTGGTGGGGGGCCCTGGAGTTCCCAGCCCACCTGCAGTTGCACAGGCTCCTTATTTTGTCACGGATATTTTTAGTAAAAGTCAAGGAGAGGTCATGGGCAATAACGAAAAAGTCACAGAAGCCCATGACCTCTCCTTGACTTTTACTAAAAATATCCGTGACAAAATCTTAGCTTTAATTATAAGGGGCTGACTCAGGGGTCCACCTGCATGGAGCTCATTGCAGGATCAGGACCTCCGTCACTGTTGGAGACTCATTTTCCCCTCCTCCTTCACCTGTGAAGCGTGCTTCCGACCTGGGTGCCTTTCTCCATCCCATTGCAGCGGGGCTGGGTAGATAGAATTTGCTAAATTCTTTGGGACGCATCTATCTAAGCTATTGACCAATTGCTTACCTGCTTGTACTTGTATTTTTTAAAAAATAATAAAACCAAAGAGGGGGGCTTTGGATTTAAAAAAATAAAGCTGTCCCAGCAATAGGCAGGATTCAGGGCCTGATCATAGCCCCTTGCCTACAGTCGCTCAGTGCAGCAAGGAAAGAACGCCGAGGCCCTGGCCCTGCAAAGATAACAAAGTCCCTGGGACTACTGGTGGGCCATCAAGATATGCACATGCATAAATCTTTGCAGAACTGGGACCTAAATGTTTAGAGGCTGCACCCAGCACAGCAGTGGTGAGAGTTTCTGTCTAGAGGGGGCTGAGGCCCACTCCCAATGGGAAGGGACATTGCTATGTGACATGGCTTCTTTAAATGGGGCTTGCTTAAAAAGAGGAAAGGAAGTCATGGCAGGTGACCCCTGAGCTTCCTAGGAGAGCTCTGAGAAACTCCTGGGGAGGGAAAAGGGGCTAGATGGGGTACAACAGGCAGGGAGCAGCAGGCTTCAGGGCACTCAGGTGCAGCTCCAGGCCTTGCTGAAGTGTTATGGTGAAATGAGTTTCATCTGGATCTCATTCTCACCTGCTACTCTCGCTTTCTTTTCAGAGCATAGGGATGGGAGCTGAGCTCCTCCAGACCCTCCACCAAGTATGAGAGGCAGGCAGGAGACTCCACAGGCAATCAGGACAAAATTCTTCAGCTCAGGTAACTGGGAGCCACTGGGAAAGATAGTGGTCAGTGACCCCAACTTGTTCCCCTTTGCTCCTGTGTGGTGTGGTGGCCTAGTGGTCAGACACCTGGCAGTATTCTAACCAGCGATGTGGGAAGGAACACCGAGCTGGCTGAAACCCCCCAAGGCTGTCTGCTGGGGAATGCTGTGCTGCCTTGTTTCTTTAGGTGCAAGGTATCTTCATAGAAACAAACACCCTTAAAAAGGGACAAGATAGATCAGTTTTATGTTTGAGTCTCCTGAAAAGGAACCATGTAGTATTTCATGAGAGCCAGTGGGGTGCCAATGAGCCACAAACGCAGCTGGGAAAAAAAAAAAGGTTCAACAAGGACAAGTGCAGAGTCCTGCACTTAGGACGGAAGAATCTCATGCACCTCTACAGACTAGGGACCGAGTGGCTAGGCAGCTGTTCTGCAGAAAAGGACCTACGGGTTACAGTGGACAAGAAGCTGGATAAGAGTCAACAGTGTGCCCTTGTTGCCAAGAAGGCCAATGGCATTTTGGGATGTATAAGTAGGGGCATTGCCAGCAGATCGAGGGATGTGATCGTTCCCCTCTATTCGACATTGGTGAGGCCTTATCTGGAGTACTGTGTTCAGTTTTGGGCCCCACACTACAAGGATGTGGAAAAACTGGAAAGCGTCCAGCGGAGGGCAACAAAAATGATTCGGGGACTGGAACACATGACTTATGAGGAGAGGCTGAGGGAACTGAGATTGTTTAGTCTGCGGAAGAGAAGAATGAGGGGGGGATTTGATAGCTGCTTTCAATTACCTGAAAGGGGGTTCCAAAGAGGATGGATCTAGACTGTTTTCAGTGGTAGCAGATGACAGAACAAGGAGTAATGGTCTCAAGTTGCAGAGGGGGAGGTTTAGGTTGGATATTAGGAAAAACCTTTTCACTAGGAGGGTGGTGAAGCACTGGAATGCGTTACCCAGGGAGGTGGTGGAATCTCTTTCCTTAGAAGGTTTTAAGGTCAGGCTTGACAAAGCCCTGGCTGGGATGATTTAGTTGGGGATTGGTCCTGCTTTGAGCAGGGGTTGGACTAGATGACATCCTGAGGTCCCTTCCAACTCTGATATTCTATTATTATGATTCTGATGGATAGAGGGTTCTCTGAGTTCACAGTGCATTTTCACCTGAGGGCTGCTTGTGCATTTATTGTTTGGGGAAGGATTTTAATTTCTGTCACTAGCTATTTCTTTCCTCCTTCAATGGCGGTGAAATAACATCATTTGGAGGTTTGAAGAGGTGAAGGGTAGGCCAGACTTTTGAAAGAGTTCGGGGGCAAATTTTCAAGTGTTCAACACCCATGTTTGGGGCCAGCTTTTCCACGGTGCTCTGCACCCAGCAGATCCCAGATGGCCAGATTTTCAGAAGTGTTCAGTATGCTGGTTATTGATCGCCCTTGAATCTAGCTGCTTATTTTGGTGCCTAAATGGGAGCTGAGTTCTTTAGCACATTTGGCCCTGTGAAGAAAAGGAGATGGGCAGCCTACAAATGGATTGAGATTTACAATAATGGCCGGTTAGCTTTCTCTCTAGGAGTGGTGCCAGGTGGCAGTTCCTTACGTGATTGGGGATCTACAGTCTCTGAACTGTCATATGTCAGACCCTAAGTGATATGGGTTATCTGATTTGCTGGGGGTATTTTGATGGCGTGCCAGATGGGTCTGGTATTCAGTCTAGACATGGTTTTTGGGTTTTTTTTCTGTGTTTTTGTTTTTTAAGTAAAGGAAATTTCCTTGATGGCACAAAGTTGAAACAAAGATGAGTTCTGCTCATTGGCAGAAGTAAATGGCCAATGAATGACTGCCTCTGTGTTTTATGAGCAGAGAATGAGCTCAGAGGCTACATGTAAATGCTAGTCTGTTTCCCAAATCCCCCCTGCAGTTTCAAGTCAATGTGGTAATTTTCACTTCCTCCCCTAGCTATAACTTGTGTCATGCACTGTTGAACACCTAGAGTGTTCCACTCCAGAAGAAGCTGCATTTCTGGGGTGAATGAAGTGCTCCCTGTATGTAGTTTGTATGTCAACTTTACTCTGTAAAACACTTTGGGACCCTTTGGGCTGAAACATGCTATTTATACACCAGTAAACTCATCCACCTTATGGTTCATCTTTGTTTAAAAACCCAGACAGGCTTGGGAGACCCTGGTTCAACTCCCTGAGCTGCCATAGATTTGTATTGCCTTGGATGTGTGTTTGTGTCTCCATTCTCCTGCTGTGAAGATAAATCCTTATAAATAATTCAAGGATGTGAGGTGGTCAGATCCGACAATGAAGTAGGACATTGAGGTACCGTACGTGGGATCAGACACTATTGTGTTTAGTGCTGTGATTTCTCATAAGGTTCAGCAGTGCTGCATCCTCTCCCCGTCAGCCCCAGAGGTTATTTGTCCCATTATGAAAGGCATAAAGCAGTGGTTCTGAACCTTACTACATAGGATGGTTTATAGCATTGGAATAAGAAGCCATTATTGTGACATTGATTCCAATGACCAAAGTGGTACACCAAGTCCTGAGTTTCTATTATGGTATGCCAGGCTTAAGGCCTGAGTTGTGAGCTTAATTCCTCAGAGTAAAATACTGATCGAACCTGACCTGCCAGGTTTGGGAATGAGTGGGGATTTTTCAAAACACACTCGATCTTCTCCCGCTCTGACCAGCTGCTCCCTTCTCCGAGCCTCAGTATGGACTGTCCAAAGCCCGGAGAGGGAAGTTAGGGCTATTTTGGGTGTAGGGAAGGCATTTCTGCTTTCTACCACAAAGCCTGGCAGTCGGGAGCTTTTGTAGCTTTTAACCTTAACTTTGGCTACGGCCACTTGCTTGTGTTCTCCCCTAGGCCTGCCTGGCCTAGTCCCGGCAGGGTGGAGGAGCTGTTGAGTTACTGCTTGCTGTCTCCTTGGCAGCTGCAGTTAGCTGAGGATGTGGCGTATCACCCCCTAGGGCGTGGGCTCATAGCGTAGAGCACGGGCAGGGAAGATGGACTAGGTGACCTGGAAGGTTTCTTCTTCCCTGTAACTTCCATAATCTTGCAAGGCTCCCTCCTGCCCTGGGAGTTGGGGTGGGGGGGGACGACAAAAGCTGGAAACTGAAGTCGTTAGAAGCAGGGGATATGTCTGTGTTTAATAATGGGGATCTTGCTCTTCCCTTCCACACCTTCATGGGACTGTGGAGACAATGTGCTCATTCCTGCTAGTCTCTGAGCGAAGGGCTGGCTTAGGCTTTGTCTACACTTGCACTTTGTTGGCAAAACTTTTGTTGGTCGGGTGTGTGAAAACCAACAAAGAAAAAACCCCACAGCCTGGATAGATACAAGTTTCACTGACAAAAGCGTCGGTGTGGACAGTGTTATGTCAGTGGGAGATGCTCTTCCCCCTGACATAGCTACCACTGCTCATTGGGGCGGTTTAATTATGCCAGCAGGAGAGCTCTCTCTCGCCGGCACAGGGCAGCTATACAGGAAGTTAGAGCTATTTAGCTGTGCCACTGTAAGGTCCATAGTTAGATGTGGCCTTGACTTCGAAGAGCTTTTTGTTCATCAGTGAGCTTGCACAGGGAGAGTAAGGGCCACGGGAGGATCAAAATCTTAGCTCTTGCCTGAAGTGTAGGCCCAGGGTTAAATTGCTCAGCAGCTGCTTCCTGATGTGACTCCTAAATCTGTCAGAGCAATGGAGAACTCTGTTTCGAATCCCCACACCACCACCCCATGCTCCTGCCCCATTGGGGCTGAGTGTGATGGCTCTGAGCTGCTCCCATCTCCAAGGAACCTAACGAACGGGTAAATGATCACCATAAAAACGGACCCTCTCCGGTAAAGCTCCCTGGGGTGCCCCCGCCTGGGTGCTTCTGACTTGGCTGCAAGTTGAGTTGGGGAGAGGAGCAGCTCCTTCTCCCATTGGTGAGCTGCGACTCGTGGAAGGAGGCGTAAGAAACAAAGGCGGCTTTCAGCGAGCGCTGCGCGGCCTGGGGTGGCATCCGGGTAGCCTGTGACTCTCCGCTCAGAAATGTGTGAAACTTACCTTTTGCTGGGCTTCTTCCTCAAGCGGAACTGTTCTCAGAGAAACATTCCATTTCACAAGCTCTAATGGCTTTCCTCTGTGCGGCTGCATTAATGAGCCCCAGGCCCGGCCTAATCAGAGGGAAGCCATGCAGGTAATTGCCTGAATTTTTAATTCAGGATTATGATAGGGGAATCAAAGTCACACTGCAGTTGCTGAGGCTGACTGCTGTTCCAGGCCATTGACTTTTGCAATTTTCTTTGGTTTTGCCCCCCTCCTCTCCTCGCTCGTCCATCCCTCCCTCTCATTCTCCGTGTCTCTCTATAAATGGCCTCGTGGAAACCCTGTCCGTTTCAGGGCCTCGGGCCACAGCCAAAGACTAAGGGACCTTCCTTCCCCCATCCCCCACCTCCTCCACACCCC
This sequence comes from Dermochelys coriacea, assembly GCF_009764565.3. NCBI lineage: Eukaryota > Metazoa > Chordata > Testudines > Dermochelyidae > Dermochelys > Dermochelys coriacea. Next base: position 8,273,334 of record NC_050084.1, on the reverse strand, counting down.
AGCTGGTGACACAGTGCCTGGTGCACCTGGCTGGGTTCTGGGAGAGTGCCTCTGCCAACCCTCTCCACTGATCAAGTTCTCCCTGCAAAACGACTTGACGACAGCAGGAAATTTGTCCAAGAAAGTGGATCCTCCTTCCAATTTTTTTCTGGTTTCAGAGGCGCTCCCTGGGAGGGTGACTGCTGCCTCCACAGGAAAGGGAAGGGGCCAAATGACAGGGCTTTAGAGACCTCGTCACTTGGAAGGGTCACTAGCTGGATGAATGCAGTGACCTATAGCTTGTGGGCAACCCAGAGCAGGTCCATGTTCAGCAGCAGTAAAAGCAGCAGCTGAGGCTTTATGGAGGCAAAGTCCAGCTTGGTTATATCATCTACATCATCTATATCTATATAAACAGAGCTCTGCTGAGCCATCTCAAGGAGTGGGTGGGCGGGCACAGGGCCAGCCTTCTGCTGTCTGTCAGCTAGAGCTCCAGGATTCTCCTTCTGTTCAGCTTCATCCTGCTGCTCCCTTCCAGCCTGAACAATTCCCCTCCCTCTTCTAGTCAGACCTGCTGCGACCTTTGCTGATGTCAATGGAAGGCTTTCCACTGACTGCAAGGGAAGCTGGATCAGGTTCTGGGTGTTCCTGCCCTTTAGCTATAAGTAGACAGACACTCTAAGCAAGCACACAGGACATGTCTCTACTGCAGCGAGGGGTGAAGATGGCAACTGGTGCGGACAAACCTACGTTCTACCTAGCTCATTTAAAAATAGAAGAGAGGATGCCACAGCTCAGGCTGCATCGTACGTACCTGGCAGAGGGGGCTATCAGGCGGGTTCATGCAGCCCCAGCTAAAGCCTGCACCACAATGTCCTCACCTCTGTTTTTAGTTAGCTAGCTGGAGTGTGGCTAGCATGGGTGCTTCTACATGACCTGCCGTTCACACCCCTGGCTGCTGTGAAGATGGGGCAGGGTCTGTCTTTTCATCCTATGCGTCTACAGTGCTTGACATAATGGGGTCCTGATCCCCGGTTACCACAATGCGACTAATAATGTCCCCATCCAGTTGTTATTTGGGCAAGCAACATGTATTTTGAAGCCTTTAGTCTTAGGTCACTTCTCCCATCCAGTCCTGGAATCATTTGGTACCTGTTCCGTGAATTCCCGCCTGCTTGCCAACATCTTTCTGATATTAAATGTTTCTAAGGTGCTTCTCGCTATAGTATGGGGTGGAACTGAAAACAATAATTCCACTGGGGAGGGAAACAGGTTTCTCTGCCCTCCACCCTCTCAGGAGACGTCGACACTGCAGCTGGAAGGTGTAAATCCCCATTCGGGAGGATATACAATTGCTAGCTCTGCTCAGGCTAGTGCCTAAAATTAGCAATGTGGTGTTGGCCGCTACTTGAGTACTTTCCCACCTGACCCCTGGCTATGGATGCGAGTGGCTAGCCCAAGATGTTGCCATGGCCACATTGCTACCACTAGGCCCTAGCTTGAGCCGACTTAGCACCCCTACATCTAGCCAAGGTGGGAATTACACCTCCCAGCTGCTGTGTGTGAGATGCCTAGGATTGTACATGATCTTCTAGGTGCGGCTCCTATGATGGTGTTACAAGTAACTGCAGCTTGTAGCTTACACCCCTGCTAAGAGAGATGTCGATGGAAGTAGTTTTTTAAACCCCTCAAAAGAAACCCACCCAGGCTCTGTTATAGGACCCAAACCACGTGTGTTTGGAAGCTGTCTTTAATCTCCACCTGACACTGTACAGCAGGAACATGTGTGCGAAAAAGCCGCTTGGAAAGTCCCTTCACCACGCCAGTGGGACAAGGTGCGCTCTGCATTTTAAAAAGCTCTTCCAGGAATAACCTCATCTGCATTTAATTGCATCTCGCCTACAGTGTTTTTCTTTCATTGAGGGTGAATGTTGCTAGAACGCTGTTGTCTGCCCTCGCCCATTAGTCACTTCCTGCACCCAAAATAAAGACTGGCTCAGCAGGGCCAGTCCAGAATAGAGTGAGTGTCTTAGAACGCAGGGATGGGAGAGAAGGGTACCTGGAGGTAGGAGAGGCATTTCACAGCACGGTGGTGCGGGTAGGTGATATGCCCCAGGATAATGAGATCTCCTTCACTAAAAGCAATGAGATGCCATACTGTTGTACATACCCATCCACTTTGAGATTGGCTGCATTACAATGGGTTCCTACCAAAAGTCTTGTCTTGGCCAAGCATGCATTAAGCTTAGTGTAAAATGTGGCATGGATTACTGGAGGCAGTGTCTTCTCTGGACTAGCCAGAGGTCTAATGGGAAACTGGAAGGGGGAATCTCTCTAGGATTTCATATTTGCTAGTTCAGTCTACATTATTTTATTATTTGTATTGTGGTAGTGCCTAGGAACCCCAATCATGGACTAGGGCCACATTGTGGTAGGTGCTGTACAAACCCAGCACAAAGCCCCTGCCCCAAAGAGCCTACAATCTGAAGGTAGCACTCACAAGCTCTCCATTACAATGTCTGGAACCACTTACAGAGGCAGGAGTTCTTGGAGGGCGTGAGAAGTAGGGTACCTTTGTGATATTGAGCACATTGTAAAGCCGTCTGCGGTGACACAATATGATACTTTTTGTATTGTTTGCAAGAAAACAGAAACACCTGCAAATACTTGCAAAGCATACCTTTCCTTGCATTTCTCCTTAACAATTAACAGAAAGTCATCAGACAAATGAGTGCTCAATAGAGCAGAATGGCCTGGAAAAGTACATGTCCTGTGCAAGTAACTGGTCACTTCAGAAAGAGACTTAGGAAAGTCTATTGAAGATGCATCCTAATCTCTCGTTGTGTCCTAGTATCTCAGGGTTTTGGTAGAGTAGCTCTGTTCTGTCAGCAGCAGGGTCTCTTCTGAATGATCCTTTCAACCAAATGGAAACTAAGCCCTAAAAAATACAAAAGTAATTGGAGCACAAACATTCTGTGTTTGGTTCCCTAAAACTTCTCCTGGCAATGTCTTCTGAATAAACGTACAGCCATTCCAGAAGCACATGGTGAACGCGAGAGAATGCTATGTGAAGTTTTTGTAAGCAAGCTTCATGCCATGCAGAGGTCTCCTACTTTCCTTTCAAACTCAAAGTTTGGACTAAGTTTGCCAATAGGATCGTTAAGATTTAAGTCTTGGTCCATTCTCAAGTGATCCTGGGCTTATTTTGTGTTGGATTCATTGAAATTCATGGTTTTGTGAAAGTAGGTGAGATTCTGTGGGATTTTTGGGTCCTTCAAACCAAAAATTCAACTAGAGTTGGGAGGTACAATTGCACATGGATTTGAAACAACAAACCTTCAGAGTTTTATGAGTTTTTTGCGCACAAATTCCTATCCCATAGGCCACTGAAACTTTCCTCAGTACTAACAGCTTGCTTGCTTAAAGGTGACATGCTCTGGCTCATGATTCCTTGTTTGGGGTTTTGGTGGGCACTGCGTTATTTTTTGCTGTGATTCTTTTGGAGATAGCATTGTGGTGACACTTAAACCCAATGACCATCTGCAAGTGCAGGTTAATTTCTCAAATGTTGATTTCATTTGCATTCATTTCAAGGAACTTCCATCACTCTCACTGTTTTGATATTTATTGTGATCTAACTGAATCTGTTTTCACCTTGTAAGTGAAGCAGGAGGATAAGAAAAACCCAGGCTGGAATTTTGCAAAGGAACCATGAGTATAATAATTTGGAATGGGATTTTCAAAGTCACCTAAGGGATTTAGGTGCCACATCCTGATTCAATGGAAGTTGGGCATCTAACATCCTTGAGCTCTTTTGACAATCCCAGGCTTAATAAAAAAAATGACAGTAGCCTCTACAATATATACACCAATGGCCTAACATCTTTACAAATATAATCCGGTAACGAAAACTCCCTCTAGCCCCCTGCTATATTGACAACTATTCTTAAAGTAGAAGCCTCCTATTACAGAGGTCAGAGTAGGTATATAGATTGGAAAGGTCAGCACGGGCCTTAGATTTTTCTCCTCCTGAACTGTTGGTGTTTTCTCTGCACAAAGAATAACCACATGGCCCAGGTGGTACCCCTGTCTGGGTGAAAAGCTTTTCTCTCTGTGCAGAGACATTCACCTAGCAAAGTGAGGAACTTTGAGACTGGAGCAATCCAGATTCTAAAGCAACAGAGCCGGATTTGCCAAATTGTTGAAGAAAGGTTCGTTTGTGCCTATTCCATAGGTGGAACTGTCTGAGAACACTTTGTCTTGTCCCTTGTATTACACACTATGATGATTTTGTGCTAACTCAAGTTTTGAAGCAACGCAAGTAACGATCTCATGATATTGTAGTTGCTCAGACTGGATAAGTCTGCACAAAATAATTCTGGTCAGTTTGTATGACAAAAAGTCAGTCCTGAGAATACCAACTTTCATAGAAATTAGAGACGGTGGAGACTGAAATCACCTTGTCATGGCAATGTAGGGATTTCCAGATTGGATCAGACTCAAGATCCGTCAAATGCAACACCCTAACTCGGACAATGGCTGTCACCAGAAGCCTCAGAGGATGGTATAAGATCCCTGCAGTAGCAGATGTGAAATAATAGTTCTCATCCTGCTCTCTAATAGAGTTTGGCTTAAGGCTAGAAGCACAAGGTTTAATATCCCTTCCAAATTTTTTGTCGTCATAATTATGACAACTCAGGATATTCTTGTTAACTAGATAAATATCCAGTCTCCTTTGAATCTAAATTCTTGGCTTCAACTTCCTATGACAATGAGTTCCACAGTTTAATCACACATGTGAAAAAATATTTCCTTCTAAAATGTCCATTCTGCTGGCCACCATAGGCATGTCCTCTAATTTCTAATAACTTGTACTTCCTGAAGTTTTAGTTTAAACCTGCTTATCGCAATGATGACTTTCCTGTTGGGACCAGTTCCAAATGCCTGACTTAGGCAACACTCTGACTTTTATGTGAGACTTTTTATGTGAATGTGGAATTTAATTTGTTGACCCCAATCCCCGTCAACATGAAATGTAGCCAGATTTGTCTATAGAATCACATGTTGTTCCCAAACAATACATGTATTTTAAAAAAATCACTTTTCCCAGGTAATAGAAGAAAACAATTTGCAGCATGTCACCAGCCAAACCCATGTCATGTTTTAAATTATACCAAGTGTACCCAATCCTCCTCCTCTTTCCCTGATTATATGATGGTGTAACTCCACTAAGTGTATAAGCTATTTGTATTCTAACCGTGCTTAGAGGCCCCAATCATGGATCAGTACTCTGTTGTGCTAAGCACCGCGCACACATAAAGATGTAAATCGGGCCTTATATGATTAAAACATGCTGCATTATGACAAACACCCGGTACAGGAGTATTAAAGTCTTTGCAAAGGACAAGGAGTTGAAGCTGGATTATGAAGGTGTTTCTTTGCTTTGCTTTTGAGAAAGGAAAACTTCAAAGGGGCTATTTATCACTCGACACAGAGTCTCAGGCTATTTGCAAAGTGTGGGAGAAAAGCATTAATTATCTGAGTGACAATCTAATTCTGCTGCTGTGTGTCCCCTTTCCACAAGTCCTTCCTGTCCCCTAAAATGTGCGCAGAAACAAACTTTCACTGGCAACCCTGCTTTCTATAGGATTTTTAGGGCCAAACTGTCAGACAAACCTGAAGTGGCCTCCATATACAATCTCTTTGCTCCTGTAACTAACTTCTCTGGCTAGGTCGACTGAGTGAACTGGGCAGTTAGGTAACCGTTCTCACACATGTGCTCCCAGCTGCTTGTGTGTTTCTCCATTTCACAGGCTTCCAAGTGCGAAGGGCAGTATGGAAATTTGGCCCATAATATCCCAGCCTTCTATCACTTCTAACGCTATTATTTACTGTCTAAGGCAAGACTGTAAAGCTTTGAGTGGGAAGGATCTCTTCCATCAAACAGCCCACTAGCTCTGTCCAGCTGCCTTCCTAGCATTTGCTCCCTGTAATGCTGCTTTCATCCACATGCTCACTGAATGTAACCATGGGACGGTGGGTAACAGATGTATGATACACTTCTGTGTTTGGAAACTTCACTTGATTTTTAGCATTCTGAGGAGGAAATTATGATTTTCAGTGTGTCCTTCATCTTAAAGGAAAGACTCAAAGATCTTGCCAAGACAAGGGCTGGATCAACCTTTAGCTTTGAGTAAATCTTAGTATTCACCACTGCTAGTATCTGCCATCACAAGTAGGATTGCAAGTAGGCTTTTTCCAGCTCTGGTCTCTAGTGAGCCCGACTTCCATGTAGAAGGATGCATGGGAGCAGCAATGGGTCCTCGCTCCTTAAAGTCATAGAATCATAGAATCATAGAATATCAGGGTTGGAAGGGACCCCAGAAGGTCATCTAGTCCAACCCCCTGCTCAAAGCAGGACCAAGTCCCAGTTAAATCATCCCAGCCAGGGCTTTGTCAAGCCTGACCTTAAAAACCTCTAAGGAAGGAGATTCTACCACCTCCCTAGGTAACGCATTCCAGTGTTTCACCACCCTCTTAGTGAAAAAGTTTTTCCTAATATCCAATCTAAACCTCCCCCATTGCAACTTGAGACCATTACTCCTCGTTCTGTCATCTGCTACCATTGAGAACAGTCTAGAGCCATCCTCTTTGAAACCCCCTTTCAGGTAGTTGAAAGCAGCTATCAAATCCCCCCTCATTCTTCTCTTCTGCAGACTAAACAATCCCAGCTCCCTCAGCCTCTCCTCATAAGTCATGTGCTCTAGACCCCTAATCATTTTTGTTGCCCTTCGTTGTACTCTTTCCAATTTATCCACATCCTTCCTGTAGTGTGGGGCCCAAAACTGGACACAGTACTCCAGATGAGGCCTCACCAGTGTCGAATAGAGGGGAACGATCACGTCCCTCGATCTGCTCGCTATGCCCCTACTTATACAACCCAAAATGCCATTGGCCTTCTTGGCAACAAGGGCACACTGCTGACTCATATCCAGCTTCTCGTCCACTGTCACCCCTAGGTCCTTTTCCGCAGAACTGCTGCCGAGTCCATAGCAGAACTCCCATTGGCCTTTATGGGAGTAGGATTGGGGGCCTGATAGGCACAGCTGTAGAACTGGTGCTGTGTGTAGCTCTTCCTTCCATGATGTACCTACCCCATGATGTTCCTTCAGAGAATTTTTGAACCATCTACAGTCTGACTGAAATGTATTAAACCCAGTGTCCACATCCACTACAGACTGGCACTATTCAGTATGATAGGCTCTTGGCTCAGGTTTTTAAGAAGTGAGTCTCTTGGGAGGAGGTGTGTGGAAATGGGCTTGTTCACTGTCATGGCAGATCTGAACCAGTCTGTAATGGAGATTAGAGACCACCTTGGTTATAGTAGAATATAAAATCTCAATACTTAATTAAGACCCCAAGCTAAGGCCCTTATTCAGCAAAGCACTAAATCACATTCTTAAACATCTTGCTGAATTGGGCCTAAATGCTGGGCTATGCTTGTGAAGCAGGATATGAGAGATATGAGTACCACTAGTGTACCATTTGAAAATGAAACTACTTTTAATAATATTCTAAAGCCAGGAGGGACTATTACGATCATCTAGTCTGACCTCCTTCATAACACAGGCCATATAATTCTATCCCTTGTTTCTTGCATCAGGGCCATATCATGTGGTTGAGCGAGAACTTAATTGGGATGGGGGTAGGGGTAAGGCTTAGTTATTCTTAGAAATTCTGCTTGAGATTTGGACCTAGCAAATTTTTAACAGTTAGGACATTTTTTTTCTTTGTTTAAAAGTTCTCTGACACATCTTGCTTTATTGGTGCAGTATGTGGAAGGCTAAAATAGCATCAGAATCTTTTGATTGCTTGAGGATTTGTGTTCTACACCCATGACTTAAAAGGCACACTTTGAAAATGTTACACTGAGTATTAGAAGGGCTCAGATGGAGGTCTTCTCACTGCCGTCAACATGAAGCCAGTCGGTTGCCTAATATTAACCAACAAAGGAAATCTGATTCTACAGCACAACATTAAAGAAACACTGTCAGGCACATTCATCCCAAAACTCAGATTTAAAAACAAACAAAACAAAACAAAATTTTTTTGTTTTTTTTAAAAAGTCATTAGGTATTTTTTAAATTATTTTTTGTTTCTCTCTGCCATCAAAACGCTGCAGAATTATGCTGTGCAGTTTGCAACAACTCAAAGCTGAAACTGATCATTTTAGTTTCACAGTCATCAAACTGTTTACTTTTTGCAAGCCAAACAGCATCAATGGTGAAAAGTAAATTTGGGCTTGTCCATATAGGTATATTTATACTGATATAGAAATGGCAGTAAATTATATTGCTATAGTTATACTGGTATAATGCCCCATGGGGCCGCTCTTATTGGAAAGAACAGTGGCTTTTTTTTTTTTTTTTTTTTTCTTTTTAGCTTGTGTCACTTGCAAAGCAAAGTAAACTGCAAAAGACCACTGGTATTCCAAGTAAGAGTGTCCACACAGGGCCTTATATCAATATAACTATAGTGAGGTAGTAACAGCAATAAATTTCTCCTTGTAGACAGGACCAGACATACAAAAAAATTCTAACCTGGTATTTGTAACCCTGGTAAGGATTTTTTTAAAATAACTTTAAGCTGGCAGCTTAATCTTTCACTGCAGTAAATTATGTCCAAGCACACAACAGAACTTTTAGCATACAGCAGCAGAGTCCACAAGATGAGAGCATAAACTTTCGTGAGCTACAGCTCACTTCATCGGATGTAGCTCACGAAAGCTTATGCTCTAATAAATTTGTTAGTCTCTAAGGTGCCACAAGTACTCCTTTTCTTTTTGCGAATACAGACTAACACGGCTGCTACTCTGAAACCTGTCACAAGATGAGAGTGCACAATGGGCTAGTCGTATACAATGGGCTGGTTGTGCACAGTAGATGTACACCCCAGCTGGCTGAGCACGAAGTCACCGTGTGGCCAAGCCCTCAGTAGAACATTTGACTGAAAGGGCTGTCCTTAATCAGTTTGCTGGAAGGGGAAGAACACAGCATTGGCCATAGCGTTATTTGTGGTGATCCAGTTTTTAACCAAGTTATGCATCATGCAAAGATTTGAATATAGTAAGTCATATTCAGTTCTCATCTGCATCTATGGAAGTTCGATGATGTTAATGAAATTGCACTGCTGTAACAAAGGAGACTGGGCTACATTTCTTTTCAAAGGGGGTCTCCAGGAAGACTCCACTGGTAAGTTGATAACTTTGTGCGTGAAGTGGCTGTGCACACGCTCTTCCATGCTTGTTTGCCATTGGAAATGATCAATGTACAAAGCAAAAAAGCCATTGGTGCTGGATCTGTGTGGGCAGATGGGTTTTTGTGTGTAAACTGTGCACAAAAATCCATGCATAAAAATAATGTGTGTGCACCATGTTGCATCCACACAGAAGCCACACTTTGAAACCTACCCCAGTGTGTGTATATGTAGGTATACATTGCCCTCTCTTACCGAGGATTGTTATTCCTAATGCAGAATTTCCCCTTCCTCTCATCATGTGCCAGAAAGAGCAGGATGCTGAAAGGGGAGAGTGCCCTCGACTTTCATTGACTTCAGGGATGGTTGAGGGTGTTGAGTACCTTTTCAGAATTAAAATTTTCACCCCCAAGCAAGGGCAGTGTGTCCATTTATCCCTCCCCCAAAGCAAAATTCCTACAGCTGCTGCTGCTCCTTGATTCATAAAAGCGCTATTTGTTTCATAGTCCCCCTAGGTTGTCACCACCTCTAACACCTCTACATTTGCCACACTTGTGACTGTAAATATTAGGATTAGAACTTCCCTAATGCATATGTACACCACTCCCTCCATTACCTGTTGACTGAGCCTAGAGCAAAATGGTCTGATCCTTTCATGTCTGATCCTTTCTCAAACCACAGCTTCCCTTCGTCTGAGCGCTGGGATCAAACACGGGTCATATTTAATAAAGGTGGAGATGGGAGAGGGCTTCAAAACATGACGGCACTCCGTGCAGCTGAGGTGGGGAAGGAGAGAATGCAAAAATCTGTGGGGGGTGGGCGGGATGACTCAGTGGGCTTTAATGGCCTTGTTTGTGGAGAAATCTCTCGCCCAGTGGTCGAATGGTCAGAGTGTGACGTGTTGGCATGCACTGAGGTGTTTAATGAAATTGCAAAAATAGACCCTTGTAAAAAATTTGTAAGCATCTCCACTCAAAACATCACCCCTGGAGCTGGGTGACTGGAACGGGGTTGTTGTGGGCTCCTAAGGGCTCTGTTGTTGAGTCCAAGGTAAGGTTTACCCTGGCAGAAATGGCATCCCCAGCCTCGTGGGGGAGCAGCTTTGAGTCAGCTGCTGCCTGACCCTGAGTTTCAAAAGCCAGGAAGTTCATTCCAGCCTCCGAAATGACTCATCATGACCTAACCAGTGCCGGCAAGAAAGGAATGAGATCCCAGTGTGCTCTTGGAGAGTAAGTACAGAACTACACCTCAGTGGGTCCCAGCATCCTCTAGCTCCACAATGTCTCCTTCTGTGTGCTCAGTGAGTGTGGTCATCCTCACCAACCCGAAACAGAGCTGATTTTCTGTGTGCCAGACTTACTAGAATGATACTTATCTTAAGTGCAAGGTTCCCCGTGCTACCCCCTTGCCAATCTGCTTTCAGTTGTGATCTGGAGGGACCACATCTAAACTTATTGCAGTAGAACCCCTATCTTATTAACTGAGGATTTTCAGTTAGAGATCAGGTGTGGCTGGGAGGCCATCAATATTCAACAGTAGCACCTTAAGGGAAGGACCAACATTTATAGCACCTCCTTGTTCTTGTCTAGGGCTGTTCAAGGTGCTGCTGCACCGCCTGGCTTAGAGTGGTTTCCATCAAATACAGAATTTACAGTTTGGCTCAATGACTCTCAGCACCCCCACTATAGTGTTCCAGCACCCCTGGTATAGGGCCACAGTAACCATGATCCAATAGATTTGTTTCACTGGTTCCAGCTTTGGTTTCCTCCCAAGGGGTAATCACAGGGTATACAACAAGAATGTAGCCTCATTGTACCCAATGTGCAAACACTGTAGTTCAGGGCTCACTCTCTGCTTCTCAGTTGGCGAATATTGTGCTCCTGTGTAGTTAAACTCTGCCCATGCTAAACTAGTAAACACATCGCTTAATCATACCATGAGAATTATCACAGGCACACTGAAGCCAACAAAACTTTTCTGGATACCAGTCCTAGCCAATATTCCTCCACCTAACATCTGGCGTCTGGATGCAGCCAACAAACTGTTCGTTAAGGTATAGTAAATGCCACACTTGCCAGTGTTGAGGGATCTATGGGACGCACCCTGCCAATGACTGCATAGCAGAAATCTTATCTGGACAGGGCTGCACCTTCTCCATCCAGCTGATGATATCTGCTGTTCAGACAGAACAGGAGAGAGCCACAATCAGGAACTCCTACATCATCACCAAGCTGTATGATGGGCTCCCATTCCACCTCTGAAGCCAGCTTAACAGGTCCACGTGTGGCGTCATCTGCTGTGCCAAGACCGACCGTGCCTGGGGCATCTAGGACAGCCCACTGTGCACCTGTAGTGTTGTGGAGCATGTGCCATGCATGCTGGATGGTTGCGGTTTCTACGTTGGGCTCCCCGGAGGTCCTCTCAAGCTGAACGCTGCTGACTCAGAAAGCATTGACTGGCTCAAAACCATTTAGCTGTTTGGGAAGTTGTTTTTTCTAACCTTGCTTTGCTTATCTTGCCCACATGGAAATCAATATAAGGGATTGAGGGGTTCATAAAACTGAAAAGTTCATAAAATTGATCCTCTCCAAATGGTGCAAAAGTTGCAGTATGATGTACTGCATTGCTTTTCCCTTGTCCTTCAAACCACCACAAACTGACTTCTGCTGCCCTAGAAGGCATTGGAATGGGAAGGGAAGTCTAGTCTTCATTGACATCACTTCTTTTATGTGATTTTTCTTTTTCTCCCCACCCCCATCAGGGAAAAATGGTTTGCATAACTGGTCATTTGTAAGACTGGTGTTCATACAGTCAAGGTTCTCCTGTATGGCCCCAAAAACTCAGAAGTTACCAAGAAGAGCATGAGCACTGGGCTGCTTCTACTGGGTAGGATGGAATTGCTTCTCTGCTTGAGTAAATGCTGTGGTCAGATTCCCTAAGGCTTCTTCCACTGGTAATGGAGATTCAGCATATGACCATCAAAGTTAATGAGCTATGAGATGGGGTGGCTGCTAGCAGTGATAAGCCCGGGTAAGTCAGGAGTGATTAGAATGCACCTCTTAAAAGTAAATGGTATAGGTTCAGGGTGGGGAAGGTGGGGCTTCATGAAAGAGGTAACAAGTGTGGATTCCTTGTTTCTCTGATATCAACATTTGCGATGCCCTGGACAGAGGTTCTGAGAGGCCCAAGCCTGAAGGGTGCAGAATGTCCTGTGCACCTATGGAGGGCACTCAACAAAACTCTTCATAAGGAAGGGTCCCTTTTGAAAGACCTCTTTCTCCTGGGGGTTTCTTTGTGTTCATGTTCATCTCTTAACATGGGGCTGATGAGCCCCAGTTATATTGTCTCCTCCACAAAGTCGCTATCCAGCCTGGCTGGCAGGGTTGGATGGGGATCTCCATGCAGCTCTTTGATGGGCCTGCCAGAAGTGGTGAGGCCTGCCCAACTGGGACCTAAGGACTTGTCTGCATGGGGAAATTTCTGAGTATTGTTATGGTGGAATAATTTATTCTGGAATAAAAGTGATTTTATTCTGAAATAGAGTGTCCCCAGGGCCTTTACGTCACTAATATCCATGTAGTGGTAGAACTATCATTATTCCACTATAGCTATATGGGGAAATTTCCCCGTGCAGACAAACCTGCCGTTTGTGCTCAAGCCATTGGAAGTAGCCAAGCACAATGGCACAAATTCTGACAAACCGACCGCAATGCATGTTTGAAATTTAAATTGGGATTTAGGAGTGCCAGTGAGAGGTGCCAGCCCTGAAGCCTGAAATCCTCCACCCACAGGACAGGCATAGCCTGGCAGCAGCAGAGCAAGCTGCCTGCTGTCCTGGCGGGATGGCCTCTAGGAGATGTCTTCCAGTCATTCATTCCAGTTTCTGTACTGAGCCTATCTACGAGGGGCCCAACTAGTGAGTATCATGTTGTGTATTGTGGGGGACATGGGCACTTGTGAACTTGAGTTCCTAGTCGACTTAATATAAGTTGCTAAATAGCCATGGGAAGAGGACAGCTTTCAGTTACTGGAGCTGGATTTGAACCAGTGCCTTAGAAATGAATACCTCTGTATTCCATTTCCAGTAACAGTATCCTCTTATTTAAAGTCCCTAGTGCAAAAGATGGCTGTTGTTTCACAAGTGCTGTCTCTATCTTCCCTTCCTGCAGCACTGCTAAAATAGCCACGCTCCTCTTGCCTCCTTCAGGAGAGAATTCCTGAGGCTGGCACTTCTGGGAAACTGCATTCCTCAGCCCTCTGAAGAGCCCATCAGCTTTTCCAAAACATAATGACCATGATCTTCTGCCGAGAAGAATTAATGAGGTGTGCAGGACAACGATGGGAAAAGGCCAATCGCAATATCACTCCTGACACCACGGCTAAGCGAGGGGCAGAGAGGGGGGAAAATAGCAATAGGGTATGAGAGATGGACCAGAAAACAATATCCATTTAATTAGTTGGATGGCTCAAAATGTGTGGAAACAGGCCAAGGTCCAGGTTACTGACTGTGACAGAACATTATTGTAATGCAATGCCATGAAACCTGTCCAAAGGCCAAGTCGAAGCTCACCAGTTCTTTCTTTCAAATGGCCGCCTCTTTAAAACAGTGCTCCTCTCTAGCCATTTTATAATACTTACTGAGTCCAAGCAGCGTCGGGTTCTGTCTGCATTCTGTTCCCCAGTACAAATGGAACACTTGCAAGAAAGCTCTCATTTTTGCTTTGTCCAGGTTTACAGAATCCTTCCAATGATACACCGAAGGGATAAGTCCAGCCATACAAAAAATGTCCTGGACAACTTACCAACTCATACAGCAAACTTATTTGCCCACCTTTTACCATGATGACTATTATTTCATAGTGCCTAGAAATATACTAGGTACAGCACAGAAGATGTGTAATCAGACACTGTCCCAGCCCCAAGGAACTTTACAATTTAGACCTTAAGTGTGAGGACACATCAGAGTAGAGAGGATGTGGGGAGGGATAGAGCTGCATGATCACATCGTTACTTAGGTTAATTGACTGGATATGTGTATATCTTGCTGGATCTATTCAGTGTTTAAACCTAGCTCTTACATTGTCTTTGAACAGTAGAGCTCAAAGTACTTGACCAAGGAGGCCAGTATTATTATCTCCATTTTACAGGAATGGAAGTTGAGGTACAGAGCGGTAATGTGACTTGTCCCAGGTCATACAGCAGGCCACTGGCAGAGCTGGGGGTGTGGGGAACAGGTCTCCTCAGTCCCAGGCCAGTGCCTAATTCACTAGACCCTCTGCCTCCAAGTAGAAACAATAAAGATCTGAGAGAGAAAATCTTTCTAACTCCACAATGTTAGACACCCCGGCAGAAATGAGTTTTCAGAAGGGATTTCAAGGCCTGATCCAGCAGGGTGATGAGCACCTCTCAGGATCAGGCTTGAAGGATCTTATCCAAAGCCCAGTGAACTCAGTGGGAGTCTTTTCATCAACTGCAATGGCTTTGGTGATGGTGGTTGGTCTGCAGTAGGGATGGTATTCCATGGTGCTGGGAAAACTTAAGGCTTGGTTTACTTGCCCACCAAAAACACATCAGTAAATAAGATCCCTCCCTGGGTGAGTAGTATAGTTGGTAAGGTTGGCTTAGTCCAAATGTTTTAATGTGTATATACTGTAAGGTGTTTGGTGGCTGCAGAGTAATACTCCCCATTGGCACAATCCATAGCTATGGTCAAAGGCATGTTTGTGGATTCAGGGAGGATGAGTAACGAGCATGGCCAATGGGTGGTTGACTATGTGGATCCACAGGCCAATACTCCCATGTGATCGTAGGAGCCCTACAAGCATAGATGATGCTACAGCCTGGCTTTGCAGAGATCACGATCCACTCTTGTGTGTCCTCATTTTTATTTGAACTCATGAGTTATCCTTTCAATAATCAGGAGGCTCACCCCCACTGCCTAACCTCTTGCCCGTTCTGAATGGAAGAGCTCTTCTTTCCACAGCTGTTCTTTCGAGTGGACTGGTTGTGGGAAGATGGCAGCAGAGTAGTCAAAGCTGTGGGTCAGTTGCTGAAGAAGTGTTAATTCTGGGCTGTTTTGTGGCAAACGTACATCCTTGATACTGCTGTTGCTCTTACCTAAAAGAGCATCAGTGAAGCATCGCACAAAGGATGAGCAAATCAAAGAGAAATCATCCAGAATGCAAGCCTTCAAGCTGTGCATCTTTTGCACATTATTAAACACATGCCCCCCTAAAGATCATGTGTATGGCAGGGGATGTACTAATACAGCTACAGCTCAGTCCACTCTAAAGAACAGCAGTGAAGAGATCTCTTCCATTCAGTAGATGACATGCCACCATGAACATTCACTGGAGCATGAAAACCCTTCTACATTTTCTCATTCGATAGAATAAACATTTATTTCGATTGCAAATTTTGGGGGGCAAGGTCATGTGTTTGTACAGCACCTTGCACAATGGGGACCTGATCCATGAGGGGGCTTCTAGGCTCTATGGCAATATATACAATGATAATTAAAATCTAACAGGCAAAATTGTCCTCTTGCAGCTTCACTGCAGATCTCTGATCCACGTGATTCCTTCCGCCATTGTCTGCGCACGTGCCCTAAAAATTTGCTTTCAGAGTTCATGCTAGGAATGTTCATGGGAAGTGAACATGAATGTGGCCAAAGCCCATTCTCTCCAAGGTTCAGCGGAATATCAATGGGAAATTTTTCTGCATTTACCCAGATCTTCTTTAACTGCTTTTTCATGCCCCCTTAATGGCCACAGTGGAGCATTTAATAGCCATAGCAAGTAGTGTAGGCTGTAACGTTGCAGGTGCTATTCCTGTTCTGCGCAAATGAGAAAGAGTTGAATGCAACGCTCACCCCAAATGAAATACCCTTTTCATGAGGGTTTGGCACTTCTGGCTTTCCAGAGGTGTCATATTTGGTGCAGGCCTAAGATAATTAAGGGTGTTTTTGTTTTTTCTTTTAGATACTCTTATCACTTAGCCTTTCTTTACAGCACAGCAGACACTTGTCAGACAATGCGCTTTCCTCTAACACTCCGATCATATGCTTTTCTACTAATACACATTCTTAAGTCCCTTGATTCGCTCCTAAATTCTCTCCCCTCCTCTATTGGTCTCTCTGCCTGCAAAGAGTAGTGGGGATTTACAAGTGAAATGTTCATGAGCAGGTCTGTCAAATGAATAAGGGAGGGAGTGACCTCTATAGAGACTGGGCCAATAAGAAGTAAATTTTAAGTTACATGGTCCTTTCACTCCTGAAGCCCTTTTCTGTATGTAGGGCATGATCCTGCAGCCCTACTTTCATGAGCATATGGGTTGGTCTGCACACAGAAATGAAATTGACTTAATTAAATCAATTTCCAAATCAATTTAGTTAAATAGATTCATAGATAAGGCCATTGTTGCAATGGGAGCTCATGTTCAGCTGATTGTCTGTCTGCCTGCCTGCCATGTCCCCAAGTCTGAGTTAACTGCTCCCTGTCCTGTAAGTGTGACCTATGTTCTTTGTTCATAGATGTGATTTTTTTTTAAAAAATGTCGATAACCATATTAATATGTATATTGTTTGTTTGCACCCAGCTTACCAAATGGTCCAGATCGCTGTTTCAGTGACCTGGCCTCTTCTTTATTTACTACTCCCTGACTTTGTGTCATCTGGAAACTTTATCACTAACGATATTTTGTTTTCTTCCAGGTCCTTGATTAAAAATGTTAAACAGTATAGGGCCAAGAACCAATCCTGATGAGACCCCACTGAAAAAGCACCTGCCCAGTGATGATTCCCTATTTACAATTACATTTTTGAGACCCATCAGTTAGCTATTTAATGTGTAATTTTTGTATTCTAGTTTTTTAATCAGAATATTGTGTGGTACCAAATCCAATAGCTTGCAGAAGGCTGTGTGTTACATCCACACTATTATCTTTGTCAACCAAACTAGTAATCTGTTTAAAAAAAAAAAAAGTTGATTTGACAGGTCAAAGAGGAATCTAGATGCTCTTGAAAATCCCATGAGGTTCCTATCTGCATCTTTAAGCGCCTAAATACCTTTTAAAAATCTGACCTCTGGTCTTGTGTTTATTGGGAAAATTCTGAACCCCCACTCCTCTGAAAATCAGACCTCTCTTTTAAGGTGTCTCAAGGCAGCGGGGGCAGGGAATCAAAACTGAGGAACCTAAAAGCAACATTTGCCCTGCTGTGCTGTAGACCATAGTCTCTCTTCAGTCTGACTGGAGTGTGTGCATCCCTTTATTGATTTGTGTGTGTGTGTTTAAAATGACCTTGATTTTTCTTTTTTGTTTGCTTTGATTTTTGGGGGGGGAGCAAGATAGAGTGGGGGTTGGTTTTTTGGGGGGTGGGGTTTTTTTTTTTTTTGTCTTGTTAGTTGGGTGAAAGAGTGTGCCAGTACATAGCACTGGAGCCTCTCTTGAGTAATTGATCTGTTACCAAAGCTGAAGCGTTTCCCCTCACCCAAGCGATTTAGGGTCAGAATTTTCAGAAAGGCTTAGTACTCACATCTGGGGCCAGATTTTCCAAAGTGCTCAACCCCCCCAGCGCCTCCTGTTGTGACATTTAACAGCCCAGGTTTTGCCCCCATTGTGCTAAGCACTAGTGAAAATCTACTCTCTTATTCTAGTGTCTGAATAGGAGCTGAGTTCTTATGAAAATCTGGCCTCAATTGTGACTGAGCCCTTCTGAAAATTCTGGCCTTCAAGGGCCAGTGCTTTAGTTGAGTTTAGAGTGTTCTGTAGCTAGAGGCATTCCTCCCATCTCCATAGTACACAGGGTCCCTGCGTTGGGGTGTCACTTGCTATCCACATCCACTTTCTGTCCTCTAAGCGAGGTTTTGAAGCATAAAATCTGATGGTGGAGCCGGCTCTGACACTTGGCTTGTAAAACCTGGGTCTATTCCCAATGTCCTAGTGCTACTTGGTAGGGAATAGCCTGGATTTTGTATTTTCTAACCCTGCTCCTGGTTTCTACACCGAGAGGGAAAAGGAAGGGAAATAGATCTCCTCACCTCATTATGGACAGAGATGATTTCATTTGAAATTGACATATCTCTACTCCAATCCACCAAGTACTTCCGTAACGGGGTCCCAGGGTTAGGATTGTGTGGGGTGGAAATTCCTGAGGAGCACAAACCCCAGAGAACAGCTCACCAGCCCAGCAGAAGGGAGGGATGGTATTCTGAATGGATCTTTTACAATCTAATTACAATCTAATTACAATTACAATTTTCTTGAACTTGGACTTCTCTGGCCCTGGTGCAGCAGTGGGAAGAGAACATTAGCATTAAGAAATGGGGGAGGGATTGCCAGTGAAACGAAACCAATCCCCCTTTGGAAAAAGCACTGGGAAAGCCAGGCTAAAAGGCACTGGATGCAAAGAGCAGCAGAAATTGGTTTTACTGGGGGGTTTGGGGGGGGGAGGAGATGCTCAGATAATGCCAGAGGAGCTGCAGCCATTGAGTAAGGGATGTAGTTTTAAGGCAAGTGGTTTGGGGTTTTTTTGTTTTGCTTTGTGTTTTTGTTTTTTTCCAGTGAAGTGGTTTGCCTCTGCAGTGCTGGGATCCCACAGTCCAAAGCACACCCTGCTTCCTGTTTTTGAGTAGCTACCCACTGGAAAACAAGGAAGAATAAAGAGTCAAACAACTGGCGATCCGTTTCAAAACTTGTTTATTGAGATCCTATTTCACCAGGGCAAATAGCGCGGGGTTATTTATCATTTTAAGACTCCTTTGGTTGGGGTAAACTCTGAGGCATTCGGTCCACTGGCTCGCTGGGGTATTGTATGCGTAGATCATGCCACAAAACTTAAAATAATACAGGGCGACCAACCATTTGAAAACCAGCGCCCAGTCTAATCGATAGCTAAGGGAAAGGGATCGGTGTGTAATTATGCCGCTTAGAATCCGAGCCTTTCAATTCATCAGCAAACTAGGTAGGGAGCAGACCAGGCTTCAGGAGGGCCCAAAGATGGTAAAATAGAGACGGGAACACGTTGCCATGTTAGGTATAAACGGATCTCGGGCAGGTGGGAAAAGGGCAGGCGTGTTTTATTCATGAAATGTCGCCAGGATCGCCTCTGCCTATTTCATAACTGTGCAATCCCAGAAGAAATCAAGGGAACGTGCGACTTGGGCCAGGAGGCCCCGCTAGACCCCACTGGGGGAGACTAGATCTCCTGGGGGGGGGGGTTGTTTTAACAAACCTTTTGAACTTGCTTGTTGCTCGGCTAACTACTCCCCTCGGCTAACTACTCCTGCTTCAGGAGATCACAGCCCAGTGATCTGTGTGAACGCTGCAGTTTCCACTTAGAACAGCGGCTAGGACCGGATGAATTAGTTGGGTTCCTATTTTAGTAGCTTAAGCCCAGTGTTTTCTCCCAAACCCCTCTGCCACTGGAAAGAAAAGATTTAGCTCCCCACCACCACCACCTTTCTCCTCCCTGCTTAACGAACGCGATGAGCGGCGCCCAGTGCAGTTGTATTTGTGCTGAAGGAGGACTGGTAAACAGGACTGCAGGCAACACAAACCAAATTGTCTTTGTGGATTTAAAACTTCAGTGGATTCTCTAACTTTTTTCCCTCCCCCCACAGGCTCGAACAATTTTTTTTGTTAAGAACTCGTTTGCATCCGGGAGTCCAGAATAAACCGAATTCCCAGTTTGAGTCACTTTCCATTCCCTCCTTCGATTGTTTCCTATTTCGTATTATTTAATCCTTTCCCGAGATCGCTTTAAAAAATAACCCGAACCGAGTAAATTTTATAAATCCCTGGAGGGACCGAGGGGAAAAAAGGGAAATGCAAATCTCTTTACCTGGGACGGGAGACAAAACTAAACTGAGTTTCCGACCCCCGCCATGAACTGTCGTGAAACAAGAAATCTTAATTCGTTTCAAGCGCAATACATTTAAAATCATAGCTCGAAGCGTTGATTTTTGTTTTTAAAATAGCAGTTGGTTAATGCCGGGGGGGGGGAAAGCATTTTCTTTACCAGCATTTCTGAGTTCAAAATATTTCCTGCGTTGAAATGCAAGAAAACACGGATTAAAATAAATACAGGGTTTTTTTTTTAAATTTCTAAGTTAGATTTAAAAAAAAACAATTTAAACACTAGTTTGCGTTAATTGTTTTATTTTCATACCATCAACCATGCTTTTAAAATGTCGGTCTTTTCCCTATTTCAAAATTCTTTTGCAGATGCAAACCTACAAAGGAATGCTCTCCAGATATTTTAGAAAATGTACGTTTTTTATATACAAACCGATTTCTTTGTTTGAGAAACACACAACCTCAGACAAACATCCGATGGTTAGACAGACGGCTACCACTGGACTTATCCTGTATTTTTTCTCCCCTCTCGGCTACAGCAACAATACTCGTAATAATCCCTGTGACTAAACTCTGCGCAGGTGAAGACCCTATACACTAATATAAACCACTCGCTTTGGTTTTTTCTCTTCCTCTGGTTTTTAAAGTTCTTGCTTCTAACCACTACATTTGATTCCTCTCCCAGTATCCCCATGAAAGGACGTGAGAAGGGAAAGTCCTGCTTTGCAAAATGAGACAGTGGGTTTGGTCTGCTTGCGCTTTTTCTTTTTAATGCAAACGCTTCGATGTTGTTTCTGTTAACAAGCTCCGACCCTCCCTCAGACACCAAATCCACATGAAAATACCAATGAAACCGAAAAGCCAAATGCAATCTTCCTCCTTGATTTTAATTGGTATATTTTGCAGACTCCCTTTTATCTGGGTTTCTTTCACAATCTGACCTGCCACCCCGCACCACGCCACCACCCTCCCATCTCACCTTTCCTGGGGCAGGTAAAAAGCTCAGTTGAGAGGCTTTGGGTTGTTTTAAAGGGCTTTGAGTTGTTTTGCTCGACTTTACCTAATTCCTCCTCCTGGCCTCCCAAGCCCCAGCGCTGCTGGAGAAGCCTGGAGCTGGTGCACTTGGGGCTGGCTGCCTCCTTGCCCAACAAGTCCAAAGTTCAGCTAAAGTTTGGCTGATAAAAAACAGAACCAATCAAAAGGTTTCGGCCACCCCTATAAACACAACGAACTCCGTCAAACCCAGCCCCAGAGCAGCAGCTCCTCTTTTCTCCCCCCCCCCCACAAACCCTTTACCCACTAGCCCCCTTTCCATTTGCATCCTGCAGGAATGACTCTCCCTTCCCACTGATTTGCATATCTTATATTGCCTAATGGAGGGGATCATGGCAAGGTAGAGGTCTGCAGAGCCCTCTCAAAGGAGATTCACCAGGGCACGGAGGAGGAGCAGGTGTTTGGGGCTCACGGGGGGAATCCGAAACTTTGGGGTGTTTTTAACCTACCTTCCCTCCCCCCCACCCCACCCCTACCCTACCCCCCCTCCCCTTCTCTCTCTCTCTCCCCTCCTGGTAAAATGGTGTCCAAGCTCAGCTCTCTGCAGCAGGAACTTCTGAGCGCTCTTCTCAGCTCCGGAGCCACCAAGGAGACGTTGATCCAAGCCCTGGACGACATGGTGCCCACCACCAGCTTCGGGGTGAAGCTGGAGAACCTGCCCCTGTCCCCAGGCAGCGGGACGGAGGCGGACAGCAAGCCGGTCTTCCACACCCTCACCAACGGCCACAGCAAGGGCAAGCTGTCCGGGGACGAGGGCTCCGAGGACGGGGACGACTTCGACACCCCGCAGATCCTCCGGGAGTTGCAGGCGCTCAACACGGAGGAGGCCGTGGAGCAAAGAGCGGAGGTGGATCGGATGATCAGGTACAAACGGGGCTCCTTCTTCTCCCCCCCACCCCCCCACCCCATATGCCTGCTGCCAGAGGCCCAGGTGGGATGTAGTCCCCTTGCATTTCTGCCCCCTCCCCGGACTCTTAAACCCAGGTCACTCCAGCCCCTGGGAACCTGCCCTTCATGGTTCCCCCCCACGCAGGTGACTAGGGAATCGATTTCTCACCGCGTCTAAATGCAGCAGGAGACCCCGCGGCTGTCAGGTCACTTTCTGCCCTCCCCGCCCCGCGCTCCCGGCGTGCTGAGCCCAGGGCTCGGGCCCAGAGCGGGCACGTGTAAACAAGTAAATCGGAGTGGGGCTTTTTTTGTTTGGTTGGTTTTTAATGCTGAATTCCGTGAGGTTTTGCTCCTTTGAACTCCACCTTGTCCGAGCGGCTGTCGGCGCCCAACCGCGGTTGCTGGGCCCCTCAAACTAAACTTTAAAAAGGAAGGAAAATCGACCCGAGGAAGTGGCGACGGGCTTTGTTGTGTTTTCAAAACTAGATTTGAAAGAGTCTCTTAAAAACCCGCTCCCGCTCCTATTTTACACCTCGCTTTGAGACCACACACAAGCAGCCCCATACCGTGTAGCTAACCAGTAAGGTGCAGATCCTGGGATTTTTCTCCTTTCCACTGGATCCGCGGTGGGGTTGGGAAATTTGAGGATGGAGTTAAATAGAAAATAAAAACGGACTCGGAGCAGATCCGCGCACTTCCGAGCGAGCCCGGCTGGGACGTTGGCTAACAAGGAATAAAACTTGGGAGTAACTTTTCGCGTTGAGAGCCGATTCCTCGCCGGCTAGCCGGGGGATGTTGATCAAACGCTGAGACGCTTCCCCGAGCTCTGTTGCCCTGACAAGGTAGTTAGTTAGTTAGTTAGTTAATTACTAATTATCCACGTCGTTCATTGTTTCTTTTTCTTTAGCAAAATATCAACTAACCCCAGCCCGGCCCTTTACTAACCCCAGGGACTTGAACACACCAGGAAAGTCTCTAGCCGAAGGCTGCAGTTTCTTAGCGTAGAAGCGAGCAGAGAAAATACTTTTCAGGCCGCCGGTAACTTTTGTACCCCTTTTATTCTGATGCCAATTAATTTAGCATACTTTAGCCCTTGCTAAAAACCAGCGGAAACAGCCAGGCCGACCGGCGGAATGAACGGCTCACTGGGCACGGGTGGCAGGACGCACTGGCGGCTCGGACTGGGTATTAGGGGCTGGCGTGGTTTCGAAGCGTTGCCAATTCGGGCGCTTGCTAACTGGAGCAGGGGATTTCTGTGCAAAGCGGAGCTGCTTTGGGAGGGAAGCAGCGAGCGAGCCGGGGCCCTTCTCTCTCCGCGGTGTGGGGAGAGTGGCACCCCGCGGCGGCTCCCCACTTCTGGGCCGCGCTGGCGCTTGTTGCACTGAGCGCTGGCGAGGGGGTTAAAGCCGCTTTGGGAGGGCCCGTCCCGGGCGTTACCTGCACCCTAGCGCACCCGAGAGCCGCCCGCGGGCTGCCCCCTTCCCTCCGCGCCCTCCGGGGCAACCCCAACCGGCCGCACGTGGAGCTGGGGCGGGGGGTATTAATTTATGTCTATAAATCATCAACCAAAAGATACACACGGGGCTGCGCTGGGGCTGCGGGGAGAGGCGGGTTATTCATTGGCGAAGCTGTAAACCAGCCGGGCGGGGGGGAGGAAAACCCCAGGCGCGGGTGTTTTGGGTGGTGGTTTTTTTTTTTTTTTTTTGGTCTTGTCTTAAATAAATAAACACGCCCCGGAGCTGCCGGGCGGCTCCTCCAGCGCCGGGCTGGCCTCAAAGGGTGCCCAGGAAAGGAGCGAGCCCGGCCGGGGGGCCTGGTCCCTGCGCCCAGCTCCAGCCGCTGCCAGGCGAAGGAAGGGGTGAGAGGGGAAGGGCCGGATCGGGACTCGCTGGCGGGGGATCGAGTGGATTTAACCCCCCTCCACACACACACCCCCAGCCCTGCAGGCGGTGCCGCTGCCCCAGCCTGGCCGCGGTGCGGGCACCGCGTGTCCCTGGCGAGCCTGGGGCCAGCGGGGCGCCCAGGGGCAGAGAGTGGGGCGCTGCCCTCTGACTATGGGGGCGGGGAGGACATCAAGGCCATGGGGGACCTGGGGGCAGGGGTCCTGCCTGCGGGAGGGGGCGGAACCCCCCCCCCAGCACAGCCAGGTATCCTCAGCAGAAGCCCGCTGGGATTGAGGCTGTCGGGGATCGGGGAGCGCTGCGGTCCCAGAGCGGGACATGCACTCCCGCAAGGCAGCGAAATCCCCTGCCCCTCCGCCTCCAGCGACACCTGCCCCTCCGCCTAAGGGGAAATGCACGGAGGCTCCCTCTTCTTTGTGTCTAAATCGGCTATTTCTAATGCACCCAGCTGTAGTCCCCAAGACCTACAGATTGCACGTCTAGTTACCTTGATTTAAGTAATACAGAGCCTCCAGGAGCCCCACCTTTTAATAACCATACAGCATAACTCCAGCAGCATTCAGTCAATCTATCGGACAGGGATTCACCTACAAAGCTCCTTTGCACCCCTCGGGAAACACCCTCAGCTCTCTCCAAACCCTCTATCTATAATGCTCTGTATAGGTGTATCTGCACCCCCTTGTTGTTTTGTGGTACTTTGTGGGGCCCCAGTCTGGGCCCCTATTGTGCTAGGCACAGGGCTTGTATGTCATCTGCAGACACTTTACAATCTGTACATCTGAGACAATGGGGAGGGCGACAAATGATGCGGGGGGGGGGAAGAAGGCCGATTAGCTTAATACTCTCTTAAAAATGACTCAGCTCAGACACTGGTGAAGATGCATTGATCAGAACAGAACATTTCCCTGTAGTATTCAGGGTGTTTTCCCACCAGATTTGCACTCCCTATCTTCATTTGCCTTGGTGTGTTCTCCTGCCGTTTGGTCCCTGGGATTCTCTCAGCACTCTGGCTGGAGGGGCCAGGTGTGTGACAGTCCACCCTACACTCCTCTCAGCTGTTCATTACACCTGTCTGTTATGGTGTGCCCTCTTCTGAAGTAGATGAAGGTCTGAATTCTGCCCCCTTTCCCCAGTGACACCTGTGTAACTCCCCTAAAGCTGGTAGGTTTGCTTGGACAATAACTCTGGGCAGAATTTTGCCCTTTCCATTCAGAGCTTGCCTCCAGTGCAAACAAGATCCACTCAGTGTGCATCAGCAACCAAAAAGCAAACAGAATGTTGGGAATCATTAAGAGAGGGATAGAGAATAAGACAGAAAATATCATATTGCCGCTAAATAAATCCATGGTATGCCCACATCTTGACTACTGCGTGCAGATGTGGTTGCCCCACTTCAAAAAAGAGATATTGGACTTGGAAAAGGTTTCAGAAAAAGGCAACAAAAATGATTAGGGGTATGGAACGGCTGCCATATGAGGTGAGATTAATAAGACTGGAACTTTTCAGCTTGGAAAAGAGATGACTAAGGGAGGCGATATGATTGAGATCTATAAAATCATGGCTGGTGTGCAGAAAGTAAATAAGGAAGTGTTATTTATTCCTTATCATAACACAAGAACTAGAGGTTACCAAATGAAATTAATAGGCAGCAGGTTTAAAACAAACAAAAGGAAGAATTTTTTCACATAATGCACAGTCAACCTGTGGAACTCCTTGCCAGAAGATGTTGTGAAGGCCAAGACTATAACAGGGTTCAAAAAAGAACTAGATAAGTTCCTGGAGGATAGGTCCATCAATGGCTATTAGCCAGGATGGGCAGGGATGGTGTTCCAAGCCTCTCTTTGCCAGAAGCTGGGAATGGGTGAGAGGGGATGGATCACTTGATTACCTGGTCTGTTCATTCCCTCTGGGGCACTTGGCATTGGTCACTGCCAGAAGACAGGATACTGGGCTAGATGGACTTTTGGTCTGACCCAGTATGGCTGTTCTTATGTTCTTAAGATCAGGCACACTTCCCTGAAGAAGTTCTTTTGCAAAGAACTCCCAGTTTGCTGTAAGTGGAGCCTTTGTGGTCTTGGTCATGTAGGTACCAGTGACATAGGGAAAGGTAGGAGAGAGGTCCTGGAGGCCAAATTTATGATTTGGTAACAGATTAAAATCCAGGACCTCCATGGTGGCATTCTCTGAAATGCTTCCAGTTCCGCATGCAGGGCAGAATTGCAGGGTCTTGATGTGCGGATGAGATTCTGGTGTTGTGGGAGGAAGGATTTAAGTTTATTAGGAACTGGGAAACCTGTTGGGAAAGGAGCAGCCTATACAGGACCTAGATTGCTAGCATGTAAAATTCAAAAGGTTGTAGAGGGGTTTCTAAACTAAGGGCTGGGGGAAAGCCAACAGGTGTGGAGGAGCACACAGTTAGGACAGATGCATCCTTTAGCTGGGGACTTATTAAAGGGGAGATTTTATATCCAGTAAAGAGGAGAAGACAGAAGTTGATAAAATACAGGTGGGAACTGAAGGAAAACAGTCAAACAAAAAAGAGCCCCAATCAATTACATCACATAAAGGCAGATAACTAAATATTGACACATTTTGCAAGTGTTTGTATATAAATGCAAGAAGTCTAAATGGGGATATTGATATAATTAGCTTCACAGAAACTTGGTAGAATGATGATAACCAATGGGACACGGTAATACCAGGGTGCAAAATATATTGGAATGACTGAGTAGGTTGCTTTGGAGTGGGAGTGGCACTATATGTGAAAGCCTAGAATCAAATATAGTAAAAATCTTCAAATGAATCAGATGGTAGCACAGAATCTCTCTGGATAGAAATGCTTGAATAATAAGAGGAAAGCAGGTTTCAGAGTAGCAGCCATGTTAGTCTGTATTCGCAAAAAGAAGAGGAAAGAGGAAAGCAGTGGGAGTACACTGCCAACCACCTGACCGTCATGGTGACTGTGAAATGCTCAGGGAGATTAGAGGGCTATAAAAACAAAACCTCCAATATTAATGGGGGATTTCAACTCTCCCAGTAGTGACTAGGAACATGTCACCTCAGGATGGGATACAGAGACTAAGTTTCTAGACACCATTAATGACTACTTCTTGAAGCAGTTAGTCCTGGAACCCACAAGGGGAGAGGCAATTTTTGATTTAGTCCTAAGTGGTTCACAGGTTCTGCTCCAAGAAGTGAATATAGCTGAACCGCTCTGTAACAGCGACCATAATGTAACTGAATTTAACATCCATGTGGGGGGGGGGGGGGGAAATACCAAAGCAACCCATTCCAATGGCATTTAACTTCAAAAAGGGGAACTACACAAAAATGAGGAGGCTAGTTAAATGGAACTTAAAAGGAACAGTCACAAGAGTAAAATGCCTGAAAGCAGCATGGAAACTTTTTAAAAACACCATAATGGAGGCAGAAACAACATACGTACCCCTAATAATAATTAATAATAAATATTTAAGTACCTCATGAGCAGGAAGCCTGCCAACAATCAGTGGGACCACAGGATGATTGAGGTGCTACAGGAGCACTCAAAGGAAGAACTGTCTGTTGAAGAAAAGCTAAATGAATTCTTTGATTTGTTCTTCACTGCAGAGAATGTAAGGGAGATTCCCACACCTGAGCCATTATGACAAATCTGAGGAACTGTCCCAGTTTTGAGGTGTCAATAGAGGAGATTTTGGAACAAATTTTTAAATTGAACAGTAGTAAGTCACTGGGACCAAGTGGTATTGACCCAAAAGTGCTGAAGGAATTCTGATATGAAATTGCAGACCTACTAACAGTGTTTTGTAATCTGTCAATTAAATCAGCCTCTGTACCAGATGGCTGGTGGATAACTAATGTAAAGCCAATTTTTAAGAAAGGTGATCCTGGCAATTACAGTTGGTAAACCTAACTTCAGTACTAAGCATATTGGTTCAACCATAGTAAAGAAGAGAATTATCAGACATTTAGATGAACAGGATATGTTAGGGAAGAGTCATATGGTTTTTTGTAAAGGGAAACCATGCTCCCCAATCTATTAGAATTCTTTGAGGATGTCAACAAATATGTGGACAAGGGTGTTTCAGTGGATACAGTGTACTTGGACTTCCAGAAAGCCTTTGGCAAAGTTCCTCGTCAAATGCTTTGAAGCAAAGTAAAGAGGGATGGATCAGTAACTGGTTAAAAGACAGGAAACAAAGGGTAGGAGTAAATGGTTAGTTTTCACAGTGGAGAGAGGTAAATAGCAGGAACCTGTACTGGGACCAGTGCTATTCAACATATTCATAAATGATCTAGAGAAAAAATTAAACAGGTGGCAAATTATTTGAAGATATGAAATTACTGAAGGTAAGTCCAAAGCAAACTGCAAAGAGTTATGAAGGGATCTCACAAAACTGGGTGATTGAATTTCATCTGCCAGTTTGTTGCCCAATGTTGATAAATGCAAAGTAATGCACACTGGAAAACCATAATCCTAACTATACATACAACATGATGGGGTCTAAATTAGCTGTTACCACTCAAGAAAGAGATCTTGGAGTCACTGTGGATAGTTCTCTGAAAACATCTGCTTGATGTGCAGCAGCAGTCAAAAAGCTAACAGAATGTTAGGAACCATTAGGAAAGAGATAAATAAGACAGTAAATATGATGCCACTATGTAAATCCATGGTACCCCACACCTTGAATACTGAGTGCACTTCTGGTTCCCCCAACTCAAAAAAGATAGATTAGAAATTGGGAAAAGTACAGAGAAGGGCAACAAAAACGATTCTGGGTGTGGAACAGCTTCCATGTGAGGCGACATTAAAAAGACTGGGACCGTTCAGCTTGGAAAAGAGACGACGGGGGGGAGGGGGGACAGACATGAGAGAGGTCTATAAAATCATGAGCAGTGTGGAGAAAACAAATACAGAAGAGTGTTGTTCACCCCTTCACATAGCACAAGAACCAGGAGTCACCCAATGAAATGAATAGGCAGCAGGTTTAAAACAAACAAAAGGAAGTACTTCACATGATGCACAACCTGTGAAACTCATTCCCAGGGGATGCTGTGAAGGCCAAAAGTATAACTGGGTTCAAAACTGAACTAGCTGAGTTCATGGAGGACTGGTCTATCAATAACTATTCGCCAAGATGGTCATGGATACAGTCCCATGCTCTGTGTGTCCCTAAGACTCTGATTGCCAGAAGCTGGGACTGGAAGACAGGAGTAGGAGATGGATCACTCGATAGATTGTCCTGTTCTTTTCATTCCCTTTGAAGCATCTGGCACCAGCCACTGCTGGAAGGACACTGGGCTACGTTGGTCTGACCCAGTATGGCTGCTCATACGCACTTGGAGAGGGAGCTGGGATACAAGAATAAGTAACCATTTCAGTTATGCTGAACTAAATCCATCCCCGCTGTGCCTTCTTCTGTGTGGCCCCTTCTGGATAGTGCAGCCACATCTGCCAGGCTCCTATTCTGTCCAAATGTAAATCCTCTTAAAGACCCACTTCTTCCATGCTGCTTACAGTGACTTTGGCTTACCCATATCTAAATTGCCTTTTGCTGTTTGACTTCCCTTGTCTTCAGCCTACTTGTCCATTTGTGATTGTGAGCTTTGTGGAGCAGCGATTGTCCTTGAGAGTTGGGATGGTGCCCAGCACATGGCTGGGGCTATCCTCAGTAAATAATAATAATGAATAATAATAATTAATAATGATGACTGTTGAATGACTCCGGCTAAGAGGGACATGTGACTGCTACATACAAACGATAGGAATTCGCTCTATGCACTCTGCTGCTGAGGTGTGCAAAAATCCACCTACAACTGGAAGGTGAGGTGACAAATGCCTGGCGAAATATCTGCTGGTGTAGAGGCAGCCTTTCAATATAGTATAAAGAAGTCCATTTAAAATAAAAGGGTATGGGTTGACTGAACATCACACACCTTAGGAGCTTTTAAGGCTCTGCGTGTGTACCAAGAGATACAGATTAGATAGACGGTCTATGCAGAGAGCCTGGTTTATAATCCAGGAGTATAAATTCTTGGCATATTTCTCGGAGGATGTTGTCAAGAGTTTTATTTACCTCTTTTCAAGGCTGGGCTGGGGGAGGCGGGGGTGACAGAGGGAGGGAATCCTTGGAAAGAAGCTTCATGTGACCTCCACAATGCAACTTAGCTATGAAAAGACAACCTCCGCTTGGAAGACTAGGCGTGATTTTAGAAAATCCCTGGTTTGGGTCATGCATTCACAGACAAATTATTGTTAGTTATCTTTACTTAGGGATGAACTTCCAGTGACCTCAGTAGGAGGAGTTGGATGGACAAGAAATGCAGGATCAGGCCCATTATCTGCTTTGAGAAAACCATGGAATGCTACGCACATGGAGGGAGTTAAGGTCCAGATTCGTGGTGGGGGGTCAAGATGTTCTGTTCACACCAGCTGAAGATTGGGCTCTGAAAATCTAGCTTAATTTAGTATGAAGTTAACCAGCTTCTCTTAGAAATGCTGAGTTACTCTATTTTAGTAACTTCGTTGTCCAGTAATTTTATAAAAAACGTTCATCTGAGATAAGCCAATGACAGCCAAAGAAAATCCGTATACAGATTGGAAGCAGTGTGGTCTGTCTAGTGGGTAGAGCACTGGCTTGGGACTCAGGAGATCTGGGTTCCTATTCCTGGCTCTGGCCTTTTGTGTGACCATGGGCAAATCACTTCCCCTCCCTGTGTTTGTTTCCCCTTTTGTAAGATGGAAATAGTGATATTGCCCTCCTTTTATAAAGCAGTTTGAGATGGATGGATGAAAAGTGTAATATAAGAGTGTATATATATGTCACCTCCTGCTCTCTTCGTCATCTTCCCAGGTAACAGGAAAGCAATGAAGCTTTCTTGCTTCTCACAGTAGCCGTGGCTTTTATAAGTAATTCTCTGTATAATCTTGAATGCTCTTTGCCTTTGGTAAATAGAACCCAGCTCTTAAAATGATGAGCTCTTTAAGAATCTTTAAATAAATATGTGCGATAAAATGATTCCTCTAGAGGAACACAGAAGCAAGGGAGGGCAAGTCTTGTGAGCCAGACGTTCAATTTCCAGCAATGACCAGCCACATCAAGAATAGAGGCTGTGACCAGAGTAGTTTACAGTTTTTCTGGATCTCCGTGTACCTGTAATTCCCGGGCAGAGTGGGAAAGACCGGGCTAGATTAATGTGGATTTGCAACCAAGACAGACTGCTGCTGGATCACCTTGATCATACAGGGAGAGAAGTGACCCATAACAAAGGACTAAATGGGGGAGAGCCAGCACTATCTAAACTTTGATAAATGGAACCCTTCGGGACTCAGTCTTCCCATAGCTAGGGGCAGTTGCGATGACAGCACAGAGCCAGGTAGAACTGCACAATAATCTGTAGGGAATAATTGACTGAATAGATTTCTTTCTCTTCATAAAAGAGTCCCCCCTCCCCGATGTATTTACCATTCAAAATTCTTCACTGAACGCTTTCCACAAATGATCCTTGGTTGGTAGGGTGTTTTTTGTTTGTTTGCTTGCTCGTTTGTTTGTTTGTTTTGCAAGCATTTCATTTAGGGTGTTCAACATTTGAGATATTTTGGCTAGTGCTGACTGAAGGCAGATCATGTAGCATTGTTTCTGTTCACTGGCTGGATTAGTGTAACCCTTAAAATCTGGTCTGTGGTGGTGGTAAAGTTCCAAACTCACTTTCTGAAAAAACTCTCTAGTACTGGCTTAAAGCTTACTGCTTAGGTGAATATTTCTGCCAGTATACTCGCTTGCTACACTATAAATGGAACATGATGTAGACACAGCTGGGGCAAGCCAGTTATTATCGTCTTTAATTCAAGTGTCTATTCCTGTAAGAGATTTGGGGGGAATGTGTCATCTCTGTTGATGAAGTATAAGAAATGTGAGGATGTCACCCAAATTCGGGATGATAAGCGAGGACAAATGCCTCTGTAGGAGGAGGATGGGAGGCAGTCCTGGTCCTGATTGTCTTTCCCACTGATTTCATTGGCTCTATTTGCAGATAATACAAATCAGATTTGACTCTACAATTTTTATGTTGGGGGAACAGGGCAGCTTGGCACCATGAACGAAGATTTCCCCAGATGGTCTGGACCTGGAACTCTGTCACAACCCTAATGTAATGGTGTTTGCTACAGTTAAGTGTTTGCAGGATTGACCCTGTAAGCACGTGAGTAACTCAATTTATGGGAATAGTTCAATTGTACTGTGCTTCCCTGTTTAGGTTTTTACAGGTTTGAGGACATGGCATGAAATATAGAGCAGCAGTTCTCAACCGGGGGACTGGGGCTCCCTGAGGGGGCCGTGAGCAGGTTTCAGGGGGTCTGCCAAGCAGGTTGGCATTTGACTTAATGGAACCCAGGGCAGAAAATTCAAGCCCCACCATGTAAACCTGGGGCCCTGAGCCCCACCACCTGGGGCTGAAGCTGAAGCCTGAGCAACTTAGCTTTGCATGGCATGGGGCCCCAGGCAATTGCCCTGCTTGCTACCCCCTAATGCTGGCTTTGGCTTTTAATCTATGGATAGGCAGAAAAACAGTTGTTGTGACATCAGGGGGTCATGAAGTTTTTATAGCATGTTGGGGGGGCCTCAGAAAGAAAAAGGACCCCCGATGTAGAGCAAAGTCAGCAAGTTCTGAAAACTCATAATTACGGTAATTACAGTTGCTGGTCAATGAGATGCCACTCTCAAGCCACCTTATGTATGTTCTGGGTCTTTCTGTATTTCTATACATGAGTCTTTTGATATTTCACTGATGTGTGGATTGTCTCCATCCAATTCTGTTTAAATGGACTTTGAACATCATTTACAATCGTATAATTTAATTTTGACGCTGTTTGTAACAAACCCTTAGAAGCCAATGTTTTCCTCCATCATATGTGCGCACACGTTTGGTATTGGGGAGGGCTGTCCTTAAGCGCTAGGCTATGGCAATGTATCTCTTGCGGACGGGGCCCACCTTTTTGCTCTCTGTTTGGACAGCACCTAGACTGGGACTCCTAAGGAGTAGTGCAATAATAACGATGTGCAAGTATGTATCATACATACCATGATGTCATATGAATGAATATGTAGGGGAAAAGTCACTGACATACTCCTTTTGAAAAAGTCACCAAAATAATTTGAGGGACTTTATTAACGGCTGGAGCAAAATTAAGGAGTAGGGTGTCAAATTTTGAGTCTACTATACTGTGTTAGATTCTGCATTCCATAATCGATACACCCCAAAGTCCTATTATTATTATTATTATTATTATTTTATTTATTTATTATTTTGTTATATTTATTACAATAGCATCTAGGAGCCCCAGTCATGAGCCAAGACCCCATTGTGCTAGGCGCTGTACAAACACAGAACAACTAGTGGGAATTTTCAGTACTTTGAGAAAGCAGGATTGGGCGTTATTGTTAAATAAAATAGTTATTGTTTTAGAGGGGAAACGAGGGAAAAGTGCACTATTATAATAATATTTTTCCGAACTCACTTTCACATTGGTTACCAGCTGCTTTCAGGACAAAAAGTAAGAAATCTATGGGATTTTTTTTTTCTTTGACAAGTTGAAGGATCCAAAATAACAAATAAATTAAAAATGCAGTTGGATGGTTATTCCAAGTAAAATATTAGAATATCTCATTATTTTAGTTCACAACTATGACAAAGTTCATGATCAAAAATGATTTTTCAGCATAAACCACTTCCTTTTAATTCACTGTCCTTGTCTATAAAAAAAAAATCCAATCATCTTAAATAATTGAAATGTATTTTTGCATATTAACCTGTCTTTACAATAACTGCCCTTAGCAGATTTAACAGTATTTATCATTTAATGTATTTATTATTTATTTAGAATGATATGCACCCCAAAAAAGGATGATTGGCCATACACTGGAAATGCCCTGGAAATAATTTAAAAATACATTAAAATCAAGTCCTGATCCTGCAAATACTGATACACATGCAGCCTTGCAAAGCCCAAGCATTAAAAATCATGAGACGTGGCTCAAAAATAATCAGATTTTAAAAAATAATAAATTTGTCTTCTGGTTTTTAAATTAACAGTTTATTTGGCTCATGTTTTCGGGCTTTCGGCTGCTACCATGAGGGCTAAAAATATAACTTTTGTAAATGAAAGCTGAGATTCTCACATAATCACTTACTCCAGGAGCTGAGAATTTAAGGGAAGAAAACAAGAAATGTTTGTGATAAAATCCGTAACAGCTGGCAACACACTGACTAGCCCGGTTGACTCCAAAGGAACTATTAAGAGTGTATAAGGTTAAGCATGTGTCCAAATCCATTGGAGAATTGGGGTCTTCATATTCAACCATAATTACAGTGCAACACTACAATCCAATATAACCTTCTACGGAGTGAATTCAGAAGCTCAAATCACCTTCTCCCTCCTACAGTTCTCCAGGCTTATAATTTCTCTCCTCCTGGTTTTAAAAGCCTGGGGGGAAACATTAGCTTTGCAACATGCCCTGAAGGTCCTCAGAATTGGGCTTTTCAGATCCAAGTCCAAATGTCCGCTCTGACTTGAAGCAAACTTTCACAAGCTCTGCCCTGTCTTGGTCTGCCAGAGCCCAGAGTTGTGAAGCATCTGCTGAGCTATCTCTTTACTCAGGTTTTGGAGAAGGCAGCAGGATCATAGGAGGGCTTAGGAGTAAGATGTGAGTCTCGCTAGTAATGAAGGGCGAAAATATTTACAAATTACATCCAGCAATAGCTTTATAATGGTAACGCACCTTAAAGCTGCAAAGGTCTGGGTCTCAACAAAGGCAGTGTTCTGTGCTGTCACACTCCAAATGATCTTCAATTCTTTTGGGGATAACTCATTAATGCCGTGTGAAAGGGCATAGAACAGAGGCTAGGTAAAAAGAATCACAAAATTAGAAGTCTTCACTATCTGCTGTGTTTGTGTAGGGAACACCCATTATGGAACATGGAGCTCCCAGTTGTTCATACATATCAAGGGGAGTGACTATTATTGCTATTACTACTACTCAGACTTAATGCTTCTGTTGGACCTTTCATTCAAGGATGATGGATCTCAAAATGCTTCATTAGGCCTTGCAACACCCCTGTGAAGCAAGCAAATTTTATTTCTATTTTACCAATGAGTAAATTGAGCCACAGACCAGGATTAGGTGCCTAGACAGAGGTGTGAAGCTGGGAATGGAACCTAGAGC
Organism: Dermochelys coriacea; assembly: GCF_009764565.3. Classification (NCBI taxonomy): domain Eukaryota; kingdom Metazoa; phylum Chordata; order Testudines; family Dermochelyidae; genus Dermochelys; species Dermochelys coriacea. Next base: position 8,238,182 of record NC_050084.1, on the reverse strand, counting down.
TCCTGACTCTGTCCCTTGCTTTAACCACTGGGCAACATTATCAAATTTACTTTTCACCCAGCTGAGGTTATTCCTACTGGAAGCGGGATGTGACTGGAAGGTGTAAATTTGTGGATCAAATACTAGAGGGTCAGATTGAGATTAAGGGACTGATCCTGCCCCCTTTGGAGTGAAGGGTCTTCCAGGGCAGCAGGATGGGATCTGTCCTTGTGCAGGGCTCATGGATAGAGTGATTTTTAAGGAGGTCGACCCATCATCAGTGAAACTGCCCAACTTAGGTAATTGCAAGGAAATCCTGTTGCGGGGTTTGGGATGCCCACCTGTAATGGATTCTGGCTTCACTCATGCATTCAAAAGGCCTAGTGCTGCCATCCTATTGATAATAGCTTCTTAGCCATCAGCCTGAGGTTTTTGTCACTGAAATAAGCTTACCCTGGGCACCTTCCCTCCCAGACCAAACTCACTGTTTGTTTCCCCTGTAGTGAGGACCCCTGGCGGGCTGCGAAAATGATCAAAGGTTACATGCAACAGCACAACATCCCCCAGAGGGAGGTGGTGGATGTCACAGGCCTGAATCAGTCTCACCTCTCCCAGCACCTCAACAAGGGAACACCCATGAAAACGCAGAAGCGGGCAGCACTCTACACGTGGTACGTCCGGAAGCAGAGGGAGATTCTCAGACGTAAGTAGTCTGCTCTAAACGGCCTTGTTCCTTCCGGCCTTTGTGCCGTGGCTCGTTACCGTGCAGATCTGCTCTGAAAAGTAGCTGTATAGTGGGGCTTCGTGTTTCTATTGATACCTCAATCCAATCAAGCACACGTTTGGCTTTAAACCCCTGATTTAACAGGGCCACATGGTTCAAGTCAAGCATGTGTGTAGTGATTTGCTGCATAGGCATGGATTTACATGCTTAAAGTTAACCATGTGAAAAAATGCTTTGCTGAATCAGGGCTTGAGTCTCTCAGTGGTTTCTGTATCAATGTTCTCAGTCCATCAATGAAATGAAACAGGTAGAAAATGAATTATCCCCCCCCTTTTTTTCATGCTCAAATCATAACTTATTGTCTTATTGAGACATTTCATGTCCTGAAGCATGCATAGCGTCCTGATTTTGCTGTCCAGGTGATCACCACAGCTCCTTGGTAGTGCCATTGCTCAAAGGATTATACTGCATTTTTGGTGCTTTGTTGAAATTTTACTTCATAAAATTAAAAAAAAAGAGATGCGTCTAAGTACATGTTTTTTGAAAAAGCCCATAAGAAATACAGTGAAGCCCACTGAGCAGCAACGTTCAACTTCCATGTAGCCCCCATTAAAATCACTTTGAATTGCCCCATGTATGTGTTACAATTAGAACCAGACAAATAATTCATAAGGAATGCCTGATTTAGATGACTTTTGCCTCTCTGTCTGCAGCTTCTCACATTTATTCATTATTCACAAATATGTGGGAAATATTTTCTTCAAATAATCCTTGGTCTGTGGCTTGTTTATGAACAGTTTGTTGGGAGGATTCTAAACTCAAGCTGATTTGATTGGACACACAAGTCATCTGATATTATTTCTGTTCCCGGATTGCAAGGGTGTGACTCTTAGAATCAAATTTCTGGGGGGAATACTTGTGCTCTTTGCCCCCAGCTGAGCCTAACTCAAATACCGTGAAGGGTTCCAGCCGCTTCAGAGGTGTTAGTCATGTGCTTCGTTAGGCACATGCATAAGTATCTTTCTGAATTAGGGCCTCGGAATATTTTTATAACGCTTGTTTAAAACTTGCTGTTGCCCTGGATGTTCCAATCAGTGAACTTATTTGCGGCAGTATTTGTGGGAAATGAACCCTTAAAAAGGGGGACGTGAACACAGCAGAAAAAAATCTGTTTTTTCAGAGATCTGACTATTTGAGGAAATCTTTTTGGGGCAGTATTTTCCAGTACTCTAGCTATAGCATTCTTATCATGTTTGCCAGGCTGTTAGGAATCTTCCCCTGGATTCTTAAAGTGGCAATGACAAAAACCTTGGACAAAAATTGTAGTTTTAGTATATTGATAGAAATATAGTTGTCAATTTAAAAAAAATCATTGAAATCAGCTGGGTTTTTTTGCCTGAATTTAAACATCCCTCTGCAGTGTTTTACAAACCAGTGGTTGGTTACAGTCTTGTGCTAATGCATGAGAATCAGAAAGTTTAATATCTTGGATAATGGAACAAAGAGCAATAATGAGTGTGGGTTTATATGGTGAGACTCACCCTCGTGCAGAAGTGCAATTGAGCACACCTTAAGCTTAGGGTTTGTGGGACTTTAAATGGTGCTGAAACTGATGAATTTCACCCACAAAGACTAGGCCTTGCCAGAGAAACTGGTTACTTTGTGCTAGAATTAGTCAGCAGGTGATGAGAGCTCAGTGAACATGACATATTTGGATCTTAGTAAAGCATTTGGTACAGCATCTATCGGAGGCCAGGAACAAAAAATATTAGCGGGATCGACTGATGAAGTCTGATCCTGATCCCATTGGTGGGATTTGTCATTGAATTCAATGCGAATGGGAACAGATCCTAGAAGTAAATATGCATAACTTTTAAGTGATCAGTAAGTTGGGGCACATGAATTTGCACATGTTTGAAGGAGGGGAGATGATTTTGGGGGTAGCTTGGGGTGATGGGCTGAAATTAAGAAAGAGAACTTTCCTGTGTGGACAGGGCAAGGGACTGGGTGACCTCGTTCTTGACTATTCTGATGTCACTGTTCAAACGAAATGAAGTACAAACTAAATGAAGCAAGCAGCCAGCCCAAGTGGTGGAAAGTTAATTAGAATTTTAAAATTCTTTGCTTTAATGATCCACGGCCAAGTTTGTAGCTATATATGGAAGGACAGTAGTGTTTCCTCCATCATTCATTTTAAAGGACTGTGGCCCCTTTTAAAACAAAAATCCCTAAAATTCCTGGGTGCTGCATTTTCATGTTTCCTGCAGTGATGCTTAGGCAATGAAGAATGCGGAAAGGTTTCAGATTGTTCCTGTGGCCTACTTTAACAATCCAAATCTATAAGAGCCCAAACTCGCTTGGGCCATTGAGTTGAATGGCCCCACAGACTTCTACTTTACTCATGTAATTAGTCCTGACTTCTGCAATTCATCTCATTGAATCCAACTGGGGCTAACCACGTGAGTCAAAGTTTGCAGGGGTTGAGCCCTAAACTGTGTCTTAACAAGCAGTTCAGCACTTGTCCTCCCAACGGGATGGAGTATCGGTCTATTTCAGGAAGATACGGAGTCCAGAAAGTCTTTCAAACTGAATGTCAGTGCTTTGAAAATCCACCTAGAGAAAAAAAAAAAACAACCCCCTGCTCCAACGTTGGCCTCTGTTTTCTGCTTCTCTTGTTGTCCCAAGGGAAAAGCTATTATAAAAAGAGGAAGAATTTCTTTGCAAAACCGAGAATAATAAAACCGGCCATCAATCTCCCTTTACTGCTGCGCTGACAGGCCCCAGCTCTGTGGCAGGCAGGCATGGAAGGTCACCCGTTCTCCTCATGCCTCTGCTGAGCTACATTGCCCAAGGTGTTCGGTTTTGGAAATGGCGATCCCGCTGCATACATGGGTTGATTTAAGCTTCCTTATTGCTGTAGGAGTGTGTGTGTTTCCCATTAATTTGAAATGGAGCTGTATCAAAGGAGGGGAGTTCTTTAGGAACAAAGAGAGGCAGAATTCGGTGGGGGGGGATCTTTGAAGTCTGACTGCCTGACTCATAATGTATTAGTCTTAAGTTCACAGAATCCCCCACCCCCGAACAAGTACACGGCAGGCACAGAAAGCCAGGCCATGAATATGTATGGCCTGCATGTGCCTTCTCATTAAGGGAGCTGCCACACAGCTCAGTGAGCCTCATATATATCCATAATAATTTTCAAACATGCATCTGCGGCTGTGTCTTGGCCTAGGCATGGGAAGGCATTTCGCAGATTAGCAGCAGTCGCAAGAGGGAGAGGTGAAGCTCAGAGAAAAGCCACCTATTCGGGAAAGCTGGACCTGTGCCCTACAGAACCTTCTCTGAGCTGCCAAAAATTCTGCACTCCCCCCCGCCCCCCCGCAGTCATTGGTCATTGTGTTGGGACACAGGTCCCAGCGAGGTGCAGAGGGGAGAGAACCTGGTCTCATAAGATTTCCAGTCTGGCTTTGCAAACCTAAGAGATTTGCACAGAGAATCTTCCAAATCCTTGGATGCGTTCTCTGAACTTCGAGTGGAACAATTGACCCTTTCAGATTAGCCCATGGCTACTTTATTATTACTGCATACTTGTAGCATCTTGAGGCCCTGACGTGGGGCTGGTCGACACAATGTTAGGTCGGCTTAACTACATTGCTCAGAGCTGTGAAAAATGTCACATGCTGTGCAATGTAATTAAACTGAGCTATGCTCCAGTGTAGACACTGCTAGGTTGACTGAAGAATTCTTCCATCCACCTAGCTACTGCTTCTCGGAGGGGTGGATTTACTACAACAATGGAAGAACCCTTACACCTAGTAAGAGACAGTCCCTGCCCTGGAGAGCTCACCCTCAAGACAGACAAATGATGGGCGCTCGGGGAACTGAGGCACAGAAAAACTGAGTGACTTATCCAAGATTGCCCTTGGCACCTTTCTCTCGAGTTGATATCTGCTCCATTTTGAGAGATTGGCTATTTATTTATTTATTTATTTATTGTGCAACTGAGCCCCTCTGAAACATTACTGAACAGATTCACAGCACCCTGCTGAGAGAAGAAACTGAGGCACAGATAAGGGGAGTGACTAGGATACCAATTGCCAGCCTTCCTTTAATGTGTCCTAACCATAAGCCATTCCCTATCTCTCCCTTCCCACCAGGGTAATAATCTGTAAAGTGCACTGATGGCTCTATATAAAACATTGAAATTAGAGTTATGTTTAGTGCTCAGCTACATTCGTGTCAATCCAGAGCAAACCCACTGATGCCGGTAGCTATTCTGGATTGACGCTGGTGCTGCTGAGTGCAGGATGGGGTGTGGAGACTCTTTGGAAGCCCGTTTGAAGGGTAACACAAACCAATCTAAAAAGCATCAAAGATGCAAACAGCTCACCCAAGAGAGGGTCCATTAAAAGATGTCAGGGGTTGCCCTAAAGGGCCAGCCTTGGTCTTAGTACACGGTTTTGTGCAAGGGCTGTTCACAAGTCTGTGTTTCATGTTTTTCATTGCTAGGGAGTGGGTGGGTTTGGGAAAGGCAGGGAGAAGTGGGTTCCCTCTCTGATCCTGCTGGTATCCAGATTGCTGCCTGCAAATAAATTGCCTATTGTTCCAAACTGCAGTCCTGCTAAGGCTCTTTAGCAGACGAGATCAATGGCACAGACTGAAGTGATTAGCCAGTCCCAGTCTCACACATCCAAGGATAACTTTATTGACCTTTCAGTTGATGGCAGTGGGGTATGTGTGGCTGGTGTGTACTGTACTGGGTCTCAAAATTGTTCACGTGACTTTGCTAACAAACAAAGCAAAGCAATTGGCGTCAATGCAGCGATCACTGGGTGACAGTCTCTGGCCCGTTTTATGCAGGAGGCCGGACTAGATGGTTCCTCCTAAAATCTATTGTTATTTTTATTTATTATTTATTTGTACTGTGGTGGTGGCCAAGAGCCCCATTCACTGACCAGGGCCCCCTGGTGGTAGGTGCTGTACAAACAAAAAATACTGCCTGAAAGAGCTTAAAATTTCAGTATAAAACAGCAAGTGGATACAGGGAGGCAGATGGGGGAGCACAAGGAAACAATGTGACGATATGAATATGAATGCAGGTTATTTTCTCAGTGGCAGTGGCTATAGGCCAGATCAAATCTGCTCCTTTCTCTTTCAGAATTCAACCAGACAGTCCAGGGTTCTGGAAATATGACAGACAAAAGCAGTCAGGATCAGCTGCTGTTTCTCTTTCCAGAGTTCAATCAGCAGAACCAGGGCACGGGCCAGCTCGAGGACACCTGCTCTGAAACCCCCAGCAAGAAGATGCGACGGAATCGATTCAAATGGGGGCCTGCCTCACAGCAAATCTTGTACCAAGCCTACGACCGGCAAAAGAACCCTAGCAAGGAGGAAAGGGAAGCCTTAGTGGAGGAATGTAACAGGTAAAATGACACTGAGTTGGCTCAAGAGAATATTACTCTCCCCCCAGCTCCATTGTCTCTCAGTTAACTGGAAAGCCTTTGTTTAAAAAAACAACCAACCCAAGGAAGCCCCAAATCCCTATGGTCCTAGGCTTCTAGTTGGCGCTGTTGGAGAGAGGGAATCTGCTATACTTAATAGGAGCCTGGCTTCACGGATAAATGACAATGGGATCCTGGAAAATATGTTCCATCCCTTCCCTTCTGCATGATTCTTCAGTGAAGACGCCCGTCAGCATAGTTAATTCACCTCCACGAGAGGCGGTAGCTGTATGGATGGGAAAAGCCTTCCCAGCGATGTAGCGTTGTCTACACCAGGGGTTTGGTTGGTATAACTGAGTCACTCGGGGCGGGGGGGAGGGGGTTTCACCCCCCTGAGTGATGTCGTTATACCAAGGTACATTTCTAGTGCAGACCTGGCCTGAGCACAAATTCTTTCTTTCCCCAGAAGAAGATGCGATGGGCCTGAGTTGCAAGGTTTGGCTCAGACATTCCCCAAGGCTTCTGTGCATGCACATGTATTTCTGTTGATTGAAGCTCTGATCCAGAAGAGCAGCCAAACATACATAACATTAACATGAGCAATTCCACTGAAATCAAGGGGACTATTCAAGTGTTGAACTAGGCACTTACGGCCTCTGCTAGATCGGGGACCTGTACAGGCCACAGAGTTTGGATCTGAATCCCAGCTCTTTCCAAGTTCAGTGGTATCCACACACAGGGTTTGGGTTTGTGCCCATCCCAAATGTCAAGTTTAGCCTTGTTTAGGGAGGGGTGGAAAAATCAGAACCACGCCCCCCACCAGCCCAACCATTTGCCCATTTTTACACCCAGCACAAAATCAAACTGCTCCTGGGGGTTCTCAAATGCTGAGAATTACTTTTATTTTATTAACTTTTTTATATGCTGCTTTGGACTAATGGGTCTTGGTCAGGCTTGGAACTGCAGCTGCAAGGTGCAAGCAAGGGCAAGGAGAGGAAGGGTCAACCAGTGCCTTAGACTGGGATTTGGGTTACAGGGGTTCAATTCCTTGTTCTTCCCCCACCCAGAATTCCTGGGTGACCTCGGGCAGGTCACGTCATCTCTCTGTGCCTCAGTTTCCCATCTGTAAAATAGGGCAGTGCCATAATCCCCATTTCACCGGGGTTTAGTGAGGATAAATACCAAGAGGTGATGGACCAGATAAGTACCCTCCATGGACGGGTGATCTTATAAACACCTACATAAAATGCCTTGCGAAAGAGTGTGAACTAGCCAGTGTGCTGCTGTTTCACTGTGTGGCCTTGGGCAAGTCACCCTTCCCCATTCTGCCCCAGTTTCCCCACCTGTAAAATAGGGGTATTGCTTCATCACCTACTGTGCAGAGATGTCATGGGGATGCACTCGCTATTGTCCATATAGTGCTTTGAACCAGGAAAGGGCTATGGAAATGCGATGTATTATTATGGACTTCATAGCAGCAAGTGACCCATTCCAAAGTGTTCTCTTCATTCCCCACCTAGGGCAGAATGTCTCCAGCGAGGAGTGTCCCCCTCCAAAGCGCACGGGCTGGGATCCAACTTGGTGACAGAGGTTCGCGTCTACAACTGGTTCGCGAACCGACGGAAAGAGGAGGCTTTCCGTCAGAAGCTGGCCATGGATGCCTACAGCACGGGCCAGCCGCACAGCATGAACCTCCTGCTGTCCCACAACTCACCCCATCACACCCAGCCCAGCTCTTCGCCCCCCAGCAAAATGGCAGGTAAGTGAAAACCTAAGTGTGCAAAGGGGAGTAGGAATTGGTTTTTCAAACTGCTTCTTAGCGTATGTGGGGAGGGAAGTGTGCTCTTGTGGGAAGCAGGAATCTGGAGATCTAGCTCTGTTGTCTCTGTGAGCTGGAGTCTGTTTCCCTTGTCTGTAAAATAGGGCTAGATTCCCTACGTGACAGGGTGGTGGTTGTGTGGCTTGTCTGTGAAGAGGAAGGATGAGCTTGTTGTGAAGGCACCAGGCTGGGTCTCAGGAAGCATGGCTTCCATTCTTGGTTCTGTGACAGATTCTCTTTGTGACCTTGGGCAAGTCCCTTTGCCCCTCTGTGCATCAATTCCCTGTTTGTACAATGCAGAGGTGTGGTACTTTGCTTTTCCAAACCTGGACCTGGGGTAGAGTTTAAGGCTTTAATCTGTCTGGTCTATTTAAATTCCTTGAGACAGGGACTGTCTCTCTTAATATGTGTATTTAAAATACCTGACACAATGGGACTCTGATCTTAGCTGGCCCCTCTAGGTGCTACTGTAATACAAATGTGAAGGTGCTGGAGAAGAGCAGTAGATGATGATTACTGATGTTATGTATTGATTGCAAGTTGGCTTTCAACAAGGTGGAGCCTCTTTTGATTTTTGCTGGTTTTATGACATTGATTTGATTCCTTACACTAGCCAGAACCAGAAAAGAAGTGTGTGGCTTTCACTGCTTTGGCATTCACTGGGTGTGCAAGTGAGTTTACTGGGGGAAGAATGGATGCGGCAGGAAAAGCAATTAAGAAGGATTTGATTGTAAGCTCTTTGGGGCAGGGCCCATCTTTTTGTTCTGTGTTTGTACAGTGCCTAGCACCCTGATGCTCCTAGGGTGCTACCACAATGCAAATAAATAGTAGTAATAATAAGAAGGGTGAAAGATAAAGCAGGCATGTAGTTCCACTTTCAAAACACAGCCCTGTCCTCCACACTGGGGAGCGTAAGCAGATGCAACATTTATGTCGAGGTGGAACGTAGTCCCCATGCAATAGCAAATTGGTGTAAGTCACTCATTTTGCACACCCACTAAACACGAACTGGAGCAAGTTTACATGCTTTCTACCCCTTCGGCCCAATATGTAACTTGCATCCCATTTATTTCATGCCTGAATGTGACCCTAAGACTCATTCATCTGACCTGTGATGTGAAATCAGTGGGGATTGCATGAGCGTAGTTGGGAGCACAATTTGTCTCCCTGTTATGTGAAGTATCCCCTGTAATTCTCCTTCAAACTGCTGCTAAGTCACTCTTTCTGAAATGAGCACTGTCCAAACTTCCGCTGCAGAACCCCATGCCATGCGAAACGCGCCTGCTTTCGGGCTTTACTTACAAATCCAAGTCTTGACTCACTGAAAGCATTGCTAAGATTCACCAACCTGCGTTGAGTGGAGCCTCCAGGTCTCCACTGTGCTGGGGAGCGAGTTACAATAGTGCATTGGAACTAGGTGAAACTTGGCCAATTTGACTTGAACTTTTTGCACTGAGATTTTGCATTTGCTTCAGGCCTATGCAGGAAGGTTGAGCTAATCCATGAAAGTCTAAACCCCGTCACTGCACATGTCTACAAACCCCCACGAGAGAACACTCAAGGATGGGATCTGAGTGGGGTTTGAAAGAGTGGATTCAGATGCTCAGAAAACAGCAGGATAAGCCACTCAATGTCCGTTCAGCCACCTCAGCATAACAGATCATGAGATGGGGTTGCAATACGAGGGGCCCTGCTCTTCTCCCCCTGCATCCTGCCCTCCCCCAAACCCAGCAGTCATCTCCCAACCCCACCCAGTGAAGAGCCGTTGACTCCTTTCCCATGGCTAGCAGAGGGGTTGGCTGTGCTTTTTTGATACCCAGGCCACCGTGATTGCAGATCGAGGCTCTAGAAGACCTTCTCTGCCTCACTAGCATATCACTCCACCTCAGGGTATCAACGATTCACCCCCAAAAGGGTGCCTGTCTCTGTCCTTGTCAGGAGGAGACGATGGTCTTGTGGTGAAGATCCCTGGGCTGGGAGTCTGGGAAACCTGGGTTCTTTCCCTTGGGTCTCCCTTTGTGACCTTGGGCAAGTCACTTCGCTACTCTGTGCCCTGTTTTCCCTCAGCTGGGGTTCACAAACGCTTCTCCTCGCACGTGTCCTTGTGAGTTTACTGGCTGGAAGGCGCAGGGAGCACATAGGAGGAAATGCAGAATATGGTGAGGCAGATACTGTGGGTACAAACTGTGGTGTGTGTGGCTGCTGTGCTGTCAACTAGCCGCACCCCAGACGGAGGCGCATGGGAAGAGATTTTTTAAGTCCAGATCTGCTCTCTTGGCAGGCTTGCCAATTTGCTGGCGCAGTTTGGCCCTTTGACAGCGGGGATAGAGCACTGTGCTGGGCTGTGTTGGAATAATACAGGGGACTGCCTGTGGTGGTAGCTAGTTGGCATAGGCCCACCCCACTGCCTTTCAGAATAGCCCAACCTGTGAAAGCTGAACCTGGAATTTAATGTGTGGTGCGCTTTGTTTTGCTCGAGAGGACAGGATGTTACCAGCTGCATAGCTGTTCAGCTCTTCCCTACAGAGTAGCCTCTGCTGAGCTTGCACAATCTGCTGGCATGCTGAAGACTTGGGTGAGGAGCTCTGGAAGGAAGGGATGGTTTGGCCTCTACTCTGGTGTCTGGGTGACAACTTACTTGCAAGGCACAGAATCGTCCTCCTCCTCCCCGCCCCAGCCAGAAAAAACAACAGTGTTTTATGGTCTTTTGGTCTGAGCCAGGCTGGCTTGAGGAACTGGGAACTGAGAACTGCTTCCACCATGAAAGATCAGCGTAGATGTCTGCATGTGCCCTATTCCTCTGTCCCACACATCTCAGTTAAACTCACTGAGGAGACAGAACTTCTCTCTGTCCAGGTGATTTGTCTGGGATAAAGGTCTCTCTCCAATCTTTTCCTTTTCACAGTTGGATTCGTTTCCATGTTCTTGTTCTTTAATTCATCTGAGATTTGCAACAACGGGGAAAGCAAATGGACAGAAAATTCTAAATAGATTTAAACCAGAGACAGCACCATTGTGGAGCAGGGGAAGGGAGGGAGAGAGGGGAATCAGAAAAGAACAAGGCTCGAAGAGAGTGGAGGCTAATCAGAGAAGTCCCTGACTTGAGTGAGTGGTGTGGGGTAAGAGGCATTGTTGGGAAAACAATCCCCATTGTCCTTGTACCTGTAATCTACACACCAAAGTCAGCAAGCTCAAGAGGCAAACAAAAGAGGGCAGCTTTCTGACAAGCACTAGGGTCGCGTGGGGGTCAGTGAGGGGTCAGCGGCTCTCACTGTTGGGTCTTTCTGATGGTTCACTGAACAATACAGCAGCCTCCTCTTTTGCTATAAAGAGACAATCAGAGCAATCCCTCCTACCTAAAATCCATGAGGCAGGGGATAAGAGCTGTTAGTGTCTTGGAAATCCCTCCTTAGGTACTGAGTGCTGTGTTATTTATTGTACAGCATCACAGATATACCTGTTGCTTTACAAAGACTAATAAAGACAATCCCTGCCAGGAGAGCTGCCAGTCTAAGGGAAGACAAGAGGAGGATGAGGGCAAAGAAGTGCTTACTTTGTGCCAGAGCTTGCCAGGGCTTGAGCCCTGGCACCTCTAGGCTTGGCAGTGCATAGCCCTGGCACCTCTGGGCTTGCCACATCAGACATGAATGTAAAAATATCGCTTGAGCCCCAGCATTGAATTGCTTGAGCCCCGGCACCTCTTTCAGTACAAATTAAGCACTGGGGCAAAGAGAAAAGAACCATGCTTTCTGTCCAGATTACTTGTTATACCCATTAGTGAGACATGGTCCCTGACCTTCCGGAGCACACAGTCTAACTTGGATAACTTCACTTTTGAACCTTATTCCCTGATAACCAGAAATTTCTATGCCTAAACTCTGTACCGTTTTTTTTACTTCAACATTATCTTAATAAAATTATTAGAACTGTCTCTCTAGCTAGGGAATGAACAAATGGGGCATGTTTCCCCACATACCCACCCCCATCCACTGGAGCCCCATTGTTGACCTGCAGACAAAGCTAATTAACTCCTGGAGACAGGGGAAGGTAAGATTTAGCACATGCTTGTAGTAGTGATAAGGGTGGCAGTCTTGGATGGTCTCACCCTTCCATGCTACTCAGAGTAGCATCATGTGGGATTTTCTGCTTTTCCTGAGCCCAGCCACAACCCCTCCAGATGAGTGGTTGCTCACCTGGAGGGACATCCCTGGGCTTGGTGGGGAAAGAGAGAAGCTGGATTCATGGGCTCCCTCCATCCACTGTATGGGTTTTCATAGAATCATAGAATCATAGAATATCAGAGTTGGAAGGGACTCTTTATTTTCTTTCCAGAACACCCAGCCTTGTTTTCTATTCCTGTTCTCTGCATCACTGTTTGCAGGGACCCTAGGCATGTTCTCTGCATCACTGTTTACAGGGACCCTAGGCCTCGTGCTTGCATGAATTGATGCTGGTTAACTATGTGGAATGTCCACTTTCTGTGCTGAGCCGCCTGTGATGTGTTCCCAGGAGTCCACGGACATGGAAGTGGGTTACCCGTGAAACTTTAACCTATGCTATAAATTAACGTGTTGTCAAGTCAGTCGCTTCAGTCAGACAGTAGGTGATCACTTTGGGCATCAGTATTAACATGAGAGAGCAATTGGTTTTAATGCCACATTTGTGCATCTCTGCTGGGATGCTGCAATTGATCAGCTGGACTTGAGAGAGTCAGCAAGGGAACAAAAAGTCAGAGAGGGCTGGGGGAAGACAGAAGGCAAATATCACAGAGGAGCTAAGGTGGGATGTTTGGACTAGGAAACATTATTATGTACAGGCTTAGAATCACAGGGCCTGTTTGGGCCCCTCCCTGTTAAATGCTCAGTAACGCAGCTCCCTGATGTATCTCTTTGGTACGTATCACTTAACGATCTGCCCTCATTCAGAGCAGGCACCTAGGGTAATGAACAAGTGGATATTTTTTTCTGTGCTGTCTATCCAAGATCTCAGTGTGGTTTTCAGACATCGGTGAATTTAGTCCCATGATCCCCCTTGGAAACATGTCTTTTTCTTGCCTGCATTATGGTGAGAGGTAAATAATTATCTTACAGTATATATTTCTCACTTTGCATTTACCATTGCACCCCCACCTGGAGCTCTGGCTGCATTACAAGCATCAAATAGTAACACACACAAATTAGGACGTTGAGATCCTCCCAAAGACTCTGCAGCCAGACAAGCCATACTGCAACCAAGGCCTGCTCTTATTTACACCAGTGTAAATCCAGGGTGACTCCGACGAAGCAAAAGGAGTCCATTTGGATTTATGCTGGTTTAGCACAGCGTGGCCTGTGGGATATATTTCAGAACATAAATGTAAGGCACTTCTGAATGGGTGCTGAAGGTATTATGGTAATGTGATTATAAAAGCAGGCTTATGTGGGGGGAGTCTATTTGCCAACAGTAAGGAAAGCTTTAGGATTGCTACTCATCCAGCGGCCATGCATCCATTCCAAATACAGCAAGTACATGATGACCAAAATGTGACCCTAACCCTGGAATGTCCCCCACAATAGGGGTGGCAGGGAAGAAGTTGGCCCTTCTGTCATAGGCTGATTGCTTACAAGGTGCCCTACAAGCACATTGTCAGCAAAATCAGCTGTTTTCAGTGTTCTCCTCCTGGCTTTACAATAATACACCAGCATGCAGCCCTGCGTTGTCATGGCATTGTCCCCCTGATGCATGCTTAATTGACAATTAAGCTGGGGCTTTGAACAAGCTTTGTTGCCTTTGATGTGTCCTCATCCTTCCACCGCGTATTGGGTCGCTCCATGACATCCTTTGTCTTCTTCTATTAGGGGGACTGCAATTGCTGTAACCATGTTCATTTATCTTGAGACTGGAAGGCCGTTAAGCCTAGGCCTTTATTTTCCTAGCACTAGACTCAGCCAGCAGGAGCTGTCCCGGGATATAGGCCCCAGTGACAACCTATTCTGAGGCTTCTTTTGAGCAGGCCAGGAGTGATGGCTGCCTCCCTGATCTAGTTACTCAACTGGAGAAAGGCCCCTTTGGAAAGGTCAGGAGGGGCTGGCTGTGGGAACTGATTGAATTTGCTGGAGACTGGTGCTCATATTGATTGGATTCCTCAAAGGAGGAGGAAATTGGCATAG